>NC_135998.1:11505155-12145155 GCF_048128805.1 Centroberyx gerrardi | reverse complement strand
AAACCGCCAAAGCCGTGGCCCTCTTAAAGCCGATAGTTCAGAGCAATGCTGCAGAATCTGTGGGGAACGGTCGCACCACTTGAAGGCCGACCTTCTTTATCTCTTTCTTTCTGTTCACAAGGTCTTTATCTCTTTCTCTCTGGCTCTCTATCTCTGTGCTATCTGTCTCTGCCTTCTACTTCTCCCTTAGGTTTTATAGTTGTACGAGGTCAGTAAAATCACATATCTCAGGGCCTACTGCTGAGAGAGAGAGAGAGAGAGAGAGAGTGAGAGATTAAAGACAGGTAGAAAAAATGAGAATGAAAGAGACACAAAAATGAAGACAAATGGATACAACAAAAGAAGGGAGAGAAAGATTTAGAGAGAAAGAGAAAAATCAGAACAATCATGAATCACATTACACAAATTTGACTTTCTCCTAATGCCTAAGCCTGATGGCCTTTACTATGAGGTCAAATTAAAACTAATGTAATAACAAGGTGAAGACATATTCATCTTAAGGGAGTAATTCTTCAAAGAATAACTGGGAAAGGGGGAAGAAGACAGAGGAGAGAGCAAGAGAGAAAGAAGAAGCGCAGACCTTTAAAACAGACGAGAGAAAGACAGAGATGAGAGAGAGAGAAGGAGGCAGAAAGTATTCTATTTCGCCGCAAAGTTGTTACACATTATGATTTCTTCTGAAAACACGAGTCTGTAAAATTGGTAGGCCCATATTTTATCACTTAAATCGGTGTAAGGTTGCATGAACCGGCCACATTTCACAGTGCAACCGCTGCCTCGCGGCCCTGACAGGGATATTTATTTATTTTTTTTGTCTCTCTCCTTTTTCACCGACTGGATTTCAAATGGGAAATCATTTTCCAAGTAAGCGCAACTCCATAGTTGGTCTAATTTCATCCTACAGACCCAAAACAGATGTTCAAGTTCTGCCTCAGCCCTTGTGAGAAATGTGTTGTCTGCAAATAATCAAACACTGCAGCCAGTAATTATCCTTTCAGTGATTCTCCTTTTTTTGAGTACTCACTCTCTCCATGTCTCCCTAAAGATGAATATTGTGTCATCAGCTGGTTATTAAATTAGTTTTAGTTTTATTCATTTACCTGCACTGTTGACATTGGCAATATTACGGCAGAGTTAACTTCTTGTTTCTTTCCTGAGAAAGAACTACTAATCCGCTAATCACATAAGGGGCTCGTTTTGATGTGGATGTTGGCGATCACAGAAGGGAAAATAAATAGCCAGATCCAGAGCGCTGTTGTTTTTCTCTCAGGGGGATAAAGGCTTTAGCAACATTAGCTGCAGCCATTAACTTTACCTTCATTAGCTTTAAGCTTTCAGCTTTACCATTATAAATGTAGCATTTAGACTCACTTGTCATTAGCTTAACATTGTTAACTTGAAAAATTAACGTCATCATTATTTGCTTTTTGCTGTTAGGTTTGTTGCCATTGGCTGTTGCTGTTGGATTGATTCAGTGTTAGCTGGAAGCTTTGGGTGCAAATATACCAAATATTTTAAATATAATACTATTACACATCAAGTGTAAATAGCTGTAGGAACAAAAGATCATCTAAAATGTGCAGTGGAACTCTTGGGTTGTAGACTGGGGTTGCAGACAGTTCTGCATCACTGCTTTGGTTTTTGTTTCCATCCTGTCCTGCAAAACAAAATCCAGGGAATCCAGGACGACTCTTACAGCACTTAATTCACCTTCCTCACCAGCTTCTCTAATTCACCACTGTCCTGTGAAAACCTACCTCCAGTTTTGGTGTTTGTCATGGTTTCACTTAACTTTACCTGCTGTGTGAGTTCCATGATGTTAGGACCCATGAAATCTATTCCTAACCCGTTCATAAACGCACTAAATTCCCTGTGTATATATCCCTGTGAATATACTTCTGATTGAGAAGCTTCAAAAATGTATGTGCAACATTCTGAAAATATGGGTGTCTTGTTTAGAAGGGGTACACTTTGACTTGGCAGCATCACACTGTAAAACCATGTCCACCCAAATGCATTATAAAAGGGAAGCAACAAATGTTCTATTAAAATCCCTTTAGTGCTTTTGTACAAGCAATAATCTAGGAAAAGTAGATCTTACATTTCTGCATGGGTGTGTTATCTAACATGTTGGATTATAAGCATAATACCTGTTTCCAAAATGTAGCTCCCATTATCCTTACATTTCTTGGAGCTATGAGATTACCATGCCACTGAATCAATATATTTTTTTTTAAATATATCTTTAGCTTTGTCACTCTTAAACGTTTGTCATGAATCTCAAGCTTTGGCCTTGTAAAAGTAAGTCTGGCATAAATAGGCTGCGGTCCCACACCCATACATGTGGGATAACACCCACGAATCAAAAGACACAAGTGTCAACACACACTGACAGACACAAACACACATGTACCAGCACACATTCTCTCTCCCTCTCTCTCTCTCTCTCTCTCTCTCTCTCTCTCTCCCTCACACACACACATACACATACACACAAACACACACACCATATTCCACTCTGTCCCATGGGTTCCTCATTCCAGTGTTGAGTCAATCGTTCTCTTTGTTGGGTGCACCACAGTCCTTCAGAACGCGGCGTGGAGTAAAAAGTTTGATTTGCACACCTCTTAAGCCGTCGTAATTGAAAAGGGACCTAAATGAATCCATGGCCCCCCTTGACACGTGGAAAACCTGGTCTAAATCAAACTTATTGCCCGAAGCTGGTCTGGTGAATGAGTTTGTGTGTGTATGTCTGTGTGTGTGTGTGTGTGTGATGTTCTGCACTGTTCTCAAATAAAGAAAATCTTAGTCAACAAATAGTCATAGGACTTTGTTGACTGATCGAATATTCTTCATAGGCTTAATTGATATACCAGGCCTTACTGTCCTCTTGTACATGAGTGCACTGAAGCAAAATGACCACCTTGGTTTTACCACAGACCAAAACATATCTGCCAATATTTCTGGTAGAAATGTTTTGTGGGGACCTTATGTCTGGATGTTCAATTTTTCACCAAACACGTGTTCAGTGATGTCTCTTAGTCATTAGTTTTCCAGTTATCAGAATCAGAATCAGCTTTATTGGCCAAGTACGGTATGTACACATACAAGGAATTTGACTTGTATGACTTTTCGTTGCTCTCAATGTACTTACACAGTTAAATATACAGCTAAAGACAAGGACAACTAAATGAACAGAGGTAAACCTAAACATCTAACTACTATGTACAAATATGCATATATATAAAAAAGTATAAAAAAAGTATATATATATATATGCATATGTAAACAACACTAGGACAATAGTGCAATGGTCCAGAGTGCAAAGATGCTGGAATAAATGCTGGAATAAATATTATATATTATATCCACAAATCAGATATTGTACAGATGATGATGATGGGGGAGGAGGAGCAGGAGGAAATCCCTGGTCTGGGCCTATCACTCCTGTTTTTTTTTTTTTTTTTTTGGGGGGGGGGGGGAATTATATACATGAGGTAGGTGCTACAGGTTTATTGCACAGGGATAGTTTCTGTCACTGTGTGACTGATTTAAGTGTTCATCAGAGTGATGGCCTGTGGGAAGAAACTGTTCTTGTGTCTGGTTGTTTTGGCGTACAGTGTTCTGTAGCGCCTACCACAGGGGAGGAGTTGGAACAGGTTGTGTCCAGGGTGTGATGGGTCTGCAGTGATCTTTCCTGCCCGTTTCCTGACTCTGGAGATGTATAAGTCCTGAATGGAGGGCAGGTTGGCCCCAATGGTTTTTCCTGCAGTCCTGACTGTCCTTTGTAGTCTGTTCCTGTCCTGTTTGGTGGCCGATCCAAACCAGACAGTGATGGATGTGCAGAGAACAGACTGGATTATTGCAGAGTAGAACTGGATCAGCAGCTCCTGAGGCAGGTTGAACTTCCTGAGCTGGCGTAGGAAGTACATCCCCTGCTGGGCCTTTTTGATGAGTGTGTCTATGTTGGACGCCCACTTTAGGTCCTGGGAGATTGTGGATCCCAGAAAAAAGTTTTCCACATCAGACATGGTGCTGTTGAGTATGGTGAGGGGGGGCAGTGTTGGGGGGCTCCTCCTGAAGTCCACTGTCATCTCCACAGTTTTGAGCTTGTTCAGCTCCAGGTTGTTATGACCACACCAGAGGGCCAGCTGTTCAACCTCCCGTCTGTATGCAGACTCGTCACCGTCTCGGATGAGGCCGATGACCGTTGTGTCGTCTGCAAACTTCAGGAGTTTGACAGATGGGTCTCCTGAGGTGCAGTCGTTTGTGTAGAGGGAGAAGAGCAGAGGGGAGAGCACACATCCCTGGGGGGCACCAGTGCTGATTGTCCAGGTGCTGGATGTGATTATTATTCTGCTATTTCCACCATGTAGATTGTACCATAGATAAATCTGTATAATTCCCATGAGCCACCAGTGAAGTGTTGCAGTAAAGACCAAGATAAGCAGAACTCATACCTCCAGCTGTGAAGCATGTAGTGCAGTCTAGCATGGCACACTGCGTGGGTGGCTATCTCTCTATAATCTGTGTGTGTGTGTGTGTGTGGGGTGTGTGTGTGTGTGTGGGGTGTGTGTGTGTGTGTGTGAGGGGGGTGTTTGTGTGTGTGTGCGTGTGTGCGATTGTTCCTGATTGTTAGCAGCCTCATTAGAGACGGCCAGTAGCTCATCAGAAGCAAATGTGTTTTTAATCGAAAAGATGAATTTTGGTTTCTCTCTCATTCTCCCCATTCCTGGACATTACCTTGTTTTCCAGAAAATCCTGGAAATGTTTTCCATTAGAGTGCGTATTGGTTATTGGAACATCCGTGACCATCCCGTTCTAACAGAAATTCTCTGTTCTCTTCTTTTGTTCCTCTCTTCTCTACTTATTGTTTCTTCCTCCTTTGTTCATCTTTTTTCCACTTCTTGTCCGATCTCCTTTTCTTTCCTCTCCTCCAACAGTTGTTTTTACAGAGGCAGTGATAACACTCAAAGACAATTTAACATTTTACACTATTTGCAATTCACCTTGGTCAGATTACAATGCTATTCTATTCTATTCTATTCTATTCTATTCTATTCTATTCCACTTAATCTGCAAATGCCATGCCATGTCTTTGAGGTAACACTCAAAGACAATTTACCATTTTATACTTTTTGCAATTTACCTTGGTCAATTTAGAGTTCTATTGTATTGAATTGTATTGTATTGTATTGTATCATGTTGTATTGTATTGCATTGTATTGTATTGTGTTCTATTCTATTCTATTCTATTCCAGTCTACTCTGCAAATGCCGTGACAAAACTCTTTTTCTCTTCTCTCTCCCTGTCTTCTCCATCCTCCAGAAGATCGTCGTCCAGACCCGCCTCTCCGCAGGCAGAGGGTCTTCCCTGGAGTGAGGACCACCATGACGAGTCTCCGCCCCTGGAGCCGTTCCTCCACGAGCTTCCCCACCACGAGGAGGATCAGGGGCGTCCCCTGGAGGAGGAACCGCTGCCCCATATGCTGCTGCCGCCGGACAGCCTGGAGCTGCTGGAGAAAGCAGAGAGGAAGATGATGAAGAAGAAGAGGAGGAACAAGCAGAAGAAACAACGGCACCGGCATTTTAACGACCTGTGGGTTCGCATCGAGGAGAGGTAAGAGGAGGAGAGGAAGGAGGAGAGGGGAGAGATGATGATGATGATGATGATGATGACAAGAAAAGACCAGGGAACAAGCAGATAAAAGGAATATACAGGCAGTTTAAAAACCTGTGGGGCTTCATCAAGGATAAGGTGGAAAAAGCATGGAGTAAGTAAGAGAAGGAGGGGAGCAGAGGAGATGAAATGATGAGAGGGGAAAGGAAGGAAGATGAAGAGAGGAGATGAGAGGTGAGAGAGGGGGGATTTGAAATGTGTAATGCAGACCTCCTGGTTGTCTATAGAATAAAACTGACACTTCCTGGTGTTGTGCTGCAGGCTAAAACAGCCAGCGTATCACATCACCGTACTCTTCATGCCGTCCGCACACACATCAACACACACCCACACACACACCTCAGTGTGGTATAGGTCCAAACTGGTTGCAACCTGGTATAAGTGTCTTGGATGTGAGAACAGCAGCCTGGGAAATCCTAGCGTGCATCCGGTTTTGGCCTCCCAGTAGCTCCAGGCAGGGACTAACCGGCCGGCAAAGCAAGCTCACCTTTCAGAAAAAAAGGGGACCTGCTCTCAAGGTGTGGAAACCGCTCTCTCCATTTACATATATGGACTTGCCAACTACAAGTTTATTGTGAAGGCAAGTTTTAATCTGTTGAGTTTATTGAATCATATGTGTGGAAAACAGTACGTAAAGAAGGTAATCACACTAATCTATTCAAATGAATCTCTTACAGCTACGAGTTAAAAAAAATCAATTAACTTCATACTTCATCGTCCCATGAGGGAAATTTGCTTTTCTCGACAGGGTTCACAGTAAAAACATACAATAAAAACATAATAAGTGAATAGGCTAGTAGTCCACCGTGTCTCTGACAGCAGGTTAGTAGGTAACTGTTGCTGTCACATAAAAACACATCTCTTCAATCTTTCTATTTTTTAATATTCTGAGTAGGTTTTATGACCCCAGAATGCATGAACAAAACCCTATAGATCTTTTGAAAAGTGCATGATGATCAGTGAGGGTATTTTTTTTTAACTCCCAAACATTATTTGGACACAATCATTTGAGAGAGTGCAGAGGCTCCCTTGGTATTTAAGGAGGGAAATACCAATGCAAACATGATAATAATATATGTGTTTCCCGTAGCTATGTATTCTCAAAGCTGAAAGATAATATTTTCAGAACTGAGTCAAGGATAAGGTCACCTTTAAGGAAATGTTCAGGGATAAAACTTATTCACATTTTTGTTTTTTATGTAGCAGGGCATTGACTTTTTAGAGATGTGAGGTTTACATTCAACAGTACCATAGTTAAAAAACAGATCTATAGTTTGCATCTATCTATTGTTCTATCTCCCTACCTATCTCTCACTATTCTACTTTCTATTTCTCTTTCTTTTTGTCTCTCTTCTGAATGTGCACGTGTTTGCATGTCAGAATTTGCCCAGCCTCCCAGACCCAATGTATTTATTTACTGCGTGTGGAACATAAAGCTTATTTACTATGGCTTGCAGATGGAGACTTAGACTACACAGGAACAGAAACTCTGGGCCCTTCATAGGCTACTATTACACGTGTCATTTTGGCAGATTTTTTAAGATCTGATGCAAACGATTAGCATTTATGAGATCACATTGCTGTATATCTGCACATGGCCCGAAAATATCTGTTGTGAGTTCTCCTGTATTTATTGCTTTTTCTTGCTCTCCATCTCCATCTCTTTTCAAGCCAGTCAATGTATAGTTTAATATGGTCATTGATTTGTGATTAGTGATGCTTTAGAAACCTCGATAATGTAAGTATGATTTTAACCACTCTGTGACCAAGGTATGCACTTTTCCAAATGATATAAAACTAGGGACAATAGCGTTGCATAGAAAGAAACCGTCCTCGTTCAAACCGCCATGACAGCAAGCATCTGCCTTGTTGCAGGGCAAATGAAAAGATAATTTTCACTTTGGGATCACTAGAGTATCACAAAAAAGTCCGGATTAAAAAGGGTTAAATATTTGAGAAATCCAACCATACAGCCTGTTTCCACAGCTCACCTCCGCAGGAACAGAGGGGGTTTGTGAGCATGTTTGTATACATTATGTCTGCAAATGTGTTTTCTCTCTCTGTTTTTTTAACCAAAAGGAAAGGAGCTGTTTGTGTACATATGCTCCAAAGTGTGCACGGTGGACGTCTTCGTTTGTATATTTTAATGTCTGACAAGGTATTACTTTAATATTAATATTCAACATTTTCAAGGAGTATACTGTGGTGTGAGGTTTTCTCCCAGTCCTAATTCTTTCCAGAGCAAATTGACAGACAGAGAAGGGAAAGAGAGCGTGAGACAAAAACAGAAATAGAAAGACAGAAAGAGAGAGTAAAGGTGGGTGTGTGATTCTGCAGGTATGAGTGCATGTGAGAGGGAGAGAGAGAGTGAAAGGTAGAGACGAGACTACAGTGCCGTAATTCTCTGCTGTCTTTGATGCATGGCCACACACACATGATGCGTCACACCTGATTTCCTTGCACCTTTCCAGGCCCTCACTGGCAGCTCTGTGTAGTACAGCTCAAACCAAAATAAACCTGCTTCAAAACTTTAAAAAAAATAAAACAACCTTAATGCCTTTTCTGAACATTAAGAAACCGGCTTCATTTATTTACAGAAACTCACAGAAATAAAGCCAAAAGGACCCCTCAAATATCTGTTCTCTACTTTGTCTGAAATAATCATCAGCATCAAAATCCATCTATGAACTAAAGCCAAGAGCTACAGGCATTGTAGTCGTAAGCCAACACCAATCAATGCAAAGTAAATATTATTAACTGCAAGCATATGCCAGTGATGAAAACACTTGAATTTGAGGTTAATTTGGAAATTGTGAGGGGAAATGTTTGGACACTGAATGAAAGGTGCAGATGCTTTTGTCTGTTTTCATCACAGTTGTGAGATCATCATCTCTAACTGACCGGTACCCATTGAAGTTTAGTTTTTCTTGAGCAAGCACTTGTTCTAGAGGGCAATGTTTTTATATCAGCACTTTTGTATACTGAAAAACAGCTTCTAAACTGTTACCATTCCTAATCTAATGGGAAACTATTGTGTCGAGCTTGTGGCAACATGGCTAGCTCATTGGCATCTAGTGTTACTGTTACATACTTGAATGGTGGGTTCTTGCATCCATCAATGACTCCGAGACAGCAAAGCTTTTCTTTTCACAAAAGGAAAAAAAAATCTATTTTCTGTGGCTGTTAAAACATGGCTGGCTACACCTCGCCTTGACTGACGCTTAACTCTCCAAACCTTTTAGACCCTGTCCATTCTTCAGCCAAGGAGAGTAGAGTAGCTCAACCTAATACAACACTATTTGTCAACAAAATACAGACATCTCTCTACGCATACTCTAATTAGTCCTTAATATTGGTTAACATAAATGTAGTTTGATGCCTAACAATTTTGGGGTATTTTTCTTTGACGTGAAAAAGTTTGAGAACCACTGATCTAATGTAGTTGATCTAACGTTATAAACAACGTTGGTTTTGATGACACTTAGTGCTAGCTCGACTAGCAAGTTAAAAGTACTATCATATTGCTAACATTACTGTAAGCAGTTGCTGTCTTTTGTCGATACGTTATCAGTTGAGTATTTGTTGCAGCTATTGATTGTAGTAGATAAGCAGTAATAATGTCAATAAACCATTATCACATTGTTTTATAAAACATGTTAGATATATTTATATAGTGTTGATAGTGCCCTCTCAGGCACTGGCTTCTGTTATTTGTAGTCGCTTCACCCGTCTCAACAGAACAGCCCATGCCGGTTTGTTTGGGAGCTGCTGCCAGTCCAGTGATTTCAAAGTGCTGGTGAAAAGAATATTGCAGATTATCACTTTAAAGATCCAAACATATGTTCTCAATCACCTATTTAAACAAAAATACTACCCAAGTTTGAATCCTAACCTTAAATCATCACTTTTGAATATGCCACAGTTACTCACTCATTTAACAATAAATGCTGTCTGTGACAAGTCTCTTGGTCTAATATTCATCCCAATTTTTTCCTCGTCTTTTCTCTTTTTCTTCTCTATGTCTGTCTGTAGATAGATCAATGTCGGTATTCATTCCTGTGTATATTTTTATATTTATCTTGGTCAGAGTGGGGAGGAAGAAAGGGGGATGAGGGGTGGAAGGGAGCGGACTTGGCGATGGAGATTGCGGGTGGGACAGGATTTAATTCTCCTTTCGAATTCTTTTCCTTTTCTTTACATTGATTTTTTTTACATTGACCGACTCTGTGCTTGTAAAGGGAAAAAAAAAATCTTCCCAATAAAAAAATAAAATAAAACCAGAAAAAGAGAAATACCAACATGCTATCAATTTTCTTCAAAACTCGAGTCAGCGTTGTAATCCTCAGTGAAGTGGCTGTGCCCACTGTAGTTAGTACATTGGCAACCGGACCTGACTTCAGGAACTTGTGTGTTTGTTTTGCCTGGCCCGGCCCCAGTCATAACCACACGAGCACCGCAGGCCCAACATCAAACGGAGCAGCAGAAATTATTTAATTGCCAGTCTTATTGAGAAAAGAAAGACAGACAAAGACAGAAATAGAGACAGACAGAGAGAGAGACAATGAAAGTCAAACGGAAAGAGAGAGAGGCATGAGAATGAGTGAGGGGGAGAGAAAAAGAGGGAGAGGAGCGAGCAGACAGATGGAGAGTTGGCTTATAGCCTTTAGCTGACCAATGAGTTGCACTCCCGTCACCCATGTATCAGTTAAATCTCTTTTAATTGGCCAATGCGATGTAGCAGTGGTTTCCTTTGTCTTGGAAGTATCCTTTGTAGCCCCCAGCATCATTGTTATTTCCATTGTTTTCTTTCTGTAGTCACTGCCATCTTTTCTCTGGTAATTGTGGACAATATAGGGGACGTAAGGGAGACTAGGGAGACTTCCGCAGACTATGACTATGATTTTCCTTTCATATGAACAAAAACAGCGCAGTGGCCTAGCAGGGCAGAGATAGAACACATGCTACATGTTAAAAATAGGAAATTAGTCTGGAAATGAGATGGTCTTGCCTCGTCCCGGCCGGTCTGCTTTGACTCAAGAGTCTGGGTCAGATTTGTGACTATTGCTATGGTCACTCCCTTCATAAGAAAACTGTACTGAAAACCAATCATAAAGCTCAAACCTCAAGCAGCATGTCATAACTGAAAAGATGAATGGAAACATGAATAGATGTCTGAATCTAATCTCCTCTGTCTCCTTTCTCCTCCCCCAGCACTATGGTCCAGTCTCCGCCTCCCCCGCTGGTACGCATCATCAACGGTTACATCACAGTGCAGCCACCTGACAGAGTCCACAGCCGCTACAACTACCACCACATACCTTCATCATCAACCTCCTCCTCGTCTTCCTCACTGGCCTTCCTCTGCACGTTGCTTACAATCATCCAACAGACGTGGACTGTGCTGCTCTAGGTCTCACTGATAATAGAGGACTTGTTATAAAAAAAATAGTCTCATAAAATGCGGCTTCTCGTAGAATATGGAGTCTCACTCACATACCGAATGAGGTCTCATACAACGTGAGTCTTCATTGAGCATGGAGTCTCCTGCAGCATAATCTTTCACGCAAAATGAGGTCTCATGATCGGGTCTGATCATGGATCATGGATCAGATCTAGAAGAGGCCGCAAAGAGTAATGGGGACTCAAGAGTTGTTGAAAGACCAGGACTCTTGTGTGCTCTGCTGCAGCTGTAGAGGTTTTATTGAATACTAGGTCACATTGTCCATTCACAATACAATATATATTAACATAAAAATGTCTCATGAGGTTAAGAACATGGAAACAGAATGCGAGTTTAACCAGAAGTGCCACTCTACAGTAGAGTCCATGGATACTGGGTAAATAAAGTAGGTGTCATCGGGGTTAAATCGCGTCAATAGAGCGTCTCTCACAACATGAGGTCCCAATGAACATGGAGTTTTATATAACGTGAGGTTTCTTGGAACGTGAAGCACGAGGTTTCATACGGTTTCGATCAGATGTGCACGCAGAGCTGGAGCGGCCGTACAGCGTGAGAAACAAAGTGAAGGCTCACGCAAGCATAGGAGTTTTTATTGGACATGTCATTGGACATTATGGACCCTTACACACTATGATGTTACGACAGACGTTCATCATTCAACATCCGATGTCTCTGAACTGACTGTAGACTGAATGGACATTAGTTTAGATTCAAACTAAGAAACCATCAAGGAATGTCAAATACCTTCAATAATCACAACTGGATCCCTATGTCATTTCTGTGTGTGTGTGCATGTGTGTTTGTGTGTGTGTGTGTGTGCGTGTGTGTGTGTGTGTGTGTGTTTACAACAAACTCTATCAGCTCTTAATCCCCTGCCCTCGCAAACAGAGGTTTTCTCTTCCAACCTTAATTTATTCTTCCCTTTTAGAAGAAGAATTTGTTTAGTGTTGCATAATACTGTGGGGAAAAATTGTATATACTGTTTCTACATATTATAGATGTATTTTAGAAATATAAAAAAAAATGAAAATTATCAAAAGTTTTGTTGTTGTTGTTTATATATATAAATAGATATGCAGTATATTTTTTTGAAAAGAAATCAGGAACTAACCACCATAGCCCATGTCATGTGTCTCTCTGAGGTGAAATGTTTGGAAGGGAGAGATGATTGTATTGTATGTATCAGTGTTATCAGTGGTTTTGCTGTATGTCTTTGCTGAAAGAATTGATGTTTTTTTTGTTTTTTTTTCACATAGAGATTATTTGTTTAATTTATTTAACTATAGTTGTAGGTCACATAAATCACTCCCAGTTTTATTTTGCAGTCACTATGTTGTCCAAATATGTATCTATGGTTTCAAATAACGTTTCCAAGTACATTTTCAAATGCATATGACAGTAATAATTAAGTCATTTTCAAATACATAATGCTATTCCACATACAGCGTAATTTTTTCAGGTCTTCTGTCATTCGCATTTCACTTATGTGGCATGAGATGATTGTAATATTTTTTGCTATAAAGTTGAAAACAATAAAATATTTATCTAGATTAAGATCTGATTTTGACGTTCATACTTTGTGACACATATCAAGTCAATGTGAAGCCAGCTTTTGTAAACATGTTTTCTACACAGGTCTGGAACATCTGGGAAATTAATTTGATAATTTCCAGGTCTTTACACGTTTTGGAATTATACCGTGGAAAAGTATGAAGCAATATTGGTGTTTAGTCAAATATGAATACATTTTAAGTACTTGTAGAACCCACTGACATCCAAATTAAGTGACAGTTTTGCTCCAACAGGAGGTATCCATCATTTGAAAAAAGCAACATCTACTTTTACAAAACAATTCATAGCTCAAAAGAATAGTTGGTAAATGAGGCCTTGTTGGCCTTCAGGTAATGTTTATAATGTTTACATGTTATCCATGAAGGATTTTGAAAATTACATTTTCAAATTGAGGTCTGAGAAAAGTATTTTGTGGGATTTTGTGGACATGGGAAGTGTTTAGGAAACCTGTGTAAAACAAGGAGAAAAGCCTGTGATGATGTATTTGTGTTTATTGTATTTGCGACCTCACAAAAGGAGTTTCCATGTAAATTTTATGACTAGAATTTCTCCAGACCTCTGTTGTTTGAGACAGAGGTGTGGATACATGAGATTACCACACAGCAGGTTTATCTCATTTGAATTAGAGGAGCTGGTGTTGTCGGCCAATCAGGGTCCAGTATTGTGACTTATAGCCTTCAAATTCAGTTTAACTAATTCAATTTAAACTAAACTTCATTTATTTGTAAAACATCATGAAGAACATTGTTCTTATCCCGAACCATAGTAAATTTGAAAACAAAATCATAAAAAAATGAATAATATGGGACCTTAAAGGCATCTGACAGCCACTGCGGCATCCCATGACCACATCACCACAAATCGTGACACAAAAGTACATCTTTGTATGCTGATATGTCACATAAAGCTGTAACCTGATTGGAACCACTTTGAAAGATCAAACAAATTAAAACATAAGAGAAATTGAACTCTGAGCGCAGCATCTCGGTGGAAATTTTGAGCAGTTTACGAAAGGAAAATGTCTCACCCAGCACAAAGTAATGTCACCATTCTGCTTTACCATAGCAAAAGATTTAATTCAATACTGAATTTTCTAAACGTTCGATAGTTTCACCAAATGTGTTCTGCAAGCTGAAGTTCCATTACAGCCTCACCTCCAGAGGGCATATTATGTGTGGATGGCACATGGATTGGAATAGTTAGAAGAAGAAGAAGAAGAAGAAGGAGAAGGAGAAGAAGAAGAAGAAGAAGAAGAAGAAGAAGAAGAAGAAGAAGAAGAAGAAGGATTGTGGTATAGACAGAGCTGCTGTCTGAGCTAAGTCAAACACCTGAAAACACGGCAACCGCATTAAACAGTCCACCACATCTTCAACTGAATCCCAGTCCATTTAAACTGGTTGACAAAATTGGTAGGAGCTGAATATAGTATAGTAGCTATTTTGCTCACAGAGCCGACAAAGACGGACACCCAACTGACATGAAAACCCCTGCGGTGTCCAGTTGATGTCCAAGTCAAATGGTAATTCAATCAGGAATTAGGTTGAATGCTCAAATGAAAAACTTTATTCATGATATGAAACATGATGGAAACTTTGGCGTAAGCTCCATGCAGGAACTCCTCCCATTCGTGAAGTTAGGAGTACATCCGGGACGGACGTAGGAATTAGGATGTCTCCCTGGGGAGTTCCTCTGGAGCCTGGACATTGGTGGTGATGGGGTGGTGGAGGGACGAAGGAAAGCTCAGCGACTGGAATGACAGCAGCATACAGCATAGTTCTGTGAGTAGCACAATAGCATAGTAGGTGACATATACTCCCGTCACTTAGACGATTGACTGTCTGAAAAAGAGAGGGAAGTGATGGCTAACTCTGATTGGTTCTCTGGAAAAAAGAGGGGCAGTGTTCGCCAACTCTGATTGGGTAAAGACAAGCATGAATGAATGAATGATTTAGGTAGTCTGAGTGAAATTGCGTAATACTTCACTACATTGATTGATGGATTTTTTTGTTTCTTGTTATTTTTAGATATTAAACTTAGCTTTGATATAAGTCAAAATTCTGATATCAACACTACAGCGATCATGTGTACCGGCCCTCCTGAACACACATATGGGTGTACATACACACACACACACACACACACACACAGCCTGCCCTGACCTAGGGTTCATGGTGTGTTTATGTGAGGTTAATGTGCTGCGATAAGGGAGCTTTTAGAAGCTGTTTGATGTGTGTATGTGGTCTGCCACAAACAAGGCAGCTGCTCTGTCAGGGAATGTTGATCCTGCAGGAAACAAACAGGAAACCAGAGCTAATTGATTCTTCAGATGTACAGGAAATGAGAGTTAATTGATTTGTTATATCAACAGGAAAGGAAAGCTAATTGACTTGTTAGTTTGGTGCTTTGATTTAGGAGTGGCTGTGAGTTTGAAGAGGTTGTGGAGTTTGGTGTAGGCTTGATGTTCATCAATTATATTAATAACATAAAATAAGACTGCATATTTGTCTATGTAAAGGTATAAAGATCCCATCAAAGAGCAATGGAAAACAAATGTAATGAGAATGAATGTAACTTGATTAATTGTCTACTGTGTCTAAAAAATGTTTGATGAATATGGTACATATCTCCTTGCAAAGCTTAGTTTGAGGCATTCTGGGAAATGTAGGAAATCACTAACTGAGGTAAAAGTAGATAAGGCAGGTTGAGGGAAAGTGGATATGACAAAAAGGTAAATCACAACTCAAGATAAATCCTGGAATGCATTGAACATCACAGATTAATAATATATATATCAGTATAAGAGTATCTGAGGGTGCAGTTTTCCTTTTACGTAATTGATTAATTATCTTTAATTGCCTGTCACTTTAATGAATGTCCCTCTAACAAATCAAATACTTTCTCTGTTGATCTAATGTGCTATATATACAAAACTTAAGATATTACATGTCTGTAACTATCATTGCGTGTGTGTGAGTGAAAGACAGAGAAAGAAACAAAAAGAGAGCTAGAAAGAGCAAAGTAAAGTCCTAAATTTACCCAAAGCGAACTGCACAAGACCATCAAACCCAGATCGTCTAAAATATGTGACTCTAAGAATAGATCTTCTATCCGCTCCATGTAAAACAACACTTTTATAATAACATACCCTTTAAGTCGCTCAGTCATTCCATACAAGAATAAACAAATAAAGGGGCAGGTCACTCATTTAATTGCCTCCTATAGAGCACTTGCGCTGACAGATGTTGCAGCTCATTTACTAGCGAAAACATTGCGTAAACAATGGTGTGAATTCCATCAGTCGAAATTGAAACTGAATAGACGGAGACTCTTGGTTATCTGGCTTTTTCTTTAAGCTGCTTTAAGCTGCTGGTGGTGGGTGGTGTGTGTGTGTGTGTGTGTGTGTGTGTGTGTGTGTGTGTGTATGTGGATAGTGTGTGGATAGTTACCTCTGTGTGAGTAATTTCAACTAAAATAGTAGTGCTCCTACTTGTGTAAAATATTTCTGTATCCTTAGACAATTACTTTTACTCCAACTTGAGTGATATTTCACTGAACTTAAAGCATTTTTACTTGATAAAATAGTTTTCACTTCTCTTGAAACCTCTCACACACGCTCATGCACATAACTGTGTTCCATGTGTAATTCAAGCTAGCAAAGACGATAGCTTGGTAATAGGTGAGGCTCATTCCAGTCTCAAACCCATGAGTTCCGCACCTGCCAGCGTGACAGACGTGACCTGAATTAGCAGGAGGATAGTATTTCAACTGAAGTGACTTTAATCAACTTCTTCAGCTCTGTGATACATGCACATGCAAGCACACACACACATACAGCAGTTATGGGAATTTTTGTATTTATTGGTATTTATTTACATTGGTGAATCTTAGAGCAGGCATTCAAATCCGTTGCGCCCGTTAATGCAGAACCTATTTTAAAATCAGTCACTCACCATCGCTGTGATTTTCACTCTGCATGTAACTCTGTAGGCCTGTATGTCCAGCCAAAGTGGCCATTTATCCACTCATTCATCACAATCCGAAAAGTCTGCTCTTGACAGATATCTCCTTTAAAATATTGAATGGACTGCTTCTTAAAACACTATCAAATAAGAAAATATGTTATGAAAATACACCACGGTGGACCGGAGCTGGGGTTGCCAGATTGGACAAAGTAAACCTGCAGGAATTGAAAGCAGATGTCCACGCAGACGTCTGTTTCCTGTGGAACACACAACTAGAGGTAAAAATATTGATATGGCATCAAAGATTAGACCCATGTTTTTCAAAGCCTTGTCTTGACCCAAAGGTAGTTTGCAGGAGGTTAAAATGGGTCTGCTTAATTATTCTGGATAAATTGGTAAGTTATTTATTTATACTATCTTATATTGCTAAAGCCCTTTAATCCTAAGACCCTTTAAAGTTGAATAAAAAATGATTGGCTAGTAGGATACTGGTTCCAAGATAGTAAAATCTTTTTGATCATAATAATTAGTTGTGAAAACATTTCGGTCTTTGCGGAAAGTTTGAAAATCACTCCTTTATCATGTATATTAAAAAAGACATAGAAATGGTATTAAAAATAGACGAGAGAAATATTGTTGCAGGTGGGGATCGCCATTTTTAAAGAGGTGACAGCTGTGTTTACTTCAAAGCACATTGTGAAGTTATTAAGAACTTTGCAAACATATGAGTAACACTTTTAGGATAGGAGGCATCCGTGTGTTGAAAATGTGATTGTTGAATTTCAGATAACATTTTCTTTTTTTGCCATATCATGTGCAAACTGTCATGGATGTGGGAGAGGTGAAAAAGTGGAAAATGTCTACAAAGGAGAATCTTATCTTTGTTTGTACATTATGTGATAGTTTTGCTGAGAGATATCAAAATATGAATTCCCTCCTATTTGACCTTTGTATTTTTGACATTACATATGACAGAAGTAAAATATTCTGCACTGACCATTGTACCAAGAAACATCCACTCATTCATCCATGCGCTTATTTATTAAATTCATCCACCTATCCATCCAGCTTCCCATGCATCATCTATCCATTATCAACCCATCACATATCCATCATCATCAACCCATCTATCCATTTATTTGTCTATTCATCCATCCATCCATCCATCCATCCATCCACCCATTTAACTGTCCATCCATCCATCTATCCATCCATTTATGCCTTCATTCATCCATCCATCTACACGTTTTGCTACACAAGGTCAAATCACTTTCCCATTGTTAAAACAAGCCCAGCATGTTATTGTTTATCTGATGTAGCTCTGGCCAATCCCTCACAGCCTTGCACAAATAAGCTTACGTGTGTCTGCTGTTTTCACTGCGGCTATTATCACCGCATCAATCTAGCAGCCATTGGAGCCTGTGTTAACTGAGACCCATGGTAATTAGTGCCGTGTTGAGCGAGTTCTCTGCATATTTACATAGCAAATCTCTTTGGGGTTATAATATGTTATCGGTGCTGGTTAGTGCTTTGACCAATGGGAACTCATAAGAGAAAACAGTAGAATTGGTCCGTTTAATAAAAACACAGTGTTCTTGGGTTGTCTTTCAACCTATTAATTAACTCTGGGGAAAGCAAAGGGATTTGTTTATGTGTGTTATGTCACTCTCTCTCTTTCTCTATCTTTCTCTATGTCTCTTTCCCTTTTTTACTTCCTCTCCCCTCTGTACCTTCCCTTACTCAGTCTTTCATCCAGTTTCTCTCTGCCTGTCTTTCTCACACTCTCCCCCTTCCTCTCTTCCCACCTTCTTTCTTCTTCTTTCTCTCCCCTGTCTCCCCTCTCTACTCCATGTTAGTATCAACACTGTGATGGAGTGGCAAGTGAAAGACGATTTCCTTAATAGCCAGTATAAATACATAATATAATCAGTAATAAAAATGACTGTAACTGCAAATGCCTGGGAAATCCATTTGGAAAAGGGGATAATGCTTACAGACTGGAAGCTGAACATACTTGATTTTAATTAGGATGCCATCAGATGGATGTTTTTATCCAAAGTACTTCACAGAAATGTACGTATTCTCTTGGTGGCCCCATTAGGAGCAGAACCCCTTACCCCCAACAGTAGTAGCAACTGGTAGTGCAATGCTCTACCCCTTGAGATGCACAAGGAACACGGGATATCATTTATGAGCACAGTCAGGTTTAGAGTTTATGAAAAAAGGAAGGAATAACGTGGGTTAAGAAACAGTTAAGTCCAGGTGACAGAAGGAGATAGATAGACTCATCCAAGAAAGGAGGCAGTTCAGGAGGCAGTGGAAGAAGGTGTATCAATGACCTGCAAACAAACCTGAAGAATCAGCTGCAGTAAATTGAGGAGCATCACCATTGTTAACTGATACAGTTATGACACTGTTGTGATAGTTTTCCAGTTGGATATGTAACTGGAAAACTATCTGGTCTATCACTGGTTTTGACTTGATACAATAGTGGATATCCTCATTTTCTGATAAATAGTCATGCCATTTTCAAGATCAGTGTGTGATTGGGTGGTGCAAATGGTGAAAGTTAGTTGTAATTCAACCATTAGGCCTATATGGCAATATTCATCATCAGACAACCCAGGGTTTTTTTTTCTGTGATGACATCATACAACTGATTTACATATGTGATTAGTTACGGTAGCGGCTCTCCAAAATCTCTTTAAATGCCAATGTTATCATTACACATGTATTAATTATTATCATTTTATACTCTGATGACAGCTGAATGCAAAGGTTGAGCCATGCATGGTTTGGATGATGAATCTACAAGCATGTACTCTGTTGATGTATTATGTTCTGAAGGTATATAATTAAACAAATCACAGTTTTTAAGATATGGGTTCAATGTATCTGAGTGCGTGTGTATATACTGGTATGCATGTATACAGGAGATAGTATCTTTAAGGGATATAAAGTCAACACATGTTGCTACTGTCAACAGAAAAATCAAGGGGAGACAGGTCTCAGGTCTCTCTCCATCCCCATAGAGATCATCAAGGGAACTGTTTGCTCTGTAATCCTTGTACATTTAAACCAATATTTCGGATCAGTGGGAGTCTAAGAGCCCCAGAAAGCAAAAATTGTTTGTGTTTTCGTGTGGTTGGGGCGGGGTTGTTCTGAGAGGTTAATAGTACATTATTGTGTGTGTGTGTGTGTGTGTGTGTGTGTGTGTGTGTGTGTGTGTGTGTGTGTGTGTGTGCGTGTGTGTGTATCAGTGGTCTGAGTGCTTCTCAGGGTCGGTCTGTCTGTGATTGTCAGCTTATAAACAAATGAAACATTTGTGTGCTGGCGCCACGCCATGGGGTGTCACTCAGTTACGGCTGGGGTCAATGGATCCCTTTCACGGGAACCATTTTTTGGGCAGCGTTATTGATAGAAGGAAGCCCACACTGGGAGCTTGAACTTGGAGTCATGACATGCACACACCTACACGCATACACTCACAAGGCACAAGTACGCACACGCACACATGACTCACACATCATACTCATGCACACACACACACACACACACACACACACGCTGAGTCCAAATAGACCAAATACAGGTTCTGCATGGTTTTGGTTGATATCCATTTTCACCCTCTATGTAGGCTCCCTCTCAACCCAAAAATTACCCCCCTCTGAGATTCTCATTCTCTTCAACTTTAAGAATGTGTGCTCAGGGTCAGCACAGTTGTGGGGTCACTGGGATGTAAAGTTGAAGGGGAAAGGTCGTGATGATTTAAGGGGCCTGAATATTCTGGATTAGCAGGGGTTTCTTATGGTCCCATGGTTTTCAGATGTCTACTGTCACATCTTGTCAGGGGCCCCAGAATTCCGATCAGCACCCCAGATTGGGCATCAAGTTGCCATCGACCTTATTCCAGACTGATGCCAGGTGTAAAAACTCCATGAAGAAGGGTAATTACAAAACAGTATTTCACTGAACGGGTAGTATCCAAAACTGCCATATGAAAAGAATATGCATATCCCAATATTTGCACAATAGAAATAAATTGAATAAAGAATCCTCATGAATATCTGTAATACAATCACTTATCTGCTGGACTCTTGCAGACTATGTGGTAAAAGAATATGCAAACCATTTCTACCAAGGCAGTGCCAATGAGAATAAACAAATATGGTAATGATATTAAATGTTTTGGGGATTTTTGCAGTTTTGTCATAAAGATAAACTATTGAGATTATGGAAAAAGCTGTATAGTCAGTATAAATATTATAATCAATTTGCATTCCATTTTTACTAAAGGAAACAGCATATCAAACAAATCATAATATGTCAAATAAATTATAAACAGTCTAATTATGAATGGAAACATTTATTGTGAGCTCTGTGTTGTTATAATCTTGTACTGTGAGTCTGCAATAAACCTGTGTGCAATGCTGCTCCCTGCCTGTGAGTCGAGGGACTGCGGCATCTTCTCATCCAGACTCGACTTGATGGACATTTCTCTGTCTCTTCTCAGCACATAAAACCTTTGCTGCCTAGGAGTGAGGCTTTCCATCCTAAGCCAGGGAGCAGGTGACAGCCTCAGGATTCACCCCGTCAGGCAAGTCTACACTCTGATCTCCTGATCTTGTGTTGAAATTTGTTTATCACCTCCTTGGAGGTCTTGCATGCTTCTGGGCAACAGATTTCACTGGCTGGACCACAGCCAGAGACTAAGCACAGGCCAGCAGAAGTCCAGGAATGAGAAGAGGGAAGATTTCATAAGCAACCATTGTATTTTAAGCAAGATATTTGATACATGAGCCTGTGGACCTAATGTGTTGGCTGGGAATCAAACACAGGTCCTCTGCTTGGCAGGCTGCTATGCTCATTACTTTACTACCAATGCATGCTCATAAAAACAACTGCTCACAGAAAGTGATCCTCTGGGCCAAACATGGGCTCATTGGTCTACAGATGTGATTGTTGCCTAGAGTGTTGCTTGAGATTTAAATCCCAGAAAAGCCCTTATTAAGATATGCAAGTTCCATCTGAGCCCTGCAGCTTCAGAAGGTGAAAATCGGGGCAGAAGCAATAGGCAATCTTATCTATTCAACTGATATTAGTGTGGAATGGTTTGGGACATTTTGTGGGCACAACTGAAATGCTATTCCCAAGATGAATTATGTTTCATAAATTGCCACACCAAGTTTTGATATATCTAACAGTCTGACACAGTCAGTCAATATCCTATAACAATATCCAAAATGGCCTTTTTGAAACTGTCTACAGCATATCGTGAATTGATTTTTTTTTTTGCCTTTATTTTGATAGTTGACAGTGGAGGTAGACATGAAAGATTGGGAGAGAGAGCGCGGGATGACATGCGACAAAGTTCCCAGGCCTGATTCAAACCTAACTGAGCCACCATGATGCTCTGATATCAATAACTTTTGATACCTGGAAGTTATTAGAAAGGCTCTATCATTTTGATAAGATTCTGATGCATTTATTTTCCCTAGTTCCTGTAAGCATAGCTCACAGACATGTTGTATAGTATAGTATTAGAAGTTCACTTTTTAAACAATAATTTTCACCTTTAGGAATTGATGCCAAAATTTTGGTGCCACAGCATCAGCACACTTCTTCCTATTGAGTGCTCTGGATACGAGGCTTGTCTAATAGACTTTTCTTTCAGTGCCTTTTCAATTCTTTCTCTTCTGTTAACCACATCAGCAGTTCAAGAAGCAGTTCTTTATGAATGTCTGATTATATATCCTCTGTAATTTTGCCCACTATATTGTTGTATGGTTGAATATAACCTTTTCTATTTGTATTTACCTTTTACTGTTTTTAACTGTGTATTGTGTCTCATAACTAATAATTGAGTGGTCTCCATGCCTGGGATTTAATCAAGTTTGTAACTTGTTTATTTGATGATCATGGGAAGTGACACATAAAATTCTGTTCTATTCTATTCCTTCGCCCCCTATCGCGAGATACTTAATGTAGGCTTAAGGGTCTGAACGGTCTGAATCTTTGGACCAAGAGGGAACTCATTGCCTTGGCCAGGAATAACACCTGGGTCAACTGCTTGAAAGGCAGCTATGCTCACCACTACATTACAAATACATACTTATAACACTTATATGGTGACTGATGGCAAGCACAGCTAAGAAGTCTGTCATGGCCCTGTTGGTCTACAGGTGAGATTCTTGCCTAGTATGATGCTTGAGGTTAGTCTCTGGTTAAAAAAAGACAGGCCTCCTAATCTGTGTGTTGTATAATTTTCTATGTGGCATGTTATCTCTAAGGTAAGGCCATATATACATGATTTATTCACACACACATACACACTTTAAATTTTCTGCATGACATAGCCTCCTTTCATGGGTCTTAAATCATCTCCTTCCCTCGCTCCCTCTCCCCTTCTCTCTCTGAAAGAGATACCAGTTATTGTGAGTAACTGGCCCTATCCATGGTGCTGAAGTGTAACTGAGCTGAATCACAACATCAACAGACAATCTTGGCCAGTGCTATTGAACCACGGGGGCTGAGTGTATGCAGGTTTTCATTCCAACCACAGACTGCACCAGGTGATTTCACTGATTAGTTCCTCCTGGTTGAAGGTGTGCTAATCAGTGAAATCGCCTGCTGTAGTCTTTGGTTGGAACAAAAACCTGCATACTCTCTGCCCTCCATGGCACACTGCTGAATAGCATATACAGACATACATATACCGCAGGTGTCTGTGACTCAAACTGTTCTGAGCTGCTTCTTGTTGGATGCCTTGATGCAAGTCCATGGTTGAATGTAGTTCTTGATGTACAAAACTAGTGCAAGTGCAACATCTAGTGGACTAAACCATGCTAGTTACAGGTTTCTAAAAATACAAGAATACCAATACACCAATAACACTACCAATAAAACTAGTCAGGGTGGGTGCATGTCATTGTTGCATGACAAATGAAGCTGTATGATTGTGCATCTTTAGTGTTCAGTGTGGACATAAATCATTACTGTTCTACCAACAAGTGCTTTCATGGAGGACTGCAATGTTCACTGTGAGCACATTTGAATGATTTGTACTACCAATAAAGATTTGTAAGTAGACATACAGTATTTTACCAAATTCATCATTAGGATTTTTTTTTCTTTTTTTGCCAGCTGGCTCTTACCAACATTTCAAAAATGTTCTAGAAATGTTTTGTCAGCTCTATGTTTTTGGCACTGAATATGAAATTCTTAGTTTATCAGTGTGAGGCAGAGTAGGGGGCGGAGCCTGTCCTCTTGATGAAGGTCTCTTTTTTAATAGGTGAATCAAACAAATTAAAGCTGCAATAAGCGATATCAGACCTTGTAACTAATCCTGAAACTACCATGTGCTATGTGGAGATTTCATTGAGACAATGATATAAACCAATATCCACACAGCAGCAGCTGTGTTGCTGTTTTCACCTCTTTTCTAAAGCTTGTTGTCAAATTCCACTCCGGAACGAAGCTCCTCCTGGCCCATTCAGTAGCTTTTCATTTTTTTAAAACTAGCTTGGCTCCTCCCTCGCTATTTAAAAGCGGCCTTCACCCCCTCCCATTCCTGAAAAAATCGTTATTTTTTTAAAAAATTTTTATTATTTTTTTTATTCCACTTGAAGCACTTTTCATCCCAGGTTTCCTCAATTTATTACTTTTTTAGTTTCTGCAGAGCGCTCTTGCGGGACATACACACACACACACACACACACACACACACACACACACAGCCTGGAGAGTCTATCAAAACATCTTTTTTTTGCTCTTAAGATTATTTCTGTACATAGGTGCACACAAAAAATTTGAAAATGCCCTGAGAAGCAATGCACTTGCCATGGCCATTGTGCATCTTTTGGTGCGCTGTGATGGCATTTCTCTATTTGCTGTAGCATCGGAGTGAGTGCTGGCAGTTTGTAAAAATGACAAAAATGTTGGGGCAGAGTTTTTCCTTTCATCCAGTAATTTGTTCCAGGAAAAAAGCTGTGGGTCTGAAGATCTGGTGTTCTACAGTATGGTCTATGTTTTTGGACTGGCCATGACTCTGCATTCTTTGTCTTTCAATTTTCAGTACTTCTTTGATGCAATTTTGTTTCAACCCTGGGACAGCCATTGTGAGTTTGTGCAGGCTCTGAAGATGATTTGTTAGGAGACATCGCCCAATTTTCTCCAACGGACCTGACAGTATTTGTGACTTTGTAGTCCTTGTTGTCATCCCTGTTACCTTTAACAACACAAAAATAATGAATAAGGTGTTGACATTTTCAACTACAAGTGCCTCACAAATAATAGCCATAGCAATCTCAGAAATATGGAGCACATATTAAATGATAAACATTGTGTTGGGGCTCCCAGCCTCAGTGTTTGAGTTTAATGTATCATTCTGAGACCCGTATTTCAGGCCATAAGTAAGTTCTTGTATCACTCTCCTGTATCACTAATAGGGCAGCTTTTCAAAATGTCACTATATCCTGATTTCACAAACTTTAACTGGATGGATAATATTTATCTTAATGATGCATACCGTGGGAGTGATACAAGGGGCAACAAACACTCAAAAGTAATTAAATTTGGGAAGATGGTGGGAAGAGTAGTAATAGGAACTAGAAAAGGCTAAATTTTCTAAAGAAAATTTAAGTGTGCTTGCCGCCCTTGCAATGCCCCTGCCCTTAGACTTGGTGTTCACTAGCTTTGCTAAGCGGTGCAGCATTGCAATTGTTAGCATTTTGACAGACTAGACTCAGCCAGTTGCGTTCAAAGGCACTGGGAAACTTTTCTCATCACTGCACAGCAACATGTTTGGTATCGAACGAAACTACAGATTCCCAGCTTTCCAAGGATCCTAAATGCATCACAAAGTCGGCGCCGAGGCTGACAGAAAGCCGATGTGGGGAACTCATGGTCTCTGTCGCCATCTGCTGGCTGTGTCGAAGCACTGACATGAATGAGCTCGACCATTTAATTTCATGTCATTTTATACAGTAAGGTCAAGTTTTAAAAAATGCTGTCATCACATTGAAATGGTTATATGGCTCTGGTCTGGTCCAAAAAGTTGCACTTGAACACACCGCAAAGACTACAGCCGACGGCCAACTAGCACGTACATTCTGCGCCTGCGTGAAGGGAAATAACCATATGTCTGATAAGAAGTTGCAAATGGCACTGGCGTTGTCAGCCCTTGGTCTTTTTGGTTGTGGAAGAAGAAAGGAAGAGGCGGAGGCGAAAAATAAATAATACCGCACTAAATGGGTGAAATCATGAATAACGTTACTCCAGCGACAGGCTCAAGGGGCTTTCCCGAACCTGTGTCGAGAGCTGGAGATAAATGAAACCTCCGATTTTAAAAATTTCGCTCGGCTCTTTCCTGTTCAGTTCCACATGTTGAAGGCAGAGGAATTTATCAGGCCAATCATCCAGAGGCAAAACACGAACTACCAATCAGAGTGATCTCTCTCACCGACGGCTCCGACGCCGATTCAACATGCTCAATCAAGCCAGCCATTAAAAACTCTGCACTAGACGTTTAATATACAGAATAATAGGCCAAATACATCCATACTGATCTGATTCTACCTTAGCTTCAGTTAGCTTCAGCTACTGTGTGCTAACGTACCTCCCGATCTCCGCAGCGCGGTCCGTCTGTCCCAAATGCATCAAGCCAACCATTAAAAACTCTGCACTAGACTTTTAATATACAGAATAAAAGTCCAAATACATCCATACTGATCTGATTCTACCTTAGCTTCAGCTACTGGGTGGGAGCCTCCCGATCTCCGCGGAGAAACAAGGACAAAACCAAACTTCAATTTCTGGCTCTGTGATCCTGTGATTGAGTCCACACGGTTCTCAGGTTCTCATCCTTTTACAATGTCCCAAATGCATCAAGCCAGCCCATGTGGGGAACTCATGGTCTCTGTCGCCATCTGCTGGCTGTGTCGAAGCACTGACATGAATGAGCTCGACCATTTCATTTGTATAGCCTAGTAAGCTCATGCTACTTGCTAGTTAGCTTCAGCTACTGCGTGCTAACGTACCTCCCGATCTCCGCAGCGTGATTCCCTCTGTCCTAAATGCATCAAGCCAGCCGGTAAACGGCCCGTCTGTCCCAAATGCATCAAGCCAGCCGGTAAACAGTCCGTCTGTCCCAAATGCATCAAGCCAGCCGGTAAAAAACTCCACAGTAGACTTTTAATATACAGAATAAAAGTCCAAATACATCCATACTGATCTGATTCTACCTTAGCTTCAGTTAGCTTCAGCTACTGTGCGGAGAAACAAGATGGCGAAACTTAAAAATCTGGCTCTGTGATCCTATGATTGAGTCCACATGGTTCTCATCATTTTACAATGTGTGTGTATTGCGTCTAAAATGGCATTTAATCCTTAATATCTCAAAAACCTTATGAGGGATCTCTTAGAAAAGTAATAGCACACGATTCCTCAATGAGCCGCACGTTTTGATGTCTCACATGTCTATGTACTGTAAAAACTGTAGGAGGAGTAGCGTGCCAAACTTTTTGGCGGAAAAATAATAATAAGTATGTGAGATAATAAAGAGTGTGCTCTGCCTACGGCAAGCACACTAATAAGTATGTGAGATAATAAGAGTGTGCTCTGCCTACGGCAAGCACACTAATAAGTATGCAAGATAGTAAGAGTGTGCTCTGCCTACGGCAAGCACACTAATCATCAATCAATAATGTAAATGACCACCCCGCATTTGTCAAATGGGAGCAAAATGGACATGGCCACAACATAAATTTGACTAGCAAACATACAAAAATGGCTCCTGACTCTGTAGCAGCTCAACCTTGCCGGAGATGTTTTTAAGGAGATGTCTTTAATCAAATTGAAAAGTCTTCCAATTCCAATGAGATAAAGTATTGAGAAAGTTCCTTATGAAAAGTATAGAAAGATTGTTTTTCAAGTATCTTGCCTTGTGTAAGAAGAATTTCCGGTAACGCTTTATTTTACAGCCCGCTAATTATGGTGTAACTAGTATGTGATTATGGGGTACTAATAAAATAACAATACTGTAGTTACAGGGTAACAAAACAAGAATTAAGGGAATTAAGGGGTAACAATTTTGTAATTATGAGAGATTTCTAAGGTAGTTATGGTGTAATTGTTTTCGTAATTAATCTGCATACTTAAAAAATAATTACAGGGTACAATAACATAATTATGGTGGACTAAACAAATCGTATCAGTGTTTAAAGGTTCATGCACTGAAAAAGGCCATTGTAAAGTGCTACCCATGTTTCTATTAACTACATGGGTTGATGCACAGGTTGTTCTGGAAAAAATAAATTCTACACCTGAAAAGATGAATTGAAGATGAATAACTTTTATTTTCCCCTAAGTATCCCCTCAGATATGATAGTAGGTAGTAGTAATAGGTAATAGTAATAGTAGTAGGTAGTAGTAAGATTAGAGTGAGCTAATTTGTAGCTTAAAACAATGAAAGTACAGTAGGAATTAACAATTAAATAGATGTTTTCCTCATAAAAAATACAGTATCTTAATACAAATTCCAAATATTCAGTTATGTGCTTTTTAATCGTGTGTAGTTTAAAAACCATGTACGAAGCAAGACATCTCTGTCATCAAAGTTTACTGTGGCTGAGCTTCATCTGATGAGTCACAATGCAGCTGGACAGAATGCAGCAGAGTTCATAGAATTTAGAATGTCAGTGTCATAAAGGAGCGATTGACCTGAAGACAAACACAGACTCACAGTTTCATCTCTGATCAGTGTTCACCTGCACATTGAGAAAGAAAACTCACATTGCATTCATTTGGAGGAACATCAACAATATCTACCTTTTAGAAAGGAAAGCATGGAGAGTGATTTCCATCTTGGTAAGCCACATGTACTTTTAATTTTATTGCCTTTTTAGTGGCCTATTTTAGTGCCTAGGCCAGTTTTGCTTTGTTGTTGTAATGTGCATGTATAATGTGTAATAGTTTTTTTTTTTTTTTTAGAAAAGGCCATAGATTTTACTGCAAACTTAATAGGGATATTATGAGCTGCCACAAGAGGGTATGAATTGGTAATAACTGACATTTTTTAAGGTTTAACCTCGACCCTGAGGCTTCAGAGACTGATAACTGTTTGGAGAATAATAGGGACTTGGTTAATGTCTGATGGCTGATAGCTATCTGCTTGTGCTTACCCAAAACTGTCAATTTGGATGGATGGAGAGCATTTCAGCTGAAATAAGTAAAGTGAAATAAGTAAAGTAAGTAAAGTAAAATAAGTAAAGTAAACCCATCATCCTCAATTAAATAATTGTCTATCAGCACCAGACATAATTGTTGTGGATAGACCTTCCTCTAATACCATATTAAAGTCCCCAGAATATTAAGAATATTACTGCAATGTCCCTGTATTGCCTGGGAAACCTTACAAACGTTTAAATATAAACCTTGGTGCATAACATCTTTCCTCATCACCTAATTGATACCTATATCTCACACCAGTGGTATTGTTAGTGGTAGTGTTTCTCAAAATAAAGGCAACATTTACCATAAAAGCTTCTGGTCACAAAGAGGATGCTGCCACTTAACCCCCCACCCCCATCCCTCCCTTGCGTTGCCCCCTGCTACTGACCAGGACAGACATGTTTAAAGTTATTTTTCCATAGGCATTTCACTCATTTCCACTTTCCATTTGCCATTGCAAGATACTATAGCTCCTTCCTATTTTGTGATATTAAGCAATTTCCCTTTGTACCATAAAGCAATCTAGCAGAATGTAAAATGCAGTGTATAGGCCAGTAGAGGCTGCCAGTCTTCTTGCCAATGGTCTCATGTGTTTACGGCAATTATACTAATGTCTGCAATTAATGTGGTAATGATTTATTCATGTTGAAATTCTACTCATATCACTTTAAAATAAATTCACATTGTTTAGACACCATCCTTCAGCCAGGTGTCCAGAAGGGTTTGAATAATCTCAACTTAATTATAGCCTGTTAGTACAGGACTGCGGATTGGGACTTGTGCCTGAGAGCAAAGATTATTATTTGTTGTTGTTTTTTTTTTAAACTGCAGCACAGGTGTTTCTTGCCTTTGCTACATCCTTCTTTATACATCTCACAGTAATTGCAGGAGGGAGTAACACTCACACACACACACACACACACACACACACACACACACACACACACACTCCTCTGCTGCTGCTACACCTGGCACCTGCCACCCGTTTTTGCTCCTTGCACTGATACTGCAGTGGTATTGTTAAATGAGTATCTATTAAAATGCCATTATAAGAAATGGAGAGCGATGTTGTCCCTGGCAGGAGTTTATTGGAGAGTAAATGTAAGCCCCCACACTTGGAACACCTCATTAACCCAGCGGATATTTACAACCCTGCAGCTCAGATGCACAGGCAGGGATTGAGGCCTGTGTCTGTCGCTCGGTTCAACCATGTTTCAACTGATAGGACTAACTCTCACACCGAGGCTTTTAATGGGACTCACTCTACCACTAATGACCTTCACTGATCCCCATAAGGAGGTTCTCTTTTGCTTGACCCGGCTCAACAGGGAGGTCGGAACACAAACTGTAGCTAACGACCGCTGAGCTGGCAGCCGATTCAGTGTCTCGCTCAAGGACAATTCAGCGGGACAGATGCATGCCAAGACAGGGGCGTGAACCCGGGTCGTCCGGTTGAAGGATAGTACTCACTGCACCACCCTGCTGCCCCAAGCCTACTAACACTATTCTTTTAATAGGCCTAACTCTACTACTACAAAATCTAACTCTATCACTACTACTTCTGTTAATACCTAACTACCACTACTACTAATATTGTTACATTATGGGGTGTGCACTTGATAGTATGCACTTTATTGTATGTACTTTGTATTATGTACTTTATCTTTATATGTCCATGTCACCTGATGGTTGTTGAAAACAAAGCACTGAAACTGTATTATTAGGGCACAGTATGCGTTTTATTTTAATAGGTGATTCCACTTTTACCATGTGACGTGATTGTGTGCTGAATGTTGAAATAAGTGTTGTCTGCTGTAACTGTTTTTCAGCTGCAAAACAAATTGTCTCAATGAGGACACCAAAGTTTTTCTAAATCTCTAATTCTATATTAATACTAGTATTATTAAAACTTAACTTTACTACAATACTACCAATGCCTAGACTTTATTATAGCCATACAGTAACCCTCAGGCAAGCATAGGTGTTATGCTTGTAATAGATGTAATTCTACTATTACTATCACCAAGTCTTTTAGTAAGACTTACTACTACAAACACCTAGGCTTTTTACACCCAGGCGTGTTTAACAACATGGTGCCAGTGTGAATTTATGTTCTTCCCACTATTGTGCATGAATGATGATTCTATGGTCATAATTACTAATAACCTAGAAAACCATTGCATTGCATCCATACATGCTGGCCCAGACAATCCCTTTTCACTTTCACAGTGTCAGTAACTTGAGTGACTGGGGAACATAGGAAACACAATTTCACTTACATTAGTTTGGCAGTGTGTAAATATCCACTTGATATAGTAGTGTGATTATCTCTATTGTCTCTATTTGACACTACACATATGAACATTTTTGTCATTTTTTTCCACTGGAGAAAATTGTCAATGGCTACTGACGGCCATAAGTGCCTCAAGCCTCCCTATCCTAAAATCAAACAGAATATTGCTCAAAAGTAAGAGAATTATAATTTTAATAAGGTGCATTAATTCAAACTCCAGTCACCACTTTATACAGTATGTTGGACAAATAATCATTAAGCATGCTACATTTTGCCAAGTATGCATTATCATTTGATGGGATACATTAAATAAAACGCTTTGGTTGAGGTTAATGCTTACCAAGTCTACCCTTGGGAGTCCTTCAGAGGAGCGCAACACTGTTCATTAGATTCTCTGTCACTCTAGTAACTGTGTGTTTTGTGAATCAAATTGCTTGTACTGTGGGGAGCACAGCATGACAGACCATACTGGCTATCAGTGACACACACAAGGACAACATGGTCCTGTGTGATCTAGTAGTATAGCCTCTTCAGGACACTTCTGCTCTTTCCTTTGGGCCGACTCCATCACTTTTTGACAGGTGGATAGCTGAGTAGTGCTACCAGCACCTCTGAAACTCCTAACCACTTTCTCCACCTCTCACGTTAGTGTGAAGTCTTTCCAAGCTTCCTGCCCCCTCACCCCAGGACCTCTCCAAGCAACCGGTGTTTACTTACTCACTGCAAAGCACTGGGGACCTGCTACTCACCATGCCAAGATCAGTTTGATTTCAGAGGTAAGAAAAAGTAGCAAAAAAGCTCTCTGAGCTGAAACTGTGAAATATTACTCTGTCCCTCCAAACAGGACCCTCATATAAAATATGGTTCTTATACTAACTTATTAGAGGTATGTAGAGATCGCACTGCTTAATGGAAATCTTTGAGGACCCAAATGAGTGAGGAAAAGTTCTCTGAATTACCAAGGGGAACTTAAAGTTACCTTCAGGAGCCGTTTTTGAACCCTCACTGTAAAGTATTATAGTAGTAGTATTATTATTATATATATTATTATAGTATATTATTATAGTAGTATTATTATTATTAAACTATTTGACAAATATTCGGGCACTAGAAGGTGAAGGTCCTAGTCATCACTCATCTCGTGCTATATGAGATATATTGACAAAATTACCAAGTAAGGCCTCCTCCCAAGGTCTCTGTATTCACCATTTTAGGATGTGAGCATGTGAAAATGAGCTCAACCAGTTGGCCCGATACGGTCAGCTCCACCCTGAAATGCTGTGTGTAGAAAAACAAATCAGTAAAATGTTATGTTGCCCCGAGTCTCCCAGCAGTGCTGGAGGGCAAATTGATAGCCTTGATGTTTATCTGCCTATCAGAAACCGGCCTATTGAGACAGCACTTGAGATGAAGCCTGTTATTGACTCTGTGCTTTTCATTTCATTCCTAGTCCCTCCATCTCTCACTGGCCTTTCAGCAGAGCTTTACTGAGAAAGGTGAACATGGCTCCTACAAGTGGAATGTTATTGTGGTCTTCTTCTTCTTCGGGTTCGGGTTAGCTTCTTCTTCTTCTTCGGGTTCGGGTTAGCTTCTTCTTCTTCTTCTTTGGGTTCGGGTTAGCTTCTCCTTCTTCTTCGGGTTAGCTTCTTCTTCTTTGGGTTCGGGTTAGCTTCTTCTTCTTCTTCTTCTTCTTCTTCTTCTTCTTCTTCTTCTTCTTCTTCTTCTTCTTAATATTATCATGATTAGCAGTACTAGTAGCAGCAGTAGGAGTAGTAGCAGTAATAGCAGTAGCATAGTAGTAGTAGTATTGGTGGAGGTGTTAGGAGGTGTGTGCAGCTATTTATCATTCTGAAGTGTGTATGGGGCCCCAACAGATTAACATAACATTGCAGAGAGTTATATTTTCCTGTTCCTTCTTCCTTGTTTGAAAAATGTGTTTTTGCAAAATCGGCACAATCCTATCTCAATCACTCTCCAGTCCCATTTATTCATATTGTTCTAAACTGAAGGACTCTCTTTTACATGAGTGTCAGGGTTTTCTTTGAAGCAGTCTGGCTTCCACACTTTTGTTACCTCTCATAACAAGCTGCCTGCACTGCACTATTTAAATAGCTCATGATTGCATTTCAGAGTGTTTTGTTGTGCTTTCAGCACAAAAGGACAGAATTCTGTGCTTTCAATTTGATTTCAGAAGGACAGGAAAGAGACACTCTCCAAGAATAGTCATTTTCTCCATCTGAGCTCAACATGAACACATCACATCATGTTTTCATGGAATTCCAAATATCATGTCGAAGTGGCTTTTTCTCTGAAAACACTGTAGTTAAAGTTCCCAAATGACAGATAGCTGCCAAACAAACCTGGAGGACCATAAATATGGAAATGGAGAGGTGTGACCTATCCTGGACAGTTTTGCATCCCAAGGCTGCAGACTGAAAATTGTGTTGCAACTTGCAACTTTGTTTGCTCCAAAACATGAAAGTGAAAAGTGAGTAATTATAGCAATGGAATAGATATTTTGAACATAATACAAACTATAGAGGCATGATGCTTTATTTGCTTGTGTTTTATAATGACAAGACTTTTGGCAGAGCTACAATGTTCAATATGGATGACTAACTTCATGAACAGTAGGATCAGAAAAACATCTCAGGTGCACAAAGATAGGAGACTATAATAATGGATGGATATATTACCATGTATTAAGCTCCCTTTTCTCTTCATATCAATTAACAAAAGAGGGAGGATTTGAGCTTTTAACAACACTGTGACAGACTGACACACTCTGGAGACATACGATAATTTAAGAGGATGGGGGATAAAACTCAGAGGTTGTCCTGACCTAAAAATCTCATTAAATGAGCAACTCTGTCTTTGACTATAAAATATTCTGCTCAGATTGGACAGTTGCCAGCCTCGAAAAAAGACCCAAGGATACCAATCATAAGGAATCGTTTATACTACCTTAACTATTTGTCATGTGAACAGCCTCATATCCACACAGGCTTAGCTGCATAGCATGATTGATCCTTTTTGACAGCTGGGTCTTAGTGAAACTGCTGGCATTAAGCACCCTTCCCCACCTTCAGGGTGAGGCAAATGATTGAGGCATGAACTACAGCTCAAGGCTCCTCTGGTATTCAGGACTGAGGCTCAGATGACTGACAATGACAAGGTACAGCTCGAGCAGATGAACCCCATCGGCTCCTGGAAGCATCACTGATCACAACAATGACAGCACTGAAAAGGGAGTAGGAAGACTTACACCGGCACTGGAGATATGGAGGTGTAAGTCAGAGCTGAAATATACAGTGCCACTGGCAAGTTTAATGTATGGCTCTTTTGGCTGTCTCTGTCAAGAACTGATGACAACTGAGAAGATGTACTGAAAAGTCAATGAAGACACCTAGTGTACAGTGATCCACGACAAAGAAGAAGTGGCCATTTGCTTTTTTCCAAGAGTTCAAAGGAAAAAGATATTTAGATCTGACCATTGTGAGAAGGACATGGGAGATTTTCTGCCAGTGGAAGGAACTGAACACTAGATGGCAGTCTTGTTTGCAGAGCTTTGGGTCTTCTGACAGAAAGATACTGTTTTCTGCAAGCAGTGTAGCAAAGCTGAAGTTTAACCAATACCAATCACTGTAATTGCTGTTGTTTGGTCGGCTATATGATGCTGATTGAAGCAGAATTTGCCTCCCACTGAAACCTTATCAGGTTCTGATTGTCCCCAGGCTTCATTTGATTCCCAGATCTCTCCCTGGAATATTAAACTGTGTTCAGTGTGTGTGTGTGTGTATGTGTGTGTGTGTGTGTGTGTGTAGGTAGGCAGCAAAGCAGTCCAGTGTTTTAAATTTCAAAGGTCACAACAGTGGTTTAGATTTTATATCAACATAAATAATCGTTGTAAAGGCTACCCAACAATATACAGTCCTCTTCTATTCCACCATTACTTTTGTTAGGACAGGAGATTCATTTTGAAGTCATTTCTTTTGCAGATTTTTACAGCTTTGGCTTTGTGGTGCACTGCAGCTCAGTCTCATCCACATACAATACACTCCTTCACTCAAGTCACAATATTGATTGACGTGTGACTCGACTCGGACTTGAATATTGATGAGAATATTGAGGGGCATCCGCAGTGAGGACTTGAACTTGAATTTGGGACTCAATCACCTTAGACAGGCTTCACATCTTTTCAGTGTTACTCTAAATCTGTACCTGATCATCTGGTTGGTTAACAGCAAAGGCCTACTACATGTAGACTATGAAAATGTATCTTACACAATGACTGATCGGATGATGTAGACTGTTCTAACATGACTTGAACTCAAACTGGTGACCCGGATTCGAACATTGAGGACTTGGGACCCGACTTGGACTACTACAACACTGTTGCCAGCAGATATCTACCACCACTAAAAACAGCCTCATACAAACCTTAAGTTCACCCTAAGCATAATCAGGAACCCGAGAGAGAAGATGCCATAAAGTTACAGTTGTTGCTTGGTGTCAGGGAAACAATGGAAACTAATGCATCACCCTGCCACAGCTCTTTTTTTGGCACCATGTGCAAGTGAAGGTTGAAGTAATTACATTTTACATTTACATTTTAGGCATTTATCTGATGCTGTTATCCAGAGCGACTTATAGTAAGTGAGCAGGTAGGGGATTCAGCATCTTGCTCAAGCACACCATGGCAGTTGATGAATGTTGGCCCTTTCGGTGATCAAACCTGTGATCTTTTGAATCTGTGATTATAATGAGAACCTGTTACAATGGTCACATGCTTTTTGGTTGTAACCATCACTGAATGCTAAACATATTCAGTAGTTCCTGGTCAGCTCTGAACCGGTGACATATGAGCCAGTTGCAGAATTACCCAACAGAGTCCTTTAAAATAATGTTAACAAGCTACAGAGCCTTGAGGCTGAGCTGAAACCTGAAAATTAAAAACAATTTGCGAACTGCATAACTTTTAATATGCCCTCCTTGTAAACTGAGAGAGGTTTGATAATGGAAATAATATCACATCAGGATGGAGACCCTGGAGGGATCACTGTGCCTGAAGAACGTAACAAAGAATTGACTTGCCTCTTTTTTATCAGCACTCAAGTGGATATATTTCATTAGAAGGAAAATTGCTTATGATTCAAAATATTAGTGTGGTTTTCTTCCACAAAAATAGCAAAGCTGACAGAGGATTTGTCCCTGTTCCAGTCAACAAATCCAAATAACAGTTTTCATTTGGGTCTAATCTAAATCAACAGAAAAATAAATGGAAAGTGAAATAGTTTGTTTACAAAAAGCCACTGTTGTAAAGTCTGCAGATGATGCAGATGATTATGCAGATAACTTGGAATTTGGCCTTCCATTGGGGGATCAGTATTACAGAATATTATTTTCTCTGGTGCACTTCTTAGCTGCATGTCCGTACGAAGACAAATAGCCTGTAACAAACAATATTGACCTCACATTTCTATAAAAATTATTTCCTTTCCATTAATTTTGCTTTGTTTTTCATTTTTTCGTTTCGTTTCCTTTCCTTTCCTTTCCTTGTGTGAATACTTGTGCATACCTGTGTGAGTTTGTCAGTTTAAATGTTGTTGGATGTTGTTTAGTTCACTGATACTTCTCTGTCTGTCTCCTTCAAGGCCTGTGCATTCCTTCTCAGTCTTTAAGATTTTTAAATCCATTTTCCTGAAACTGAATAATGAATGCTGTAGTGGGGTCATGTAACTGTTGCCAGGAGGTTTGATTCTGTTCTGTGTACCAGCAGGGCTATAATTAGCGGATAAGCCTTATCCTCCTTATCTATACCAACTGCTTCTATAGCAGCCTAATTATAAGGCAAAGGTTCTTATTTATTGATGACATAACTTTCATTTCTCTTTTCAGAGGGAAAAAAAAAAAAAAGTGCTAATCCAATGCTGAATTAGTTACTGGAAATCTACCCCCAAGTCTCGAGCTCCATGAGAGAATCTCAGTAATGCTTAAAGGTTCAGAGATAATATTCGGCAGATAGGTGTAACAAGGGAATAGAAAATTAACATTATAAGAGGATCCCCTCCTCCTCATCTCTCACTCGCTCTGTGTCTCTACCTGCCATGCCGTCTTCCCTCCCTCAGGTCCCAGAGTGATCATAGCCAACTGGTAATGTTCATTTTCCTTTGCCGTCATCTCCCATTTCTCCCGCCATTATCATCTCTCTCTCTAATTGTTTCTTATTCTCTATTCTCAGATCTCTCACATCTTGTATTCATTTTCCTCTCAGCTATTTCCTGTCGTCACACTCACAATCCACATCAAGGGAAACAAGACAACTATGGAAAGAATGAAAGATCTTTATTTTCTCTTTGTACAGAGAGAACAACAGACAGGCAGACAAACAAAAAAGACAAAGAGAAGGTGAGAGAGAGTGACAGAGGAGACAGGATCTCACTATTTGAACTTAAAGCGCATCATTTGCAGGTAGGTGGATTGAGGCAGGTGGATCGGGAGAATCATCTTAGTGAAATGTTTTCCCATCATCACCTGTTGGTGGCAGTGTTTACGCTTGCAAGTCTGTGGAATTGTGATTTCTACTTTTGTCAACCCTCACCACACATGCCCCTTTGATAAATGGTGAGGACAAGAAGGAGCAGGGCTGCCCCGGGCCTAATGGAGTTCCTAAGCAGAGTTTGATTTGGGGGCCCCCGAACCCCTTTTTATTTCATGGTTGTGAACTCACCACTCACAAACCAGATTTACTACTGTAATATACAATAAAATATAAGCAACATTATGGTTGTTTTTTGGAAGAATAAATCACAATTGAAGTAAAATGCTGCAGATTTATTCCATTTCCAAATCTATGACAACAAAGTTTACAAATCAACAAGACTTAAGAGTCTAACAGCCCCGCGACATTGAATTTTGTGGAAGCGTCCCTGCCAGGAATCGGTCTCCTGCTTGAGAGTCTGCAGTCCTGCAACTCCCTGTGGCCCACGTGACCCATAAAGTGTTGAACAGAGCGAGTGGGCTGGGAAGGAGGTAGGTGAGAAAAAAGTACAATGGAGTCTGTTATTTTTTGTACACAAAGGTGGCCTTTGCCCTCACAAGCCAGCCAAGCATTTGCTAGGTGTTCAAATTTGTACAATTATTATTTCCAAATACAATATTCATTATTACTATATAACACAAATGCCTGAGGAGCTGACCTTTGAGAAAACACATAATGCATTACTGGGTTTGTCTTAATTGATGATAGCCAGAACTTAGTTTAAAAATCACTGGAAGAAGCAACATTTGAGGACAACATAAACAAACTGCCATACTGTCTCGGTTATTGGCCTGGAGCTGTTTACCAGTTGAAGAGCAAAATAGAATTAATAAAGCATCCTAAGTACTGTACCTTTCCCCAGACTAAGTAAACACAATTAGAATGCAAATTCTTTGGCTGGTGACCACCTTCTAATCAACAGTAATTCCACCATCCTATTAACCTTAGTATACACATGAAATTTTGCATTCAATTTTTGCTCCAAATTACAATGCAATTTTTTTGTTTGTGTATGTTTCTTGTTGTGTTTTTGTGCTGTATGTATTGAACAGGTGCCTAAAGGCAAGGCTTAAACATCAGAACAACAGGAAATCAGACTTCAAAGCGAGCAAGCTCAGGCTTAGCCCTTTCAATTCCATGTCTCGATCCAAGTACTCAACCCAGACATTTAAATGAGTTGGCAGGAAGGCAAGCCCATGTACACACACTATTGTGCACCATTATATTGTAGGGATAAATGCGCACACACACACATACACACAAAAGCAAACAACCACACGCTTATTTCTTGTTTATTTTATTTTCTGTGGTGAGTGTCATCAGCGTCCAAAGCAAGAGCTGATTCGCAAAAGCAGACTAAGGCTAATGCAGTACTCAAGCCAGTTAACTGACTCTTTTGATTACATTCTTCTAATGAACATTCAAAATGATGTTGTCAAGCACTGTCTGGCCGCGCTGTTTATGTAACCATTATATTAGTTTTAATGATCTATGGATAAGCACTGTGCTTTATCATCTATTTCACCAGAGAGCCTTTCAGACTGAATAACTTGGAATAATATTATTATAGAGCCAATGTATGCAGAGAATCGTCTGGAAGACAGACTAAAAACAACACTGTACAAACCACAAACTGATGCACACAGTATCTAACTGGGGTGTGAAGTGAAAAAACAACACCACCACCACCTTTCTGCTGCGATCACATTGGAGAGTCAACAAGCAGATTCTTTTTCATGTGATCATGACAATGTCACTAATGGAATGTACATGATGTCTCTTAAAGTGACACATACACTTTTTTCTGATGAATCTGCCTGTGCTACAACCGGTATTCAATCAGGAGAGACTAGGATGAATGCTCGAATGAAAAGTTTATTCATGACATAAAACAAAATGTAAACTTTGGCGTAAGCTCCATGGAGGAACTCCTCCCATTCGTGAAGTTAGGAGTACATCCGGGATAGACGTAGGAATTAGGATGTCCCCCTGGGGAGTTCCTCTGGAGCCTGGACATTGGTGGTGATGGGGTGGTGGAGGGACGAAGGTAAGCACAGCGACTGGAATGACAGCAGCATACGGCATAGATCTGAGAGAAGGGCAATAGCATAGAAGGTGATGTGTATATACTCCCGTCACTTAGACGATTGGCTCTTTGAAAAAGAGAGGGAAGTGACAGCTAACTCTGATTGGCTCTCTGGAAAAGAGGGAAAGTGTTCACCAACTCTGATTGGGTAAAGAGAAAGCATGAGTGAATGATAAGTAGTCTTCCTGATTGAAATTACGTAATACTTCACTTGTCTGGCTGCATTGTTATCGTAACCATTATATTTTAGTTTAAATGATCTATGAATAAACACTGAGTTTTATCAACTATTTCACCCAGAATGTCTTTCAGGCTGAATGACATCAGATATTATTATAGAAACATGAATGCAGACAACTGTCTGGTTGAGAGACTATAAATGACAATGCGCTACACAAATCATCTCATTCAGGCTTGACCTGCATTTGATGGTGTGTATAACATCAGAGGTGAATTAATATGGGGACAGTGGCTCAGACTGAAACACTGACACTCAGACTGAGTGTGTATGTACATATTTGTGTATGTTGCTGCTGTCACATGCTCCTTGTAAGCTCTTACTTCTGAGATTGGAAGTCAAAAATATGACTTGTCACTTAAGTAATAACAAAATGGACACCATAACAAAAAGTAAATTCAAAAGTATTTCTTTCTTGGGTGATGTTTTATTTCAGGAATCAAATGAACACAATGCTACTTTGTGCTGCGGTTGCAGAATGAAGAGGAGAAAATCCATGTCAGGGATGAAATTGATGTCTTCATTTACAAAAAAAAAAAATGCGTGCCACTGAAAAAGCTATACAGGTAGAAATAGAAACACACAACAATACTAGTTATTTACATGGGACACCAAACAATAACATATTCTATAATAAATTACATCTTTGTTACCATCAGTTATTGACATGTTTCCATGCTCTCCGCCCCTAAATGTCACATCTCGGCAACTCTTTACCACTTTGTTGGGTCATTCATGTGCGCTCCACTCATCATTACGGTATTTCCGTCAGCACTTGGCAAGGTGGTATATTTATGCATTTGCAAGCACATATCTCCTATTGCACAGCACGTGGATTCTTGCTTTGACAGTTGACTGCCCTAAAGCCTTTTCCTGACAGTCTTAACTACATGTAACTAGTGTTCATGTTGAAAAATAGTTTTCTTTATGTTGAATTGAATTCAGAAGTGTTCTAAACTGATGCATTACTGACTGTTGTTCTGTTATTTTATATAGCCTGTCTGGTACAACTACAGCCAGATTGAAAGTTGCAGCTATTCATTACCTTTCAGAAACACTCAGAAAAATGGGCCAGGCTCATACTGTAATGACAGGTGTGCTAAGCTGCTCTTTGAGTGCACAGTGGTAAGAGCACAACATAAAAATAGCTTTGTTTGTCAAAGTACTATAGCTACATTAAGAGGATTTTCTTTATTGCTGGAAAAACTGGTTTAGTAATAGCAAATAGCAAAAGAGTTTATTTCCAAAACATTATAAATCTCTTTAAAAACAAAAATTGTATTTATCTCAATTTTGTGCTGTCAGTCATTTTGTAAGATTGGATCAAATGGCGGCTACATGTATCTCAAAAGAAGAAGATCCTTCAAGTAGTAGTGACAGTATGAAAACAGCAGCCACCTTTTACTATACATGGAGGAACAATGCTTCATGTTGTTAGGGTGGTTAATTAATCTTTCTATCTGAGCTATAATTGTGGTGCACGGTTATTATTGCCTGTACAGCTCCTACATTGGTGCAGTATAGCTCACAGGGAAGAGCATGGCACTAATACTGGTAGAGTTAGGGGTTTGATTCTCACTGGGGCCACTAAAATGTAAATACTACGCATACAGTATATACATTTATGACACTATAAGATGCTTTGTCCATCCACCAAATGTATGTATGCACTGTATGTATACATACATGTGTGTATGAAATTGATTTGTGCCCTTCATCTCTACGCATTACACCAATATGTCATCGATCATTTCCATCCATTTGATGGACAGGAAATAAGTGATGGTAAGATGATGGGTTCTCTATTGATCACTTGCTGTACACTTCAATGTAGTATGTCTATTAACTGCTGTCCATCTCATGTGTCTGTGTATATGGCGTGAAAATCTCGCAATGGATTTTCACCCTAAGTGGGCACCAAGGCTCTGGCTGAAAGGCTTCCAGGGTTTTCAGCGCAGTCCATCTTCACATCGCTACTCCCGTTACCGTGGCGATGGGACTAGTTGGAGATCTGGGCCTTGTTCGGATGCCATGCCTCGTCTATGACATCATCACATGTGCTCCCTCTGGAAGTGTTTTCTCTCTGTGCTTCAGTCAACCGGAGGTGATGGGATCTGTCCTTCCTCTATTCCCCTTTTGTCCTCTTCTCTCTTCTTTTATGGGTGTGTGTATACACTCGTGTGTACGTGTGTGTGTCTTTCAGATGAGGCTTGAGTGTGTTTTGTGACCTCAGATTGTGAAACAATCTCCACCGCAAGTTCTATGGCCAAGGTTGAGGCCCTGAGTGAAATTACGCTGATAATAGAAAGACTGCTTCTAGACCAAATCCATTCCACCCAAATCAACAGGACAATAAAAGAAATACACCTGTTTCTTCAGGAGAAATGGGAAATGTATTGCTTCTAAATGACCCTCACAGGAAAATTACACCAGTTTCCTTATATTGAGATATGAGTGAGAAGAATATGAAATTGGGTGCAGCTTATATTAAGATGGAAATAAGTAGTGAGAAAAATATGAAATTGGAAGTGAATAGGAAGCCTGGTGCAACATCTTTGGCTTTGCCTCAGTGGAGTAAAGTTAACCTTTAATCTTGGGGCGCTCACTGCTGTGAGGACAGCAGAGCAGCAGAATGTGAATATCTCTCCTCCTGAACTTTCCTCATGAACTCCAGTTCAGGACAACCTCGAGCATGAGTCACGTTTTCAGTGGGCGCACAGTCATCAAATAAATATTTCAGTCTATGGAGATATCATGTGGTCAGTGCTGACTACATTATCTTTCACAAAAATGATGTGGTGTAACAAAGAAATGATTAATGAAGTGAAGCTTGCGAAACTGGTTCAGGCAGGCTCGAGCGGCGCTGCAGCTCTGGATCAGCTGTTGTGTCAGCTGAGTTTGCATATTGCCGTCACTAATTAGATATCTATTTAAGCTTTCAAACTCACTTGCTCATTCTCTGCTGCTGCTCCCCTTGCTGCAGCTGCCTACACCACCTCACACTTTACCTACTAGTCTCACCGCCATCATGTCCCCCGACGTTTCTAAATAGAAGGATAATGTAGGCTAAAAGGCTTGTTGAGATTATGGATCCCACTCCCAATACTTTAATTTCAGCTACCGATCATTTAAAAATTTTTTTGCATGGACAGATTCATCACCATCCATTTGGCCAATTAGAAGGAGGCGTTCCTAGGTTTGTTTTGGAAAAATGCCAGCGAACACCGGGAGCTTGGAGGAGACCATAATTAATGAAGTGTACACCATCCTGTTGTTCAACAACTCATCATGAAAGGATTACAAAAACAAAGATAAAAGTTGACATTGTAAGGTCATGTATTTACATAAAATACAATCAGGGGCGGACTTAGTGATTTGGAGGCCCTAGACAAAGGCAAGCATGGGGCCCCCCTGAATTCCAACTCTCTCGCTTATACTTCTCTCTCAGCTGCTGATGCAGTGGCAAGGAAAATGAGCTTAAAGTCAACTGGCAAAATCTCACTAGAAGTGGAATAGCCCACTATAGCTTGACTGAGTAGGGGAGTGACCATGACTCACGATTGAAGTAATTTATTGTAACAAAAAGAGGGGTGTTTTTCAAAAAGTACATTTCATTTAAATTGATTAAAAATAGGTTTACATTAGTTCTATTCTTGTCTTTTGTGGGGTCTTCTTCTGCTGGGGCCCAAGGCAGTCGCCTGCCTTTGCCTAATGGTAAGTCCGCCCCTGAATACAATGACAAATGTAAATAAAAACTACTTTTACAAATGTTTGTTTTCCCCATTCTGTACAGACTCCCTAAAATTGAAAATCATGGATGCACCTTTGTGACTCTTTCTTTAATTAATAATGTATAGAACTGTAAAAACTGGTGATTCTAACTCAGATATAGCAAAGTTATATATTTTTGTTATCATTTGTGTCTGCCTCAGCTCTTTGTAGTGAGTGTATGTCTTGGAATTGAGAAGTTTTGAGCTAGGTCTGCACATATTTCTGTACAGTCTAGTGTGACTAGTAGGAGGGAAAATGACACATTAAATCTAGTAGCAAGGTCCTGTTCATGAACAGCTTTGAATGTTTTATTATATGGAAAACCTGTGAAAAGCATTATGTTCCTCTCCTCCCCCTTGAAAAGTCTTGAAAAGAGGATGGCGGTGCGTGGACGGATGAGTGTGTGAATGGAGACGAGTGAAAGAAGAGTAGCTGTGAGGGTGTGAAGTGTGGTTGTGGGAGAATGGTCGAGGGTGCCGGTGCATGAGACATATGCACCGGCAGGATAAATGTAAAGCATGATGAGTCAGTGTATTACTATTCACATGGGGATGTGTCATTTGGATCAGGATGCTGAGGATTGTTTCAGTCATAGATGTAAGCAAGTTATTCATGTGGATTTCTTATTTTTCTGTATATATCTACTGTATTGTCTCACGCAATGTTGTAATGTTCACTTGTCCCATGCAATAAAGAAAATAGATAGATGTGTATTTAAAAAAAGAAATAGAAAAAAGGAATCTTGAAAAGAGGAAGTGCTTGTCTCGGAACTGTATCATTAATTTTTCTTGTTCACGACTGTCTCTTCACTACAACTACAAGGTAAAAAGGAGAATACACATTTTTTTAAAGGGGCACAATTAAAACATTTCCAACGTGTTCAGCTTCATACGGTGTGAAACACAGTGACACATCCCAATGCTTTGTCTCCTGTGTTATTACTTAAGATGTAGAATGCCACAATAGAAATGAGTGCAAATAAATGCAGATTGCCAGATTTAATTTGAGGGTATTTTAATCCATATTGGATTAACAGTTAATGGACAGTTACTGGCCTTTTTTTTTTGTTTGCACAATAAAAATAAATAAATAAAGCAGTCATTTGTCATATGTAGCCAAACATTTTTTCATGTGCAGTGACTTTTGAAAATTTGCAACTCAAACATCACCAGACTCTTTACCTTTTTGTCAGGTTCCCTCCCAGGATTTTATATTTGATGATTTAGCTTTGATTACGCTTTTTTTTTTCTGCAGCAGAATGAGTACATGGTTGGGGAAGAAGTAAACAACAGTCTGAGTTTTCAATCCAACTTTAACTCATCATGTTCACATTATAAAGCTCCACAACTGAAATGTAAAACTGTAGCAGATTATACCCCATCACTTCTAATTTTGTTATCTCCATGCTGGATTGAATGAATCAGATCACTTGTGGACTGAAATGTAGCACAGATAGCTATGTAATTCTGAAGAAATAAAGCAACAGGTAGCTGGGAACCTGCCTCAACTCACTGGAAACTACAACATCCTCCAGATTATCCTTTTCACGGGCAGCAGTGGCTACATCACTGGAAAGTATAGCAAGGGTAGTGAATGACACATATCTCAAAACAATCAATACCTTGTTGCCACTAACAATGACATGTAAAGCTGCTCTCAGTCAAGGTAAAGTGCTTAGTAAAGTGATCTTAATATACTTTGTGTTGTCAATGATGTGTAAATAATAATATATGAATATGAAGTAAAAAGGATTGTGCTGTTTAACTCATCTATTGTGGCTAGTCAATCAGATTTGACGTAAGGCTATCACAGTTTTTTCTCCAGTTGGATGAGCAGGCTGTCACCCATGAGGACTGTGGCACTAACCTGTTTCTGTGAGTCAACAGTTAATAGTGTTTGCTATTATTTCCTAAAGCCTAATGTCTGTAGCCAAGTCCCGCTTATGGCCATGTTCATAATCAAAAATGGTACCGACTCGACTGACAGGAACTATCTCTGCACAGCCAGAACCTCAAAGAATTGAGGGTGTAATGCAGTGAATGGTAACTGTGCTGTGGGAATCTTAATTGTGAGGAGATGGTTGAAATCACAGAAAACACCAAAAACACATTAGTTACTTATGATATGCACTTGCAAATCGTTTACTTTTGAATACAGTTCCAGTTATTCTTTCAGTCACAAGTTTTCTGAGTTCAGTTATGATTACTGTCTTGCAGTTACAATTCCTCTGTGATTCCTCTGTGAGTGCGATTACAATACTTCAGAGTAAAGCTCCATAGATAATATCACTTGTGACTGGCAGAGTTGGCTACAGGATTGACTGCGGTGTTCCAGTACTTCTGATTGGCTGAGCTGACTACGTGCTCTGTTGGATTCTCGCTCCCAAATTAAGCTGCACCACTCTATTGAGTTATATAAGGACAATAGTGCAGAAGAAGTGAATCAGCCCCACTTGTCTTTTTTAAGAGAACTTCCATTTCTCTAAAATTTTTACAATCCAATTTACAGCACAGTAACTCTGGTTCCAATGGGGGTTCCATTGAAATAGTAGGCCACAGATAATTTGCAGGGGAATTGTAGCAGAAGATTATTTGCAGCTCTAAAAGCTAAAAAAAGGAAAACTTTCTTCCTCTGTAGGGAGGATAGATGTGTGCAAAGTGAATGTAGGCAGCATTGTGTCTTTCAGTTGTCTGTATTACAACAATGTGGAATGCAACTGCAGTGGTTAGAGATTCCATCAAGCAACAGGAAGGTCACAGGTTCACAGCCAATTTGTCCAGGCTTGTTGAAGGGGTACTGCTGTTGGCTGACACTACTGCATACTGTAGATGTATGCACTAAATTCCTAATCACACTAAAACAGCAAATGAAGTGCTCTAAAATTAATGTATAAAATCCTGATTCTGATTCTGACAGACTGATAGCAGGCTTCCTTTTGTATCCCTGTGGTCGGCCTGGCTGGCTCTCTGCTTGGAGCAGACTGCCCACCTTCATCAGCTCTGCAGGAAGCAGGAGAATATAGGGAATGACAAAAGTGATCCAGTCTAACCTGTTGTTATTCTAGGGGAGCGTAATCACAGAGTGCAAACTCTATTTCATGGATTTGACTTCTCACTGACTCTTCCCTCTCTCTCTCTCTCTCTCTCTCTCTCTCTCCTCTCTCTCCCTCTCTCTTTTGCCTCAACTCTCTCCATCGATATCTATCACAAAATTATATCTATCAAAATTTTGTCAATGCCGAGGACATTTCCCCCTCATCTCCCGTGTCCACCCCTTGTCTGCTTTGTGCATGGGTGATTTTATGAACTGTAGCAATAAAAATTACTGCGTCTCCACTGATCTACAAAATACATCCAACTAGACCATACTCCAGGTTATCTGTGATAAAAAAAAGTTTCACATTTTTTATGAAACTATACAGAAGACAGATTAAATAAGTGAGCAGAGAATGATGTCGCAGGCTGCTATTTTGACAAAATAACTTCTCAAAATTTAGTTTACTGTGGAATCTGTTCAGGGAGATTCAACAGTAATGGTGGCAAAAGAGTTTCTTGGACATGAAGACCACCAGGGACCGTCAAAATGCCCAAGCTTTATAAAACCCTGCACTTCTGAAATCATATTGTGAAAATAACACATGTAGAATCACTTTGTAGATGACTCAACAAATGTGTGACCTGCCTATAGTGAGAAAGTTTGTGAGATCAAGTCCTGGGCGGTGCAACCATAATGTGACACTAATTCAAGTAATTCAGTTCATGTGAACTTTCGAAAAGGTTAAAAGGGATTACTTGGGCCTAACATTTCATTTTCTCCTGCTTTTTTCCCATTTTTTGCTTGTAGCTGAACGGCTAAGCTGTTCTGGCCGCCATATTACTGCTAGCAGCTATAATATTATTTCTTACTTCCCACCCAGCAGATGCTGGATGACTAAGCACTTTCCTCCTCACTGTCGAGATAATAAATAACTGAGCAGAAGAGTAACTAGCAGGGAGCAGGGAGACAGAGACCAGGCAGACTGCATCACTCTTCACAGATGGCTGTCTGATTCCGCTACATTGATGGAAGACAGACTGACATTTTTTGTTTGTTTATCATCATTAAGTGAATTGACAAGGGCCCAGCGTCATTTTGTTTCCCTGCTCTCTCCCTAACATGAGCAGATTTGCTGAATGTTGGCAGACATGTTTTGTTGCCGTCCCTTCAGTCTGCTTGTCGTGTGAATGGACGTGGTGGCGATTCATGAGTTGCTGCGCTGTTAAATTCCCACAAGAGTTCTAGAGGACTCCATATTGTGTCTATTGCAAATTGCCTTGTGAGTGATTGATGTAAAATACAGAAAAATAAAGTGTCTCTTCTCTTCTCTTCTCTTTTCTTATCTTCTCCTCTCCTCTCTTCTCTTCTTTATTCACCCCCTTCCCCCGAGACCCAAAAGTATGAGACAGAAGGAAAGCAAAAGAGAGGAGAAGCAGAGGGAGAACTTTGACACAGATTCTTAATTAAACTCTCCAAGTGTAGAATGGCGGCCTCCCCTATCCTTACCTCTCCGGAGGATTCTTTATCTCTGCCATGAAGGGGAACTCTCCAGTGTAAGTAGCTGTGATAAATGCCATTATTATCAAAGACTCTCAATGCTCCCCCACACTCCTCTGCAGCACAAAAGTGTGCTTTCCCTGCCTCTGGCGAGATATGAGCTTTTAATGAATAGGATGTTTTTTATACCAGACCTTGGTCAAATTGTATTTACAAATATTTTGGTTTGTTTTAGTCTACTGAGGTGGCAGATGGGTAGGGATTGCTACACAATGCAATCATTAAGTTTATATCAGGAAAATATTTGAGAGGCAATTTATTTTACTTTTCTGAGATTGGCAACTTAGGTGACACTTTTTGAATTGTCCTGATACAAGTGCACACTGACCGACACTGGGGAGGAGGAAGAGGGGGCAAGTTGCATCATCCTCTTTGTGACAGAAAGGTACGGGGTTTATGGGAAATGTGGGCTTGCTTTTGAGAAATAGTAGCAATAGGCCCTTTTCACACTTCTGCATTCGGAGAGCGGAAGTAATATCTTGTCCAGCCTTATCCAGTCAGTGAGCAGGTGGGGGTTCAGTGTCTTGCTCAAAGATACATTGAAGGGCCACATGGCTACTGCGAGGTTCAAAACTGTGGCTTTTCATTTACAGGACATTCTCTCAAACCATTTGGTCCCATAAGTCCTGCAACAGATCTTAGGCTCAGGGTCAGGTTTTTTTTTTTTTTTTAAGATGCAGGTGGGCACGTTTGAAAGCGCAGTCATGTGTGTGCCTGGGGCGTCCTGGTGGGTCAGTGGTCTAAGGTGCGTATCATGTTACTGTGATGTCCTGGGTTCGAGTCCGGCCCAGGACCTTTGTTGCATGTCACCCCTCCTCTCTCCCAATTTTGCCTGTCTTTCTCTACTTTGAACTGTCAAATAAAGGATGAAAATACCCCAAAATTAATATAAAAAAAAATGTTTGAACCTGTCATTTGATTGTGCATTTGTTTACTGTGTCCCGGCTTCCTGGCTGGGTGGAGTTCTCCGTTTTTAAGCACGGTGATTGAAGTGTATTCGATAAATCTGACAGCTGATGACTTTTCCTGCTGATGTCATACAGCTGTTAAGACAGCCATCTTCTACAGGGCTTTTCAGTTTTGGATCATAAATTCTATGGTGGACTGTTATCGGTGTTGATGAGGGCCTACATGCAGTCTGGTGGGCGGGCATGGTACAAAGGCTTGCGGGTGTGGGCGGGTGTGGGCGGGTGTGGGCGGGTGCGACGCAAAAATCAGCAGGCGAGGGCAAACCTTTAGTCCAGGTCCTGAGTGTGTCAGTCTTTACAGTGAAACTCTGCACAGTAAGTCATCAATATGTCTCTGCACCAGTGTCCACAAAACAAATTCCAATTTATATTTCTACTTTGTGTTTAGAGTAATTCTGGTGAGAAGCGATGATTAAAGAGAAATAGTGATAACAACATAGGGGCTGATCAGAAGAGAGAAGACGGGTATTGACACTTTTCCTTGCTGTAGTAGGGTTTTTAAAATGGTGAGCAGGAGAGAGAGAAAAAAGAGAGAAATGTTTGTGCTGTTTTATCATCTTTCCCCTGAGAGACAGCTGAGTTATTTTGCTATACTCTGTCTATATCTCTCCATATTTTTTTCTTTCTCTCTCTGCCGTGCTTCCTCACTTGATGCATTTCCTGTATTTGTTGTTTATCTCTCTCTTGCCTCTTTACCACTGCACATTCTTGTGCAGCACATTTGGCTATATTTCTTCATTCCCTCTCCTTCACATTATTATTATTATTTTTTTGGTTGTACTTTTCTGTTTGTTTTCTATTTCTTTCTCTATCTGTCTTATTCTCTGTCACGCTCCCAATCTCTGACTTTCTCTCTATTTATCACTTTCGCCCTATCTGTGTCCCTGCCTCGCTTTCTCCCTGTTGCTGCCCACCTCCCCGCCCCTGGTCCCTTCCTTTCCTCTCTCCTCTACGTCTCTCCCTCCCTCTGACAGAAGAGAGACTAATGAGAGTTAGTCGCACGCTCACTCTGTACTCAGACATCTACCAGACTGGTATTATGTTAATTATCATGCCACCTCTCACACTGATGACTCCAGGCAATAAAGCACACACACACACACACACACACACACACACACACACACAAGCATTCATAAACAAACTGATTTACTAGAAAATGTCATCATAGCATATCCAGATATATAGGCATACTAATACAGTCGTTTTAAAAGAAAGGTGTTTGTGTATAGCCTGGTTCCAGACTCCTGAATTGCATCCCGTCCACTCTTCAGATTTTGTCAAGCGATTCAGAGAGTCTGGTGTTGCTCTAGTCAACGGCTTGTTCTCGCTCGGAGAAACAATCGAGCCAATCAGCGCCTTTGTGGGCGGGACTAAAGTTTGAACCGTGCCTGCAACGGTTTTTCATTGGCGTTTCGGCAGAATAATAGTTGTTGAAATCACCTGCCTAACCAACATATTGTCTTTGCAAAGATGATAGTTTTGTCAAAAATGACCGACATTCTTGGTAAAGTTAGTAAATAAGCCCAGCATCAGTGTCGACTGAAAAGAGCAGCCAGATAGGTCAGTCACTAGTGATTGGTTAGGGGAAAATCAACCCCCCCTACACAGAAAACGGCTAATGAGGAGGCAATGTCTGAGTATCAGGCTAGTTTGTGTAAGACATTTCTGCAGAGAAAACTGTAACTTCAGGTTTAGTGAGCAACACAGTACGTATATTTCCTGGAAAACCAACATAGCTCAATATAATGGGTGACCTAGCAGAAGTTGGATTGCTTGTTTGGTGGAAGTTGTTGTGTTCACACCTGATTGTGTGTCTGTTATGCCAACAATCACTCTCTCATGGGCTTGCTAATGCAACTTTTGGAGCTCTATACTTTCCATTTCACAGAAGGGAATTGTTTACCCAGTGTTTACCCCTTCGCACCTTTTTTTTTTGCCCCTTTCTCTTTTCTCTCTGTTCGCCCTTCTCCATCTTTCTTTTTCTCTCAGTCGTTTCTGTCAGACTTTTCTCCAATAATGGAATGGTTGTCAGAGCTGGTTCACCGCGGGTGACAGGTGTGTGTGGTGAGTGTTTAGTGTTGCCTATCATTCTCCCTGTCACCCCTCTCTCCTCGGCACCCACAGTACTCCATATCCAGGTGTGGAAATTCATATCAACACACTCAGATCTGTTTGTGATTGGCTGCTGTTACGCCCACTGCTCAGCCACACACACACACACACACACACACACACACAGTAAATGATACAGGATTTCAAAAACAGTTATATACCCCCTCATCCCATAGCTTTCTGCTTTGTAAACACGTCAACCAGAAGTGTGAAGAGCACTGTCTCTCTCTCTCTGTCTCTCTCTCTCTTAATCTATTTCTATCTGCAAACATTACAAACATCCCTTCTTCCTCCTCTGCTCCCCACACACAGGGGAACATGCCAGCAAATTATTTCTTGTCCAGACCAAGCACGTTGCCAACACAAACACTATTTCCACTCCAACTGATGACAGTGGGATAAGGAGGGTCTTCCCACTAGGCGTGTTAGCATGTATTACCATATGGACTGGCGAGCTGTGGAGATGACACGATTCCACCTCAATGACAAGCACAGAGACTAGTTAGTTAGTTAAATGACAGATAGATAGATAGATAGATAGATAGATAGATAGATAGATAGATAGATAGATAGAGCTTAGTGTGAGTCATACTTTGTTAGTTGACTGCAGGCTCTGGGTCGCATTGTTATTCATCAGAGAACTGGTCAATGAACAACATCTCTCTGCTGCTGACATTAAACACCTGCATACTAACAATCGGCAGGCCACCATTTTTAGATCTTACCTTCATTACTATTCTGTAATTGAGACAATATTTTTTAGAAAGTTTAGAAGTTTAGAGTAGGAGGTAGGAGTTGGGAAGGTGTAGGAGAGATGTCCTGGAGAAATTAAATGCAATGCCATCATGTCATCTATTTATAACTACATACACTATTATGTACGTTTGCTGCACATTTGCACCATTTGCTCTGCTTGCACAGTTTCCGATTTATAAGGTCAAATTCTGTTTATGTCACCCACATGTATTCTGAAATGTGGAAAGTTAATGATCCATATTTGCACATTTGCTTTTGCATAAATTGGACATATGCCCTTGAACTGGACTGTATACCTGTGTGAATTGGGTAAAGTCGAGTGCACACTACACAACTTTAGGTCCAATTTAGCTGCCCCAGACAAGTTTTTGAAATCTGAGATAAAATCTTCATGTTGGAACCAACTCTCATCGCGAGTTCTGCCCTTGCTTCTGTGGATATTAGTGGCCCCATCTCCCCACCGCATGTTGCCTGTTCTGCCTCATCTGTCTCTCTGTTTTTCTGTTTTACTCTTGTCATTGTCATTGCCCATGTTCTTGTCACTGTTTTCCCGGCACCTATTGCATGCTCAGCCATCCTGGTGGGGGAGCCCTCTTGAATTTGAACTTGAACTTGAACTCAGCCACTGAAACGGGTTAAATTTGAGGACTGACAGTTTTTGAGCCATCTGAGCCATCTCAGAGATTCAGAGGTTTTCAAACATGTTTGATTTTTTCAGCATAAAATCTGCAGCGCCCTTGTAGTGTGAGATATGTAAAGTCAAGTTTTATGAGCAGTGAGCAACAGTAGCCAGTGAGGGCTTGCGAGGAAACCAGGCAGAATAGGTGGAAACTACAAAACAACACAGCATCATCATGGCTTTATAATTTACCTCCAACTCTCTCTGCAGAACAGACAACCCATGCTGCCCGTGTCTCCTTCAACTTTGGCAGCTCGCCCACTTTTTTTCTTTTTCGGCACAAACGAGCGCACACACAATACGTGCTGAAAGCTGCTCTTCCTTCTCAAGCTCCATTTTTGCACAATCATGTGAAAAACAAAGTCACGCTCCGCGTTAGTTTTAACGAGACAGCGAGGTATTGAGATCCCTCACAACTAGATCTAGGTGAAGAATCTTTTGACGTGTGACCGCCTGTACCACATCATTTAGTGTTTGCACCACTACAGACAAGGAACGACAGGAAAGAAGGTCATTTAATATGAGCGGTACAGAGATCTTAGGTTTTTGGCAGCCGTGCTGTATCAGTAAAATTCTTGGCAGCAAGCCAAGGATGCTGCTTATCCTCCTTACCTTTATTTATTGTATTGTCATAATTTTTTATATTGCTATCTACATCCTACTTTCTGCTTTTTTTCTATCTCTATGCTAGATTTTATTTCTTCATTTGTTGATTAATGACTTTGATTCTGCTGCTGCAATGATGCAATTTCACCATGGGGATCATTAAAGTTTAACCTTATCTCATCTCATTTCATCTCATCAAGTTTAATCACATCTCAGATCATATGGTGCAGGTTTTGGATCATTATACCTCTGAGAAACTAAAATACTGGTATGGTGAGATGCCCAACTTAAAAAAAAAAAAATCACCTGCCATGCAGTTTAAAGGGTTTATACTGATATACACGGTACAAGATCAACACAGCTTAATATACTTTGCAGTACAAAGAAAGTGCAAGGACTACTATGTAGGAGACTATACATATATATACATATATATATATACAGTATCACTCTATGTACAGTAAATATTAAATGTTCTGCAACTGTGTGCAGTATCAACAGATCAGGACTATGAGCTAATACAGCTCCCACTACGAAATGCAAAGTGTAGAAATAAAGTCATTCTGGGTTCTCTGCTCAGTGTCATCTGAGGACAAAAAGTATACATAATATATATATATATATATATATATATAAAGGTTCCAGACTCTTTGAAACAGCAGCTGCCTTCAAAAGTGGCACTCTCACTTCCACAGACTGGCTGAGAAGTGACAAAGCTAAATTAGCCAGCCAAACAGATTTTTAAAAGTTGTACTCCTTTTAGTCATATCATAATAAGCTATCTTTGTACTTTTGTCAATTCAATAGACACAGAGAACCCTGTAGTCAGGCAAGGAGTAGGGGTATTAAGCACTTTTGATATTTTGATTTGTCTAAAAATATGTGTAGTATCATTTCTCATTGAAAGTGTTCATTATTGATCGAGACAACAACTCTATTCACAACAGCTACTCTATTGATCTCAGCAAAGAGCCTTGTTCTGGCTTCGAACCATGTCAGGTTAGAATTTGGTTGCCAAAGAGGCCGATACAATACGACTTAATGAGTCGGTATAGGAATGTTGAATCATTAGCACTCTCTTAATGAAATGTCAATTTGTTGTATGCCCATGCTGTGAAATTCAGACCCTTTAATGTCTTCAGTTGACTTACACTGAAACAAGGGAAGAATTCAACTTAATGGATTCACATTACTGTAATGTTGAAGAATTGATTCATGTTGCTTGCTATTTATTATTACTCAAGCATATGCCACTATTATGCCCATGCTCTACAATATGAATAACTTATCCTATGCATTTCATACTATTCATTATAACTACCTCATGCTGATACACATATATACGTATATATGTACCAGGTGTACATATATATACGCCTCCAGAAGCCTCAAATGTAATTTCCCTCTACACTCACTCTCAAACTGGCCCCATGTTGACTTAACTGACACTCAGCAGTTCAGTTTACACTCACACATCATTCACCTCTGCTGCACTTCGCTCCGCTTCTATCAAGTAGCCATGTATGTGTGATTGTGTTTTATGTATTGTCTGTACAGTATATTGTGTCTTTTATTGATTTGCTGCCAGGCCAATTTCCCTTTGAGTGGTACCACAAATTTGACATTTCACAGTTTCACCTGTTCGTCACGTGAAAAGGTTAGCTAACAGTATAGGCAACTGAAACAACTTTGGTTAAGGTTAGGGTAAGGTGTTGGTAAAAATTAAATCTCCTTTCACAGTTGGAAACTTCTTGGCATGACTTGGGAATTGAACGTGGGTTGCCGGAGTTGAGGTAAATGTATCCACCCTTCCACCACCCCGACCACAACACCCTTACTTTCAACCGCTCTAGTTCAATGTCAGACCAGTACCTGTTTCTAGTCGTGTCTCCTTCATGTCATCCTTTCATGGTGAAAAAACATATTTGTCACACTTTTTGTGCACAGAGCATGTATTTGCATTTTAAGACATTGTGCTCATTTCATGAAATTGTGTGATACCACACTGTATTACAAGTTATTATTATAAATGTAATTTCCTAGGTTTCTCCATATTTCACAACTCTTCTCAGTTAAGCTTCTTTCATTACATGGCTTACACTCTTTCTTTACTTCATACGTTGTTCCTTCTTTGCTTGAGAAGGTGCCTTTGTACACGCACACATGAACACCCACACACATGCATGCACACACGCACACACACACACACACACACACACACACACACACACACACACACACACACACACACACACACACAATTTACATCTCTTTGCAGGTAACTTGTGCCCATTTTTTTCCTGCCTTGTTCTCCTTTGTGTACAAAGCCAATTTGATGCAAGGGTTTGCTCTCCTAACAGGTAAATAATAAGCCGTGTGCATCAAGCTTGGAGAAAGGCTCACTTTGCATATTAACAGGATTGGTCCTGGTTAGTATAAAGGGGAACACCGCCCTTTTTAGAAATGTTAATATGATTCAGAAGGTAGTAGAACATCAGCTCCTCACCCAAGGACAGAAGGTAACTGGTGGTGCATTCACATAAACTATAAATATGAGGAAAATAAAATAATTCAGAAAGGTATGACATTGTTTTCTTGTGTTATAAGCATTTATTGTTCACATGAAAGAGATTCAGATAGTGACAGAATGCAAATTGTGTTACAGTTCTATACTCCATTCATTCTCCCATTATATTATATTATATTATATTATAACGACCTCATCTAATGGATTTACGCAAGCATGAGCAGGTGGCAGCGTCTATTCTATTACATTCTGTTGCCTTCTGAGTAATAATACATTTTTAAAATGGCTGGTGTTTCCCTTCATGAAACTGCTTTGGTGCTTGGCACACCTTTCCACCTTTGCTTTTTTGTTCTACTACCAATTTCCTCTTTTGTAAGGGTGGCGCTTTGTTCCATTCAGGTTTGTTTGTGTCTCTCAGCCAAAGCCTCTGCAGCCCTGTTCCATTTACCTTACAATATCCTCATGCCTTAGGCCAGAATCATGCTTACTGTGTTGGATGCATTACTTGCTGATGGAAGCTCATTCATTTCAAGTGAGAGAACCTATTATTGCTGTCTCTTTCCATTACACATTGTATTGCGATGAAGGTGTTGCTTGCATTCGATTTGTTTCTACTTATGCATTAATAATACACACATAAACAAAAACACTTTTTTTGCTAGTGCTCCATAAAGTTCCATGATAAAAGCATTTTGTCAGTAAATGAGAGCTATATTGAGAATCTGTTTTGTAACACTACAATCAGCAGGTCTATCCATATCTAATCAGTTTCAGCTCAATATGATTGAGCCACCAGATCCCTGTGTAGAACTCTGCACACAGTTTGTAGCAACACAAATGGATTACAAATTAACTTTGTCCCAGCATCACCTAGGGAGCCACATACACACCATACCACCCTACACACATACAGTATACTGTATATGTACAATGTACACATGTATCAAATGACACAGACACAAATGTGCACTTGCAGTAGCACTCAGTGCCCTGACAAAGTATTCAATATGGGAATAAGAAACTGTCAAAGTGAGTTGTACTTTGTATTATAAGATACATGCAATTGTAACATGACTGGCAAACACATGTGCAAATATGTACTGCAGTCCATAAAGCTGAAAAGCAAAATGCATGAGTTTGCACCGTGTGCTATAAAGTTGTGGAAATAAGCAAACTTGTGATAGATTTTTTAGTTGTGAACAAATATTTGAAAATGTGCAAAACACATTTTACAAACCTGTGAATTTGTCATTTAACATTGTGAGCTATAACCACTATTTCGTTTTGTGTATCATTCAAAACATTTGCAGCCATTTTGGCAGTCCTCCCACAGAAGAAGCTTGAAAGTTTTGTGTTCATAATTCAGCACAAGCAACTTTTGTTCCCTGAGTGACGACTACACTGACAACAGCGGCCAACCCCGACTTAACTCATCTCGAGTTTATTCTTAGAGGTCGCTATTAGGTCATTCATACAAATATGCTGTAATGGTTTTAATGATAGAATTTGGTGTTCTCTGCATGTTTTACTAACAACTTTGTTGAAAATGTCCTGGCATGGTGGTGGCAGCATCATGCATGGGGGAGCCCCTTTTCCGTAGCAGGGACCGGGAGACTTGTAAAGATAGAGGGAGCAATGAATGAAGCCACACAGGCGAATTCATGAGGAGAACCTGTTTCAGAGTGCCAAAGACTTTAGATTGGGGTGACTATTTATGTTCCAACACAACAATGATCCTAATGAAGCCACATCAACACTGGAATATCCTCAGAGCAAGCATGTGAAAGCCTTGGAGTGGCCAAGCCAATTGAATCCCATTGAAAACCTGTGGAATTAATTGGAGATAGCTGTTTGCAGACGCTCCCCATCCAACTTGACTGCAAATCCGCGAGGAAGAATGGGGAAATGTAATCACTGTCAGAGGGGCTTCTATGACGGGTTTGCGGGTTTGAAAGCAGAGGTACTGAGGCATAAAATTGGCAGGTATGTGGGAGTTTTGATCAAATACGATCTCCTATAAGATGAAGCAGTGAAGCTTGCCACTCCACTTAATCTAAAATGACAGCACCGTCTCTCATCAATTCATCACACATGTACAACCATATGTGCACACACACACACCCACCCACCCAAACACACACACACACACACACATAATCATATACGCCCTCCTTTGGGAGGTTATTGCAGATGCCATATCAAATTATGTTTAATTACTAAATCTGTCACCTTCACCTGCAAAATACCTCTTTGCATTTGCTGTCCTCTTTACACTTTTACTAATGTAAAATACACAATCTGACACAAAGCATAATTCATCTGCACTCCTACTCAGTTAATCATTGTAACACGCAGCTAATGTTTATTCAAATTCCTTCCTGTAAATTTAGACCTTAAGCCATTTTTAATCTCTCCTCTGAGCTGAACCAGAACTGGACCTGGTAATGAACAGTCACCCAATCCCCCTCAGAATCTACCCAGAGTCCATTTCTCTGCACCCTGCTGGTAAACAGCTAACTGCAAACAACGACATAAAGTTCAGTAGACTGCTCAACTGTGAAATAGACTTCAAATTGCATGTAATTACTGCATAATGAGTGCAATGACTTCTACCCCCAGACCCCTACAATCATATTAAATTAATGAAAGTTTTAATTACCAAATCCCCATAGGGTATTTGTATGCTAAAAAGGATTGAGAAGTTCTGATCCTGGGGTGGGGGTGATGGAAAGTGCCTGAGGCGTTTTAGGCCCCATCTTTATTAGTATGTTCATACTAATAAAATGGTATAATCTGTGAGCAGGGAGCAAGTTATTCAATTTTGATCATCAAGGTCCAAGGTCTATAGAGAATTTGTATTTATGCCTACTGGTGCAGTATGAGGTCACCATGAAAGATACACTGATTTCCAGGGGATTTCATGGGGACTTTAAGGTCTACCTCAAAACATTAAACCCTCCAAGGGTCAAATCTTGGACCCTTGGCATTCAGGGTTCATTTACTAAGATCATTACTGTGTGTACACATCCACGTCATTACCCAAGTCCATAGCAGTGATCCGTGACACGCAGTCCTGGGGTCAGCCTGTGCTCTGGGCTGAAGACAGTAGCAGGTGTATAGGTGGTGGTGATACCTACTAACCAGCCTCTAGAAATAACATTTCTTCCTCTCTTTCTTTCTTCCAATCCTCTTAGACGCTAATAAATTTGAATCCGCTTCCATATGCTGCTCTAAAGAATCGCTTCATCACTGTCAAACAATGGCGGGTCTGTTTGCATTGGACGTCCAAATCAGCCTCCCGGGCCCACACCCCCTCTACACATCCTGCCCACCTCATCACACAACTCCCCCGAACACAGAGAGCTCTCAATTACTCAACACTCCCAACAATGACGTATCCCCCGATGCAATGTGAGCAGTGAAATCCATTACTTAAGAGCCTTCCATGCTGTTGTTCTATTCCCTTTCTGTTTTCTTTTTCCTTTCTTGTTGTGCCTGGTTATCTCCACCTCTTGACTGCTACCCTTTACTTGTACTGCTACCTTGTATTAGGACACTGTTTCTGGCAGGATTTTGAAATCCTTTGCCTTTTCTTTTCTCAGGGTATTCTCCACCCCCTCAGTCTGTGGTAGACTTTTGATTTAGCTGCTGATTTTGTTGCCATGGAGGTGTAACATGCAGCACAAAGCAAGAAAAAAGGAGGAAAGCAAAATCAGAGACTTTTTTTTGTTGTAAAGTGATGTCCACCTGTGCGCAGTCCTTCATATGAAGTTTCCTTCCAAAATGAGATACCCACCATTTAAAAAAAAAATGACACCCACTCTCCCATATTCACTACTGGCATGAAAGTTAAGCACATTATCAGTTAGTATTGAAGTTAAGAGTTATCTTAAGACATTTGCGTATGAAATAGTTATTTTTTTCAGGACAGAATCTCTGGTCTTTTTTATATTGCCTGGTTGCCTGGGTATATAACTCTATTGGTTCTCATTTTATTGCTCCTTTTTTCTGTGTGCTCACAGCTTTTTCTTGCGTGGTACAAGTGGAACAGTGCTGTTGAAGTTAATATATAGAATCAGAGGCAGAAGCACCAAGTTATTCACCAAATATAATAAATATACAGGAATTGGTTTTGGTTGGATTCGCAACATACCACCCACTTACAGAGTAACCTATACTGACACACACAGGGAGAACACAGTGCAGGGGGGGCGTGAAAGCGCAAATCATACACATCATACAGTATCCTGTACAAAGTACTCTATAACAGCATATCATTACCGTCAGTGGGGGTTTGACAGTTGGTTAGGAGAATAAACCAATGACAAGGACAGTGGTCCAAAGTACAGAGGTGTATTGTTTATGTAACTGTACGAGTGGAAGATTTCATTTCCAAAATGCTGTGTGAATTTTCCAGGGGGAAAAAAAAGTTAAAAGAAACCCCTCTAATTTAATTCTTCAATATATTTAAAATATAGAGCATCCAGTCTATTATCCCTAAAAAATAACTGTTTGTTTTATTTTGTAATATCAATCATTTTATACTTTCAGTGTGTAGGTGTCACTTTTTTCAGATGGTGGCTCACAAAGGTAGATGTGAAACAATTTACTTACTATTACTATTTATTTGTACACACTTTTTTACTTGTTCACAAAATGTAATGCACAACTTCAAACCTTTGCTTAGACAATCAAAAACACGTAAACATGTCATCTACCACAAATAATGCAGGCTCTCCATGTGCCAGTCAGTAACAAGATGCGTCGTCCCCTCAAGTTTCATCAAAATCGGACGGGTGGTGTAGCGGTTATGGCCTTTCAAAGTTTTACATTTTGACCTTTAAGTGTAGCACCCCCATTAGGTCAATTAGTTTAATTTATAAGGATAGCTGGATGTGTGTAGCAAGTGTTGTGTCAATCAGACTTGCATGTGTCCAGGCCATTGAGCGCGGCAATTTTGGAAGGATGCAGGCAGGTCCCATTGCTGTGTGGGTGTTGTGTTGAAACAACGTGTTTTAATCGCTTTTTGGATTCAACTGTTGGAGACTGTGCTTGCCCTGTGAGTTTATAGTCTACCTATTGGACAGCAGCGCTCCAGGCCATCTGGAGGTATGAAAGCTCTACAGTGAATCAAGTGATGCTGCATTTATCTTCGCCACTCAGTTTGGTCAGACATACTTTTTTTTTTGTCACATTAAAAGATCCCTGGTTTGGTCTTCTCTTTGCTCCCCATGGCTGGAAGGCATGTTTCTTCGATCTCAGGTACACTCAGGTGTAGTTTTGAAAACCCCAAATTCATCATCTCTCACAAAATTGGGTCAACCCTAACCCTAACCCTAACCCTTATAGATGGATTAAGACAAAATAAAATACCTTCCCTACCATCCTCTCACTATTCCTGTGTACTATGTTTAGTACATGGATCACAACATTTCCATTTGATTCTCCATAGGTTTATCAAACATGAGCAACCTCCTCCTCTTTTGCTGGCCTAGGCTTTGATAGGTGCCTTTGATCTTGGTGAGCACTTTGTTGATTGTGCCAGACACTAATAGATGAGATAATTAAAACAGGTTCATGAGTAGGCCAGGTTTCAGATGCTGCAATTGGAAAGATTCTAGGGCTTAGCGTAGAATTATACTAGGAGGAAATTACTGTATTTATGTATTTATTTATCATCATATTAAGTCATTCTCTGAAAAACAGCTTGGGGTAGATAGGAGAAGTAAAATCAGAAAAACAGCCAGTATCCCTTATAGTTTGGCTACTTCTCTCTGGCTGTTACCAATGACTAATGAGGCCCCTGATGAACAGGAATCAACAGAGGAGGATGGGGGAAACTATCCCCTTCCCTCTGCATCATGGGAACATCTTGCCCTGCTCGGACCTCACAGCTCAACCAACTCTCCACTGTCTCTATACATCTGACAAGCTGCCTGAAGTAAAAATGCAGTCTTTAAAAATTCTCAGAAATGTAGTGTAGTTCTAAAAATAACATAAGTGCAATAACTGGCGTGTTGTAACTAGTTCCTTTATCCTTTCCAACTCTAGCTAACAGTCCCTGTGGGAGCAGACTTCATAAGCATGTAAAGTGGGTTAATATAGGGAGAAAACGTGAGTTTGAGCCTCTAGTCCTCCTCCTGACATGGTTGATAGTTTATTGCTTTGACTTGTGGCATGTGACTTGTGCTTTGACTTGTGCATGATGTGCATGTTTGCACATATGTGTACGTGTACATGTTTCTACGGGGCACAAATCCATACATCGATACATTGATGTGTACTGACTTTGTGTGCGTACTTGTTGCATGATTCAGTATTCATGTTACATCCCTCTGGGCTTCCCCATCGTTACAACAGTGTTTTACAGATAGATCCAGGCTACTAGGTTTTCTTCCAAAACAAGATCTTCACCATTGTGAAAATGCAGGACTCTATTTTCGTGAATCAATGGTGCACAAAGCAAAGTGCAGTCAAAGGCGCATGACATGAGCACACAGGGTGTGGAAATGCAGTTGAAAACAAGATTGGATTAGGAGGAATACATCAGTCATTGTGGTGCACCTGGCATCAGTCATGACCAATCAAATCACCTGTTTTCCTTCCCTTTACACCCAGTGCGCTCTGCATCACGGTGTCTGACAATTTCATGACGGACAGAACAGTGCGGAGAGGTTCCTCCATAAAAGCTTCTCCCAAGAGGAAAATGATGTTGTTTTGTGGGAGGTGCAGAATCGCCACAAGCACATATACGACACCTTAAATTACATTAGCTTGGGAAGATAACACATTTGGTAACACATGATAACACATCAATGATATTAGGTGAAGAGCCAAACAGAAGTGAACCGCAGGGACAGTTTGACTACAGGAGGGGGGCCTCCACCAGCCAATCGCTGCAGCCGCCTCCACAATCCCCACTGCGTGTGTCATGACGCATACTGACACTTCTATGTTGGTTGACAATCATTCAACCTCTGCCATGTGTATATAGTTAGAATGAAAAATGTTCTGTCTTATTTTTTCCTGCTTTAGGGATTTATATCAAAGTCAAATTGGCCAACATAACTTCCACAAATAGGGTTAGTAAGCTTTTGAATAGGATCTGTTCGCTTGGTAAAGCCATGAAATTAGCACAGAACATGACTGTGCTTTGCACTGTGTGCTGGCACAAGAACAGAGCTGGCAGTGTCACCAACACTAATACCTACTTCTACAAAATGATTGAAAGCACAAAACAAATTATAGTATGGTTCTTTTTAGGTAACGCAAGTCCTTGGCTGACAAAATGGTAACACTTTTACAGGCAGGATCATCTACATTTTACAGGTATTGAATGATCTTTTTTTTTTTTTCCAAAATTGACATATATCATTTTGTTAGTGAAGTAGCTGTGCTCTCTAGTCTGAAGACATCTCTGGTCTGAAGACATTATGATAAATTCACATTTTTCTTCATGTTGTATCACTGCAGGATTAGTAATATAAAAGGTGATGATTTGCTTCTCTGTCTGTAGGCCTAATAGTTAAAAAGCCCCTTGTGAACACCGAGGATGGAGTAAGTTTCAGTCAGAACATCTGTAAGAGAGAGAGAGAGTTATGCCTATGCTGCAAGAAATCAATTACATATGCTGCAGGCGAAATTAAATGTATTATTGGGAGGTGTTGTGAGTGTTTCAGCTTACTCTGAGGTGATTAGTTAGCAGCAGTTCAGGAACTGAGGGCAGACGCTGGATCTGGAGAGAGGTATATTTTTCAATATAGGAAAGTAAGTTACCTTAAAAGTTTCTTTGTGAGTAGTTAAACTGTCTACAATCCTAATGTGATTTGTGTGTGTGTGTGTGTGTGTGTGCATGCGTATTTGATACAAGCAAGCTTATTTATGTGTTGTCATCCTTCTCTTTGAAGTTAAAGCATTTCTTTACTTGTCTCCATTTTAACAGACATAACAGGGAAAGCCTATGCCAAGATGCTGGAAAGGAGACTGGGCTGATGGTCTAGACTCAGAATCAGGAGGAACAATGTGGATTTTGTTCTGGTTGAGGAACAGTATAGATCAGCTTTTTACCCTCTTTAGCTAATCCTTTCTACGTGAGTTTGGTTTCCCCGAGGGATTCTGTGGAAAGGCATTGTGGGAGTATGGGGGTGTCATGGCTGCTGCTGTGAACCATTTGGTCCCTATACATTGGGAGTGAGAGCTGTGTTCACATTTTTGGCATTAAGTCAAGCTTGTTCAAAGTGGATGTTGGTCTACGACAAGGATCTCCAAGGTCTGGAGAGTATCCAGTTCCGTGATATTAGAGTGGCATTTCGGCTGTCTGCAGATGATGTCGTCTTTTTTGACCTGATTGGACTGTGATCTTTGATGTGCATTGGAACATTTCTGCTGAGTGTGATACGGTCAGGATGAGGATGAGGACCTCCAAATCTGAGACCATGGTTCTCTCCCTGATAAAGGTGCCTTGTAGCCTATCATTCAGGTGCCATTCAGGTGCCACTCTTCCATTTGCCATTACAAGTGGAAGAGTTCAAGTATCTTGGGGTCTTGGATCATGATATTGACTGCTGATTGATAGGTTAGGTGCAGCGGCTACAGTGATGCAAGCATTGTATTAGACCGTCGTGGTAAAGAAAAAGCTGAGCCACAAATAACTTGATTTACTGGTCACTTTGCGCTATCCCTCATCTATGGTCACGAGCTTTGGGTAATAATAATAATAATAATAATATTTGATTTAAGAGTGCCTTTCTCAGACTCAAGGACACTTTACATGGTTCAAGAGTTCAAAAACCAGAAAAGTTTAAAAAATCAAGTTTATTTGTAGAGCACATTTCATACACAAGGCAACTCAATGTGCTTAACATTTAAGAAATAAAAACATATGTACAGAGATATACATACAAAAACACATAAAACACAAGGAAGCAGTGACAATACAAGATCTAATCATAGGCTATAGTAAAAAGAAATGTTTTCAGTTTGCTTTTAAAAGAAGTTAGCGTTGGGGCACATCTGGAGTGAGGTCATTGTGGCTGCTCCATGGATGGATGGATGGATGGATGGATGGATGGATGATAACAGTGAATTTGTTGAATGCTTTCTCACCTACCATAAACTCTCTTTGGCTAAATGCTTTAGCAGACTGAAAACAGCAAAATCTTCTTTCTTTAATTAAACACGCAATGGTAAAGGGGCTCTGCAGTTCTCTTCCTGTAACTCTTACATCAGCAATCAAACAGTCTTAGTGCTTTTACTGCACTAGTTGTATTAAATAACGTTACGTTACCCAGAGCCTGTCATTAAAGAAATGCAGCCATCTGCTAATTAAAATAACTAACAGCCTTGCTCAAGTTTCAGGGACACTTACTAAAGCTGACTTTGTGATACTGGCAAAAGTTTAAAGGGAGCTTTGCCCTGCAGCAGCTGAAGCTTCTCTATGCTCTGCTCTCTCTTAAATTAGATTGCACCACTGCCAACTGCCCACTTGCTTATTTGTGTTTACAATAGCTTTTGGTGCCATGTTTGATGCCAACAACAGTAAACGATCAGCCACAGAGAAGGATCTCTCTTTTAATGAGCTCTAACAAGGCTACATCCCCACACCGCTTTAAATTATTCCTCATTTTGTCGTTACCTACTCAAGAAAGAGGGGAATCTGTGTCCAGTGGGGATGTGCGTGCCTGCTTTCCCAGGTGTTGGGACAGATAGTGCCCTCTCTTTGTGCCGGAGATAAATCCTCTGTGGTTGAACTGGGGGTGGGAAAGGGGTGAAAAGGGTGTGTGGACAGTGTGTGTGTATGTGTGTGTGCTTGCTGTCCATCTGTCATCTGTCCTGGGGGTGGATCTTTCACTGTTTATGTCCCGGGACAGATGCAAGCTCAGATGTAATATCTCACCTCCATTGCCAGAAACAAAAAAAACATATCTCAGACAAGGCAATTTGTTGTGTTTGTAATTTCATTTATACTGCCGTGCTCTTGCCAACGAAGCACCATGAGAGAGCATCACGTTGCACCGAAGCAAATCAGAGGAAACTGTTTGATGCTTGATGTGATTACACACACAGGTTGAATCAAACCAAAGTAAAGTTCAATTCTGTGATCCACCGTTCAGTTTACTATCACCACCTGTGCACACACATGTGAACACACACATACATACACATAAACAGTCACACCCAATATGAGTTATTAGTACTAAGTTTTTATAAGTTATTATTACAAGTGTACAGAACCATGTACTCCATGAATTCCATAATTGCATGCATTTTAATTCCATACACTTTTAATCTCAGTAGTGGGTCTTCTGTTACAGCTGCATACTGGAGTCCTGATCAAGAATGCCATTATTCAGTCGCTGCTTGACTAGCACCTCGATTGAATAAATCATTAATATACAGGGCTGCAAGGATGAAAAGAAAGGCTTTTGCTGTAGTCTGAGTAGGGAGTCTAATATGTTTTTTGCAATAATACATTTTTAACGTAGGCTTCAATTTGAAATGAGAAATAGTAATTGGACTCATCCAACTCAACTTTTTGATGAGAAGAAACTGGGGTGGGAGTAGCTGATGTGCATGCTTAATAGGCCACTAAATGTTGTTGTAATTCAATTATGGCCTCCACAATGCATGGCATTAGTGGGAACGTAGCTAAATTGTGTCGGTGTATTGAGAATTTTAATGTTACCACGATGTAATTACTTTAGGTTGCATTGATTTGATAAAGCAATCTTAAATACATAAAACTTAATATACAATTTATCTCAATCGCATCTCTTTCTATTTTATTCAGTGGATTTTCTAGGTTGAACAGTGTAACAGTAATACTCATACAGATATGAAGCATATTTTTCTTTGCCTCGACTGTGCTCAATGCACAAAGCCTCTGAATTAAAATAGAATTCCTGATTTAGGATCACTCATAGTTTACCTTATTTATAGAGGAAAAACTATTTGAGTTTTGCTCCAAAAAGAAATATCCATATCCACCATTTGCTAATAGTAAAACCATTCCTCACCAAAGAATTGCTGACGGAACATTAAGGAATGTTAAACTAATTTCAAACTCATAAAAAATGTTATTTGCTGTTTTAAGACTTCTGCCTACAAAATATCAAGTCAAAATATCAAGTCTTTTTTTTTTTTTTGAACTGTTAACTTTCTTGATTTCACATGGTCAAGAACTTCTGCCCTGATGGACAGTGATCCCATCCAAAGGGTTTGATTGGATGAGCTGTTTGTTGAGTATGATAACAATGTAAACCATATTCCATCTCTTAATCTAACCTCAAATCAGTAGTTTGAGCCAACCGTAGAATCCATACCAAGGTTCATCAAAGGACAGTTCCACCATAATTTGAGTTGTTGAGAGCGAGTTGTTGCTCATTTCCTCCATTCCCTTACTGTTTCACTTAGTGTTCCCTTAGTACTTTTATCACATTATGAGATATTTACTATTTTTCCTTCGTCTTAGTTTTTCAAAGTAAATATTTTTAAACAAATGCTGCTAAATATTACAAGTTAGTCCCAGTAAAGAAGAGGGCAGCAATTTTAAGTCGTAATTGTGTAAACTCGAATTTGTATTTCCTTTTCATTTTACATACTATAGCTGACAGAAGGTGGGTCCTAATGTAACTGCAGAGAATGTTAGCGTATGTTATGTTATTGGTTGAAAGATTTATTTTGGAGAGGAAAATGCAGAAATCAGACACGTAGTGACCCAGAAGTGATATCTTGGGTGCCTCCCGACACTCTTCACCCCTGCTCCTTTCCTCCCTCACTACCACTCATTTCCTACGAGGAAGTAAGTTGAAACAGGTCACCGAGGCTGACTGCAATTACTGATGCAGTCGCCCTATCACACGCAATTAATCCAACTCCAGGGCTTATTCATGACCAGCCACTTTAAATAGGCCGGTCATTAATAAGTTTATTAGTTGAATCCACAAATTTATGAACTGCATTCAAGTGTAATTTACTCTTTCACTTGTGAGAAGGTTCTTAGGGTTCATGTGTCACAACATTATTATAATATTTGGCAAAAAGTAAGCAGCTGACACCTCTTGCCACATTGAATAGAATTTGTGAACTCTGTACAATGGTGCAGGGTTTGAATAGGATAAAAAATTTTTATCATGGTAGTAATGATTCTCATTTTTTAATCATCCTGTCCATGCTTGGTATGTCTGTGTGTGTATTTTGTAGGGGGGGTTCTGCTAATCACTATCATGTAATTTGAGTAGGACAACATTTTTTAATTGATCAGTCCTGGGTCTATGTCAGAGGTAGGGTAGAGCCAGGAAAAGAAGGACCAGGGTATATGGATCTTCTTCAAGGAAACATCCCTTGTACAAACAAATGCAGTGCAATGCACTTCAGAGGAGAGATAAAAATAAAGTGCATATAAAACAATAAAATGCAGAAAATTACAAATAAAAGGGAAAGTAACAATAAAAACGAGACATAATACAAACAGAAAGGGAATAATAAAAGGAAAAGCAATATAAAAACATAAAAGAAATAGATATAGCAGTAATAGCAGTTCCTATATGTAAAAGCGAGGCTAAAAAGGTAGATGGAGCTTGTGTTTAAAGATATCTATGATTTCAGCTGCCCTCAGATCTACAGGGAGACTGTTCCAGAGCCTGGGACCACAGGAACTGAAAGCAGCCTCCCCATAAATCTTTGTGCTGGATTTAGGTACAACTAACATAATAGGATCTGCCAAGAACGTATGTAGTGAGGCAGGTTGCTAATATACTCAGGGCAAGTCATGAATAGATTTAAAAAACAATGGAATCTTAAAATCTATTCTAAAATGACGTTCGTGTAGAGAGTTTAAAACAGGAATGATGTGTGTTCTCTCCTTGGTTCCAGTTAAAACTCTGGCAGCAACATTCTGTATAATTTGTAGCTGTCCTATTGTCTTTGTGGGAAGCCAAGAGAGAAGAGCATTACAATAGTCAAGCCTGCTGGGGTGCATTTGTTTCTCAGTGTCATCATGGGTGAGAAAAGGTCCGTCCATGGCAATGTTATTCAGGTGATAAAATATAGTTTTTGTTACAGTCCTGATACGTGCTTTAAAGCTTAAATCACTGTCAAAGATAGCACCCAAGTTCTTAGTCTGAGATTTAATGTTCTGTGACACTGACTTCAGTTGTGTTGTCATGTTGTCTCGTGGCACCTTAGGCCCAATTACCACAATTTCAGTTTTCTCTTTGTTTAAGTGGAGGAATGGAGTTATGTGCCATCCAAGTATTAATATCTGATACAGTTAGTAAGGGTGTCAACAGGACTGAGATCGTCTAGCATGACTGAAATATATAGCTGGGTATCATCCGCATAATGGTGGAAGCTGATGCCATGCTTGCAGATGATGGCCCCTAGTAGGGCTGGGTAGGGTTTAGGATTTTACCGATTTCATTGTCCATGCTTGAAGCTTCTTATCGATTCCTATTGTAGAAATTGTCAAGACTACATACAGCTTTAGTGGAGTTACCTTTGTTTTATTACTCAAGAAAGACATTGCTGTGAAGAGTTAGGGTTACTTTCGTCTGCTTTTTAGAACAGCTATGGTACATTTCGCGTAATGCCTTACTTGAGAGAAGAATACAAGTAACTGGAAGTTAACATCACTGAACAAAAACAAAATATTTACCACTGCATTGGGTCATTCAAGCACACCTTACATACCCATAATTACAATATTTTCGACACCATTTGAAGGCAGGATCTGCTTGCCACTGATGTGACAGTAGGTGCTGGTTCTCGATACCCAGCCCTAACAATAACACTCCAGTGTAATGTGTTGATAGCTCATACCTGCTTGCCCATAATGACAAGTGTTTAAAGCAAGACACTTGTAATATATTTTACTGCATCCACCTTACTTGATCAGCTAATTGTTTCTCCATAGCTAGTAAATGTAAATTGTTATTCACACCAGGGACAAAACATCATGGCTGTAACAGCCATACAATCCACTTTGATGAGTGCTGCAAGTGCTTTTCTGTAATTATGTCAGTATTTATGTGATTTTCTTTAATCGTTCTTAGCCACTTCTTATGAGAAATTCAATTCTGTTTTATCTCAGCCATTGCTGTTGTTTGTATGTCACATAGAGAGGTGTCATTATTTTCTATTGCTTTTTCCTCGTTGCTTGGCTATATCTGTAATAAATAAAAAAAGGGCTTGTAATATTCTCCTGCTGATGTTGTTGAATATGGGCCTGGCACTATATAAATCATAGTGGCAGGCCCAGAGAGAATAAACAGCACCCAATCCAATGAAAACCCTCAATCATATAGTATATTATTGAATACTATTGGTGGGCTATTTTGCTTTGTTCTATTTCCCATGTAATATATGCATAGCCTACTGTTTTCCTCTTTTTGTTATTTAATGTCCATAAAGTGTGCAGGCAACTTTATTCCATTTCATTGTCAAGTACCTGGTCAGTATTTTGGATGCACACATGCCATCTCCTTGTAACTGATACCTGAAGTCCCATACTCTCCCACCTACCTTATCTCGCCGTTGAGCCCTGGAAGCCTTTCTGCCTGTCTGTCTCAGCTGCAGCCTCAGCCTCAGCCTCTCTCTTCACCCCTCCAGCTTCTTCTGGCCATTCGAGTCTTCTGAATGCCTTTCAGATAAGCTTGGACAGCACTATCAGTTACTGGAAACCCAGCCAGCAGAAATCTCATCATTCACAGCATGCTACTGTTTAAGTGGTGTAGTGTGGTGCGGTGTAGGCTTGCAGTCTGGCATGGAAGAGATTTTAATATCCAGCCAATCATTTCTGAGTAATGTTTTCTTACCAATGTCTTTGAACTTTACAGCAACATAGTATTTGTCTTTGCCATGCCCTTTCAGAAGACCTACAATATCAGGACCAGGATCAGTCAACCCGTTAAGTTGCTAATGGAGTCTGAGCAGTTTTCTAATCACTTGATTTTCAGGGCTGGTGAGTAGAGAGGAGTGAGTACAGATCCCAAACAACACAGCATACACTGTTTTGGTTTTTTTTGCTTTTTGCCTCGGTCTCTGTCACTCTTTTCTCCACTTTGTCTCCTTTTCTCCCTGTTCATGTCTCTCTCTATTTGTCTTTTTCTCTTTCATTTTCTCTCTGACTCAGTCTGTTTCTCTCATTTCTCAAGAGGCACTTGGTACATTGTGTGTGTGTGTACCTGTATGTAAATGTGTGTATTATTTATGTGCGAGTACACATGTGCCTGTGTGAGTGTCTTGGCGTGTGTGATTGTTTAGCTGTCTCTCCTGTGACCTCCACCCTTAAGTCCAATATTTATTGCATAGTAACTGGGAGGTGGGAGGGAGGTGACGGCTGTCTTACTATTGATTTCTCCTCAGTCTTCTGTGTCTCCTGGATAACTCCAGGCTTCATGCCTTAGTTGGCCAAAGAGTTCAGTATCAGCCCAGTGAAAAAGAGTCCTTGGAGTATTTACACCTATGATTAAAAGGGAAAGTTGAGGATTTTTAGAAGCCTATCCTATTGATGACTGCTCAAGCCCCCTTTTAAAGTAAGGCTGAAATGGAGGTAGAGTTCACCATTAGCTTTTTTCATTAAACAAAGCCATAGATCTATGCTCACTGCTCTAATTTGCTGTCTCAGACTCTCATTTTGACTGTGCTATGACCGATCCTGTCCAATTTAATTCCTCTTCCCCTTCAGCCCATCTGCACAACATTTTCAAAGCACAAGAAAATATGTTGACATTTGTGTTACACGAGTTTCACAAAGCTTTTTTAAATGGAGGTAGCATATCATATTTTTTTACAAAACAGAAATAACACTTGGAACAGTGTCATAGCATTCCTCACTCTCTGAGATCTTCTTGTCTCAGGTGGTGTTTCCTTGGATTCCACAGGTTCATCTTCAACTTGGTCTCCTGCCTCAGTCTCATTCATTTCCTCTTTTTGAGACCTATTTATTTTCCTTGTGACCTTGTCAGCAGTGGACTCTGCAAGTTTATATGCTTCTTTCAACTCTCTTCCCATATTGGACGCATACAGGTAAGTCTTCTGTAAAGAGTCGTCACTGGACGTCCCACAGCACAGATCCACAGGTAAACTTGCTTTACGTCTGAACATAGGATAGCACAGTGAATAGCCAGTGGCTTCATGAGTACAACAACACTATGCATCCTTTTTGGAAGGCCATAATGAATTAAATACTTTTCCCACAACACTTCTGTGACTGTGGATGTTTTTTTCTGATCACATTTGGCACATGGCTCTCACACCTAAGGCAGAAATGGCTCTCCACTCCTGTTTCATAGCAGGTTTCACATGATTGGGTGTCTGCATAAATATTCTGCTTCCCCAGCCTGTACTTCAGACTAAAGTCATAGGCAGACGATGCAGCAAGCTAACAGTGAAAGTTGCATCCAACTTTGCTGACATGTCAGCAGGTGGTTGTTTGTTTGAAACTTAAACTTCACTCCATACAGGTAATGATGTAGTTTGTTTGCAACAGTCCATTTTAACACAAAAAAATGCTAGTTTATGAACAAAGTAGTTTCATTCAGATGGGAATAAGTGTTGACTAATTAATGCAACTGGACATAGACCTCCTGTACAACATGTAGTACATATGGCAGTTGAGGGTTTGCAAAATCCATGAATCTTGAATCCTGCCATCACAGGAGCTTTGATGAGGCCTTTGTTCAGTTTTTCAAAGGCCACATTGCACTTTTGATCCCACCAGTCTGCAAAGGACTCAGAAGGTTTTATGTACTCTTTCCTGAGGGTTTCTCCCTTTCTTGGTGGAGGGGGGTTGGTGACACAGGAGTTGATTCAGAGGTTAACACACTTTTTGGTAGTCCTTCACAAACCACAGAATGACTGCAGACCACTCACAGTATCTGGGTGAGGGCCAAGTAGTTGAGACCTTCATCTCTCAAGCAGTCTAACACCTTCAACAAACAAGCTTCATGTTGTCCTAGTGTTTCTAAAAACACTATCACGTCATGCAAATAGACCAGAACTTCAAGGAGGTTCATGTCTCAAATGGTTTCTTCCATAACATCAGGAGCTCCAAATATTCCCTGAAGCATCCTTTTGAACTGGTAAAGTCCAATTATACAGATTATGTTTTATCATTGTATTATACATACATACATATCATTGTACATTATATCATTGGCACCTGGTAGTCCCCATTTCTAAGATCTAACAAACTGAACCATTTGCATGCTTGATCTGTGGAACTGTCTGAAATCTCTGTTGAGTGTCCAAAAATCCACACACATTTGTATCTTCAAATTCTTTTCATCACCACCACTAAAGGCAACGCATAGGGGCTTCTCAACTCAGTAATACTACAAGCTTCCTTCAGCTGTAACAGGTGCTGTCTCACAGCTTTCACACCAGCTGGTGCTAGCCAGAGAGACCTCTCCCAAAATGCTTCCTCTCCCAAAATGTCCTCTTCCACAGAAGATGATGAAACCACACCAACAGAAAATAATAGACTGGCTGACATATTCCTGATTATCACTATAATTCTCTTAGACAATACACCCATGCATCCACAATTCTGGTCTCACCAGGATTCCCTCTGGAAACTGTGACTCTTCCGAAGGATCTTCAAGTGTATCTACAAGAACGGTCTGAGAACAGGGCGTTCCAGGAAATTTTGGTATTCCAGTAACTAGGGTGCAATTTTGGATGGGAGGGATTTCCCTACCTCTACTTTTGATTTCCCTACCTCTGATCATTAAATTTAATCGCTGGTGGAGACACGCTTTTCCTTTTGAATTGAATTGAATTGAACATGCGCACCGTGGGGCCTGTACGGGACCTGTGCTTGCTCTTTTTCATACTTTCTTGTGTAAGATATCACACGGTAAAATGCATTCCTAAAATACCCCCCCCCCCCCCCCCCCCGTCTATTTTCTTCACAAATTGCAACCTGCCAGTAACCCTGGTTGGTTCACCAGGAGGTAATGTAACAGGCTTCGCTTATGAAAGCCACAAGGTTCCTCTCTTGTTTTCATCAACATCTGAGGGGGTTTCATGCATCCTCTCCTGTCAAGGAGTTTTCACTTCCTTTCTCTCACCAGGCTCCCACAGACTTTTGAGAAGGCACGTCAGACTTTACTGTTGCAGACATCAGACAGGTTATTTCAGCTCTCAAGACCTTAGTTTCTTTTTTCAGCTTCTCCACTTCATCTTTGCCCTCTAGAGTAATAACTGCAACTGGAGTAACAGCTGAGGACACAACACACCTGGAAACATTCCCGCCTTGAATAATATCCTCTTCCTCCCTAAGCTCTTCGAAAAGCTCATTGAACGTGGGTTGATCGCATAGCTTGTCATGTGAATATGAAGAGCAAACATGTCTTGAGGCAAAGCAACCTGTTCGATGTGTAACCGATTAATCTCAGACAATGCATTGCCACCAAGACGCATCTGTTGGGAAGCAGTTTGTGTTAGTCAAGGCCTCCAAGGACATTACAAAACGTCCTATACCAGATGAAGGATACCTGGAATTTTTTTTTTTAAAGCAACAGTGTGGGTTTCTCAACCTGGTGAGAGTGAAGATTTCCAGTCTAAGTTGCTGTTGTTTCTGAGGCATGAGGGCATGAGTCTTGCTGATGTTAAAAGCCTAAGTCCATCACCTGTCTGAATGAGTTGGTTAGTGCCATCAAAATGCAATAATGAGCCTACAGAGTTGCCACCTGTTGCACTTTCCTATTCTGAAAATGCAACATACTATTTATAGAATTTGCAAGATTATTGTTACTTATATTGTGTCTACAGTCTGTTCAGTCAGTCATTGAGTCATTAATGATGCTAATTATTACAGTAATTATGATTCTTAATATGGAGCAACTAAATGATGCTTAACTAATCATGGAAATGACAATGTTCCTGTCTCAGTCGTTTTAATTATAATATAAATATTTGAGCAGATATTAGTTATTACATTCATAATACACAGCAAACACAATTCTTAAACATACAAAGTTTTCACAAGTCACTTAAGTTTTGGAGATTGATTTTAAAATGTTGCACTTTAAAATAAAGGATAGTTCTTTTAAATGAATAAACATTGCTGTTGTTGATGTTTTGCACTGACTAACTGCTCTCAATATTTGTGTTGTTATTGTTAATGGAAGGATTATTTGCCAATGTAAAGCATTGGGGTATATATTTTTTTGCAACCAGCATTCTACTTTGACTGGCGTACAGTACCATTATACATGCTCACATTGTGTGCATTGGAAGCAGGACCAAAGGGAGGACCATGTTGATTTTATTTCTGTGAACAGGCATATTAAAATTGATTTCACCCCACAGTATGTTGAGCAGCAGAACATGGAGGGACTAAACAGCAAATACTCTACAGGAGACCACTGGGGATTAAATTAGGATTTGGCTAAATCCTTCTCAGAAATGTCACCAGAACTCAGCATTTTACAGCTGCTGTCATAATCTTAACTTCATATTGTAAATGGGGACTAAACATGCGCTGCCTCTTTAAAACTGCTCCTTCCTGGAATAAAGCAGAAGCTGATGACCCCTCCCACTTCTTCCTGGTCTTAGATAGAGCGGGTTCCATTCTGCCCAAATGTCTACTTGTTCCCTCCCCTGTACTGATCTGCTAGTTTAAGGATGGGTGTAAACAACATGGTATAAACTGCAAGAGCTGACAAGCCCATTCACTGCAGATCAGGGAATGAACATGGAAAAAAAAGGAACTGATAGTTGGTATGGATCAGAACACAACTTTCATCTGTTGAGAAGAAAAGAAAGTGAAACTATCTGACATTCACTGTCACTGAGAAGTGAAATGGCGCAGCAAGGAATTCAGCTGGACCGGGCAAAATTCTGCTGTTCGATCTGTCTGGATCTACTGAAGGATCCGGTGACTATTCCCTGTGGGCACAGCTACTGCATGAGCTGTATTGAAGGCTGCTGGGATGAAGAGGATCAGAAGAAAATCCACAGCTGCCCCCAGTGCAGAGGGACCTTCCTTGAAAAGTACCATGTTAGCAGAGTTAGTGGAGGAACTGAAGAAGACAGAACTCCAAGCTGTTCCTCCTGATCGCTGCTATGCCAGACCTGGAGATGTGGCTTGTGATGTCTGCACTGGGAGAAAGCTGAAAGCCCTCAGGTCCTGTCTGGTGTGTCTGGCCTCTTACTGCGAGCAGCACCTCCAGCCTCACTATGAATCCCCTACCTTTGAAAAACACAATCTTATCAATCCCTCCAAGAAACTTCAAGAGAACATCTGCTCTCGGCATAAGGAGGCGATGAAGATTTTCTGCCGTACTGATCAGCAGTGTATCTGTTATCTTTGTTCCATGGATAAACATAAAGGCCACGACACAGTCTCAGCTGCAGCAGAAAGGACTGAGAAGCAGGAAGAGCTCGGGGGGAGTCAGAAAAAAATCCAGCAAAGGATTCAGGACAGAGAGAAAGACGTGAAGATGCTTCAACAGGAGGTGGAGGCTATGAACCGCTCTGCTGATAAAGCAGTGGAGGACAGCGAGAAGATCTTCGGTGAGCTGGTCCGTTTCATTGAGAAAAGAAGTTCTGATGTGAAGGAGCAGATCAGATCCCAGCAGAAAAGTCAAGTTTGTCGGGCTGAAGAACTTCAGGAGAAGCTGGAGCGGGAGATTGCTGAGCTGAGGAGGAAAGACGCTGAGCTGGAGCAGCTCTCACACACAGAGGATCACACCCATTTTCTAGACAATTACCCTTCCCTCACATGTCTCACTGAATCTATAGATTTAGCCAGCAACAATAACCGTCATTTGCGATACTTCAGGGACGTGACTATGGCTGTGTCAGCAGTGAGAAATGAACTAGAGGACATTCTTAGCGAGGAATGGCCTAAGATCTCCTTGACAGTGACTGAAGTGGATGTTTTACTGCCACAAGCAGAGCCCAAGACCAGAGCTGAATTCTTACAGTATGCATGTGAAATCACACTGGATCCAAACACAGCAAACAAACGTCTGTCATTATCTGAGGGGAGCAGCAGAGCAACACTAATGGGAGAAGAACAGCTATATTTTAGTCACGCAGACAGATTCACTGAATGGTGGCAGGTCCTGGGTAGAGCGGGTCTGACTGGACGTTGTTACTGGGAGGTGGAGTGGTGCGGGAGCAGAGTTTCAGTAGCTGTCGCATATAAGGATATTGGCAGAGCAAAGAAGACTGATGAATGTCAACTTGGATGCAATGACAAGTCTTGGGCGTTAGATTGTTGCAAACATAGTTATCAGTTCAAACATAACAATATCAAAACTTGTATACCAGGCATGCCAGGCTATCCGTCCTCCAGAGTAGGAGTGTACCTTGATCACGGTGCAGGTATCCTGTCTTTCTACAGCGTCTCTGAAACCATGACTCTCCTCCACAGAGTCCAGACCACATTCACTCAGCCCCTATATCCTGGATTTTGGCTTCCAAGTTTTAGTGGAGACACTGTTCAGTTGTGTAAACTCAAGTAGATTGGAGTTATTAAAGGGGTTATGTCAAGATCACCTGTCAATCAAACAGTCTTTTTCCTTGAATTTTCTGTTGATGAAGTTTGATTTTCTGTAGGTGGTGCTCTGTTCAGCCATGGTGGCTATCACTGCTCATGCTAACTACCCTGTTCTTCTTCTGTTTATTCCAAACAAACCGGAAACGCAAAATGCATAATTTTCAGTGTGCCAGAGGATAAAGAGCTACTAGACACCGGGGGTTTAGAACCACAAATATAAAAGCTTTCATGAACTGGTTATAGGTTGAATCATTATTGTGTTATATCAGTCGGCAACAGAAAGTGTCAAAAAGGACATTTATTCATATGAAAATGTACACTGTTGTGTGGTCTATATAGTTTTTTTTAAATCTTTTTTGCATATTTCTATTGTTGTTGTAATATTTTCTACTTCTGTTCAAAAGCCCTAAAAGTCTTCCTTATATTATAGCTGAATAGTTAATATGTTTATTTTGTTCACAGCACTTTACTAGGAATGCTAGGAAATGCTAGGAAAAGCATGCATATGTTCATCCACACTGTTGGCATACTGGATTAACAATTGTGTGGAAGAAGTGAATATTTAGATGGAAAGACTGAACAAGAGTCCTTTACCAGGTTTTAGTGATCGGATGTGTGAACCAAGTGAATGATTACAATAAAGAATAAAGTTTTTCCAAGAATGAATACAGTATTTTTTTCTTTATTCATTCCAAGAATAAATAAAGATTTTCCCCCCAAAACAAAAAAGTACAGTCTTAATGTGCAAAGCAGATGTGGAATCAAAACTAAAATTACTCCCAAGCACCAGTGTTACCAAAGAACAAACACTAGTTCAACTTGAAAGAATGAAGGACATTGTTATTGTTAATTTAACTGTATCGATTAAATGAATGTTAAAATCGAAAGGCTGAAGGAAAGTGTAAGTGTTTACTTCAGTCTCTATCCTTGCAACTTTCTGCACTGAAACAGCTTCGTCACCGATGACTAAGCTTTCAACCTCCAAGTTTTGAATAATTTGGTGCTTTTTACAAGCAAAATTAAGTTTATGCACTTTCTGAACATACACGGTTTCTTATGCTTGCCTGAAAAGCCTGGGAAAGTAGGAGGAATTAATTTGATAATTCCCAGGTCAAGTTTGGAAATTGCATAAAATGTCTGGAGAACTTCACTCCTGACACACATATGATGATAGATTTCATGTAGCTCTATACCTGCTGTCATTTCAGATATTGTCATGTTGGTTGTCATGAAGAATAAACTTGATAAAAAACTGATAGGGCCTTGTTGACAGTTAAATTGCCCAGCCACTATCAGAATATATCACACTGAACTGACCAAACTCTTCAGTCAGTCAAGAAATTTGGTCTGGAAAAAGTATTGAATATTGAATGAGAACATGTGTAGAAACCTTGAATAAAATGTAGTGTAAATATCACTGAGCTTATGAGTCAAGGTCCTTGCCTACCTCCTTTGATATTTATTTCTGCTTCTAATACTCACCACACATCCATTTTTACAGATTTCAATATCAGTTTAGTGTTCAGTGTAGGTTTGGTGGTTTTAGGTTAGTTTTTATTTATTAATTCCAAATGGGTAACACTTTCTATGAAGGCCACGTCTATAATACATTATAAGCACATTCATAACACATTATAATGCATTTTTATCATCATTTGTATTGACATGTTTTAAAGGATAACGCTGGTGTTTTTTTAATGCATTTCTTACCGTCAACAAATCCTATGAAAATAACAAAATCAGCAATGATTTTGTTTTTCTAACAAGTCTCGTCCATGTAGCCGATGCCCAATAAAGCCATGTCTCAGCAGCCATAGAACTCCATTGTATTAAAAAAACTATTAAAAACACGTCAAAGAGCCATGCCGTTGCTCTGGGCAGCATATTTCATCATTGTGATGCACCGGACCAGTCTACTTTTTCCTCAAACAACTTAATAAGCCGACCTTAAACAGATTTGCGATCTCAGGAAAGTAGTTCCGTAGCACTGAAAATAGTCCCTGGCGTAATGAAGAATTTGTTCCCATTTGAATTTGATTTTAGTAGTAGTCTGACTTTTCATGGTAACAGTTAGCGATTTTTAAAATTGAAACTATGTTTTTGTGAGCTTTATTTAAAAAATTTTAGCTTACAATCGGAGCCAATGTCTTCCGGGTTGAAGGCTAAAATGGTACGTGGGAAGTCGGAAAGTAATGGGAGTAGAGCAAACGCATTGTTGATTTTGTTATTTTCATAGGATTTGTTGACGGTAAGAAATGCATTAAAAAACACCAGCCTTATCCCTTAATCGCTTTTTGGGTTCAACTGGAGTTTGCTTTGGTTCTTGAGTTGGTATTGGAGAGCAGCGCTAAGCTCTACAGTGAGGTAAGTGACAAACTTTTGAACACCATCAATCGTCATGATGGCAAAAACTAGGAAAATAAGGCCCAGACTAACCAGAATTATCCTTTAACAGAAGAGAAGTGATAGAGAGATGTCTATACCTGGGTAAGTGCGGAGGAGGTTATCAAAGCTATCAGAGCTAGAGAGAAATTTTAATCAATAGCCCATCTAGATACAACCAGACCTGCAGAACTGTAGTGGAATAGATTTTGAATACAGAACAAGCACTTGAATAATTTAATCTTGCCTGTATGGAGCGTACATGTTTGACATTTTAGATATCAAGATAAATGAAGCTCTCATCAACTACTGTTTTTTAAACCATGTAAATCACATGCAGATATTTGCCAAGGTCTGGACTTTACTTAGACAAAGGATAGTTTCAGTCTAGCAATTTGATTAGTCAAAGATGTGTTCCAACTGTGCTGATAATTCCTATGAACATGGCAAGCTGCACTTATCAAAAATGTAAGTGGGTGCTATGCTCACTGGTGTGCAAACCAGGGAGCTAGTACACAATATTTATAATTTGTTTTCATTCTTATTTACGTACACAGCTTTGACAACCTTTCAGATATAAAATGCATTGCGTCTGAGTTTGCTGTGGCTGTTGCTGCCACAAGGAAAAGGAGTTAAAAGAAAAAGTTGTCAATTTCTCATTGACATCTCACATGTTGTTGATCTCTAATCTTACTCTTCTGACTTTATGCCTCAATCTTTTTCACCTCTAGGTCTTCAATAAACAAAGCAAACCTTTGCCACAAAAACAAACAAACACAAAGCACATAGCCACAAAGCAAAGCTCTGGATTTACTGATCAATCTTTATTTTGACCCTCACCTAGTTTTGTATAGTGAGTGAAATAATGAGATTGAGCATACAAGCAGATGAAATTTGGTTTCTCTACAAGGATCTGGAGTAAGTTATGGATGGATGGATGGATGGATGGATGGTCTTTAATAAAACCTCTTTCTCTTCAGTGATCTGAAAAGAGCTAGTAGTAGTAGGATCTACCCAGTATCTCCATCTCCCTGTGGCATTCCAGACTGTTTGGAATCCTTAAGTCATGCAATTTGAAAAACCTTTTAGTTAACTTGCTTTCTAATCAAATCTTCATATCCATATTAAACAGATTTCTGTAGAGTTGAGAAGCCAAAGATACGCACGTCAGGATTTATCCTCTTGAGTGATACAGTGTGTGTGTGTGTGTGTGTGTGTGTGTGTGTGTGTGTGAGACTGTGATTGTGATTGTGAATGTGAATGCATGTGTATGCACTCATCCATACCGTATATGTATGTGCCTCAATTCATAAATTGCTTGTAAAATTGAGCAATGACTTCCTCTTGGTCTTAGATGATATTATCCACCTTTTCTATGAAATAACTTTAAAACTCCTTGCACATCAGAAATGAAAATTTGAGAGCGGACAAGTGCACAGGGCTTAGGAGTGTGGAGGGGAAACAGAGTTGTTTCCAAGCCCTCTAGGGTATAGCCAGAGGACAGAACTAGATCGAGGTTATGTCCTTTACAATTTTAGGTTCCTTAAATAGACTGGACCAGACTAAATGACTCAGTAAGATTCCTAAAATCAGAGACAAGAGAATGGGAAAGGCTGCAGACTGTTGAAATCAGTGGCACTGTGTTCAAAACTGGATACTAACCTATTACATACTACATACTAATTAGCATGGACTGTATGCTGAACACTCAAATGATGATTCAACTTAATATTACCAGTGGACCATTCACATCACATGACCAGGCCATGCTATAAACTAACACAGATGAAAAAATTATCCTCCCAAAATTATCCTGCATTTCACCAATAATGTAATATATAATTGTATAATTGTATAAATTATTTATAATTCTATAAGCTTTAGTTATTTTTGGCTACATTTCATTAGTCAACATCATATGTATGAACACTTAATACAAGTTACAAAAACAACATAGATACAACATACAAGAACACTTCAAATAAGTTATTGCTATCAATTCCTGATTAACTATAATTTCCTTCCTTTGCATAAAGCTGTTCCACATTTCTCTGCTCCTTTATTCATTTACCGTCAGAACAAATCATCCGATTAACCCATTTCTCAGCTACTAACTCACCACTGCTACAGATAAATCCCTGCTTACTTTTAACCTTGTTGCTCATCACTTACCATGCTGCGGTCACAACGAATCTGCACACTTGCAGAGTTCACTGCTTCAGACATGCATGAATTTTTAAATTTGTCTCATAAGTAATTATTGAACACCTTATAACTCTATTTCACCGGCCTGGAACTCGACAGTGTTCTGTTGTGATGTCATCAGTCAGTCAGTCTCTTCACAGACAAACTCGGAGTCGGAAGGTGGAGAAAGCAATGCAGGCCGTTTAAAATGAAACAACTTTGCAGTGATGACTGGGGTTAAACCATTCAGAACAGAACAGCCCAGATGACCTTTACCTCAAATATCCCACCTACTGTAGGATGCAGCATGGCTTCCCCAGCCCTGACACACACAGGAAGTGATGTCACATCAATTAAAGCCAGTCTTACCACTAAGATGAATCTTTCAGGGCTATTAGAGAGGGCAATTTATTTTTGATGTGGCCTGACTCAGGCACTGCACAGTATTTAGTCCCCTCTCAAACTGGCAAAATGGAAACTGCTTAAAGTGTCTTACACCTGCAAATCACATTTACTCAGATCAGATTAGATCACTTTATGCACACTTTTCATTTTTAACTCAAATCGGGTCCACCCTGCTTAAAAGTCCCCACTGGACCAGAGAATTTAATTACATTCAATTACTGTGTACTCAAGCGTGTCAGAATATCCCTTTTCCTATCTATCACTAACCTTGACTCTCTCTCACTTTCACCCAAGGGGTCTGGTCTGTCTGTCTGTCTGTCTGTCTCAATCATTCCAAGTAAAGTTGTAACTTTAAAATTTAACACTGCTCCAGCCAACTGGTAACCAGAAATGCTGCATGATAGCACGTCTCTACAATTTGGAGATCAAACAGTCCATCCTATGCCGCGCTGGAGAGATGAAGGGCATGCAGTACCAGGGACAAAGAATTAGCATCTACCCTGATCTGAACGGCAAGCTACAGAGACAGCAAGTTGCTTTCAATGAGGTGAAAGGGATCCGGCATAAAACAGCAAAGTTGCTAATCACTCTCAACAACAAAATGCATTCATTCACCATGGCATCTGATGCAATGGGTTTCTGTGAGAGAGAAATAAAGCCGACATGCCAGGTCTATGAGCACCGGACAAGAGATGGCAACAGCTTAAATGAGCTGGTGGAGTTAACGGTAAATGACATGTGGCTATTATGAGCCAGCCCCGTCTCCCCAGCTCATTATGAGAGACACAGCCTAAGTCTGCATTGGACTCCTAAAAAGGGTAAAGAGACAACGATTTGTATGAAATTGCATAAGCCAGACATTGACTTTTTCACTTCACTTATTATTATTTGTTGAGCTAGGCACTTATTTTATATGGCAAGCCTTTTTGTCAGTGATGAGCCAATGCAAATTCCATGATGAAGCCAAGATGTCTTGCTCATTGTTAAAGACTAAAATATATATATATATTGCCCCATTATGTTCGATTAATAAAGGGATTGGACAGATTTTTTGGTCAATTTAGGTAAACTATTTTTGTAAAATATTACAATATTAAATATTATTTTGTCACAGTATGACACTATATCACACCGGTCAGTGATTAAATGGGTTAATAGAGGGATTGGATTGATACTTTGGTCAAGCCAGGTATATTATTTGAATTTCATCAGTCTTGTAGGATTTTATTATTTCTGCTATTATTACCTCTATTCCCTCTCTTCTATCCATACATGGGGGTGTGTGAATTGGGAGGGGTATGGGGTGGGACATTTTGCTCATTTTGCTGTTGTATTCAATCCAATCCAATCCAACAAATTTTGACAGCCATTTTACCAGGTGCAATTCCTTTGTACTCAAGAGTTTACTTACATGATTACAATAATCACCTTGTCTTTGAACGTGCTACGCCTCAACTCCCCTCACAAACAATTCAATACATGTGACCTTTTACGCAATAATGAAGTAGATATTGCATTTTTTTGAAGAAACATATATTTTAATATCAACCGCCTTTCAAATAATTTCCATGAGGTCATTGCTTCATCTAATAAATCAAATGGGGGTAGCCATTATCATTAGACCTAGTTTTAAATGTAACTTGCCAGGGAATTGGGTAGATGACAATGGTTGCCTAGCCTTAGCTAAAATACAAGTAGATGGTAAAAAATATTGCCTTTCTATCAGTATACACACCCAGTAATTCTGACAACACATTTTATGAAGTAGCCTACTGATGAAATTATTGTTGGACATATCTGATTATCAATTTATCATTATGGGGGACTTTAATGTGGTCTGGAACCATAATGTTGATAGGACTGGACCTACAGCGAGAAGAGATCAAAACATGGCATCAAAAGCATTGCGAGCAGGGGCCAGGAGCACCAGTGTGACTGATTTATGGCGCTTCAATAAAACCTTTGGCCAGAGATTTTTCACATTTCTCAGGTAGGCATACATGTTTTCATAGAATTTATTAAACTTTGAGTCTAAAAATCAGTTTAATGAAACAAACAATTGATTCATGCTTCCTATTCCAGACTGATCTCACAGAAAAACGTGAAATGAACACAACATGTTAACAGCAAATTACGTGTTGGTGGAACGTAAAGTTTTAAATTTACGTTTTCCCAGCACGGAACAGTTACATGAAGGAGACACGACTATAAACAGGAAGTAGTGTGACACTGAAGTAGCACGGCGCTGTGGTCGGGGTGGTGGATGGGCGTATACGTTTGCCTTTCAGCGTCGGCGACCGGGTTCAATTCCCAGCGTTTTCAAAGGACATTTCAACTGTAAGTTGCACTTTAATTTTTAACGAACGTTTTTCGTATTTCACCATGACCAAACCATTTCTCTAACCTTAACCAAGTTGTTTTAGTTGCCTAACAATAACCTTAATCCAAACCTTAACCAAGTTGGTTTACTTGCCTAAACTTGCTGTTTTACTTGCCTAAATTTAACCGTGAACCAACCTTTGGGAGTTATTCAATTCGTGGCGGAGAAACGTTTTTAAATTCGTGGTGGAGGAACGTATTTCAATTTGTTGCGGGGGAACGTAATTCATTTCGTGGTGGAGAAACGTTATTTTCATTTCACGTATTTGTGTGAGATCATGTTATTCCTATTGCATTTTCTGATCACAGACCTGTTGTATGTTTTGCAGCACTCCAATCAACGCAATAAAGAGGAGCTAATAATAATAATAATAAAATGTATTTGTATAGCACTTTTTTAAACAAACACTAGAAAGTGCTCGGACAGAACAGATAATAAAAACATTAGATTAAAAGAAGGAATAAATACATTAGTAAACAGACAGGACACTAAAACCAGTAGTAATAGAAGGGCTAAGCATGAAAGTCATAAAAAAGAGAACAAGTACAGATGCTGTACAGCGCCACGATGCCTAGCTAGGTGTGCAACATCAACTGATGCTGTAGTTGAAGAATAATCAGGATAACCGTCATAACCACATCACCAAGCTGTTCAAAGTGAGAGACTATTGGTGTCAATGTATTTTTACATTTTAATCAAAGGAGTTTGATTGTTCATTACATTAAGGAAATTATAAAAGATACCTTTATATTATTGTGCAACCCTGCCTGAACTTGAGCATTCGCTATATTTGGAAAAATTAAGAATTAGAAAAACACCCTGGGCTTTCATCTGTGCACTCACTGGAATGAACAGAGAAATTGGGCAGGTTGTGGGTGTTCGAATAAGCAGCCAGGAGCTGAGAGTGAGGCACCGATGGGGAGGGAGAGTGGGAAGCAGGTATCTGCTGTCTCCTTTCGTCCTCTTTTCCTTTCGTCCAGTCAGCAACAATCAGCGAGCATTAGTCCTGGTTGCCTCCAGCTTGGCCACCTGGGAGCCGAGTTTCATCTGCCGCTCTAACAGCTGGTTGATCTGCTGTTCAATGGACTATAGCTCATTCCTGATGGAGGGGAGTCTCCCTAACAGGTTCACAGACCATTTTTACTGAGACGAACAATAAGCGAATAGTCCAGGTCTGTATATATGCTAATGGTATTAGCTAGCATGAAGCTGGCAGCTAGCCAAGATTCACTGACACTCCGGAAAAAACCCACCACAGAGCTGGGCCCATCAGCGTAACTCAAACTGAGGTAAAAACAGCGATCAGTAAAACAGCAGTAAATAAAACAGCAATCAGTGGTGTAAAACGCTAACAGAACAGAGCAATACAGAGCAGCACAACCTGCAGAACCGGAATTAATTATGAGACATTGTGATAGTGATGTAATACAATCCTCTTAGCCAATGAGTCTTTTAATAAAGGTTCAGTGGATGACCCAACAATACTTTGGGATGCAGTGAAAGGATTTATTCAAAATAATGCAACAGTATTTTCTCCTATCTTGAGCAAAACTGGCTCCTCTAAACTACATGAATTGGAGAATAACTTCATAAACCTAGAACATCCTGATCATGCAGGAGGTTTGGGGGAGGGGCTAAAGTGCTTCAAAAACAGCAATGTTATCCAACCCTAACCCTCCTATGACAACAATCCAGATGTATTTCATAGGTAAAATAAGGTCTACACTAGCCCAAATCCAAAAGTATGACTGTGATTAGGAAAAACATCAATACCTTGAAGGATCCTTTAAACTAAATAAGCAAAAAATCAAAAGACTTGATTTTATCCAGGCTGGAGTCTCAAAGGGTCTCAGAAACTACACCTGAAAGAGGCTGGGGCGGGACAGAGGTGAAAATTTAACTTTGTCGTAGGACAAAATTAAAGACATTTTTGGAAAGGCCTTGACCTGGAGAGTAACATATGTCAATATGAAGAACATGGGTGGTTCCTGTACTGCAATATTGCCCTTTGAACTCTGACCCCGGGCTACTTTTGAAGGCTTATTATGCAGCAACACAAGGGGCTAGAGACATGGGGTCAACTTTTCTAGAAAGCTATTGAGCTGTACTTTCATGGGAGTGGGGTTACTGATGGCAGGTGGCACTGAGTTGGGTTGAAATGCAATATTTTCTGAAATTCTCCTGCTTCCCATTAAGGTGGCTGAAATCTGACAAAAGATTTGTTCTTTTCCACCCTCAAATACCCCAATAACAATGTCAATTCCATGTTTACAACGTCAGCTATGGGAGAAACAACAATAAAACAACAAAACCCACGGAGCAGGGCTTTTACTGTGAAGTGCTCATAGGAAGTGCTGAACAGTGCAAGCTGTAGTTTTTCCGGGTGGAAGGTTGCGGTTGTGAAAAGGCAAACTGCTCAATATTAGAAAGATGCAATCCAATCTGAACCAACAGGTTGATGTTATAAGAGGATAAAATTAAAAAAAATTACAAAAATATGCTTTTGTTGGTGCTATTTCTCCGTGATTTCATCAGCTCTGTTTCATGGGCAGAAAGAGGTATGTTCAATGACGGATTATGCAACGTTTAGAAACGTTAACTCCCGACTGCGTTCTTCTATTTAAATTGTGCTTATTGTAAAGTAGATGTAACGATAGTCGTTATAAGTGCTATATTTTATGGAGTTTATTGAGATGCCACTGAAATAACTTGTTATATAGGTTATGAGCCAAATTTATTTATTTATCTAGCAGGTGACATCAAATGGTCAATGCAAGCGATTTTTTTTTTCATTTGGCCTCGAAATTGATCTACAACCATACTAACCATTTTTTTAAAAATTAATATTAGCACCAAAGAGCTCAAGCAAAGAAATCAAAGCGGAATGCCTCATTTGGGCAGAAAATGTACGCCAGACTGTGTGTTCCGTGGTCCAGGAGAGAAAGTTGCAGGCGTCCAATACTGCCGCCAGAGGCTTTACCATGGAGTCATGGAACACCCGGTGCGTCCTATACAGACGCAGAACGGTGCCTTTAGCGTCGTTATAGCGACGCCAAGGGATTTGACGAGTCAACATAGGACGAGTTGGGAATGAGAACGGGTTGTGAATGCTGAAGATGCTGCTCGTCTCCAGGGCATGCTAATAAATTTTGCTATAGTACTGGGGGAGTCCTCAGTAACTTTGCATGATGTTGATGGGTCTTCATCAAGCTAGGTAGCCAGAGGTTGTAAGGTCATGTCTTGTGATAATATTAGAAATCAGGAAGGGAAAGCCAACGTCAGGTCTTTCCCGCATTGTTGTAAATTTAATATATGACCATTTGCCTTTCCATATAAACTTGGAAATTCCAGATGGTAGTTTATTCTGCAATGGAAGCATAGAGCTTACAAAGTTCACCTAGGGTAGCACATCCAATTTATAGCTGATATATGAGCTTGCAGGGAGGTAGGCAGGTTTTACCATCTGTTTATATCTTGGAGAATTTTAATAAGGGTGCCATCAATATTCTTTTTGGCTATAGCATTCAAAGTGAGAAAAAGTTTGATGCCTATAAATTTAAAATGTTTAACAATTGTTACACTAGGAGAAAAGGTGGTATTTTTCATTGCTTCATTCAAAGGAAGCAAGAAGATTTTAGACAATTTATTTTAACTCCAAGATATCATTAGATTTTTCAAGAATTCATAGTAAATTAATGAGTGACTGAGAGGCATTTTCCTTAAGCAACATCACATCATCAGCATATAGTGATATATGGTGATTAGTATTATTGATAGATATTGGTGTGATACTGTCAGACTGTTGTATTGCCATAGTCAGTGGTTCAAGAGACAGCGCAAACATGAGTGGACTCATGGGGCATCCCAGTCTTTTTAAATTTTAAAAAGGGGAGAAGAACTGTTACCATCTCTGATGGGTTGGCTTATAGGACCTTTATCATGTTGATGAATATCTCCCCAAAACCCTTAAATTTACAATCAGACTGGTATTGCAGTGCTTATATTTAATACTACCTTTTGGGTAAAATAGGCACTGTCAATTGTATTGTAAAATATGTACAATTTATTTTATGTGTTTAGAATGATAGAAATTGGATTTTTTGTTGTTATTAAAAGTGTGCCTACTTTGTTGTCTTTCAACAACTTTTGGAAAATTGTGTCTGTGTGTGTTCATGTGTGTGTGCTCTGCTAGGCCCCCACATTATATTTCCCATGGCATATCCACAACCACATTCCCTGAGGGCTTGTCCACATTACATCTGTGCGTAACCTGCCAGTCTTCCCTGTGCCCACACACCCTGAATTATTCACAGGAAGTCCAATAGATGCAGAGTTGGCCTGCTCTGCATTTAGTTTCATTATTTAAATTATGTTACCAAGACCACAGGCAAACTGGAACGTGAACATGTTCAAAGTCCACCTGTCAGTGGTCAGTGAAGAGGGAGGAGGACAGCAAGAGGGGGAGGTAGAGAGAGAGAGGGGGAGAGTGTGAGAGAAGAAAAAAGGAGAGAGAAAGAGAGAGTGAGAGCCAGAGAGAGAGTCCAGAGAGAACCGGGAGAAGTTTGAAGAGGCAAACACCCTCAGTTGGTGGCAGGAGGTGGGAGAACAAACAACAAAGAGAATCTTTCCCTAGGAGCAATGATAGAGAGGAAAAGCAAAAAAAATATAGAGAAATTGAGGCAGGGATCCAGCCAAGTGTTTAAGCAAGAAAGAGAGGGAGGAAGCAGAGTGAGAATAGATACACTATTCCTTATGTCACTCTGTCTTTCTGCACTGTCTTTCCTTAGTCGTGTGGGTGATGGGCAGAGGAGAGGGAGAGGCAGCCTGTTTGTGTGTACGTGTGTGTGTATGTTTGTCTTTCGAGGGGGATGGGGGATTGGTGTCAAGGGAAATTTGTCTAATGTGTGACAAGGTATGTAGGCTTACTACATACCTTGTCACTGACAAGTAACATCATCATCATCATTGTCACAGACAGCCCAGGGTGTCATTTGCATCTGCTTATGTATATACAGTATGTTTGTATGAGTATGTGCCTGCACAAGCAAGTGTGCCTCTCTATGTATGTTTCTGGTTGGTTGTTTGTGTGCATGCTTCTGGGACGACTGTCAGCCACACCACAGGCCTTCTAATGAAATGCTGTATCTCCATTTCTGTGGCATGCTGGGTCTACAATCCACATCGCTTTAGGCACAAACAACTGGGAACAAAAGCTGCTCTGTGGTAGCAGTCACTATCTATTCACCATGGGATCAAGGCCATGTGAATACAACGTACTAATGACAAATAAAGGAACATCAAAAGCATTACCCAGTTTTAGTATTTAGTATTTAGTGAAAGCCAACTAACAAGGCACACTTTTCTATTAAAACTTATTTAACTTTCAAAATGAAATTACAGCATATGAGATTATACATTAAACTGTACAAAATTAGCTCATACCCCCACAAAAACTCAGCTATGTAGAAGTTGAGCTGGGAATCACTGTTGAGTCACAGACTGTGAGCAGTTATGAGGGTATGCTAATTTCCCCAATTTGCTTTTCCTATTATGCAAATTTTACAACTTTAGGGATAGCGCTATAGGAATACTCAAAGCAAGTCACCTCAATTCACTCTGCTGAGTTTAGCTGGGACCATCTTTAAGCCTTCATCTGTTGGTCCCTGATGGTTACAAACATTTGCAGTCCCAGGCCTCAGATAGACACGTCAGTACCCCACCAGCCTAATATCTATGTCTCGGTCTGACTGTCTGACCATCTGTCTGTCTGAAGACTGTCTGTCTGACTGTCTGACCATCTGTCTGTCTGAAGACTGTCTGTCTGACTGTCTGACCATCTGTCTGTCTGAAGACTGTCTGTCTGACTGTCTGACTATCTGTCTGTCTGAAGACTGTCTGTCTGACTGTCTGACCATCTGTCTGTCTGAAGACTGACTGTCTGACTGTCTGACCATCTGTCTGTCTGAAGACTGTCTGTCTGACTGTCTGACCATCTGTCTGTCTGAAGACTGACTGTCTGACCATCTGTCTGTCTGAAGACTGACTGTCTGACCATCTGTCTGTCTGAAGACTGACTGTCTGACTGTCTGACCATCTGTCTGTCTGAAGACTGACTGTCTGACCATCTGTCTGTCTGAAGACTGACTGTCTGACTGTCTGACTATCTGTCTGTCTGAAGACTGTCTGTCTGACTGTCTGTCTTTGTCTGCATCTCTCATCCAGTCTTTATGTTTTTCTTCATGCACACAAAAGATCTCACAAAGATCTTATCTTCTTCTCAAACACACACATGCACACAATTATTCATATATTCACTCACACAGACACACAACACCACCCTTGCAATAATGTAGTCCACACATATGAAAAATCAGCTTAAATTAAGGCCAAAAAACTCATTGTATCAGTGCACATCATCCTGATTCACATCAATCACAGATTCAAGGATAAAAAGGCAGACTGATGTGAACAAGCAAACAGTATAATAACAGACTAGATATGGTGTATTGATTTACCTGAAAGTAATAATCCATGACACTGTCATTTCCATTTTGCTCCTCTTTAGAGTGATTTATATGACACACAATAGTTATTCACCCTATACCCAGTTCATGAGGGATTTTTACATTTGGTGTTCTAAACAACTATGAGTAGGCATTTCTTTCCCAGGAAAAATCTGGTGCACAGGAAGTGATACATTTTACATTTCCAGAAAAAGCAACTGCGGGTTGTTTGGAATAAATAGAAGAACAACACGATAGACAGTGATCGATAGCAATACCATGGCTGAACAGACAAAGCAAAGAGCAGCACCTACAGAAACTCAAACTTCATCAATTGAAAATCCAAGGACAAAGAAACAGATTAATCGCTTAGAAGAAGGTGAGCATGCTAAAAAGGAAAGTGAATGCCTCTGAGCCAAAAGTAGAACATTAGAGTTGACTTTTCAAGATGACAAGGGACTGAGGAGTGATGCAGATGTGGCTCTTTATTTTTTGGACTGGTAGGTCTCACTACCATTTATTGGCCACAGTCTACATTGAGCAACTTTATTATTATGTTGGGCCAGTGCCTAAATTAAGTTGCAGCTTGTTAGATCTATTGCTAAATGCTGACATAGGTCTAGTGCTAACGTTGCTGTAAGCAGTTGCTGCCTTTTGTCTATATAACATTATGGACTGAGTATTTGCATGCGGGTATCGACAGTAATATATATGCAGTAATAATGTAAACAGTTATCATACTGTTTTACAAAGCATGTGTGATATATTTAAATAGTGTAGATATTTCTGTCTTTGTGTACATGGGTTTATATACTTGGGCTTAGGCACCGGTTTAAAGGAAAAATCCACCCTAACACACTGGAACTGTCCTTTAACACCGTGTGTCTAAGGAGAAGAGGAGAGATATAGATAACTACCAAAATGTTTGTGTGTGTGTGTGTGTGTGTGTGTGTGTGTGTGTATCCATACATACGTGTGTGTGCCAATTTGTTTGTGTAGACATTACTTCTCAGCAGCTCCCCAGTTTCCCCTCCTGGGGATTAATGAAGCCTATCTATTTACTACGCTCAATGTGTAGCCTCAGGTGATGCAGCTGTCCTAATCAGTGTGCAGGTGTGTGTTCTCTCTCCAGTCCAGCAGTGGTGCGCTGACAGAAGCCAGCAGCCTTTGTAGAGTGTGTGGTGGCATCACAGCGGGAGATCTGCTCCATGTACCACAATGTGGTTATCTATCTATCTATCTATCTATCTATCTATCTATCTATCTATCTATCTATCTATCTATCTATCTATCTATCTATCTATCTATCTATCCATCCTACGTTCTGGCTTCCCAATATGTCATGGGATTTCAGGATATGTTCCCACTTACGGAATTCGAGGGCAATACAACCACAAATAGGCGAGTATTGATGTCACGAACATCGCAGAGATCGGGTAGAACTTACGTTACATACACTTGTACATACACACACATCATTATACACTTCACGACGAATCCATCTCTTCTTCATCTATCAACTTGCACACAATCCCCTTTTTTCTCACAAAGATCTATTGCTCTTTTTGAAAATACACATAATATAGTTATAGTTATTTGGTGCTCAGGAGCACATCTATAAGAGCCGGTGTCTGTGTGTTTGTTCGCTTGTGTATAACGCTTTTTGCAATATGCAGTGCTTAGGGGAATTATGATATGCACTGTTTAGGCCATGCAGCACCCCAAGAGTCCTGCATGAGGGAGAGAAAACACTGTGCACTCGTACATCAGTCAGAAGGCACAAGCATGAACCAGCTGTAGGTCGGTGTGCTATACATCCACAGACTAGGAAGTAGCTCTGTGATTTTCTAACTGTTGTGGCCAAGTCAACACATGAATTAAATATTTTGTTCAGCGATTCTCTTGCTTACAATAACACTATGCTACCACAGCACTTCGGTGTTAACAGGTGGAGATTTTAAAGTCAACACAGAGTAGTTTCCTCATTCCAGGAAAGAGGTACAGTGTCATGAAGCTGGTGTTTTTGTACTATCTGTGAAAAAAGCAATAGGTGATTGTAAGGTGTAATTGTCAGCAGAGGCTCCATTTGGCACCACCAAGGCAAGTGGTTGGTATTCTTCCTGATGGACTGGCATGTTCACACAACAGCACTGTGCAATAATTAACCTGGATGACCCACAGCATAGTCCCTTTATAATTTATGACTCTCTAATAGGACCAATGGTAATGTTATTACAAAATGAACTGCAAAACCGCTTGACTTTTTTTTTGTTTCAATTTAGTTAATTGTGACTATAATGAGAAATTCTGCACCATGATGATATTAGAGATAATTTTATTTCATTATTTTATTGACAAAAATATGACAAAACAAAACTGATTATCATAACTATGTGTTGCCAAGTGGAGCTATATTATGCAGACCACCAGCACTGAACTTCACCATTCTCGCCAGTGTAGGGGAGGGGTTTATTACTGTACAAATATTCCCCACCAACATAACCCACAATGAATGGGACCATTTACTGCTGTATCAAAATATTTCTTTATCTTTATTGATAATAAATTCAAGATAACTTTGCTGGACTCAATGTTCAATATGCACATTGGAATAACAACTCTCAGTAATGGTAGGCATGAAGGGAAGGGGCCAGGGAAACAAAGCATTCTAACATGATGAAAAAAAAAAACAAAGCTTGGCCCCCTGAGCACTGTGGGCTTTGTAACAGAGAGGCCTTTTTTTTTTTTACTGCTAGGGACTGTAAATTGGATGCCATGCATCACACACAAAAGAAATGCAAAAGATAAAAATTAACAAAGCAAATAGAACACAGTCACTGCACAAAATCCAGGTCATGGCAAGTAAGCCACGCATTGCACTATTCAGACTGGTTACATACACATCACAGTATTTGAGTTGAAATCAATCTACCACAATACAGTATCACAAACCACACACTTAAGGGTCTCTATACCAGGCCTGCCTAACTGCCTTACCCTTTGTGCTGGCCCTCATTGGCTACGTACACACTGCAGGAGTGACAACCGTGAAACTCTGAAACTGAAATTTCTGTCATTATCTACTCTACCCTCATGGCAGTTGAAACACAGGTGAAGTTTGTTAGTCTATATAACACACAGGGAGGTTACCAGCACGACTCCGTAGCAGCCTTCTCCAAAATAACTGAAGTCAGTGGGGACCGGTTCTTTACAGTTCCAAAAAGAACAAAAAATGACCATAACATTACTCTATACAGCTTAATCCAAGTCTTCTGAAGCCAAACAATCGCACTGTGTGTGGAAAAGACCTATATTTACACCATTATTTAGCGCAAAGCACAAAGAGACAGTGATGTAAAAGTACCACAATTGAATAAAATAAAGTCAGATATATAATATAGTTGCATTAAATTACCTAATTCCACTAACGTTAATTAAATACCACAAGGTAATGTTTAAGTCACCTACCGTTAAAGTTTGTATGGCAGCGAAGACGAGTTACTGTCTGCAAATCCCCGTAACTGACTGTGGAATGTTAAGTTTCACTTTTGTTTTCACACCGGGAGACTCTGTGGATTGAGTTCAGTGCTGCTGGTCTGCTGTCTGTACATCTCCAAATTACAGACATGATGTGATACGCACATCAGGCGCATTAGAGATCGATTTAGATCCATTTATATACACTGATCAACTTTTGATTTCACTTTGTTCCTCTGTATGGGAAACACTGCATCTCACAGTCAAAAACGCCCTCTAGAGGCCATATCTGACGAAGCGCATCATCTCACTAAACGTTACCTGACTGACTGACTGACTGACTACCTGACCTGAATTTGCCTTGTGATTCCCTCAGCTGTGCTGTGGGAAAAAGAAAGAACAGAATTAATATGATCTAATCACAGACATGCATTTACTCTTGCAGACTAGCAAATAAAATTGCGTGATTATCATTGGAGAAATGGATTATTATTATCCCATTACAGACATGACAACATACAGATTGTGATGCCTATGTATCTATCTTCACAACGTTTCCAGATGTGAATTGTGTGTAGCTTCCAGACCAACAGATGATTTGGGAAATGTCTAAATGTAACATAGGCTAATGGAGTGGTGATCATTCAACAGCGTATTTTAATCAACTATCATGTTATTTTTGTTGACTACAGTCATGTCATTTTAGTTACTGAGTAATTAACTGCATTTTATTAATCTGACGACTAAAATCTGACAAAATTTGGAGGGCATGTTTGTCAAAACACCATGACTAAATTAGAAAATCGACAATGATTAATCCAACTCCTTTTTCAGTCTGTGTGCTTCTGATTATCATCTGTCCCAATGCTATCTGAAACTGGGTAGGAAAGGAAGCTGCACAAACAAACAAATAAATCTTTGCATGCTACCCATAATCTTGTCTGTTATCTCATTTCCACGGAAAATTCTCTGAGGTCCGCAATGTTCTGTGGCGAGTTGCTCAGAAAAAATTGGTTATGATGATCTTCCATCTGAAAATTAAAGGAGCTGAGAGACTGAGAGACACTGCATTGCAGAGCAGCTTTTTAACAGAGACTTCATGTATTTATCATTTAAATGTATGTATTATTTATTCAAATATTTTATTATTTATTTAAATATGTATTTATTTGTCATTGTCTCATTGATGCCCATGTATTGTAGAAATTATACTATATTATTATATTATTATTATTATTATAATACTATTATATTATTTTAAAAATATATTATTTTAACAATAATTTAAAAAGCTGCCCTAAACTGTCTGAAATTTTTAGAAATATTGTCACTTATGATAAGTATAAAATCAGTTGCCATTGTTCAACAAGGCCAAGTAGGGCTTACAAGATCAGTACCAATTAAAAACTGGAAAATCAACAAGTAATTCACAGAAATGTTGATTTTATGGGAAATGATTGACACATCATCTCCTGTTAGCAGTGTTAATCTCTGTGGTTGAAACACGGCTAATGGGTAAATGTGGGAGCAGTGTTTGCAGAAGATATCAGTGCTTGGAGTGGACTATGTACTATGTACATATCGGCCTTTCAGTTTGCGCGTGGGCAAATCCTTGGATATTAAGCTTGGTATTGCCACACAGTATATAGAAGCCACTATCAATATCCCTTGTTGACATATTTGTTCCCTTGTTCACATATTTTTCCTGTAATAAAAAGGACATGGATTTCAATTAGCAATTGTATGGTGTGGTATTCCCATGTAAAGAAAACATCTGGGGCCTTTAGGGTCGACAACATCAAAAAACAAAGCTGATCAATTCTAAACGTCGTCTCACGCATGTCCTGTTACTGTAAACAATTTTGTACAGCTTTGTTTGGTTTAGAATTCAGTTGGAATTTTGAGTGTAAAATTGTCCCCCAAGTGTTGCCGTCAGGAGGACACTGGATCATTGTTGTGTTAATTACTACTAAGTCAAATAATGTAAATCAAAAATGTGCATGGCCCAAAGGCTCAGTGAGGGATACAACTGAGAAAATAAAGTTGCCAAGTTGGTAATCTGTTTTCTATACACTTGAAAGAGTGAATGGAGTTTTATAGAAATTCAAATCAAACAGAGAAAATATGAGACTAATGCACTTGGATATTTTCTTTAATCATCTTATCCTATTGTTATGTTCACTTTTTATACTTTAGTTGCATTGTTATTGGCAGATGTTACTTTCATCTATTATTTTCCCCTCTGCATGCTTTGGCAACACAGATGTATTTACATGGTATGCCAATAAAGCAAGACGAGAGAGAGAGAGAGGGAGGGAGGGAGGCAGGCAGGTCGGGTGTTGTGCTATCCCATTCCGACTTCTTTTTTCAGCAGTGGAGCAGGACAGAGGGGGTGGTAGTGACATCATCATTATCATCATCATCATCTTCATCATCAGTGTCACTGTTAGAGAACATCAAAGTGGGAAATGTGTTTCAAATAACAGAGAAAGCAGAGATCATCACAGGATGAACCTATTAAAACGACTGTATCTGGTTCCATGGAAATCTACCTTGTCACTTCATTAGTTTAATGCGGTCAGGGTGATTGTGTAAAGACTTTCAAACAATCCAAGATAGACCTAATAGTTTGAATATCTGTTAATCTTGATCCTTGTTCCATTGCAACCAAATCACTTCAGCATAGTTTATCTAAGGCCATTCCACTGGCAGATTAGGATACAATTCTAAAGATAAGTCTGTTAAATTATATAATAGAGATTTTGGACATTATACTGACTCTGCAAAAATGGCAAAACATATTGTTGAACATATTCAAATTGCATCCCTTAAGGTAGATGGCAGAGCACAAACTGTTTAGGCTAGAGACAGCCATAAGACGATTCCACAACTCCCGGTGCTATATTCTGAGCTGAATACCCATTCCACCGAGAGTCACGTAAAAGCTGGGCTTGTTTTGGTGTCCCACGGCAACTGGCCTACTTGATGGGGATACAAAAGAGGAGAAAAAGAAGAAAGAGGAGAGACGAACATCACATAGGCGTTCAAACTGAATACGCGTTTCAGATGGAGTTCAGATGGAGATTTCTCAGGAGTTAGCAACAATCCTCTGTGTTATCTCATGCTGAATTGAAGGATTCATGAAAAAATAAACACACCACTGTAAAAGAAATTGCAGAAATGCTGTTAAATTGTTATATAATGTTCATGCCTGCATAAGGAGTTTTGGTTTGGGTGGAGCAGAGTATAAAGCATCACCATTTGTACAAGAGTTCATAAGGTCGAGCCCATAGTTGGATGAGGAACAGTGCTGTGTTCTCTGGAGAAATGTGTACAGAGGGGCATGAAAACAGACAAATTCCTAATTACACTGTGTAATATGATGATATTAAACTAGCTAATGACTTAGAAATAATATTGCATGTCATCCCCCCCTCTCTCTTTCCCAATGTTTCCTGTCTCTCTCCACTTTCACCTCTCAAAGGCAAAAATGACCAAAAAATAATCTAAAAAAAAAAAAATAGTAATAGCTGTAAGTGAATTTTACATTCATGTTCGTATTTTTAGAAGTTGTCAAATTAGTAGTTTTTAATCTCTTCCATCTGTCTAACTCAACTGTCACACAGCCTTTGTTATAGAACCCATAGTAAACAAAGCCTCTTCAGGTGAGAGTATGAAACAAAATCCATGTAGAAAGTGGTGGAGTCAAGATTAGATACATTTTTGAAGAAAAGTAGAAGCATATAATTCCCTTGCAATTAATCATGAAAGAGTAAGAAAGTGTACGCTTGTGCATGTGTGTGTGTGTGTGTGTGTGTGTGTGTGTGTGTGTGTTAGAAATATAAAGGGCAGAAGAGACAACAGAGTCAGGATCTGTCTCCTCGCACCATCGCATCCAAAGCCTCTGAGTTGCATCGGGCAGCCATTGTTTGTCCATGCATTCATTTAATGAGTTGATTCTTTCAGCAGAAGGGGCTAAAGGTCTGGTGAGAAACTTTGTATAAAAGTCTTCCAAAGGACAGATCTAGAAGAGGTTATAGACCTTCAGCTTTTGTTCTTCATCAGATGTCACTGGTTCATGTGCAATGTGTTTCATGACCAGGGGTTAAATTGGACTGGAACGATCCGGAGGGTTAGGGTTAAAAAACGGTTTTACCCATATACAGATTAATGTGAGTTGACCATCCATCTTCCTCTATATTCTACCATGACGGTCCGTCACGGGTAAGACCATGACCCGCCATGCCAAAAACCTTTTCTTTTTTGATTTCTGTGGGGCCAGCTGCGGAACGGACGCACAGTGTGAGTTGCAGCTGGGCTCGTGCTCCTTATCTTTTCTAATGCCATCTGTGTGGAAACAATGCTGACGGTCATGCAGCTCCCTGTAATTTTCCACTTTGCTGATTAACTTTATATCGCCCCCTTCCCTCTCCTACTTTGCTCATTGCCCCTAGCTGCATTTGATTGAAACTGCAGGAATTAGCAGCTTCTGTATCCATTTGCCCGAGGCATTTGAGTGGCTGACATTCACAGGAATCAGTTGTACTTCCCTGACCACCGGGAAATTATCCATCACTCTCTTTCTCTTTGGGAAGATCACTGACTCAACAGAAAGGAGGCTGCAGCAGAGATGTGAGAGAGGCTGTCCCTTGACTGTGACAACTAAACATTCCACATTTTCAAGATTACCATTATTGAATTAATCCATTATTCCATGAATACATTCTGCTAAATGATTTGATGATTTGATAAATGATATGATAAATGTTGATCAAAGGCATTAAAATTAAAATTCTCGAATGCTGCATTGTTCTGTCAGATCACATGCAGTATGGAAAAATAAGCTCCAGGCTATCTAGGCCTAAACCTAGGCTTCATTTACAACCTTGGAAAAAAACATGATGAAACTTATTGTCCCAATACAATAAAAGTGCTTTTGTTAAACGTATAAGACATGACATGGCAAGAGAATAACTGGTACATGACAGACATTTCACAGGACGGTACAATACAATAGACATGTATGGTACAAATCCCTTATTCCACAGAACAAGACACTAAATTATACAGGAATGGACTCTGCACAGGACAGAATACAAAATGTTCTGACCCTCTCTGTTGCTACCTAAGAGGATGAGGAGCCATCTGATGGTTACCTGGCATAGAGGGCTGATACTGTTGAAGATTAACTGCACCACTTAGCCATCTGGCAGCTAACATTTGAAATACAAACTAAGGTATCCCAAGAATAGAATCCCATTTTGAATGTTCATTAAGTCTTACATCTAGTAAGAAGGATACACAGATCAAATTGCCAAGTAGTAAAGAGGGCAGAAGTATTTGGTTTCGGATTGGTCTACTCTGGTACGCTCATCCCCACATTTATTGTTTTAATTTGTTGTGCCACTTCACAGTGTGCCCCCTCTTCAACATTGCCTATCTTTCATTTCCATGGTTCCCACTGCAGGGCTCACAGCAGCACATGTACATGATGAGCAGCATAGATGCTCAGAGCATGATCCTGCTTTCTGGCATGGCATTCCAGTGAACATGACATTGCATGTAAATAGATACAATGGCACACAATATTGTCAGTGTATATACTTTAATTATAAATTAATACCAAACTCCGCCAGAAATATACAAATCTCTTCACTTCACGTATTTTACCCCAAGGTGAACAGTGTGTGTGTGCGTGTGTTTCCTCCCATCTGGCTTTGTTGTTCCTAGGCTGATACAACTCACCACACTTATTCAGCACTGTTTCAGTAAATGGGTACTAAGCGCCCCAGCTTGCTGTGAAGACTACAGCATTTATCCATGGCAATTCCACAGGCTAGATTATGAATTAGTCAGGGAGCTCAGTAGGAGAACAACAACATAATTAGAGAACTCCATCACCATATTATGCACAGTGTAATAAGGAATTTGCTTCTTTCCGTATCCTTCTGAGACACTCATACTATACATGTGCACGTTTCCGCAGAGGAGCCAGGCAGCGGGAGCCAGAGTGAGAGGGAGCAGCCCAGAGCATGTAGGGCTTCAGTGCCTTGCTCAGGGACACTGGCAGGGACGGCTGCTGCAGGGTTGAAACCTGTGAACGATCAGCTACAGAACAGACTCTACTGACACCAGGCAGTCTTCTTCTTCTTTTTTGGTAGTTGTACTATTTATTTTTTTATCCTCTGAAGAGCAATGCAAAGGGCATTCCATGACTTCTGTAATACTTGGCAAAAATGTGGCAAAAATACACTGATATATGATGTGCTCAGTTTCATTGACAAAGTGTTTAATTTTTAATATTTAATATAATTAGACTTAAATTAGGACTACAGAATCAATTTTTGACTGCTGAGCCATCAGTTTCCTATAGGGTGATGAAAATTGGCAACATTTCTACTGAAATATCCACGCATGGACATGATGCTGTCTATATGATTGAATTAAATGTGAAATTAAAAGAGCTTTGGTAATTTCTGCATTGTGTGCACCGTGAAAAGAGACATGCTAAGATTTCTAAAGTGGTCATGAGAAAACCATACAAATCACACATCCCTTTGTGAGTCCTCCATCCACAGCCTAGACATAACTTCACCTAAAACCACCTCCTTCTTGTCCCTCTGTCTATTCTCCTAAAAGTGTCAGTCCTCCAAGCGATGCAATGTTTCAGAGCACACAGCACACACCAGTAGGCTAATTTGGCACTGGTTGAGAAGTTAAGACATGCTCTCTGCAGGCACTGAATACAGCATGCAAAAAAGTGCTTTCTGGCCAAATAACTTGCATAGAGGGAATCATTTGATTAGTCTCCTCCTCTATTTCTGCGCACAACTGAAGCAGCTCAAAACCCATACTAATTTGGTTAGAAGGACTAAAACATCTTCATCCCAGTTTCTTTTATATGGAAAATGCTTGTATGCTTGTTTAGTAAATTAGAGTCTCCCATTTTGAAGAGCACAAACATCCTTAGTAATGCCAAGTCACAGAGTGCAATGTAAAACTCCTTTTAAATCCTTGTTTGAAATGAAATTCCGCCCTCCTGAAGACCATAACCTGTGACATTATTATTTTGAATCTTCATTATTTTTAAGGGAGCAGCTAATCTGATTTGAGACTAATCTGACTCCTGGCTGGATGCCCTGTTCTCTCCATTCCTTCCACTTCCCACTGCATCGGCTTCATTAAGCAAACATAATTAACCTCTGTGTGGGTATTGATCATAATCACCACCGCCATCGTTGTATAAATTAATTTGTGTGCCTTATGAGTAACAGATCTCCTCCTCTGTCAGGGTAGGTGGGTCCATCTAGATGGCTCATCTCAATCTATCTGATAGTCTGGGTGATGTAGAGCCAAAGACCTGGTGGCAGGTCAGAGCGATCCATCTCCAACACTGAGGTCTGTGTAGCCCCAGAGCAGACAGGCAACAGCCATCATTCACCAGAGGGGATACCAGCGTCCAGTATACAGCTTTCATCCAAGCTGAGTAATCACTCACTTCACCCCATATTGTACTGGGAGTACCGGTGATGGATGGACATCATCTGCTTTTCTCCCTCATTTTTTCTCTCTTTCTCTCTTTCATTCTGATACTCCCATTCTTGTCTTATACTTTCTGTTATTCTGCATTGCTTCAGTTATCTCTCTTTCTTTCTCCATTTCTCTGTATCCCTCTTTTTCAACCTTGGGCAAGTAAGACAACTTTGGTTTCAGTTAGGGTTGAAGCCAGGCAACTAAAATCACTTTAGTCAAGATTAGGGCTAGGTTTAGGCAACTAAGACTTTGGTTGAGTTTAGACAATTAAAATGTTTTGGTTAAGGTTAGGGGTTTAGGTTTTGTTCATGGTTAAATAAGAAAAATGTTTGCTGAAAATGAAAACTTAAAGAGTAACTAAACACCAAACCCAAATCTGTGTAAAGTCTGAGATCTGTTTCAAATGTTTTTAAAAGCATCATCTTTCATACAGAAAAGGAATGACATTACACATGCTTCTTTTATGTATAAACAAACCAACAAACAATACAAACCTCAGGCACCTAACATACATTCATAACATAGACGTATACCCAGAATACAACATTGATTACAACAAAAGAAACCTCAAATAAAGATGCATTCATCATTCACAAAATAAAAGTCTCCCACCCAAAACACCCCATGCCACCCAACCCTCTCTCCCTCCCCAGGAGTGCCAATTAAACTGTACATGACATATAGTATGTATGTTGTAATTGTTTTCCCTTTCAAGGTAAGAGATCAGAGGTTGCCAGATGTGCTCAAATTCTTTGAGCTTATCTTTCAGAATGAATCTAATTCTCTCGAAATGAAGATTGCCTGTCTGAGTGTTTGTCAGCCAAAGCTTTATTGAGGGCACTTCTTTCCTTTTCCAAAATATAAAGCCTCACGTCTAATGGTAAAAAGCATGCTACTGAAATGACCATCTGCTATTGGCTGATCTTTGGTGCCAGGTGATGTCACCACCTGTTGTACTCTGTAGGTGATGTCATAGAGCATGCTTTTTACCATTAGATGTCAGGCTTTACACAGATTTGTGTTTGGGGTTTAGTTACTCTTTGACCCACAACAGAAAACGTCTCTGCATGAGTTGGGACTTGAACCCCGGTCGGACCTACCCTGACATTGCATTACTTTTTGTAACTATAAACTACAAAGTTGATATGAGTCCAGGCTGATCTGTATGTGAGAGCGATACTATAAAAACAGGGAAGAACAGATACAATGGTGAAAAATGAATAAAGGTAAAAATCGAATACAGACTTTTGACACGTTTTGACTCAGAGGGCTTGAGTGGGCTTAAACTGTCAAAACTATTTTTCTTTCTCTGCACTCTCACCCTCGTTTATCCAATTATTGCTACCTGAAAATACACACACACGCACACACACACACACACACACACACACACACACACACTTGCACAAATTTATTCTACTGGCATTTTCTATCTAATACACTCTGTCTCTCTCACACACACAGAAAAAGAGAGAAAGAAAGCGACAAAAGATTAAAGAGGGCGACAGACAGAAGGGGGACAAGAACTGAGCATGTTCTGATGTGAGACACAACAGAATGAGTTTGGCAGAACACAAAGGGCCTGGTAAGGATCGGAAAGTTAAAAAGCCAAGAGGGCTAGTAACCTCTTTAGACGATTCATACTGTAAGATAAAACCCCCTCTGCGCTGGCAGGCTCTGTTAAACAGATCCAAAGCTGTATTTGTCTGCTATTTCCCTTCCATTTTGGAGGAACACTGCTCTGTTTTCACTGTGAGAACTAAGGAGCTGCTTAAACAGATTAGTACATTTTGCATATTATTTTCCCCTGCAAGCTGCACTGATCAGATTGGTCATGGATCAGGGGGCAGACGGGTTTGGGCAGAAATAGATATTGCATAGCTTCTGGCTTCCCAGGCTTATTACAAAACCATTAAAAGGCACTTTGCACTCTTCCTTCTTAATGTCATTCCCTTCCCCCTGAGAGGAGTTTTGTTTTGCTAAATGGAGCCCCAATCACAGGCCTGATGCATCCTTAATGAAAAGTAAATGGAAAGTAAACAATTCAGAAAGTATTGACATTCATAACACAAAGAAACAATCAGTTGATCAGTATCAATTTCATGACTTCATTCATTTAGTTGTTTAGAATGTAACAAATCGCAAAATGTTATTGCAGACTTGTTGGATGTATCTCATTATCAAGCCCAGACAAAGTGATTCTCTGTGAAGTTACAATGATTCAATTTTGTCTCAGTACAGCCAGATAAAGGCGGTATTGGACTGTCTGCAGCCAAGAAACACAGTGATGAGAAACCCAGTTAAATCTAAAATTCACAGAACAGCAAGGACGTCCTTGATAAAGACAATGTCATCACAGCAATACATAATGAGGATCCTCTATTTTTAGATACTGAATCAGGATTTGTTTTTTCCTAACAAATGGGTACATTATGTCAGAGACAACAAGTCCATGTACTCCAGAGATGTGGCAAGATTGGTGTACCAACAACAACCTTGAGCTTAACACTCTCAAGATGGTGGAGAAGACTATTGACTCTCCAAGACAAGACTCTCATCCAGACAGCTGAAAGGGTTGCCGACTATCAAAGACTTGAATGACACTAGAGCAAGGGAAAGGGCAAAAGAAGATTGCTGCCGACGCTGCCCACATGAGCAACAATGTGTTTTACATACTATCCTTTGATAGACGGTTCTGGTGCATCAGTGGAACAAGTGAACAACTCTCTAAACTAACATTGTTTCTCAGCAGCAAATCATAATATCAGCTCTTTCCAGCTCTGTGCCCTATGACAAAACAAAACAAAACAAAACAAAGAGCCACAGACATCACAAATGCCATGACATATTGTAAAGACTAACACTAACGATTAACACAGTCGACAATGAAGTGTGGTTTGGCAAAAAGAACATTTGTCAATAAAGAATACATTAGATTAGATGATGAAACTTTGAAACATGAATGATCCGGGTGGGAAAAATGGGCAAAATTAAAATACAATTAACCTTCTGGTTTATTAAACTTTAACTCAGGAGCAAAAAGTAGCCTTTAAATAACAGAAACAATGTTTTATATATATGTACTGTATATGTAATTAATTATTCTTATCAACTTATATGAAAAATTGTATTGGGATAACATGCATTTTCCATATCACCCAGCCCTGAGTCCTGTTACATTTTGTCCTGTGTGTTGATCCTGTATTTTGTTACTGTCTTTCATGTGACAGAACCAATTAACCAAGTCAAATTCGATCCGTAGTATTTGGAAAATAAAAGTGATTCTTATGTCTGAAAATAAAACATACCCAAGAGAAAGTAGGAGTAAAGACATGAAAAATGATTCAAATACAAGTAAAAGTACAGACTTATACAGTTGCTATATGTGATTATAGTAATGTTACTTTCCTCTATTTTTATGAGTACATCTACTCAAGTAATTATAGTACATGTAACCAAGGGCGGATATTTCATTTCACTGTTGGGGGGGACAATAAACAGAAAAATTTCTCAAGAGAAATTCCTGAAGGGGACACCAAAGGTGCCGCCAAAAGTACTGTTGTATTAAATGTATATAGAGGTCCATTATGAAATGTTTCCATAAGCACTTCATTCCTTTCTTATGAAGATTTTATCAAATTGCCTTTGATATTACTGGGGTCTTTCTACTTGGCGTTTCGGTGCACTGAAAAATGATCGGATGTCTGTTTTTCTTTTCTCTGCCATTTTAACTGACCTGGCTGGCTGACAAATAGACACACACACACACACACACACACACACAGCATGCAGGTTATTTACAGTAGTAGGTGAGATGCAACACCCATTAACTGAACTAAAGCTAATATATGCCTAATTACATTTAGTTTTCCCGAAAAAGTAGATCTCTATTGTTTTGCTGTCAATGTTTAAAAGTCCAGAACGCTATGAAGCCTGCCAGAAACTTACTTCAGGGTCTTTTTTAAGAATTAAGTCTTCATTTATTTCCAAAATTATAAACAAAATTACATAGTGGCAGACATTTTACATGCAGTAAGAAAAAAAGAATATACTTAGAACCTAATTACGTAGGGTAAGTTAATCTTAAATAGCCTATTATATTATAGAAATATTACTGTTACCATCTACAAAAGATAATTTTGGTATGAAAACCCGCATTTTAATTTAACCAAGTATCCTGTATCATAAATACATGTCTGGCATTTGTAACAAACCAAACCGCTTGAAAATCGGTCGAAAATTCAGTGAGTTATGATGATTTTAATTGTGGATAGACCTCCTGCCTCCATACACATACATGCATGAGGAGACGCGGCTGCTCCGTACCAACACGTTGACGCACAAGATTCAACCGCGAGGTAATGGAGCGAACAAAAGGCAGGTAGGCAGTGGACCAAACCACTGTGAGGCATATGAGAAGGGGGGGGGGGGGGCAATCTTTCGAAACTTAAAAACGCATTGTTTTGTGTCTATAATTAGCACAAGTGCTTTCAATGCATATTATTATATTATTTAAAATATAGTTATGTTTACAATGATATATTGAGGGGGACAACTCTCTGTTTTTCCCAGGAAGGGGGGGTCCGGACCCCCCTGTCCCCCCCGTAATTTCCGCCCATGCATGTAACTATTAACTTTACACTACTTTTAACTAATGTATCACAGTACTTATACTTTCCAGCACTTGTTCACTGCAAGTTCTCTCTGGCATCCTGCAATGACATATTTCAAAGCAAAGCAAATGAATGCAATTCAAAGTGCTTTGCAGGGAGTAAAAAAATAAATAAGAAAACAGATAAAAGGCACAGTACAAAGTGCGTTTGCATTAAAAGTGTAATTTAATAGGTGCATTTCTGAGTCTAAAAGACAAGGTCGGTTGAAAGCCAGACAAAACATAAAAGTCTTTAACCTGCTTTTAAAAACTGTTTGAGATGGAGCCGATCTAATATCATCTGGTAGTTTGTACCAATTTGCTGTTGCATAGTGGGCAAATGCTGCTTCACCTCGTTTAGTTCGAACAGTTAGAAGGCCAGCCTCAGATGACCTTAGAGTTCTTGTAGGTTCATATGGCAGTAGCAGATCAGAGATGTATTTTGGAGAGGAAGGATTTCAGTGGAAGAATAATAAAATGAAATAAAATGACCAAAAAGATTATGAATATTGCCACAATTTGCAACTTCTTGCCCAAACCATCAACTGTGGCTCAGATAGGCTAATCATAGAAAAAAAATCGTTTGCACTGAACAAGAAAATCCATTAAATTTCCCTGAAGGACACAAACCTAAGTGAAAATATCCGCTCAGTAATGCAACTACCAAATATCATTTGAGGCCAATAAAAGACGTTGGTTAAGATATTGGCTTTCTAATCTTGAGGGTTGCAGTGGCCCTGTAACAGTAAAGCCTGTGACTGATGAAAGTGCTGGCTTGCCCTGATTTACACAACCATATTGATATGGGATACTTGATTAAGATGGTTTTTAAGCTCAGAGCCTGCTGGAATGATACGTCGGAGACCTGCCATGAGCAAGTGGGGGTGCAGTGGATGCACTTGAAGAAATTAAAAAGAGGAGTATAGGCTATAGCAATTACAGAAATGATTCCCGGCAAGCGAGAGGAATGGAGGCGAAGTGGGATGTCTGTTGCATTTTAAGAGCCTTTACACCGAGCCACATCTGTGAGGGAATGGTAATTTAGAAAAGGTTTGCTTTTCTTGGTTTTGGTCAATCAGTTAAAAGCTGGCAGTGCAGAGGAAGGCATACAATGTAGGCCATGTCACATGTAACATTCCCCATTGTTCATTTTCCTGTGCATGTAATTTTTTTTTAACCTTTATTTGTCTAGGGAGGTTTGCTGAGAATGCAACTCTGAGAACTGGCTGAGAACTACATGTTCTCTTTTCTTCTTCTTCTTTTCTTCTTGGTAAAATCAGTGTCTTGAAAACCTCCTTAAAGGTTAAATGTGTAATATTTCTGCTTTACTGAAGCATGACATGACTAGTAAATATCAGGAGAGGTTCCCGAATGGCAGTGACTGAAAAAAAATAAACAGCCATAGTGCAGATTTTCTGATTTTCTGAAGTACTAGACACAAATGCAAATCCTTCAACACAAACAACTAGTCTATCCTGACTGTCTGTCTCTTGTTTGTCTTTTCAGCAAAATCCTCTGTACTAATCTTTTCCTGTTAGATAATAAAATTATAAATGCATGTGGCTTACCAAGATGGAAATCACTCTCCATGGTTTCCTTTCTAAAAGGTAGATATTGTTGATGTTTCTCCAAATAAATGCAATGTGAGTTTTCTTTCTCAATGTGCAGGTGAACACCGATCAGAGATGAAACTGTGAGTCTGAGTCTGTGTTTAGGACAATCGCTCCTTTATGACACTGACATTCTAAATTCTATGAACTCTGCTGCATTCTGTCCAGCTGCATTGTGACTCATCAGATGAAGCTCAGCCACAGTAAACTTTGATGACAGAGATGTCCCACTTCATACATGGTTTATAAACTACACACGATTAAAAAGCACATAACTGAATATTTGGAATTTGTATTAAGATACCGTATTTTTTATGCTGAAAACATCTATTTAATTGCTAATTCCTATTGCACTTTCACTATAAGCCACAAGTTAGCTCACTACTACTTGCTACTACTACTATATATTACTATTACCTATTACCTACTATCATATCTGAGGAGATACTTTAAGAAAAAAAAAGAAACATTATTCATCTTCATTTCATCTTTTCAGGTGCAGAATTTATTTTTTCCAGAACAACCTGTGCATCAGCCCATGTAGTTAATAGAAACATGGGTAGCACTTTACAATGGCCTTTTCCAGTGCATGAACCTTTAAGCACCGATAACATTTGTTTAGTCCCCCCTAATTATGTTATTGTACCCTGTAATTATTTTTTAAGTATGCAGTAATTACTTATAAATCTCTCTTAATTACTAAATTGTTAACCCTTAATTCCCGGACTTCTTGTTTTGTTACCCTGTAATTACAGCATTGTTATTTTATTAGTACCCCATAATTACAAACTAGTTGCACCGTAATTAGTGGGCTGTAAAATAAAGCGTCACCATATGTTTTATCATTTACTTGCAAACCTGCACTTTCCTTCTATTTTCTTTTTCCTTGCAAATAGGTACAATAGCGCTAACAAGGACAATGGTTCACCTGTGCTCTAGAAGCTATTTACAGTTTATCCATGGGCTTCCTTTGGCAATTACAATTGGGGTTAACTGTCAGGTGTGTTAGGCCTCTTCTCTTCAAAAATACAGAAGAGTGTGTCTTTTATGTGTTCCATGAAAGGCAAGCTGGCTGAAATTGGTGTCAGTTTCATCCCAGCCTTTGTTCAGGAAACTGCGGGAAGCTGAAGGAGGCGAGTTAGCAATCCCACTACTGTCAGTCAAAATCCTCCATGTTTAAAGCCTCACTTTCATTTCTTTCAGGATTCTCTTTGCACTATCTCTCTCTGCCTTCTCTCTCATTATTTCTATGTAACCCCCACTCCTTCCCCACCTCCCAACACAGACGCGCGCACACACACACACACACACACACACACACACACACACACACACACACACACATTATGTATATTGGCTTGTACAACACTAGCCACACAGGTAACTCCCAGACAGTCCCTCTTACTGAGCCACTGAGGAAGAACAGTTTTGTTTGAGTTAAAGACACTGGGAAAAAAAACTTCACAGTAACTGCAGATGATGAGAGTATATGTGCATGATTCACCAGGTTATCATTCTGCAATTAAGTCCCTGCAGGAGGAGTGCAGAGGTGTGTGTGTGTGTGTGTGTGTGTGTGTGTGTGTGTGTGTGTGTGTCTGTGTGTGCATAATTTCTTTGCAGAGATCTATGTATTTGAAACATGGAAAGTTCATTATAATCAAGATAATTTATAGTACTGTATTGTACCACTTATATCCAAGGCACCTGTGAGTGCATACGTTTTTATTATGGGTAACCCCACTGGGAATAAAACCAATGATTTATGACTTACCCATTAGGTAATACAGCACCTCATTAACAGTACCTTATACTAAGACACATGATATGATGTGCATAACTCTGTCTTTCACTATTTAAAATAGTGAAGAGTGAGTAGTGAGTGCCTTAAAATGCCTTGAATGTCAGAGGAAAGAGGAGCGAGATATGGTAAGTCAATGAACCATGAACGATCAAGTCAGAACCTTATTAATAACAGCACATTATTACAGGATCCTGAAAATTTGTCTTTGGTGTAAAGGAGAAATGAGATAGCTCACTACTCTGCTTCATCACAGACTAACTTCAGGCTCCACAATTCAGACTCTTTTGCATTTGAGAAATGATTCTTCAAATTCAATTAAAATGTCCTATTAACTCAACTATAGTTATTTGAAAAATATATCATAATACATATTATTTTCATTGTGATCCATAGTATATTTAAAGGTATACTGTGTAAGATTGCCCACCCCAACACACACATGCTGTCTCTCTTTCAAATTAGATTGTCAACAGCAAGTTTTTTTTTATGTTTAGAGTAAACAACTGATCTTAGTACTCCAAGGATAAAGGCCTGAAAGTATGTCAGTAATTACATAGCGTTTGCCTACTTACCTTTCACAACCAACGTTGAATAAAAAATGTGATATGGCTGGGTTAAAAATACATCAGTAATGCCTAACAGGGAGAAGAATTAAGCTAAATTAACATGAAGATGGATGATTTGCAGATTACTTTTGAAAAGCAGTTGACAGCTGGGGTGCCTCCTTGGAGAGGGTGCTCCACGATAACCGGGCTGTTGTGATGAAAGAATTGGGGCGGAGTAGAAAAGAGATGCAGGAGAGGCTTGAACTGGAGATTAACTGGCTTCAGGCATGCATGGATTCCAAAGATGAGAAAATTACAAAAGGGGCAAAGAATGAATCAAAGAAAAGATTTGATCCGTCAGTATCCCGGGTCTGCCAATGGAGGAGGGCGAAAATATACTTGCTAAGATCAATTAGCTGTTATTTACTTGCCTGGGCTGCGAGAGTGTTGCTCTTGATGCAGAGCAGATGCGAAGGAGAGAGGTTAACTTTAAGACTTTGCTTTGAAGATCATATTTGCACTCAAGAGGTTCAAGTGATTGGCACCTTGGAACATTAATGGAATAAAAAACTACAATAGGCTGTTTTATGTACTCGAAATGCAGAAATTGTTTCTGTGAATGAAACACCTATGTGGAGAGAACACTATTGATCTGGACGAGTATGTATGGTTTGGGAATAATAGATCAACACATAAAAGAGGAGGGGTGGGAATACTTGTGAGGTCTCGTTTATTTTGTGAATATAAAATAATAGACAAATCAGTTGATGGAATTACTGGGCATTCCTTTGAACACTAAAAGTCTGATTGATGTCTTGTACCAATTACTAACAGTATGTTTTGATCTTAGTATCCTGCACTTGAGTCTGGTTTAAATCAATGATTAATTCCATTCCAAAATCTTTAAAGAATGATCTGAGAAAGTCTGAACTATCGAGGAATAAGTTTACTTTGCACAGTTTATAAACTGTATTCATTCGTTTTGAGTAGCAGGTTAATAGCATTCTTGAAGCAGAAGGGAATTCTTGAAGAGCAAGAGGAAGAACTAAATGGTTTTCATAAAGTCCAATCATGTATAGACCATGTTTTTATTTATTTTGTTTTATTTTAGCGGGTGGGCCACAGAACATATTCTTATTTACATGGACGGCCTGGCGAGATGTTAGCCTCTTGGGGGAAAGAAGAGGGGATAAAATAAAAAACTGACATACAAACATTTAACATTAAGGGACATAACAGACAGACAATATTAAACAACAAACAACATTACCATTAACAATAGGCAGCAGGAAAAAAAGAGACACAGGGCAGCAAGCAGACTGCAACAGTTTAGAAGGGTAATAAACGACGCACGTAGACGCACGTATGAGAATAAATGCATTATTTTACAGTATGCTCAGTGAGGAAGGAGAGGTGAAATAGGATGAAGGAGAACAAAGTTTTGCATGCTTTATCAATTTTCAGAAAGCGTTCCATCTTGTTAACTGAGACCTTTTGGCCTTTCGCTTCACGCATGTTGGAATTGATGGCAAATTCTATCAAGCCATTCAGTTTCTTTATAAGGGACATGCAGCCTGTGCAAGGACAAATTAATATTACACAGGGTGTTTTCAATTGGTGAAAGAAACGGAGGCTTATTATTAATCAAGAGGAGACACAAGTTCTGCATTTTAGAAGAGCAGGTAAAGAGAGAAGTAGCTTTCAGTTTTGCCTTGGGAAAGATAGCCCCGAGTTAGTAAATACCTACCAAATAGGCTACGTTGGTTTTTTTTATCTTGATGAATACATTATATTTTTGGTACATCAATGTTAGCAGACTGTGCAAGTAGAGGTTTGGATGGCCTCATAGACAATTTAAAGACTTAGGTCATTATACATACACCAAATTATTCCAAATATGTTATATATATATGTTATAGATATATGTATTCCAAAATAGTTTGTCCTATTTTTTGGTGTCCAGAAGATACCACAAGAGTGAAAACATTCATAATAGAGCAATTAGATATTTTCTTGGGAACCTTGTGAAGTCAGCTGGAAAGTAAATATGGAGAGTCGTTGAAAGAGAATGCTTGATTTACCAAAAAATAGGGTTGCAAGTAAAATTTTTAGTTGGGATTTGTCAGTTAATGAGGGCAACAAAGATTCATGACCTTCTCAAAGAGTTCAATCATTCCAGACAGAAAGTCGATATCAAGGCCTTTAAAGAGCATGCTGTAAAGAGTTACGAGAAAAAAATGGGCTATAGAGGATATTTGTCACAAACCTAAACTACGTATTTGTCGTTTACTTAAAAGGGTATGCACAACTCAAAACTTGACACATTCTGGAAGGACATCTTCAATTCAACAGACAGGGTTTTCAGCCTCCAGCTGCCAGGAGATCCAGTTTTGGCAAACCTTGAACCAGAAGGGCTAAAGGGCAGAAAACAAACCTATCTCCTATCGTTGGCTGCAGCAAAAAAAAGCCATAACTTTAACATGGCTTAATAAAGAACCTCCAACTCATGATGAATGTCTTTCTATCGTGAGAGGTATTTACAATATGGAGAAATAATACAGCAGTTTTGTTAGTTAAAATGAAGCTAGACTGGGAACCACTACTTCTGTTTAACTTGATGTTACCACCTAGGCAAATGTATTTTGACTACTTTCAAGCTCTTTCTCTGTGTCACCGAACTGGTTGAAAAGTTTTTTTTTATTTTTTTATTTTTTTTAACTGGTTGATCTGGTTGTTTTTCCCTTTTCTTTTTGCTGTATGTATGAGTGTGGTTGTCTTGGCTGAGGTAGATGTCAAAGTATGTAAATGATATTAGTAGGAGTCGTGTACCTAGAGGGAGAGGGGGGATTTATGGGAGAGTGTGGGGAGAAGGACACACTGTAATGTGACAACTGTAAACTCATACATAGTTCTATTGAAAAAAAGAAATTGAAAAAAAAGGAATACAAAGTTGATAAATGTGTTCATATGTTCAGTATAACCTACCAATCAGTAAAAGATTACTCTGCACTCAGTTCCAGTATACTTTCGATCAGTACTTCCCTTACATATTGACACTGTTGGTACAGTGGGGTAAAATAAGGGGGAAAGGCTGTGTGTGTACTGTGGTTTTGGTGAGGTGGAGAATGAAATTTGCTTATTTTATTTTCCTTTCTATCATGATTTATCTCAAGTGTTATTTGAAAAAGTTCCGAGAAACAAAATGGGTTTAGATATTGTACAGTTTGGGGATGCTGATATCATAAATTGTTTTTTTGCTAATGATTTTTTTTGCAACCAGCCGATAACATCCATTGAGGCTTGGAATAATGGAAAAAGGGTGACTTATATGAATTGGTAAAATAAGGTGGGTCTGTTTCTGTTGGGCCTCTAGGGACAGTGGGAATGCACTTAAACTGTTTTGGTTTGAGAGTTGAGTCACCTAATACACACACACACACACACACACACACACACACACACACACACACACACACACCACACACACACACCCCACCAAATGGGTTTAAATAGGAAACCTTTCTCTATTCCAGTTGACAAAGACCCTTGTAGTATGGTTGTTTTATTTTCTTGTTTGTAAGTTGATTTATTTATTTGTTTTCTCCTCATGTTTGTTGTCTGCTTTTTTTTCTCTTTTGGGTCTATATGTGTATATGTATAGTTGTGGTTCTGTACGTTTTTTCCTGTGGATGTGTGTTGCTCATGTAAACATACAGTGTGTGGGGTTATGCATGAATGTAAATATGTGTACATTTTCGCTCATTGTGCATTGTTTACTCAAATATGACTTAAAAGTTTGTATGTATGTGTATGCGTATATATGTATCTATATGTGTACAGATGTATTTATGTACATATACATGGGAGTATGGGTACGTGTATTTATGTATGTATATATTTGCATATGTATGTCTTATATGGTTATATGGGTGCATGTATACAATGTATGGGCATACAGTGTATGCATGGATATACAGTATGTGTAAATGTCTAGATATATATTTTGGGGTTTTTTTGTTTTTATTTTTAAGTTCCATGGTGAATGACTCCATTGGTACCTGTCTCTGTTTTTAGGTACTTTATCTTGTTTTAGGGTTGTGACCCACTTCATACACTGCCTTTGCTCTTTTATGTTCCTTTGTTGTTTTTAGTGTTTTAAGCTGTTTGTTTTGTGCTTTAGCTGTTTTTGGTGTTGTCCTGTCTGTAACTTTTTTATGCTGCTATTTTGGCAAAGGGAGGCCTGGGGATTTTGGGATTTTAAATGGGATTTTACCTGGTTAAATAAAAAATCTCTCCTATTTATTTCCTGTAATGTGTCAGATTGTTGATGCATGTTTTTCCTTATAGAAAAGCCTTAGTCTAGAAAAATCTCCAACCAATCAGCGGTGCAATGAGAAACTCTAAACTCTAGATGCATTTGATGTTCAACTGATCCTCTGGCACAGGCCTTCCAGTTGTTTTTAGTTGTTAGAGTTAGAACAAAGACCTATGGGGAGGCAGCTTTCACTTTTTATGGTCCCCGCCTCTGCAACAGTCTGCCAGAGGATCTGAAGGTGTCACAATCTGTTAAATATCATTATAAGACTTACCTTTTTAGCTTTTCAAATTTGTTTTTTTTTGTTTTGTTTTGTTTATTTTACACATTTCTTTCCTGTTTCTTTGTTACTTCTTTTAACCTACTCTACTATTTTAATTGCTATCTTGCTATTGCTATCTCTTAGTATTCAAAGAATGGTGCAATGGTGCAATGATAGTGCATTTTGATAGGGATTGTTTGTAACTGTGAAGCTTAAAGGTTACAGAAATGGGCTGGTGACCAGAATGTCAGAGGTTCAAATTCCCCGTTCAGGTGGGAAAAACTTCCGCCGAGGTGCCCTTCAACAACGGAGTTAATGCTCAGTCGCTCCAGTGGAGCTGCTCAGTGGCCGACAGTAAATATGTTCAGATCAGTGGCCATTAGTAGACAGAGTGCTGCGGTGGGCAGCTCCCCAAGTGTGAATGTGTAGAACTGTGTGAATCTGAACCAGAACATTACTGAGAAAAGGGGATGCATGCTCAAAAAATAATTGATTGTTCTCCTACAGCCTTTCTCTCATCAGTGGAAGAATGTCAGATTAAAGATTGGCTATGACATTAATTTACACCACAGACTGGGATCCAGTTGGATTCATTTATTTGTGCTCTTGCAGTTTGTTTGTTTGTTTATATTGAGTAATATGCTCACATCAATACTTCTCTCCATATACTTTCCTCTTCTCTCTAATAAGCTTTGGGTCTATATTGTATATATACAATATTAGATTAGTTGCCATGCAGGCATCCCTTATCCAGCGTGACTATTTTGGCTCATACATTTCAGCAGTCAATTACCTCCAACCTTTTCATGCTACACAAAGAACCATTCAGAAATCAGGTATGTTTTCTAAACTACACTTCCAACTGGATCCTAAAACTCACCCGCATTATTTTCATCCTTGCTGCTTTGCATTATTTTCCATACAAAAGTACTGGGAAAAGCAGTTACAGTGTATAACTCTCAAAACTGTGACAGGAAAGATACTTGAGCTCACCCCTCTGGGAACTTCAGTGCTCTCTGTACCTGGTGCAACCCAATATCTCTCTTTCCCCCTCTGTCTACCCCCTTTCTCTCTTACTGTCTCCACTATGTGTACAACTTAATATGATGTCATTAATACACAGTGAATAAAGAGAAAGTGAGCACAGAATATTTCAACAACTGCTTCTTCAACGGTCTCTCGCCAATCAGTCACATTGGAATTTTAAAGTGATGTTGAACCTTGGTAGTGCCTTGTGTTGTGTAGCTTCCTGGCCATGATATAAGCCCACAATCGGCGATTCTCTGTTATCTGTTGCTCCGGTAGAGACGATTGGAGAATTGTGTTTTTTTCTCTCTCCATTCACTGCCAGTGTGGCAAAACAGGTCTGAAAATCACACTTCAATTCTGACAATCATCATACTATAAAGCAAGGAATCTCCGTCTGTGTGTGTGTGTGTGTGTGTGTGTGTGTGTCCTTCGCATATCTCGAGAACCATTCATCCGATCTACTTCACACTTGGCGGGTGTATTGCTGGGGACCCAAGAAGCACGTGCAGTGCAATTTGGACACGCAACACGTTCAATATTAATAAACTTTGAATAAACAAGCGAACAGCGCTCTGTGCAGCAGCGGGGTGAACTGGCACTGCACTAGTATATTAAAAAAACTAGTCAATTCTTTCTTTCTTCTTCTTCGAAAAAAGGTGGGAGACAGGACTTTGACAAAGCATATTCTGCCAATGTATAGAAAACGAGTCTCTCTCTTTTTTTTTGCCAATTTACAATTATTGGTAAACGTATTATTTTCTTTGTTCTATTGGCATAGGTTTCCACCGACCGAATTTCGGAGTTACACTTGTTCAAACTGAAAGGCTTAATAAACCTTTCAGTTTAAACACAATTCAGCAGCATGACTAGTTTTATCACGGCCAGGAAGCTGCACAACCCAAGGTACTACCAAAGTTCAACATCACTTTAAGGGAAAAGAAATGCATACCTTCAAATGAAACTGTTCTATACTATACAATGCAATGCTCTGCTATACAGTATATGGCTACACACTGGGCTGTGAGAGGTGCTCTACACTTGGTGCTCCAGTCTAGTGTCTTCCCAACTGTTGAGTGAGTTGAGATGTGCCTTGAGATTTTGGTCAAATGTAAAGAAAGTCTGTATCACACAAAATATTACATTCATTGACATCTAAAGGAATCAGCCCATGATTACACAGTACAATTGAGTTACTTTACGTTTCAAAGCAAAATGAAACAATGAGCACCTGAAGTTCATTGTTCAATGTCTGTAAAACATACAGGATCCAGAATGCAGAAGTGTGTTAAGAGTAGGTGTTACTTCGGTCAAATGTTGGCTATAGTTGATGTAATTGGTTCCTCCTATGATCATATCAAGCTTTATATCACATTTCTGAACACATAGCAAAAGGTGTGACTTATTACTGTGAAATTTTGTGTCTCGTGTCAGTGTGGACCAGAATTAACCAGGTTGAGGACGGCGCTCTGCTCACACTGCTCTTTTTCTTGTTTTTTTCTTGTTTTATTGAGTGTAAAGCACTTTACAGCTTCATAGAGAGCAACAACAGCCTCCCTGCTACAGTTCTCCCAGGTGAAAGCTGAATGAAAAAATTGCATGGTTAGTCAGATCTGATCCCAGCACTGTGTGGGTGGGGCGTGGGTGCACAGCCACCTTTTGATTACAGCAAGGGGTCAAAGGACAATTTGCAGTTTGACTGTCAGTCCATCATATGTGACCATTAATGGGCTTAAAAGCTTCGGTGCATGATGAACACCATCAGCGTTTAGTGTCTAAGAGCACTCTTAATCTAAATGCATTATTGCTTTCAAAGTGCTTGGGCGTAGCTTTTTAATCACGGGTGCTCTTTGAGAGCGTGTGAAATGTTTTAACTCTGCATTTAAAAAATGCCAACCACTGATGGAAAGCCAGCAGTGAATGGTGCAAAATAATTAAATATGGTACCTTAATACTAGCTGAGGAATGCATGTCACTCAAGAGCTACAATGTATTAGGTGATAATGACACATGTCCCGTACAAACAAAAGAGCCTTACTGTCAATCAAAATTCCTCCTTTGTGAGTATTATAATTAGCTAATTAATGACAGGTTTTGTTTTGTATTTTCTAATTTCAAATGCCATTCATTCAGTGCTGTTACAAGAGTAGTTTCGTGTGAAAATGCTATTAAGTTTTATATTGGCTATCGCGGGTAGGAGTTAGGTAGACTTTGCTGTTCCATGGAGAGACGGGTCAAACAGAGAAATTCGTTTTAATCAAACCTCACTTTGTCACCGCTTTACTCCTGCCATAGTTAATCATCAACTGTGTCTGTACTTTTTTAGTTATCCTTTGAATTTCAGCCTGGATCGGGTTGGAGGGAAACAGTGTGTCCCCAATTTTAGCAAGGATTCTGACAAATAGCCTTTTCTTGTAGGCAGATTTTTATGCCACACCACGCTCTACTGCCATCCTTTGCCAATTTCCCCTCATACCTCACTCACTGTGGCTAGAAAACTGAGTTATAGACAAAGGGTCATAAAGGTTGTATGGTGCAAAGTTTAAATCTTAATATCCTGAGCTCCCGGAGCAGTATCACACTCTTTCAGGAAATAAATATTAGAGCACCAAATGATACGTCGACAAGCTGTAGCCCTTAACAGGAGCTCTGTGACTGGCTGATGCGAGTCGCTGGTGACTCCTCATGCGCACTTCCAGTCATCCAAATTCTCCATGGTCCTGCGAGTTGCATTTTGCTGCATCACACCGCAGCCTGTAAACATCCCATAAAATCAATCTAATCAGCTGGGAAAAATGCTGATCTGTTCCACAACTAAGGCCTCTCTGCATTATATTTTATTTGACTTCATCTGTATGTGTATGGCGTATTCGGTGCCTTAGTTTAATTGACGTGCTGTACTGGTGGCATTTCAGGCTTTCATTTGTGGTTCAGCCTATTTTTTTTTAGCTAAGAAGAAAGTAAAGATGGTTACAGAAACAATAACACACCTTAATATCACACCGTTGATCAAATAGGGGGATTTATGCGAGGGTTTGAGAGTCGTACCCTTCCCCCTGTAGTCCACACCACACAGTCTCGTCTTGGCCTGTGCTGGTTTTGCCTCTGGCTGTAAATCAATCCGTCGTGGCGCTGTGTTGTTCGAGGCCCACGGAGCAGCCATTATACCTGAACACTGCTCCTATCGATTTTACTACTGGGTTGAACTTATTGGGTCATCGGGTTGGGTCCCTGTTGAGGCCGTTTGCTTCCTGCTCAGGCCGTAATTGTTTCTTGTCTGAGTTGCAGAACCCTGCCGTGCCTCCTGCTCCTCCTCCTGATAATGTACCTGCAGGTCTAAATTCTCATTTCATTGATTTTGTTCCATTCAAAATGGCCAAAGCATTGACAGGGGCATAAATCGCAAGGGCACAGTAAGAAACAGCCTAACAATTCCCAGATGTTACTCAGTAGATGGCAGTAATTTCTGACTTCCAGAGAGACAGAATTTCCTCTGGTCATACCATTACTATATGTTCTACCAAATAGAGTGTGAGAGGTTCACACACATGCACGCACCAGCACACACATAAAATGACTCAGATGAGAAAGATTGCCTTTGTTTTTTCATCTGTTATACCACTCAGCCACTTTTGTCTTTATGAGTAGCTGAGCTCTGATCCAGAAAAACACATCAAACACGGCCTACAGTTCAGATAGATTTCTGCCATTTAATTCTCAAGTGCTGCTCTGTGCCTGTTTCTCATTAAGAACTTGTTGCTGTTCCCCTTCTCGTGAGGAGAGTCTTTTACTTCTTTGAAAGTGTTTTGAAAGTTGTTCTTTGAAGGCACTTTTGGATTTGAAAGTTTTCGTTGGTCACACATTGATGAATATATTAGCTCCGTGTCTGACCATTCTAACTTCTTCAGTTAGTTCCTCGTCATAAGGGAGAATTCATTTCAGTACAGCAGAAAAATCACTTGTAAAGCATGAAGAGGTATAATATATGTACATTGAAATTCAATAAGGCTGGGCATTGCAAAATATGTTTCCTTATGAAAATGTTACATACAGTAATCAGGCCTACTATAATGATAACGCAAAACAAAAAGTCTGGAAAGCCATTAAATATGCTTTAAAATGCTTTTAAAATTTGTATTTAGCTGTCATATATTGTAAAGTGCTGTATTAAATCCTCTTTAAATCAATCAATTTGGGTTCAGCCAGAGCTTTTTCTTTCTACTTTATCTTTATCTCTACTTCCTCACTTTCTAAATAAAAAATGAAAATATTAAAAGGTAAATGGATTGCCTGTTAAAAAAAAAAAAAAAAAAAGGTTTAGAGCATTTTTAAATGAAAAACTACAAACATAAACAAACTCAGTAGCAAGACAACTTTTGTACAACAGGTTGCAATATGACTGACGTTGGCTCTGCTGAATGAAGACCTTGTATCTTTAAAAAAAAAACTTTAGAAAATAGCCTTATTCTAAGACTGACGATCATGTATTTTGGAAAATTTATCACAGCCTTTAAATTGGTTTTTATAAACAATAAAGTCATGAAACCTATTCCACCAATAAAGGACCTTGTCAACCTTCAGTTCAGGTAGAGATGAAAATCAGAAAATTAGATTTACAAGGCTTTTCCAGCAGGGACGCAGACAGCAGAGATATGGAGCAAACTTGGTTCACACACAAAGACAGGTTAATGACAGATTATAATGGAACAAAGCGTACACACAGACCTAGTATTAAGGTGGAGGGCAAAAGGTAATCTTGGGTTTGGGATGGTTTCTGCCTTAATTGTATCTTGGTGGGAAAAACAAAATAAAATTGACAGAGAGGTTGGCATATGCTGTTTAAAGCCAACATAAAAGGTTAATCTGATATTGAGGAAATATTCTCAATTACCATACCATAACAGCAGTAATATTACAGTAAAATAAATTCCTGCCAGTGGCAGACAAACGTTTAACTCAGGTCTGCCACACAGGAGGCCAAATATATGACATTCAGCCGAAAGCAGCTTTTATGTATTTTTTATGTATTTTAAGTATTTAGAACCCTATCATCACCATATTGCATATAATATAATAAGGAATCTGCTTCTCTACTTATTCCACTGAGAAATGTTGGTGTTTTATTTAGAGAGACGATCCAGAAACCAAAAGGCCACGTTTGATCCCCACAGCAGCAAATATGTATCTGTCACCAGCCATGTGTCAAAATCCTGAACCTGAACCTATTCACACTTTGTAAGTCACTCTGAAGAAGTCAGCTACAGTAAATGCCAAAAAAACCATTAAATGTACACGCTATGGGGATTGAACATGTACTTTTCCAGTTACTAGATATACTCTAACCACCAGGTTTACAAAGTCTGACTCAGGTCTACTGTGCTTCATTAATGTCACGATTATATAACTTTGGCTGATATATAACAATAATAATAACAATAATAAAATAAAATAAATAACTTTATTCATATAGCACTTTTCAAAAACAAAGTTTACAAAGTGCTTCACAGATAAGACAACATCAGAATAGTAAAAAGAAATAGAAGATAAAACAATCCAAGTAAAAACAATCCAAACATGAACACTAATAAATCATCACAGAAACGCTTGTTTAAAAAATGTGTTTTACGAAGTGACTTGAAACAGAGATGAAACAGAGAAGGTACTGCAAGAAGTTTAATAAGAAGTATAATATCTGGAACCTTTTCAGTGAACAGTTTTCTATTGTTCAATGAAAAATCACTCTCTGTGTCTATATGAGGTCCATTATTTGCTCAAAAGCACAAGCTCATATCCTTCTACAGAGGGACTCATAAATTCAGACTGGCATTTGACCTGTGGCATTGTCAATTCCTCCTAGCGATTGTTTGTTTACTTGTTCCTTTGCTAGCTTGGTAAGGTTGAGAGGATTTTAATTTGTTGAGGTATTGATGGTGGCTGCTCACTGCTGAGACTATTGGATATCAATAACCGTCACAGTCAACAGAACAACCCTGAGTGGAAAAGGGCCACAGGAGAGCAGCGCAGCTCCCTGCTTGCTACAACATCAGCAGTGGATGATTTCTTCAAATTCAAGTAGACATTGTGCACAGGTAAAGTGTAGCTTTCCTTCACAATTTCTCTTACACTCTTACATTTTTAGCCCCGACAGCAGGGGCTGTATGGATCATTGTCAGTTGGTCGCTCTGTTCACCACTTCTGGTCACATGGGTGAAAGTGTGCCGCAGGGAGTTAGATTGCAGACTCTCTATTGGGAGACCAGAGTTCAATTCCCAGCAGGGATGCTTCCACAAAAAGCAGTGTTGTGGGGCTGTTGTATGATTCTCTTGCTTGTTTCAAACACATTTCGGTTATGGTATGTGCCTTTGAGTATTGACTGAATTGAGGTGGCTCACTAAATAAATCAAGTTTGTTATTTCTTCTTCGTTGCGTTCGTTCTTCCAAATGTATGACAATTGTCTCAGGTGAATGACATAAGATTTACTTATTGTCATGGTAATGCTGAAAAATTCTTATTTTTAGCACTCAAATACACATCACATGTAGGTCGAATGTCTGCACATGATTGTACCACATGTGGTACAATCATGTGCAAATTGGAATTGAAAAAAATGCAACTCCATGCAGCTTTTTGCTGTTCACACTTACAAAACATCAGATCTGTCTCACGGTTGCGCTGCAAGACGTGATAGACTACTCATTGCAACTCATATCAAGCGCCCCCCTCGCAATAAGGCGGCCTATTTAAGCTACTAAATGCACTTGCTTACTCTCTCTCTCACATTGCCATGCTGCTGCTACACTGGTCAGACTGACGATCACTAGCTAGGTGTACACTCGCAGGGAGTGACAAGATCAGAGCCTAGATGCCATACTGAACTCTGTATCTATATCTGCATTCATTCTCAATAATCTGTTTATGTAAATTGGCTGACTGAAACATTATCACTATTAGGTTGCCGTGTACTTTTAACTTGTGTGACCATTTTAAGATTCTGCAGGGCGTAATTTAAGACAACTTACGCAGTGCGTAATTTAAGACTGTGTTGTGTGGTTGGGCTGGACTTGAGTTTATTGTGCCCTGTTTATTTCCCATTGCTGTTCCCTCTAATATCCAGTAAGACTCCTAGTGTCTGGTAAATATTTGTTTTATTTAGTGCAATAAAGACATCTATTTTTACTATACCATCCAGTGTGTGTGTGTGATACATTGGGCATCCGAAGAGCCTGTGGTGTGATAGCAGGAGTAGCAGTATTAGTAACAGTACTGTTAGAAGGGGTACTGGTAGATAATAAATCACCTTTCTTTTTAGGTGACTTACTCATTAAGTCACACTGGAAAAATATGCAAGGTGACTTCATTAGCGATTTTGAAATCTTGCTTCTGATGTTATCAAAAATAAGTGAGATTAGCAGCTTATTTTAGGGGTTTTATCCCAGTCTGGAATCAACATAGCGTACAACAGGCTAACAGAATATGCATGTATTTGAGTATTGGAATCAGTCCAAAAGTAGATGTCTGCCAAGCTAGTAGATAATGCTTTTATGTGGTGCCGGTGCTTTGGAATAATGTTCAATCATAAACCCCCATCTGTCTGCTTTACTCTTGACAAGGCCCTCAATGGTCTTTTACATCGTCACTGACTATGATCTACAACTTAAAATGTCTCGTGGAGCACCCCGCCCATTAACAAATTTAAAGTTCCATAGCTGGAATCAATAATACATCATGTTTTGCTTTACCAACTCTTCCACAGCTCATTACAACTCCAAGGACAAACTGTAAGACAAGACAGATGGATAGATGAGAAACAGAGAGAGAAAATGACAAATAACATACGCAGTGGTAAGCAGTGGCTAGCCTGAAGAGACAAGTCGAGTGGAAAAAGCACTGTTTGGGTGAAGTATTACATGAACTTCCCATCCTGATTTGTCCCCCCGCTGCAGGCTATCAATAAAACTCTAGCATTCCTAAGCATCGCTAATGCCTGTTAAACAGCTCCTTTCATATCATTGAAAGGTATTTCCATCCACTGCCTCACATAACTATGAGCTTTGTTCCCGAGGTAGTTTGATAGGCTGTAGTTTGATATTACTGCATTAGGATGCAGAAACCATATGGCTTGCCTTTTCACATCACCAAAATCACAATTTCTTCACTTGACCATAGCTGAAGCAGGTATACTGGATCAATGCACTATTGGTCACTCAACACACACCCTTCTGCATCTGCAACCATATTTATACCACACTGCTCATTTGCATATTGCTATAGAATACTGAATGGTGAAGACAAATCAGTCAGTCAGACATGTATGTTCAAGATTCAAGATTCAAGAATTTATTACCATTTCAGTGAAACATTGATTGATTGTTGAAGGTCTTTGTACCAGGTCTATCAGTATGTCCTTGTTCATATGTCTGCATCATTGTCACCAAGACAAATACCCGTACATTTATTGTACTTGTCAACCAAAGTGATGTTCAATCTGCAAGTCAAATATTCTCACATTTTCTATTTATACAATTGATTACTGAGGAGGGACTTGAAATGGTTTGCTTGTCACTCTGTGCCCCACATTATGCAAAACCGCATTCTCTTTGAAAAATAACACTTGTGTGGCTTGAAAGACGGGGAGAAAAATAATTCATTGTATTATTTTCAAATTTCTTTATTTCATGAATTATTGAATGTGTTGCAGGTAACACTCAGCAGAGAAATTGGAGCTCTGCAAGGTGCTTACAATTAAGTTCTTGCTCAGACTGGAGACCAAGGATGGGGGTTGGAGGTGGGTGCTAAGTAACCGAGGGTGTGTGACACGACGCCAGGAGGTTGACGCTACCTGGACTGGACCTACTTCTCCTTCTCCTGGGTCAGGTGCTAAACATATGAAATCAACATAAAGCAATCTGTAGGGGAAAGGACTCATACCAAACCCTCTGTGTGTGTATGAGAGAGAGAAAGTGTTAAAGAAAGAGGGTGTGTGCATGTGTGAAGTTGGATTTCCATCATAATCCTAGAGCACCAGTACCTGCAATGCCCACCTGGAATGTCTGCGCTACACTTGAAATACGTTCTTTCATTTACACGTAAGAGGATATTGCTACTTTGATAGTTATCTCCGTAGAAATGTACATACTGCATGTCCATGCGTTTACATGTTAAGGGATATCACCACTTTTTTCTTAGAAAAGTCTGCAATTCTGCACATGTAAAACTTTCCTTGAAAAACAGCCTAACCCCATAATAGAATTGTCAATTACACTTGAGAACATCTCACTTAGCTCACCAAGACACTGAGGAAAGTTTCCAATGTCTTAATTTATTACAGTATTACATAAACAAGTGCAAGTACTATGAAAGTAACTGTCTGGCTATAGCACCCTATTCAGCAGGCCTGTTTAAGAGCCATTTTTATTTTTAGTTTGATCCCCATGGTAACTATGAAAACAGATTCATACATTTGTCAAGCTGTTTTTGCCAATTGGACATAAAATAGTCTATGTCATTGTAAATTATAGCCCAATAGGCTAGGTCTATTTTCATTCGCTAAGCCTAGGCAGCTGTGGAATATTTCAATAAGACAATGCAGTGTTTTTGCATTTCAAAAATGTAAGCACTTTTTGGTATGATTCTCAAGAGTATTGAGGTAAAACAGGGTGGATAAAGATGTGTGGAGGACGCAATTGCAACCATGCCAAACTCTTATATCCCTGTGGGTCATCATTACTCCCTCCTCCAGTGAGGCTTGTTAGGCCAAGGCTCTCCATTTGTGCATGGCCTTGTGTAAAGCATCCTATTTGGTGCTGAATATTATAGTACCTGTCTAGTCTGGACACACACTTGACAACCAGTCACCAGCAAGGTCCCATTGCAGTGTGAGTGGTATTGTGTTTTAATAGCTTTTTGGATTGAACTGTGTGTGTGTGTGTGTGTGTGTGTGTGTGTGTGTGTGTGTGTGTGTGTGTGTGTGTGTGCGTGTGTGTGTGTGTGTGTGTGTGTGTTGGACAGCAGCGCTCCCAGCAACCTGGAGGTATGACGGGACAGAGACGGGCATCACACATGAAGACGCACTACCACATCACACACTACCAGATTCTGTCATTCGAAAACGTTTACCCCTTCGTCTAGAACAGTTCACTGTAAATAATTACAGACTAGGTGTTCTGTCATTTCTTGGTACATGGTAGGGAAGCTACAGTTTGCAGTTACATTACAAATGTATTTTGAAGTGATATTACACAAGGATTACACTGTTGAAGAATTTTGGATGAATGAATGAATTAATTAATTAATTTTGGATACTAATGTGAACTGATCCAGGCACACTGCCATTTTATTTTTACTTTTGCAATTTCATCATATTTATTGCTCCAAATGAAATTGTATAGCAATTTATCAAGAGTGCAGAAAGGGGAGTTGGAAATATTGCTGATATAAACTATCTAAATGAATGGGCATCAGCCTGCACACACTATCAGTTAGTGACTATCAGTCACAATAAGTTATTTGCTCAATCTGAGTCAACACTAACGTGTGATAGTGTTTATTTGTGTTTTTGCTTACCCAAAATCAGCACTTCCACTAACTATGTATTCAACTCTTCATTCAGTAGTATGCAATCAAATCCAACAGTTTAAGAGACGTTTTATACAATATGCTTTTTCCACTTTTACATTTATACTTCACACCTTCAGTTGTGCTTTTACACATTTTATTCATTTTTTAAAGGATACAGTTGCTGCTTCAATGCTCCAAAAAGTGATTTATGGATGGATCATTAATACTGTAAGAAGTACATTCTGTACTGGCTGTGATTACTGAGAGGCCGATGGGTCACAGTGATAATAGTTTCATAGCACAAATAATTCCAGTTATGTTCAACTTGGGACTTATTTTCCAGGTTTTTGCCCTCATGACGATTGTGTTCAAAATTTCATCACTTACTTCATCGCTTAATTTCATCACTTACTATAGCTAGAGTTTTACCTAGCTCCAGTTAGCAGGAGGTGCTGCTCTCACACACACAGGGCAAACACAGTCTCCAACAGCTGAATCCAAAAAGCAATGCACATTCATCACAATATCATTCTCACTGCAGTGGGATCTGCCTACACCCAATTTCTGATTATCCATGGCCTGAATATTGCGGTATTAGACTGGATATGTTATTTTAACTCGCATGAGCTCATTTGCAAGTAAGTAGACCATTCAAATATTCTGATGCTGCATTCACTGGAAGTTCTGTAAATATGAACTGCCTAGTGGAAAAAAAAATGTCATGTCAACCTAAGTTTTAGAGATAATTACACTAAGATATGTGGGGAATGTTTGGTAAAGTCTGATATTGGCCACCTGGCATCAAAAAATTGCGATGAGTGTAGATTTAGTGACTTTTCAGACTTTTTTTTAATTCCAAAAAACCACCTAGCACTAAATCTAATTAATTTTTGTGACAGTGGAGAACAATGTCGAAAGCCCAAAGCATTTGGCGATAAATTGGCACAGCTAATGCCGTATTGTGCTACTTGCTTGTCTAATCCACAGAGGTCTTATAAATGTGTTTCCCACACAGTGTAACCCCCCTCCCTCCACTCAGAGTGGGGACTGTAGTATATATATTGATGTGCAAGTTCACGTATGATGTCATCTGGTGACTTCTAGAGACTTTTTGAGCAGCCAGTATAGCTACTTTCCTTGGAAAAGAGTTGGCAACACTGCTTCCGATAATGACCTGAATGCAGCAGATGACCAGCAGCAAGCAAAGTAAACAAGTGTGTGAGCAATTGTAAAAAAAAGTATCATGGAAAAGATTCTTATAAAAACTTAGTTATCGCAAGTTATCGCGTTCACATGGAGGATCTGCGGCGGACACGGCGGCAGTCGGGGTGAATCCATAATATCCCTGAAAGTTATTTCGGGGATATAATGAGCGGTGAATAGCCACAGTGCTAGCATGGACATGCACAACCATAGATTCTCAGGAAAAAAACAACAAGAAATCATCTCACCATTTATACACATTGACACTGAAATTATGTTGTCACTTAAGATAATTTCCAGGCTAACAACTCTGTAACAATTGTAATGATACAATAGATCATCTTAGCTGGTTAGCCTCATTGACTTCCATGCAATGCTGGTCTCTCTGCCCATTAGAGGGTTAGGGGTTAGGGTTAGGCCCCAAACACTCGACTGCAAGTGTACCATTGGAGAGATAGCGAGTTGCAAGGTTGTCCATGACTGTAATGGTTGTGGTTCAGATCTGCATTTGGGAAATGAAACCAAGCAACCAACAGTGCAACGCAGCGAATTCAAAAAATTTAACAAGAAATTACAACACACAAGGCATCATCGTATATACAAGATGAACACTGAACAATGAATTATACTTACAATAGGGACCTGTACTATATACTGTAAATACGGATGTACTATACTCAGACTGTAAACACAATTCTAGCAAATAAGCAGTTCTGGTTAATATTGCTCAACAACAAAATTTTGATCCAGGTAGTAAAAATGTATTCACTGCATGCTCAAATGTCACAAATATTTTATGTACAAGGCTGTGGTTTGAAATAGATCTGTCACAAATCCCCCCAAATTTTGCTTTCTTCCCTTGTGAAAAAAACATGCCCGAAACTCTTCCAAAGTCATTGTGAGATTAGAGAGGCAAATTTCACTATTTAAAAATTTTCCTGCCAGACCCCATTAAATCTGACTAGATTTATGCAGGTGTACTTCCACCATTTGGAAGGTCGTGCTGACTGGATAATGAACATAGAGTAAGGTGAGACGGATCTGGAATCAATTTTACAGATTCCCTACTCATGGCCAAGGACAGAAAAGATAGCAGCGAAGCTGATCCCATGTCAGTCTGAAAAGTAATTTCACCCTGGAGCTAACAAGCACAGGACAGCAGAAGCCACCAACTAGTCAGTCATTTTGTCACCTCCAGGGTGTGTTCTTCTGAACTTTTAATAACCTTTAAACTGCTCTTTGATTGGAGGCCATGGGGCTTTTGGGAAGTTAGTCTCTAATTGGCTCATTTTCTCCCCACTTCCTGGTGACATTTTGGGTCTTCACCTGTCTGTCTCTTTGTCCCCCTGCTGGGTGTAGCTGTCTCTTCAAACTACAGAAGCATTTCCCCAGCTGAGAAAAACTATTTAGAGCTTCTAAAATCTCACACCCAATGGTTTGCTATCACTGATCACAGAATCATTGAATTATTTACATCTGAACAGATTTGTTGTTGTTATCTGGAAATAGAGTCTGTCTGTTATCTGGAAATAGAGTCTTCTAACATTAGGTCACTTAGAGGAGTGACCTAATTTATTCAACAGGGAACATTCAATATACCTTAAAAACCCATCATCATCATCAAGGCTACCATCACCCATTCATTATATATAGACATACACACACACACACACACACACACACACACACACACACACATACGCACACTCCTGCCTTTCATTTTGAGAATGCATGGAGAACCTGTAGGTCAAACACATTCACATTGTACCGCAAGGACTGGACACTGCAGAACCTGCTGAGAGAAATAAAAGAGAGAGGAGACACACAGGGAGGCAGCGAGAATGAGTGATGAAGAAAGAGTAAATAAGAAAAATAATTAGACACACCCCCGCCAGAAAGCAAAACAGCAGTCTGGAGGTCAGGGGAGATGCATTTTCTCCATGAATGTAATTAGCTGAAGAATAAACAATGTATCTAACAGTGTATCCACCCACAACATCCAACTGATTAGCCTGGACCTCTGTGGCAAGCAAGGACATTGGTTCCATTCAAAGCCTATCTGCAGGGATGAAGAGAAGTTCAATATTTGTATACAGAATGTTATGTCTACTATGGAAGCATACAGTTAACTTAGTTGGAATCAGCTTAAGAGGAGAGGAAATTCAATTGCAAGAGAGGGCGCTGTTTCTCTCTTTTCGCATTTGAATTAACATTTGAATGTTGTCAACCACAAAGCAGGGCAAGTCTGAAAATGAAATGTCACAGCTTTTTCATTTGCATTTTCACATTGTCAGGAGTTGCACATGGCAGGAGCATGAAAATGCAAATGCAACGGGATTACTGAATTAAATTTTTCATTCTGATTTATACAATAAGCTGCAATACTAATACTGCAATAAGATTACATTTATGACCACTAGAGGGCGACAGAGACCGCAACACATTTGTAAATAACACACAGCAAAGCCACTGCACTACAGATGCCTACCAAGGACATACATTGCAAAGCACCGTGCATGAAGGCTAATAGCTAAGCTAAATGTACCTGCTGAGAAGTCTCGCCCGGTTACCAGACTCACTTTGTCAGATCTTTCTCCTGCTGAAGGTTACATGTCCCACAATGACAAGTGAAGAGGTAGGTAGCAAGTTTCCTAGTTTAACAAGTTTACTTGCTCACTTCATTGATTCCGCCATTGTGATCATTTTTTCATGAATGGGAGGGAGTGAGGGCCGCTTTTAAACAGCGAGGGAGGAGCCAAGCTAGTTTTAAAAAAATTAAAAGCTACTGAATGGGCCAGGAGGAGCTTCGTTCTGGACCAGAATTTGAGAACAAGCTTTAGAAAAGAGGTTAAAACAGCAACACAGCTGGCCCGCTGTGTGGATATTGGTTTATATCATTATGTCTCAATGAAATCTCCACATAGCACACATTAGTTTCAGGATTGGTTAAGGTCTGATATCGCTTATTGCAGGGTTGTTGTCCTTACTACCAAAAAAACAATTTAAACAATAGGTTTGTTAGTGGTATAACTACATTTAGACGATTTGATGGTTCATTTGTCTGTCCTGCCTTTTACAGGGACTGAAACTTACCCATCTTAGAGAACATGTGCTAGAGACTAACATGTGCCAGTGGCCATTTTCCATCTCTTGTTGTCCAATTGTGTACCTGGCAGGCAGCTACAGGCCTTGACTGTGCCAAGTGGAGGCATTTGGTCAGACACGTCCTTGTCTGAGTGCAATAATGCAGCACATATGGTGATACAAGGGATGGGCACCACTGATGGCTGAAGAAGCCATCTTCCTTTGGTCTGGAAGCATCAGTTGGCTCTGATCAAACCAAATCTCTGTGTGTGCATTTGTGAACACCCAATCAGAAGATGGACCAGAGCTGATTCATCAGCCTACAGCTATTTACCAATAAAGACCAAGGAAACAAGAAAGTGTTTCACTCCACAATCCATTTCTATTGCAAAATCCTTTACCTTCTAACATCACGGTCTGTCTCTCACACTGTCCTCTCTGTTTCTCATTCTAACTTTTTGTGCCATTCCTTTGACTTTCCTTCATAGGCAAATACAGTCTTTGGCACAGACTTGAGACTTCTGACCAATTATCTGCCTGGACTAGCTCTAAATTTTGGCATTTATCTCCTGGCCAATTACTGGCCAAGAATAAAGAGGGAAATGCAAAAAGAGAAAAGGGTTTGAATGTTGTGAGTGGTAATGAGTGTTGGTTGGCGGAGAAAAGAAAATGAAGGTGCACGCCCTTGTAAGTGCTTCTCTGTTAAATACTTTGTGCTCACTTTTTTAATGGAGGCTGACGTCTTTTAATTAGGTATTCACCAGACCACATATGCAGCAGTGTAAAAAGTGGCGGAGTACAATTCCAGAATAATATGAAAAATAATGTTTGCATCAGACATCAAGACATCATTATGATAGGGAACAAATTGTCCTGTAATAGTTTTACAAGCATATTAAAAATGGGTCATCCCTATGTATCTGAATAACTAACCAAAATCTGGATAGTTTAACCGAAAGGTCAAGCCAGCCAGGTTCACAGTCTCTCCATAGAATTGAAAAATTAGCTTGTTTACTGCAGAAAACCGTCTGAAATTTTATGACAACATTTTATAGGGAAATACAGAATTAGCCCCTTGTCAGCAAATAGTGGCTACAGTTTAATAAGAATATGGATGGGATTCCTTTGGAAAGAGAAAAGGGCAACACAGACAGAAGGAACCAGACAAGGATGGCAATTAACACCAACCTTGCTGCTGTAAGGTTTGGTATAGATAAGAAGTGTGTGACCAAAACCTCCTATATGTGATGAACCATAGGGCCAGTTAAGGCAGGGGCTGAGGTCCTTGAAGCAGCAACTCAAGGAGGCACAAGAGGTAGGAAGCTGAAGAATACGCTCAGAGCCGGCCCAGCCCATTGAGCAATATAAGGCAGCTGCTTAGGGCCCCAGTGACCTAACCTAACCATGTGTCACTGTGTCATTTCACACATTTTAAGCAGAACAAAAATGGCATCATCCCATAGGTGGAAGGGGGGCTTATGAGAATTATCATACACTGGTTTGTCCAACGTGGCAAACTGCTCCAATACAAACCTGTTGCTGTAAAATGGAGGGGTGTTTTCAAAAATTCCCAATATCAGATCAAGCTTATAATGGAAAACGTGTGGAAAAAGTATGTAGAATTCAATGCCATTTCTATGGTCAAGGACAGCTCAAATTATATTTTTAAACACGAACAACTCTCTCTTAGAATTAGAAACCAGAGAACTAAAACTCTAAGCTGCAATGCACAGCTTGAATCTGCTCCATAGTCAATAAATAGAGGACTGACTGTATTAATTCATCATCAGGGGGGCCCTGAACAAAATCTTGTTTAGGGCCCCCCAAAGACCGGGGCCAGCCTTGAATACACTTATCACCCTTTGCAGTAGTAGAGGAGGCGAGGGAGGGAGAGGCTGGTTGTCAAGGCTACCAACTCAACTTATGGACCAAATGAAAGTACTACAAGGTGTAAACTGATGTGCACCAAACTCATGTATTGGTTGTGGATCTTGAGGGTGATCTGGAGGAGGGGTGACTAGTGGAGGGCATCTGGATTCCTAAGGAGGAGAATTCAAGGAATATCTGGCAGTACAGGACCATCTTCCTGCTCAGTGTCAAAGAAAAGACATTTTTCAATATTACTGCAGTTGATGGAGTGACTCTTGAAGCACTTTTTAGCACACATCACCGTAGTTGACCAGGTTATACCGTTGGTCACTTTCATCAGTAATATATTGAAATTGAAATGAACTCTGAACAACATTCCCTATATACATATATGCATGCATGATGTTAGGTAACAGAGTAAGATGAAAATGTTCTTGCTAGAAAGCATATTGACCTCCTTTTGATTGAATCTAAAACCGTAGTATCACTGTAGTCACACACCAGCGTGTGACTACAAGCTCATCCAAAAATAATGTACGGATGCTCATTAGAATACTGATCTATCAATATTATTTTCCCTCCACAGCAAAATCTCTTGAACAAAAAAATAGAAAAATAAAATATCTCTTAGAGGAGCTCCATATTGCCCTTCAGATATCGCTGTGGGACTGGAGAGGAGAAAAGGAGAAGTTACAGCAAAAACGGACAAAAAAAAGATATCCTAGCAACCTTAGTTCTTCAGGAACAGCGTTAAAGACCTCTGTATACCTCTCTTTGTCTGTCATCTCTTCTTTTCTCTGGTCCTTTTTATTTTCATTGTGTCCTTTCTCCCTCATGAGAATTCACTGGATCACATAGCTGATAACTTCGCGGCAGCCGTGTTTATCGAGACATTTTTCAATAGCGTGGTTGAAAATAGAGAAAAATGTCTGGCAGGGTGGCCAGCTTGCTGGAGAGACTGTCACCTTAAGGTCATAGATTAAATTCCTGGAACATCCATTCTCATCAAAGTGTTCTTGAGCAACACACTGAAAACCTGCTTTTAGTCTGAAAAAGAGCTATTATTTCACTTTTTTGACAAATATTGTAGATAATTGCTCTTTCTGAGTAAATATTTAACTGAATCACCTACTACTTGAGAAAAACATTTCAGTGCTTTCTACCTCTAATGGGTACCACTGCAGGAGACATAAAAGTGCTTTTCAATCCATGAACATTGGCACAGCAATCCATGATCACTGTATATTTGTCACTTTGTTTAATGAGCTCTTTATGAGTACATGTGCCCCCAGAATAAGCATGAGTCTTATAGCCTATTGTAAATAAATCTGCCCCCAGAACAAGCATGAGTCTCATAACCTACTGTAAATAAATCTGCCCACAGAACAGGCATGATTCTTATAGCCTATGGTTCTCTGCCTGTATACACACCAGGGGAAAAGCAAGGTTAAGGTGTTTATTTCTGCCTAAAACAAGTTAAATAAAACTAACTATGCTATGTAGCCAGCTAATGTTAGCTAGCACACAAGCCGTGACCAAAGAATATGTATCTGGCAATGTATATGCTGTGACTATACCAGCTAACTTGTTTACATGGTCAGCAAACTGTTACACCTGAACACTTGTCTCTTTCGATTTAACAGGAGAGTTAATATATTGTGAATGAAATACCTACAGATAAAAAACATTTGTGTTAGCTAACTCACCTCTGTCTTTGACAATGCCAGCTCTGCCCGTCACGGTTCCGCTTGACGTTTCAAATTGGCCCGCCTCCTCTCTTTTTTGATTGTCGTCTGATTGAACCAATCATAACAATTTCTGCCCTAAGAAGATGTTTCAATAAGAAAAACTCCTATCTACGCAAAAATAACCCTTGAAATGGGCACTATCAAGGTGGAGCTCTTGAACGAGATGATAAAACTCCCCATTCCCTGTTCAACCTAGGAAGATGTCATGTACCCACATCCTCTGTCTTAGATGGGTTAACTTTGTCTTGTCTTTTTTGATTTTCAACAACGTTATCGCCTTTGTTACTTCAGGTGCTAATGAGATACTGAAGAATGATGTAATGCTCCTTGCACCCTCCTCTCGAGTGTTGTCGTCATTTTGGGGCTTTTTTCAAATATAGAGGGAAGGAGGTCTCAGGTGTGCTGCTGTGGCTGGGAAAAGACAACAACTCTTAAGGGCATCAGAACACATCAAGGGAGGGAGAGATGCTCGAAAGAGGGTGTTCAGGGACCCCGCACTGACCAGTTTTTCTTAAGAAGTCAGTCAAGTCAGTTGGGTGAATTCCAGCGGCAGGTAACAAACCAAAGTTCACAGGATATCAGTATCCCTGTCACTGAGGAGGCAGGCACTAGCAATGAAATGCAGGGCCAGGAAGGCAGTGAGTTAAGCCAGCCAAGAAAGGAAAAGAAAAAAACAGAGTAAAATAGAAGAGGGCGACTGAGAGGAGTGAATGGGAAGCTGTTAATACAGATTTGAAAAGGGTGCTTGATAGGCTTCAAGGAACAGTCAAGAGAAATAAAAAAAAAAGTAGTTTCTGAACCAATTAAGTCCAGGTGAAAGTAGGAGATTGGCAGACTCATCCAAAAAAGGAGGCAGTTTAGGAAGCAGTGGAGGAAGGCCATAGAGAGTGAGTATATATATAACTTGCAGATATTTAGTTTGGGTATGTGCATTATTAGATGGAGGAACCCTATGTGCAGAAAAATACACATGCACATGTGTGTATCAGATCCTAAAATTATATATTGAAGACATATGAACTGTGCAAGCAATGCCATATAGCATAGGCGTTATCGGCGGGGGGGACTTCAAAGTAGGCAAAATTTCCCCCCCCAATAAAATTGACGGTTCACATGCCGCGTGTTTTATGCGCGCAAATCCATTATTTTCAATGTGGCCGCACTGCAGACGCACTGAAAAGCGCACGTGTTGCGAGGCATCTTTTTTTTCAGGCGCGACCATGGCGTCCTGAGATAAAAATATCTCCACTTTTTAGAACACCACAAGCGCACCGCATGTCACATAGACTGAAAGCCTGAAATAAGCCTTGAATCACTCAGTAGCCAAACGAAGGTCCAGGATCTACCGGTGATATTCTCCGTACTCTTCTATTTTTGCTAAATCCTATATGGCCGACGCACAGTATCCTGGCGCTTGGCCAAATTCATACACCACGTCATCATTCATTCAGTTTGTTTGTGATACGGGACATTCACTAAAGAAACCACATATGTCATCAATCACCAAGCATGTCAATCATATCCCAACCTCATCCCAAACTGGACTCCGCCTTGTGTTTGATACCTCTAGCATTTTGACTAGTCATAATGTAATAAAAGATATCTTAAATTAGCATTTTGACTAGTCATAATGTAAAAAAATATATCTTAAATTAGCATTTTGACTAGTCATAATGTAATAAAAGACATTTTAAATTAGCATTTTGACTAGTCATAATGTAATAAAAGATATCTTAAATTAGCATTTTGACTAGTCATAATGTAAAAAAATATATCTTAAATTAGCATTTTGACTAGTCATAATGTAATAAAAGACATTTTAAATTAGCATTTTGACTAGTCATAATGTAATAAAAGATATCTTAAAGTAGCATTTTGACAGGTCATAATGTAATGAGAGATATCTAAAATGCTAATTTACAATATCTCTCATTACATTATGACTAGCCAAAATGCTACTTTAAGATATTTCAGATATCTGTAATGAGAACTACTGGAACTACCACTACTAGGTCTATACTGCTGCAGCAGCTGTAGTAGTAGCAGCAGCAGCAGCAATGTTGTTGCTTGCCACTACTGACTACTACCACCTGGCTTAAAAGTACTGCTGCAGCAGCAAGCTTGCCTTGAATTGTACTGGATACTAGCCACTATACTAACTGGAGAACAAACTGTTTGGACTGGCTGGCAGGCTGGCTTCAGCGGGAGGCGAACCGCGTCTCTTCGTACCAACCACCAGCTCTTCAACGAACCGCCATCACTAACCGCCAGACCACACCTTTGGAGCGGCTGGCAGGTTGGCTTCAGCAGGACACGAACTGTGCCTCTTCGTACCAACCACCAGCTCTTCAACGAACCGCGTTCGCTAGCCACCACGCCACCTGGTCCAAACTGTCAAACTGTCAAAAATTAAAACCCGGCACGAGAGACGTGAGAGACACCACCAATCTGTTGCTCCTGCTCCATCTCTCGGTGTCTCGTGCCGGTTTTGACAGGATTGTGATCATTTGAAGGCTTGTTTTCACAGGGTCCTCATTTCTCTCAGAAACAGATTTCAGTATTTTCAACTATTAACTTAATTTAAGAGAAAGTTTCCAAACACGCCCATCAAGCGTCCAATACCTACTGGTCTGAAATGAGGACCATTTAAAAAGGTTCCCAAAGAGAGCCTCTTGCTGCGGTCCAAGCTACAGCTGTACCAGCGCCCAGGGGAGTATCTTTTTATGCCCTGAGCTGCTGCGACCAAACACGGCAGAATTCTGATTGTGATGTCATCAGTACAGCTGAGACAGGCTCTGATTGGTAGAGCATAGTCCAGATCCATCCAATGATGTCATAATCGGTTAGAATGGTGAAGTGAAGCCGTGTTCTGATTGGTGGAGGAGAAAAAGCGGGCCAAGCCACCGATTGAATGGCAAAAATGAGTTTGGATTATTTGAAATAATATTTAGCCTATTACGTAGAACTTTATTTCTATTTGGAGTAGGCTTGTAGATGCATGCATTTACAAGTCAAACTTTTCAAGACTAATGTATGTAAAATAAGTCAAAATGTATGTGCAATTGGATGTCACATGCTTCTTAGATGTGTGTGTGTGTGTGTGTGTGTGAGTGATATAGGCCTAAATGATGTCTAACAGCCTTGAAGCATAAACATGCCACATGCCTTGATTGACTTGGTGAAGTCAAGTCTCAAGTGACTTGAGACTTGACTTGGACTTGCCTTGATTGACTTGGACTTGCACCAAAGGATTTAAAAACAGCTCTGCTGTCTAATAGCTGGACCATAAACACCTGTAGCCACACACTAATGGTGACTGCTGTTTGAATAGATGCATCACTTCAATAACATTTAGCGCGCACACACACACACACACACACACACACAATGTTATGGTACCTGTGGGGTGGGGTGTGAATAATAAACTCTGTTGAATAATAATATACAGTATATATATAATTAATAATAATAATTGTATCAGTCTCAAGTTCTCATGAATTATCTTCTGGATTATATTGGAATGTGCTTTTACATTAGCTTGCTCTCATGTGACTTGGTAGATGTGAAAATGTAAGTTAATGGAGCATTACAGATCCACAATACAATGCTAGTGGTCTTTAAACAAGAGAATGTTTGCAGTCATGCACGTTTCATGTAGGATAGTTGGTTGTGTTGATCTTTACTCCATTGTTAAGATTTATGTAGTTACCCTTTTTTCCACGTAGACACATTACACGAATAATATATAACTTACAGAGAAAAGGCTGGTATTAAAAACATTTTATACTTTAATGAAAATAGCGTCTCTGCACATAACGCTGTTTGACGTGTATTTGGGGTTGAAAAGGATCTCTGCATAGGTGCCTGCCCAAGATTCTCAGCTTCACGTCGATAGATTGGCGCACTCTGATTGGTTGATCATAGGGGCGATCATGATGGCATCAAACTCTTCAAGCTCCAACTGCTCCAACACATCCCAGTCCTCCAGCTGCATTGCTATAGTCGCATCCATGTTCGTTTTTACCAGTCATTGTCGTCACGTCTGGTTTCTGTTCCTCTCTTCTATGTTTCGTTTTGGTGCGATATGATTTTTTTCAAACACTGTCTCCCACGCTGTGTACGGGATTTCAACAACAAGCTACTCACACATCAACACAGATGTATGGAAAATTAAATGTAAGTGCCACCACATTGTTTACATTTGTGCTTTACATTATGTTTACATTACGTTTGACTATAAAATGGCCTTGAGACTGAGGCCGTTTGGACAGGAAGCATTGTACAGTCTGATGTCTGTCGGCACAAAAGAGCAGTTAATGTGCTCTGTGTGGCACCTTGGGGCAATGAGGCCTCAGCTGAAGGTGCCCCGTAGGTGCATCAGTTCACCACAGAGGGGGGTGACACTGAGGGGGTGGACAATGTTGTCTAGGACTGAGTTCAATTTAGTGCTCATCCACTCCTCCGCTCCTGCCTCCAGGGCGTCCCGGCTCAGCCTTACAATAGAGCCGGCTTTCTTCACCGGTTTGTTAATCTTGCCTGTCTCCCCTGCCTTGGTGCTGCCTCCCTCAGCACAGCACCACAAAGAACACTGATTTATAGAAAGTGTAGTCTGTTTCTTACATTGAAAGACCTGAGCCTCCACAAGAAGAACAGTCTACTCTGCCCTCCCTTGTACAGTGCCTGCGTATAATGAGTACAGTCCAAATTTTGCTGAGTCAGGGTTTGGTGGTAGCTTGCCCGGGGTGCAATTGGATTTATTACTGAGTTTCGAATTTTGAGTTAGGTCCCAATAATAACTAGAAGGGCACTCGGAGAGCGCAGACCTCCGCCAAGGTTCGTGCTATTATTGCTTGTTCGTGAGTCGGATCCGGATCTGCTCCAAAATTTAATGGGTTCTTCCTTGGCCCATGCTACACCCTTCCACGAAGTTTCATGAAAATCGGGCCAGTAGTTTTTCCGTAATCCTGCAAACAGACAAACAGACAAACAAACAAATGGCACCGAAAACATAACCTCCTTGGCGGAGGTAATAATATCAATTTTAATTTTTCTTTTGCTGCTGTAAAAAAAAAAAACCTTCTTGTCTACTCTCTTATTACCTTCACAGCCTTGATAAAATATCCTGTGGAACTGATAATCAATCCTAAGTATTTGTATACTATGGTGTGCTCAGTCACTGTACTTCCTAGCATGAATTTATGTTACAGAGAATCAGCTAGTTTTTAAAAGGTCAAGATTTTGGTATTTTCCAGATTCACAGTCAGTGCCCATGTTTTGCAAAAACTGAAAAGGATACTGAAGCGCTGTTGTTAACCTTTGGAGAGAGAAAGAAGAATAAGGTCAACAGCAAAGATCACGCATTTGACCTCTGTGCACTGCAGTGTGAGACCTGGTGTGGATTTTTGTAGCTGTTCTGCTAATTCATTTATGTATAAATTAAAGAGAGTTGGGCTCACACAGCAGCTCTGCCTCACTGTCTGGAGGAGCCAGAACTTTTGTTTCCAGTTGTAATTGCACATTTGTTATTGATAAATTATTTAATTAAATCATATGTTTTGCCCACTTATGCCACTCTGCAGTAATTTGTTGAAGAGCCCCTCATGCCAAATGGAATCGGAAGCTTTTTTTAAATATTAAATGAAATGACAGGCAGACTATGTCCACACATTACCATTAGTAGCGAAGACACTCACTACCACAGGCAAAATTCAGCTACCACAGGAAGGTAAATAGCACCACAATGCTTTCTTTTTCCTGGCCTAAATGATTATAACTGTTGCTGTAATTTTGTTCGATAGAAAAATAATATGAAAATGTGCAATTTAAATGAAGAAGCTCCCAGACACTGTCCACTTTACATGCAATTACAAAACAGGTTTTATTGGGAACAACGTTTCTGTACAAAGACCTTCATCAGGTTATCTGTTTGAGAAAGAAGATGTAAAACATGACAAGCTGTTAGTCATAGTGACAGCTTTAATCAATACTGGAGCACTGAGAGCTACATTTGTTGCATTTTTATCATTCATTGTAGCAACATCATCATCAGCCACGTGCAAGAAAATTGAGCGGGTGAGAGAAACAGATTAAATGAGAGGGAAGAATAATAGTCTTACAGGCCAGCAGACAGCAACCTGCCAAATCCTGATCACTGTCTCTTTTTCTTTTGAGGGTCAATTCAAATCTTTTCCCCTTTGGAAACTGAAATCCATTTTGTTCAGCTCCACCGCCCGACTCCCACATCACTGGAGATGTGCCCTGGAGTGGTATGCTAACATTGTTTCCAGGTGACTTGGCTGTGCAATGAACTTATTGCAGGGTAGAGCACCATTTTTAGGTTCGTCAGTTTGTCTGTTGCCTGCCACTCACAGGTTGTGGAGAAAGCTGTGAGCCCATTTCTGTTCTGTCACACACTAACTGAGGGTGGATCAGCATAGATCAAAATCAGCTTCTTTTATTTCACATTCTCTAAGCAATTCATACAGAATATCCATATCACTGCAATAAAGAACGTGTGCAAATTTAATGCAGCTCTTTAAAAAATGAATTTGAAACCTCTTAGAGTCAGCGTAGCAGTGATGGAATATTTATTTTGATGATATTCTTTTTTAGGCTGTATACATTCATATCTTTGAAAATTTAAGAGTATTCAAGAGCTACACCCTGCAGGCTTTCTGAATACATTATGATTATTATCATACATAGGCAACAGATGAATCATGCAATACAAATCTCTATGCTCTTCATAAAAAAGCCTGCTTGTAATGTTTAACTCATTCATCAAGTTCATTTAAAAATATGGTACATTGTCACACTACAAAAAATATATCAGACATCTAGAGTACATTTTGGAATAGGATTTAAACTACACATGACATAGACAGCATGTCTTTCTGAAAAATATTATGAGGATTACAGCATTTTTCATTTTTTGACAAAAAGGGGAATGCTGCCCCAGATGGGAAAATTGTCCCTGGCCTCAGGTAATTACCAAAATTATTTTTTGTGTTGTTTGAGTCCGTCTCATCCCCCTTTCTCCCGTCTTTCCTGTCTCGCTATACTGTGACTGTCCAATAGAGCAGAAAATGCCCCCCCCCCCCTTTAAAAAGAATCCTTTTTATTATACATGTTATCTGATCTAATCAATAGCTGTTATAGTAAAGCCCTTAGACTACTTAGTCCTTAGACTACACAGGATTAGATTTCAAAATTACAAGAAAAGTTCTTTAAGGAGTTGAATCTTAAAATATGCAACCAACCTTTGACCGCATTTTAAATCATAGAAAAATATATTTTACATATATATCTTATTTCCTTTTTAAAATCTTCCAAACTGAATAGAACAGGCTTTTCTTATTGAAATTATTGCCAGGTGAATGTGAATGTTGTCAACTTTGAAAGCAGATCACTGAATTTAAATTACTGACAAACTTCACGGATGAAACTGTCATCTTTGAATAAGCCATTGGGCCTCATGCAAGAACCGTGTGTATGCACAGATTTGATCTTAAAAAGTTCTCATGTACAAGTTAAAGGATAGCAATCGTGGAATTTAACTTTTTTCCTACCACCATTAATGTCCATAAAAAGACTAAATCCACTGATGTATTTGCCACAGTCAGAAGCTGCTGTCTGTTCTACAGCGGGTTTGCCCGACCTCCCGCCAGTCAAAGGCTCCCACTGTTCCCATCAAAAATACATTAACAACAGCAGAGACGTACTGCTGTTTTGACTAACGTAATCTATCATTTTAAACAACACATGTATTTGTTTGTTTTGCCTTTTCACTACCACCAGATGTAACAGCGCGTAGTAATGGAACAAGTGAAAATAGATCCCGTTAAACTCGATAATTATGTGTGTGATAAAGTCTTGTTAAGAAATACTGCAATACACATGTTGTTCAACATCATACATTCCATTAGTCAATGCAGCAGTATGTTTCTGCGAAATGTATTTTTGAAACCTTTAAAGGACCCTTTAAAGGAAGTGGAATATTACAGTTTTTCTTAATTGATTTGACACATTTCTCCAAACTAAGGTTCATGCTCTTAAAACAGTTAACACAGCTTTCAAAACAGATTCATTTTGTGAAACAGCCCAACTCCACTGCAAAATGAATTGCTGCTTTCCTTTTAGATCACATCTTTACAAAAAACAAATATTGACACGTCTATTGATAAGATCATTCATTCAAATATATTCACACAAGAATACTGATGGTAAAACATGTTTATCAGAAAGTCCCACAGTCCTGTTCCATTATCGGATTTTATGGAATTTTATCCATAATTTGTTGAGGAAACTTTTTCTTTACAGTAAGCAACACGTCTGCTCCCCACACATTTGGACATACTGTAATATTTCAGGGTATCGCATGTAGTAGATTTGTCAGATTTGGTGATGTCATCAGTCAACAGTTTTACATGTTTGTCTATGTGTGATATGGTAAGGAGGTAGAAATGTTGATGAACATGATGAATCACAGTTTGTTTCAAAAGGAACCACAAGTTTACTGTTGCAACCAATGACTTTATTCCTCATCAATCCTTTTATTTATGTATGTCAGGACAGAGGATTTATGGTATATGTTGTTTTGTAATTTGCGTGAAAACAATGAAAAGGTATTTTTAGAGCATTAGTTAAAGGTACTGTTAGTTTTGTAAAAGGGTTTAGATGGCTGTGTGAACTATTTTGAGAGCATGGAGTTTTGTTTGGATATAGTATTTGGAAAACTGATATCTGATTTTGTATTTTACATGAAAACTGAAAATTTTGTTAGTTTTGCAGAATTATCATGGGTTTAGACGGCTATGTTAACTGTTTAGAAAGCACGGACCTTCGTTTGGAGAAATGTGCCAAATCAATTGAGATAAACAATCTTTATTTCAAAACGGCATGTGGAGTGCCAAACAAGTAGACAAGCCTAAATTCTGCTCTAAGGATCTATTATTTGGATTGCTTGTTACCATCATTCTCAGTTCCTCGTAATTGTTCCTGCAGTATGTTGTCTGGAGCTCTGTAAGTTCGGTCCAGAGGACAGCTGGAGTTTACACCCATCAACGCAACATCTCCAATTATGCAATGCACTCATCCATGATTTCTTATGTTTGGACCATGTCCTGTCCCCCTCCTGTGGCTGCTACCCTATGCCTGATGTTTTATGCATCTAATTTAAAATCAAAACATTTCTTTTTAACTCCACTAAATGTGCGGTTTGCAGCCTAACTGCAGTAGTTATTTCTCTCCATGCTTGACGCTTATCTGGAGCCGTAACGCCACTGCTCACTTGAAAATGCCAACTATTTTCTGATAGTAACTTCAGATGATAGGATCTCTATCTCTGATGAAAAAGAAATAGAGGCATCCTGCTGGAGGGGTCTATTTGTTGTTGTTTTTTATCTCTGTCTACCTGTCAAATGGTCAGGTTTGTTGGTGTGTGCATGGTACTAAAGGTCTGCTGCCCTTATGGGCTTACTGGGGCGTTTGCTTATGCTAAATGCAAATTGTTGGGCATCTGCTTCCAATTAAACCCTCTACTGCACACATTTTTGTTTTTCATGGAAAATACATATTCTACTCTATTTCTTAGATTATTTAAGACCCCTGATAATGCATCAATGATCATTTATTTTACTTTCACCCCCCAGTCCTCAAAAACATTTTGTTGCCTGAGGGGAACACTGTGCCATAAGGGTACTAAAACACCAAGGAAAATCATGTATTTCTTTTATATGTATTTAATGAAAATCTGAAAAAACAAGGATTTTTCCCATGGTATTTCCTTTACAATCTCGCCTGTAGAGTAGCCAGGATGTCACAACCACCATATCCATTAAGTGGAACACCAGGCGGTTTTCGACCTGATTTTTGTGCAGTAGAGGGCTATGAACAAATCAAGCATGTCCACTCTTCCCATATGCCGGTTGTACTCAAGGACCACAGCAGGACAGGACACTTGGATGACCTTTTTTCTGCCTCTGTCCAATCGCTCAACCTGTGTAACAGGATGCGCTCCAAGGTAATCACTGAGAAGGGTCGCAGAGCAATTATTAAATTCTCAAATTTAACATACCTTTTCACCAGACCACATGCTCCTGCTGCGCCACTCTGCGTCCCTCCCCCACTTGTTACATCATGTCCACGTCAGCACCTCATTGGATTGTTTGCAGATATGACACTGGATTGTTTGAAGCTCGTGCCACAGTTACGAGAGCAGGAAAGCGACACTTGTTGCTTTGCCAGTAGTGGCTGTGTGCTCCTGGGGATGTATGGCTCTGCGAGGTATAGTTGCATCTGCGTTGCTGCTGCCACCGTCCTCCTGCGGGTTTTCATTCAGTATTTCTCCATACTGCAAGGAATCCGCCCGTGGCACCTTCTCTGCTGGCTCTCCTGTGTCTTGGTCGTTGGCACCAGCTCCACTGGCTCGGTCGGGGCCTGTGCGTCCAGCACACTCAAAAGCTGCCCACATGCTTGTGCCTTGAGCATGTCAGGAAAATATCTGTCTTTGTACCTTTTATTTAAAAGAGAACATGAATTTTGCAGGTCAAGCATTTTGGTAATCTATGATGGTATTTGTTGCTATTATGTGTTAGCCTAAATATCCTATAGGCCAAATAAAATAGTGAAATTCATCCAGCTAAAACAGAACATTCATATTTTTGCAGACCAATTATTCTAGGCTATTGCTGTAAAGGATTGCCTGAGCTTGATTTACCTGCTCGCTCCTCTGGTGGCTTAAGAAATGGGACTGCCAAATCCCACTGTTATTGTCATGTCTCTGTTGCCGAACGATCGCACCACATCCGTCCTGTATTTCTTTTTTGGAATCCACTCCAAGTAGCAAGGCAGGAACGCCAAATTTTGCAGCCTCTTTCACCTGATCTTCCAAAGGGCGACCAACGTACGTGTCCAATTCGTGTTATTGTCACAGAATCCAATTTGCGGTGGAGGAACATAATCTTCACATAATTCGTGTCCACAGCACGGAAATCAGCATTTCAGACTTCGTGCTCATTTCATGAATGTTTATGAGATCACAGCGTAATTTTTTTACCTTTTTGAAACTCTAAAGAATAAAGCTCCGGTGACTTCAGTTGTTTTGGAGAAGGCTGACATGGAGCTGCGCAAGCTAACTTGCTGTGTTATGTGGATATATAAACTTCACCAGTGTTTTGAGTGACTTTTTGAGGACGAGATAATGACCAAATTTTAAGTATTCTTTTAAAACACTCAATATGCCTAGTGCACGTTTCTGCTCAAGCAGACTTTGTGACATAAAAGGTGCTGTTCCACTTTGTAGTTAGCCTGTATCTTCCTGGAGCCATTTCGCAGGCTGGCCATTTGTGTCTGCACACTTTGCAATCTGGAATAGGTGAGGGAGGGAATGTTTGAAGTGGCCCATGATGCGTCTTCCAATTGCGACAATGTCGCTGGTGCTTTGCTGTGACAGCACTCCCTCAGGTACCGCAAGCTGGAGCATGTGGGGCAAACATCCCAAACCGGGTAAACCGGCATCTTGCATGGCTTTGATCATGTTTCGGGCATTATCTTTTGATTTGACGTGCACTTTTTCTTTCAGGAAATTCCATGACTGGAACATATTTTCGAACAGCGTTGCCAGAGCTTCAGCAGTATGAGCCAGAGAATTCTTGACAATGTAGGACTGCTTTATGAATTTTGCATCAATTCACTGTGCTGTCATGCTTTACATGGACATGGGGCTCACCTCTGGGCTCCAGATATCACTGGTAAAGCTGATTGAGGTAACGGTGTCGTTTTCCAGGAGGCTGGCTTGGGCAGAGCATCATCTGCAAAACAACTCAGACTTGGGAGAGTATATAGGGGTGTGAGGTGTGATATCAGTTTTTGGAATCCTAGGTCCTCAACAACACTGAAAGGCTGATCATCAAGCCCTATGAATTCCATTACTTTGCTTTGGCACTCTGTCGCTGCTATACTTTTGTGTCCTCTCTAAAGTAACCTGTACTAATGGCTTCACCAAGATAGGCCTACTTACTGCCTTCTTTTCTGCTGTTGTCCTCATGAACTGGTCATCTCTGCGGGGTGAGTCCAGCTTTCTCTGGACTGCGTCACTTAAGGTGAGTGGAGAAGTGTACATACCCAACACCAGAATTTAATTTGGGAAAATAGGACAAATCTACAGGCTCAATCAGGGGACACTGGACACTCTTTGCTTTTGCAGCCCCACTTTGTGATTTAGGCTGCTTAGTATATTTTAACATAAACATTTTGCCAAGAGCAGCTTTAATTTAATTGGGGGGAAAAAAAGGATACAAACTAGACATTACCAATTAAGGAACCTGGTAATTAAGTTGTTTTTTTTACCGTCCAGTTTCAAGAAAGAGAGATTGAAGATACATATATTATTGATATAATTTCCACAATTTATATGGTAAGTTTAAAGCCCCTTTCCAAGTCGGTAGAGCCATGAACAACTACTATGTAAGAAAAGCTAATTTATAGGAAAATATAGCCTTTATTTAGAATACACAATTAAGCTTGGGCTATTGCTAATTGCTAATATAAGCCTTACAAGACTGTTCCTTGAATTGATGGGTAAGAGAGAAAGTGTTTCCAAGAAAGTGTAGCCTAATTCCCAAGGAATTGTGCCCTTAAACTCTTACAGCTCTTAGGCTGTTACAATCCTGAAGGAGTGACAACTATAATGCAGTTACTTGAACTGATTTGTAATACCAGCAGTGTTTTTAAATGTAACTATGTAACTTATTTCAAATTCTAATGCAAGGTAATGTGCCTTAATATGTGTGATCCTGATTTTATTTTTTATTTTTGTTTCACTGTGGCTTCCGAAACACCACAGATTTCTTGCTTAGTTTTGGCCCTAATATGCCGTTTTTAAAATGTGATTTGCAAGTGAATGGAGAAAAAGGACATAAACAAGATTTAATGTAATAATGAATTTAAGTAAATAATACCATTTGAGCTGTCTTCACAACAATTCAAGTTCTAATTGCAAAACACCAATGAACCGTATTTTCTTTTCTAATTTAACCAAGAGGTGTCATTTGTAATTTACGAGACAAATCGAAAGAGGTTCTTGATGGCTCTGAAATCTAATTTTGTGAGACCTTGGGGATGCATAAGTAAGACCAACCTATAAGAGCGGAGAAAACATTTATTTTTTAATGCTTTTTCACTGTGGGTGTCAAACTTAATATGGAGCTTTATAAATCCCCTAGCAGTTCGGATTAAGGAAAGAAACCAAATTACTGAGAAAAGACGTCGTTAGAGGCCTACTGTTGAAAATATAGGACATGGTGAGCAGAGGTGTCATGCAAACAAAAAAACAGAGGGTGCACAAAAGAGTGCGGGGTCTTAGGGTCCTCATCTAGAACATTTTTAAAGGTAGAGAGGGTGAGGTATAGAGAGGTAGAGTGAGAGGTGTAGAGAGAGAGAGGGGGGGGTAGAGAAGTAGAGAGACAGATAGAGGGAGGTATATAGAGAGAGGCAGAGAGAGCTATAGAGAGAGATAGGTAGGCCTAGATAGAAAGACGAGGGAAAGAGAAGAGAGAGGCAAGGAAAGAAAGAAAGAAGAGAGAGGGAGAGGTGTTATATAAATATTTACTTAACTTACTCAAATCTGTTTTTGTAACTCAGTTATCTCCTACTTTAAGTAAATACTGTATATGTATAAAATAAATATAAATTATTTGTAATTTTGTGCTTTGTGTAATTTTGTGCTTTTTGTAAACCACATTCACTTCCTCACTCATGTTTTCTTCCTCTGCTCTCCTGTTCTCTCTCTTGTCTTCCATTTCCCCTCAAAATGATTTCTTAGATCATTTAGCAGAAATATTGTACACAGAGCCTGCATTTTTGGGGACTGACTGTAATCTCTGGCCTACTTAGTTTATACGAAAATGACACTATTCAGTATTTGTAACTCACCCCTTCCTCCTCTACTATTGGTTTCCTCTGTTCTCTCCTCCTTGTGTTCTCTTCATCTTATTCCTGCTCCTCACTCTTCTACTCCCCTCCTCTCTGTCTCTCTCTCTCTCTCTCTCTCTCTCACACACACTCACACACACACACACACACACACACACACACACACCTGCTCTATCACACAAATCATCACCTACTAAAATTATGCCAAAGACACTTGTGGCATAGCTACGCCAGCATTTAGACGTTGAACCATATAGCCTTTAACCAACACCAATAAGAGCAAGTCTTGCATAGATCTACATAGATTATTGTTGATAGCTAAGTTAGATATACATTAGCTAACTAGTCATGTATCCAGCCCTGTTGGGGCTAGCACTACACTGAGTGGGTGCTAGTCCGGGGGCGTTCCATCAAGAACTTTGCGGAGAAAATCTTTGCCGCACTTTGACCTCATGTCTGCAAGGTTTCCAGACCGAAATTTGCCAATCTGATAAGTTTTCTGAAATTCTTGAACCCTTTTCTGTTACATGAGTGAAACACACCCACGCAGTGCAGTGCTAGTCCCAACAGTGCTAAGTTGTAGCTAGCATCATGTCAAAAATCTTCATCAAAAAGAATGCATTACATTATTTATCACCTTTGCCCAGCGATTTTAATAACGAAAGTATTAATGCATTACAAGTAGTGGGTGAATGTAAAACTGCTTAATCGTGAGCTACAAAATATGCGTTTTGGTGTTACCTGACGTGACGCCTTAAGAGAAAGACTGACGTTAAGCTGCACAGTGCACTACGGGGGGGGGGGGACACAACTGAAAGCACTATGGGAGGGGAAGGGGCGCACTAGCAGGGGGAAAGGATTCACACACCATGCCAACGTTATTAAGAAGTCAATTGTAAAATTGTAATTGTAAATTACAATTGTAACTGTAAAATTGTAATTTATTACATTTTTGATATGTCATACTCAGGGGTAAAAATGATATATTAATTTGCAAAGTTAATATTAATTCATTCATAGCCATAGTCCAACTCAGAGGGAAAAAGAAAAAAATCCCTGCAGGTCTATGTGCATGATGCCACTGATGGTGAGATGTGAGGACATCTAATTCATTGGGGACAATTTATAAACTCTGAGCGATTATTTGTATTATATGTGATATGTGATATATATATATATTACATGTGAAAATTATTATGTCTACTGCTATTACAATGCACCCCAACCTGGCATCAGATTTATATTCATACAGACACAAACACATCATCCAGCTTTGAGATAACAAGTTACATTAACAGAGCTATTTGATGTTCCTAATCTCACAGTGGAGAGTCATTTTAAAGTCAAGCATCCAAACTTTCTTTATTTGCAGGTTAATCATCAAGATCCTCTGATCCACCACAGTCATGCTGCTACTGCAACATTTATGAGTCCACAGCAACCACTGAATCTAAATGAAAAGTGGATTTCTTTTCATTTTGTGTTTGATCTCACAATTATGCCCTGCTAATGTGGCACTTGCCATCCATTTCAAAATTGTACCTGCACCTGTACAAGTGTGTAACCATGTGCTAAAATCTGACTGACTCCATTTTTATAAAATTAACAAAATGCCATCATTATGTGCTGTGTAATCTTACATTCTAATCAGAAGAAGAATTAGAATCAGTGCCACTTTATTCTTCAATGCACATATAGGAATTTGTTTCGGTGGCAAATTCCTGTGCTGTGTTTATTGTGCTTGGTGAATAAACTGATTCTAACTCTGATTCCAATCCGAATACAATGAATAATGAAGATGATAATGAAGCAAGGGCATGTTTGCCCATCGAAAATGAGAAATTGAATTATATGGTAGCTTACAATCCACATCAATGCTCTTTGTAAATTAAATCAATAAAGAAATTCATCATTGTCATCCAGCAAGGTTATCCATAAACTGCATGGTCCTTGAAAAGACACAGAACAGATGTCTCCCATTAATTGTCCTACAAGAGGGATGGGGAGAACATTTTAAGTAGTATGTATGAATGAAAAGTATGAGGAAAAAGTAAGGATTACAACATTGTGATGGTGCGCAAAGTAAAGTTGGGGTGGATCCCAAAGCTCCAAAAATCTCTCCTTCTGTCCTCCACTCCCTCCTCCTGCTGCTGAAGTCTCCTTTGGCGGAGGATGCGGTCTTTTCAGTTTTGGGGGGTTGACCTTACTGTCAGCACGCCCAGAATATGACATCATTGACAAAACTTTAAAAAACATGGCAGGGGAATTACAAGCTCATAAATGTGAGAACAACAGTTAACACAACTCACAGTTAATGTTACAGTGAGCGCTATTTTCTAACTTGTAACATTACTAGTTAATGTCAGCAGCTCCAGGTTAATTGCCGTATATATTTTCCACTGGGTGTGCATAAAAACTGATGAGGTTATGAGGTGTATTGTGGGCTTAAGTTACATCTGTTATCATAGGGCCACTTCATCAATAGCAGACGTCGACAATTTTGATGATGGAGTAGCAAATAAACCCAAATGGCCTTCACTTTCCCTCACTCCTCCTCTCCTCTGCTCCATTCCTCCTCTCCTCTCCTCCAAGTAAAAAAGGATGCACCCTTGGACTTGCTGATGGAAAAACAAAGGAAGTTTCCATTGAGAAGATTGTCTCCATGCTAAGCTCTGCCTGTGCACCTCCGAGGGAAAAGGAATACATAATATCCTAGCAGTGTGAAATTCATTAGAAAATGCAATGAAGTCATGCGCGTTACATCAGCTGATTGTCAGCTGATCCAAACAAACACCAATCACATTCAGCACCTAAAACAAGGTGGTCCATTTAAAGTTAGGGTAGGCAACTTTGGAGAAGCAAGCAATTTTCAGCAAGAATTTGAAAGTACACAACAAAAAAATCCTCCCTCTCTGCTCCCTCCCGTAACTCTTCCCTCCAAATGAGACTCAGTGGGGGCAAACTTGATAAATTCAAATCTTTTATGCAAAACACAGTTCTACCAGCTCAATCTAATTGTAACTAAAACATTCGCCAGCAAAAATATTACTATATTCCAGTGTCCCAGTATTCAGTTTGGATTATGGCTGTTTCACCTCATCTCTTCTGTGAATATATTTGTTTTCTCTCTGCAGTTTGCAGGGCAGGCAGGACTAGACCAAGTGATTGACAGGGTGTCCCGCCCCAACCTGTCAATCACAGGGGACGCCTTTGATTTATTGATAGTTGTCGGGATGTAAAGAGAATTTCAACAAATATAACCAAAATTGTTCTAAAATAAATTGCCTACCCTCATTCATCCCTGCGGTTTTTATCTTCCACATGTTTATAAAAGAGGCAAGAAACCAAACTTGGATAAACTTTGCATCACACATAGCTGTTCGTCTGCTTTCTGTCTGCAATTTAAAATAATTACGATCTTTGATATCAGCTTGGAACATCCCTGATATGAATCATTAATAGATGGTTGACTGAATAGATGGTTGACTTTCATTTTCAATTCAGGTTATTTCTGTGAATTCAAGTGTGTATTTTTGCATATGCATGAAGGTGCTGACATGCTGCCGGCTGTCACCTCAGTGAAAAGCACATGCATTAAAGGAATAGTTCACCCAAAAATTAAAATTGGGTCATTATCTACTCATCCTCATGCCAGTACAAACCTACTTACCAAACTTCACGAGATGGAGGTCGCGCACTGTCGCACCATGGCTGTGCAAGGTTTGGTAATGCGGACGTAAATACAATGCCGATCGACTCGATTTTCATGAAATAATGGATCAAATTTTGTTTTTTTCCACTCACAGAGCGATCGTATGGCGTCAGAAGACTTGTATTATACTACATGAGCTGTATGGAGTCATTTTATGGACTTTGGATTTGTTGCCCTTTTTGAAACCGAAGGACTGGCCTCCATTCACTGCAATTGTTTGGAAGAAAGCTCATCTGGCAGTGAGCCTGGCAAACTCCAGGTAAGTTGTATGAAGAAAAAACACGAACCCAAGTTTGTACTGGCATTAGGATGAGTAGATAATGACCGAATTTTCATTTTTGGGTGAACTATTCCTTTAAGATTGCAATATGCTGTTGCTACACATAGGCTAGGTACATTTAGCGGCATAGAATATTTCCCATAAATCAAGATACTGCATGTGCGTATCTTTCCGTATGTTCATCTGCTGAGCTTACATGCTTCAAATGAAAAGGGCAGCATAAACATTCAATGGGAATTTGCAACATGCTGTTGCTCATAGACTCACTGTTGCTTGGTGGTGTCTGCCTGGTTCTGCTATTTTGGGGGTCCATGCCCTACCCACCGAATCTCAGTGAAATATGAGCATGGAGCATCACGCTTGTGATGCGTTTCGGAGCAAGCTCCTTCATCAGGGCATTGGCCATTAAATGATTGAAGGGAACATGTTGCCGCCCTGAACCATTTTTCCTGTTTATAGATATTATCCCCAGGACTGAACACCCCTTTGGCAGTCAGTTGTATGCTTTTTAAATATCCTGTATTGGATGCTGGAGGCGCTAGCACTGATAAGCTTTTGGAAGCACTGAGAATTAACGAATTTTCCTTGGGGCTTCAATTGCTGACATTCTCCATGAATATCATTGGGTTGTCTTTCATGTCTTTCAGTCTTATTGCATGTCTGAAAATATGTTTTTCACTGCAGTAAGGCTTCTGTGTACTTGTAAAATCTTTACCTCTACCCCCTCCCTTTCCTTCTCCAGTGCCTCCTCTTCCTTTTACTCTTTCATCTTCATCACATCCTCCACCCTCTTCCTCCAGTGCTCTCATTGCCGTTTTCACCAGCCCCTCCTCTTGCCTGACTCTTGGGGTCTTCCCTGTTGTCAAACTCAGTAAATAAGTAAATTTAGAAGGCGGGCCAGCATGGGAGTCAGGCAACCAGGGTGTCATCAGCCATCTGCAAATTCCCAGCCCAGTTTGCTTAAAGACCCGGTGCACATAATTCATCAAAATTAACATCAGTTATAACCCTGCAGTATCCTAAGCACTCCTAATTTGTTTGCTCTCTCTCGCTCTCTCGCTCTCTCTCTCTCTCTCTCTCTCTCACACACACACACACACACCTTGTCCCCATTTCTCCCACTCAGGAAGAAAGATGACGTGATATGAGGGACTGACGGTCTCCGTTGCAAAATGTCAGACAGGCAATTGATGTATGCCAGCCTCATTCATCAATGTTTTAGTGTTTACTCTCCAGCTAAAGCTTGAAGCTATTTACCTCAGATACTGTTACAAAGCGATTAGGAATACTTTGTTTATGAGAAACATCTGCTTAAGTCATATATACTTTTATTTTATTTTATTTATTTTTTACATATAACTATACTGTATGTTTCTTTTCACCTTCTTGATGATAGAGGTTTTGGTATAACATGGATTGAGAATAAGCCACAGAAATAAGCTTGCACTACAAAAAGTGTGGCGTTGTTTTTGACATAGCAGGGATCACCACTTTCCTGGCTTTTGCCTTGCAATGTATTATAGATAAAACTTTTCCAATCCACTCTGTCAATCATCCTCACACCATAACATTTTCACTTGACACACCACTTAAAAGACTAGCACATTCCTTCCTAAGGTGTCTGTCTGTCATCTTGATGCAGCCTCTTCGCCGTCAATCACTGAACACAAACTGTCGTTTCGACTAGCACCTGAGCAAACTGTTGAGTGAAACTTTCTCCACAGCCCCATGTTTGATTCCTATAGCAAATTCCTGTTGTTGCATATGAGACACTTGTGATGATAGAGAGGAAACTAAGTGTGACAACTGAATGATTGAATGAACTGAATGATTCATGGATCAAATGACTTCTTTGAGAAATATTTGTCATCATGTTGTGTTTTCTGTTGACCGATATTACCAGTCTAAGGCAAGATATTAAGTTATGAAAATATGTTATATAAACCAGGATTCTGCAGGTAGTTGTTTTTGAGTCTGCAGAGGTTATTTTAAATGAAAATGTCTAGGCGGAGCAACATGGCATATACTGCATTATTTAAAGCATTTGATAACAATGAAAATAATAATAAACTTTATTTCTATAGCACCTTTCATATATAAAATGCAGCTCAAAGTGCTTCACAATTTAGCAATAAATGAAAAACAAATAAAAAGACAAAAAAAAACTATAACTATACTATAAAAAAGTGCTGCCTCATCCCAGCATCCCAGCATATACTACTTTCTACTTTTACTACTTCTACTTTTTTCCTGAGCACTTTCTATTCTCAGCAGTAGCCTATTTTTGCTCAGATCCCTTTTACATCCTCTGCAGTCTTTTCTCCAAAAATTGTCTCCACTCAAATTATAGCTTTCACGAATCAAAATTATATCCCAGAGATGTTTCAGTCTGGTCTTAGAACAAAGCACAGCATGCACAGCAGAAGATGATTTGGGGGAAAGTTGTATTAGCTTCCCGACAAGTAGGAGGGGAAATGGCTTGGTCAGGACCGATGGTCAGCACAGATTATCTAGTAGTGTGAAGGGTTTACAGATTAAATTTTAACCAAACCGATCAATTTAGAGTCTGATCTGAGCCACACTGATCATATCATATCATATTTAATATTTACGACCCGACATCTGTGCGGGTCCTGTGGTGTGTGGGGATCACAGATTCAATCCAAGAGTGGAGACCGTAATAGCCAATGTGAGATGAAGAACAAAATTCAAACTTTGCATATGAAACACTCACACATACACGCATACTACAAAATACACACAGACATATGAAATATGTACATATGAAACACTCATATACACATATGAAATATTCGCACACACATACCATACTAACACATAAATATATTAAATACATGCACGTATCTTTGTAAAATACTTGCATTATGTATGTGTGTGCAAGTGTTGTGTGTGTGTGTGTGTGTGTGTGTGTTTGAGTGTGAATATATGAATATAACTGAGACACATGTCCATACCATTTATGTTTGGATGCAGAGGTCAATGTGGAAGAGCTTGACTGTCCTTTGGGATTTATTGGATCGCCGACTGTGAGTCAGGTCTGCTCGCCCAACATAAGCGCCCGACCTCACCAATGCTCTTGTGGCTGAATGCAAGCAAATCCCAACATCTATTGGAAATCCTTCCAAGAAGAGTAGAGGCTGTTATAGCAGCAAAGGGGGGGGGACCTACTCCATGTTAATGTTTTGAAATGAGATTTTTGACAAGCAGGTGTCCACACACTTTTGGCCATATAGTGTATTTTAAATCTGTGTGCACGTGTTTCATATATTTATGTGTGAGTGTAGTATGTAGGCTATAGTAAAAATGTTAAAGTCCCTACGTGTATCTGATTATATCCTCCAATTCATTTTGATTGCATAAAAGTGTCTTTAGAAAAATGAGACCATCACAGAGATAATTGGTTTATGATTTGCTTTCAGTCTGTTCATTCTCTGTATCCCCCCGGTACGATTTGGCGCGAAAAGTGCCACACTGACTTACGGCAGAAAGGAGGCACCTCAACTAAACCAGGAAGACAACAGACGCAGTTTGATTGCAGGCTAGTTGCTTAGATTGAACAGCGTGAGGCTAATCAATATGGCAGATGGAGTTAACATGGAAGACAGGAATCAGGAACAAAACAAAACAAGAAGCCTCTACAGAGGAGGCTAAAAGAACGAAGTAGGATAGGGAGGGGAGCGCGGGACTGATAGGGTTGACGTAACCATTCCCCGGACCATTACGGACCCGGACCCATTACTCGTTCCTGGCACACAGCAGCCCACGGATCCATCAGTGTGGAGCACTGTTCTATAAGAGGCTAAAAGAGCTAAGGAGAGTGACAAAGCACGTGGTCAGACCAGAGCTCCGGGAGCTGAAGGAGTTCAAGACCGACATAGAGCTGGCTTTCTTTCTCCTACACATGTAAGTGAAAAACCAATAAGGGTTAGATTCACTTGTCGGTACATAGCCGGCTGCCGACAAAGAATGGGGCTACTTATCGCATTTGCCTTGGACAATAGCAAGGGAGTGTTAGCTCGCTAACGCCAACAACAGTTAAGTTACTTGGGCTGAAAAAATTCCAACTGACAGACACCTGTAATTAAATCACATATTTTACACAAACAAAGTACATATGCGGTGTGACGATCTCCATCACAATACACATCCATCATCCTGCCTCTTCTCAATCACTTCCACACACTCACCTATCTTGTCAACAAGTGATGGCTCCATTTACCAGCTTTGAGACAGACCATGCAGCCCCGCTCCTCCTGTCCAGTGTGTGTGTTGGCAGTAATCGTGGCATTTAAAGTCCACATTTACCATCTGTTTGCCTCAGTTGTGTCAGGTCGATGTGTCCTGCCTTCTTGACTGGCCGTAATCACCACATTTAATACAACTCTATATTCCAATTATGTTACTTGATTTGTGTCAAGTCTAGTCCGTTAGCGCTAGTGGTAGCATTTTCCACTGGGTTGGATAGGCTATGTTCACAACGACAGCAAGCCCCAAACATCTGTTAACCCGAATTCTCACCATAGCAAACTACTTCATAGTACAGTGCTGTCATTAGCAATAATATAGAAACTAATGCTTGAGCTACAGCTGTATAACTGGGACGGGGGTGTTGCAAAAGTCGCTTTTTTGGCACTATCACAGGGAGTCACCAAAGTCAATAATTTTCAAATCCTACACGTAGGGTCTTTAAGAATGAAAGAAGGAAAGAGGTAGAGGAATCCAAAGCTAAAAGTGTGAAAGGGCTCCTTATCAAAGCTTCCATCCTCACTGAGTGGTGTCCAAGTGGGAGCCAGCAAATCAGATCTATTTGCTGATAGACCTCTTTCATTTCCCGGTAAGGAATCGTTTGGTCTTGTTTCTGCCAGAGGGGTGGAGGCTCTCCTGAGAGATGTTGTTGCACTTGCACCACTCTCTTCAAAAAACATTATGTAGTACCAGCACACCTTGTATCTTCAAAAAGTAAACTTTCACTGTCAACTTTCACTTCATGTAAGGAAGTTGAAAATTGAAAACTGGAGTTAACATGGTTTTCACACGCCATGCAGGGAATAATGGGAGGTGAGAGAGGTAGAAGTCAGTGGAAAAATAATACCGTGCTTGTGGAGGGCTTTTAAGGTTACACAGAGCAGTCACACAGAAGATGTTCACTTAAGTTAAAGCACTGTTCAGAGGCTCATTGTTCCTCTCAGTGTGTTACCTCTGAGTTCATTTCCTAATTACCACCTCTCAGACACACACAGGTTTTGTAGGGGGATTACCGCAGTCCTTGTCTTGCAGGTTTACAATGGAGGTTTTAGGGAAGTCTTTGTCTGCGATGTGTTCATAAGTTCATTTGAGGGTCAGTATCTTGTATGTGGGGAAATGTAGAGGTTTAAAAGTCAATGGGCAGGTTAAGTCATAGACGTGAAGAAAGAAAAGCCAGCACTCTTAATGTCCTTTTGTCATATATTTGAATGGGCAGGTATAGAGCACAAACGACGGACGCGTTTCAGCAATAAGCCATCATAAGCGTAAGTCATAGACGTGTCACAGCTGAAGTCATAAGTTGGAGGCTACACACACACACACACACACACACACACACACATGCACGCACACACCTTCAAACGCATAAACCTACACAACCAACGATATCTAGACCATCATCCGTCTTTCATCCACCTGGCCTTCTAAACAGAACACAGTTATAAGCCTTGGTCTTATCTCTGTGTGCTGGACCTGATGTTCAGCATTTATCTCTTCCCTTTTAAAGGTGAAGTGATCCCTAACTCACCTCATCTCTCTGGAGCCCCTTTTGTCCGGTTCTAACTCCTGGCCTCTTCGCCGCTCTTTCTGCCAGTCAATCATTCTCTCCTCTGCTTTCTCTCTCTATCTCTCTGTTTTGTATCCAACCCCCGTGGTGAAGATCCCAGAGGCAGATTGCTGGAGATGAGCAGTCCTTGTGCAGTAATAGCCTATTACAAGTCTTTTCTTACACATTGTCCTGGTCCTCAGCCGGACCTGTCACTCAGTCACTCTGTCAATGAAGCCGCCTAATTAACAGAAAATGGCCAATTCTACAGCAGGACCCAGACACACACACACACACACACACACACACACATGCGAGTAAATCATAGAAACACACACAAGCCTTCTCTTCTTGTATTCACCTCCTCTGCTGAATTTGTGAATTTAAACAGATTTCTTTTTTTACAATCGCTCATGCAAGCTAAATCAAATCACTTTTTCTCTTCCCTTCCTCTTGAGAATTCATTAGCCTCACTCTCTGTCAATTTAAACAGAACTTCTCATTATATGTTTCTCAGCAAAGTCTGGAGGAAACACACAGTCATCAGCTTTATCACAGTTTGTAATAAGGCAAATAAATTCATTTAGTACTGTTTATGTTCAATCAGTTCTGTAATAATGCCATCCATTTTAAACTCTAATTTAATATGGAATATTAGAAAAAATAAAAGTGAGGAAATATGCATCAAAAGCCTCCTCACATTAATCTGTTTATCAATTATTCAGTTGTTCCCCTGTGCAAATGGGAAAGCAATATCATCATGGCTTATACAGATCTGTTTTATTTATTATCAGAACCCTATTTTTACTCTCAAGTCCTACTTACTTTCTCTCTCTCTCTGCCTCTCAGCCTCTCTCACTCCATACCACCATCACTCTCTATCTCTCTATCTCGATGATTGTCTCTCTTTCCTCTCTCGCTGTGTGCCTCTCCCTCTCTCTATCTCTCCTGCTCCCCCCTCATGCAGTTTAAATATAATTGAATTCTCATCAGTGTATATTTCTATGGGTGACATCTTCCTCAGTTTTAAATTACATCTCCAATGACTCTTTTCTTGAGGGATAAAGGAAAAACAAACAAACGCAACTATTTACAATATTTGCATTTAGAAAAAAAAAAAAAAATCAAGCAGGATCCTTTATAAATATATTGAGTAGTGGCTTCAGGCAACAGCAATATACAAATATGACTGCCTGTCTAGCTCTGTTATCACTGATGGTGTATATGTGTGTGTGTGTGTGTGTGTGTGTGTGAGAGAGAGAGAGAGAGAGGTAAGTTTGTTTCTTCACTCGGCTGTTTAAAGCTTTACTGGCGATGATAGCTGTGGTGCCATGCAGAGCTGAAACCAAAAACAAACAACAAAATTCCAATTCACCTCAAGTCAAGTTTCCATCTTCCTACTTTTAACACACTTTCTGCCCAGAAAGCAGAGCAGCATCTACCGCCCAACTCAAACCACTACCGCCCTACCTAAATCAACATTTCAGAAGACATCACCACCCAGCCCAAATCAACATTGCAGAGAAGGCATTATCACCACCCAACTAAAATTAACATAACAGAAAATTTTGTCACCCAAACTAATTCAACATTACAGAAAACATTATCTCCCAGGCCAGAACTAAATGAACATCACAGAACACATTATTACCACTAAGCCCAAATCAGCATTACGGAAGAAATTCAACTCGGCAGAAGTCGTTGCATCTGAATTTCATTTCCCTTTCTCTGTAGAAGGCACAGTTCTGCCTTCATGCATATTGATAAATCCCCCCTCTTTCCCTTGATTCTACTGATGCCTGTCATTAAATACACACCAGCCCATCATTGTCCAGAGTCGTATCAGTGAAGGTACAGCTCTGCACGAGCTCTAGTGTTTACCTCTGACAATGACAGTTTATTAAACTTCTCTCCTTACTCTGCACTCAGGCGCATTATCAATACAAATTGAAACCTGCTGTAGTGGAATCCCATTAAATTAGGACAAATAATTGGCTCCCGTCCCGAGAACAGCTGAGTTCAGCAGCAAGTAAATTGTAGGGACAGTGAGGATTATGTTCAAGTTATCTTTCTTTTGACACTTTACACTCAACTTTTTTCCTATACTCCCTGTTACCAGAAATGACAGGCTTTTTGTCACATTCTATCTGAGGACAAATTAAGTGCTGACATATGCACACCATGTTCTAGGTAATCTGCACGTCAACAGTGCAATGTTTAGCCAAGACAAACACTCGCTCGCTCTCATTTCTTCCTCTGCTCACAGACACATTATCACAAGAACCCACTGTCATTAAATTCCCTTAAATTAGCACAAATTATCGGCCATCTTTTTTTAAATGGTTTAACAACAGGATAATTGCATGGACAATAACACGGAAAGTTAAGGTTATCATTTTTTGACACGTTTCACTCTAGTTTTCCTTTTTCTGCAAGACCCAAACTGACAGGTTCAATATTGGTGGTCAGGTGGTCAATACTGTCAAGTACTGTCCATTCTTTATAATACTACACCAGTGTTGCAATCATTGTACTATATGGTGCTTTAGATAAAAGCATCTGCCAAATTGCATATGAATGTTACATGCAATGAATAAATAAAATGAAATCATAGGGCTAGAGTGTGTGTGTGTGTGTGTGTGTGTGTGTGTGTGTGTGTGTGTGTGTGTGTGTGCACGCGTCCATGCACGTATATGTGTGTTCAAAGAGAGGCGTGAGAGACTGAGTGTGTTGTTACTGAGTGAAATGTTCATACAGTTTAGAAATACGGAGATGGGTAGCAAATGTGGAAAACCAAGCAATATTGCAATATACTGTATGTAGCATGAGTAAAAAGTGTTAAAAGATGTGTGATGAACCATAATGCCATCGGGAGGGTGAGCGGATCCAGTCTGAATCTTCACAAAATAAATGCAAAGGTAAGGAGCAATAGCTTTGCTTTTTGTTGATATTTCCTCTGTGGCATGATATTTGTCTTGTGAATAAATATTCTGACTGTATCTCATCTCTAACCCCAAATTTTAGAGAGTTGTAAACTGCAGAACAAAATAAACCTTTTTCATTCAAGAGGGAACATGGAACAATCTTGACTTTAAAAACACTTTCGGATTTAGGTGGACTAATATACTGATACTATGGTTTTATTATCATTAACTACCAAAAAATGTATTAACTATATGTCTATAAAGACTAAATTCTAAAATGTTAAAATATCGTATCACAGTTTATTCATACAAAGTTGTTGTATTGTATTATTGTTGTATTATACTACTATTACTACCACTACTATTTTGCAAGGGCAAAACCACAGTATTTGGTTTAAGTTCATAGGACATCGTAGGATTACATTTCATATCAACAAAAAATGGACCATAAAATGCTACAAAAATGCATCAACTATCTCTGTATCAACAATATTTTTGTCATTATGACAGGACATAAACTCTGAAATAATCTTTCTCAGTTTTACTGATGCAGTTGCTGCTCTTTTGCTTTGTAGGGCAGGACGGCACAGTAGATTAATTTCTAGACAGTTTTTGAGGACCTTCACCACAAAATTATTCATAAATTCAAATCCCATTTTGCTGCAGTATATTTTCGCCAGCATGTAAAATGTATTTCTTCATTATTAATATACCTGCATGACATTTCTTTGTAGCCATTTTGCTGTCACATGATTTTAATCAAGCATGACAAAAGGACAGAAAGGTCAAATTGACAGACTACTGCTGAGAATGAAATAGGAAATGTCAAGTGCATCTTCTTTTTTAGACAAGAAAGAAAATTTAATGTTCACACTTATGCTTGGTTCTATTATGGAAAAAATAATTGCAGTGCATGCTGAATGGAGCACTTAGCCATTTGTAATATAATAAAGGGCTTTATAGGAGGATTATTACATTATCATAAGAATCTGTAATGGTCATTTGCTTTGATATGGTGAGCGCTAATATTGTCTCTGCCTGTAGCCTCCCACGGTCACAGCTGCACATTTTTAAATAGGCTACTATTTTTGGAAGTCCTGAGAACAGTGTGTGTGTGTGTGTGTGTGTGTGTGTGTAAAATCCCATTTCTGCACTTCTGGAACTGGCATTTCAAAGTTTTAGGTGTGATCACATGTTGCATTCAAGCGCCCCCACCAACTCTCTCTCACACACACACACACACACACACACAGAGAGAGAGAGAGAGACGGGGAGAGTGTTGGAGAGAAAGAAAGAGATTGAGAGAGAGGAGGAGAGAGAGACAGAGTGGGCCACCAGGATTGTTCATTCCTTCCACCCTCCTCCCTGGCCACTGTACTAATGTTGTTTATCAAGAAAAAATCATTAATGATCCACTTGAGGGAACACAGAGAGGAGGTGGGGGGGGGGGGGGGTGTGTGTGTGTGTGTGTGTGAAAAACTCCCAGCTAACAAATGCTACTGAAGCATTATGACTGGCTGCCACTACATGAATCGCTGAGATGTAATAGTGTGTCATCAGGGGAACAGGCAGTTAAACAGCAGACATAAAAACTGGGATGTGAGTGTCAAATTAGTCTGCTGCTCTGGCCATTTTCAAACACTCTGAGATCAGAGACAAAGGCGCCTGACTGACTGGACACACACACACACACACACACACACACACACACATCCACACTTCCTCAACCATACTTCTCTCTCTTTCTCTCTCTCCACCCCTCCGTTCCCCTGTATCTCTCTGTCTCTCCAAAGGCCTCAGTACCTCTGTGAGTCCAACCTTCCCTCTCTTCCTTTCCTTTCTTTCCCTCCTCCTCTTCCCCTCCCTTCTTTCCCTCCTCTTCCTCAGTGCTGGAACAATGAGTCCTGACAGTCGACAAGGCTCTGTCCTCCCAAGGGCATCAACAGCTGTGACTGGTAACCTGATTAAGAGGTCCAGGATAGCATCTCCTGTGGAGAGCACAGGGGAGAGAGAGAGAAACAATAAAGGCGATAAGAGACAGAATGATAAATAACCGACAGTGCCGGCCTCTGGTATCTGACGCCCTGGGAATGCTGGATTGACAACACACTCTGTTCCTTGGTACACATGCATACAAACATGCAAGCAGGGAGGGCAAACTTATGCAGGGCAAACATGCATGTGCATACGCAATGCAAAGGCTTAGGTACATGTCTGTCAATTCAATTCAATTCAATGAGGCTTTATCGGCATGACCATCTACAGTACAGTATTGCCAAAGCACATTCCTAAGGACAATAACAGAATAACAATGAGTGAGAATGAGAATGATTAGGCCTATTAAGATTGAAAACAACACAATCACAAACAATGGGAAGCAATAGCTATAAAACAGGGAACATCAAAGGTGGTGAGAGAGAAAAAAAAGTCTGTCTCTCTCTCTCTAACACAAACACACACATAACCGCATACAAGATACAAGCTCTCACGCTGTCAAATTCTGCATTCTGTCAATAAACATACACACACACACACACACACAGACACACACAAATAAATATTGTGTGTTATGTGGTTGTCCCCCACACACACCATCCCACACACACACACTGACACACAATAGAGTGACAATATTATTCTAAGAAAGTCACATCACTACGCACAACAAAAAATGCTTTGGCATTGAACTTTTATACTTTTTGCTGGACTAAATAAGTGTTAAGAAGGGAGGTATGTAACTAATGTAACTTCATCTAACTTATGTAACTGATTAACTAACAACTAACTAATGTAGCCTGCTGTGTGACTGTGTGTGTATGTGTGTGTTTGAGCTTGTGTAACTGTGTGTGTGTGTGTGTGCAATGTTACAGTCAGACACCGTGGTAGATAACTTTTCAGTCGCATTCAAGGTTGAAACATTGCACTCCAGTTGCCCTCCTCCTCTCATCCTCTCTTCGTTCTCCGTTTCTCTTTCTGTGTTCCCTTCGTGGCTCCCTTAGAGATCAAGAACAATCCCTTTCCCCCTGCACCTCTTTCATCCTTTCTGTTTCATGGTTTATTGTCTTTCTCTCTCCAGTGTTTATTAGTGAAAGGCTTCAGAGGATGAATACCTTGATAAAAGAGAAAGTTGGTAATCCAGTCGGAATGGAAGATAAACCCTCTTCGTTTCAACCTTTCCAAGCACAGTTGGTGCGACAGTGGAATTACTTTAAATACAAATAAAAGAATTCTGATAGCCAGCAACACATCTCCATTGATATTATCCTGTCCTCCGCCTCATATGCCTTGCATGAGTTGACAGGCAGATGAACTCCTCCCCGATAATGACAATGGCTAAGCTGTTCAAGATTATCCTTTTATTATACCCACTGACATGAGGTAGGGTAAAACTGGGAAACAAAATATATCCACTAATTAAAGATGAAGTAAGCATAGTGGTAACACTTTACAATAAGGGTCACTAAGTTAAGGGTTAGTTAATGCTTAATAAGCATTAACTAACCCTTAATTAACAGTTAACTAATGTGTCTGGTAATCATTTACTAATGGTGTTCATGTTAACTAAGGTATTAATTTATACATTATTTAATAGTCATCTTTATAAACTATTAAATAATGTATAAATTAATACCTTAATTAACATGAACACCATTAGTAAATTACACATTAGTTAACTGCTTATGCTTAATAAGCATTAACTAACCCTTATTAAGCATTAACTAACCCTTAACTTAGTGACCCTTATTGTAAAGTGTTACCAGCATAGTAGTAGTAATTAATTAATTACAACATTAATTAATACAACATGTGTAGGTATAACATGGTAACTATTGTCAAAAATATTACAAACCAAGGTGATTAAATCAATAATTTGCACTTTTACCAGCAGTAGATTTGCATTAATGTGTAGTGGGTCTGGCCACTATATCAACATTCCTGTTCGTGCCCTTCCTGGCCCCCTGCACATACAAAGATGAAATACAAGAAACAAGAAAGAAATTCTCCAGAGAAATAAATAAAAAAAACAAGCAAGGAAAGAACACAATCTATCGTTACAGAGGAAAGGATTTTAGAGGAGGCTCTTTTAAAGAAACCTTTTAAAGCTGACAGAGTTTGTGAAGAAATCATCACACAGAGAGTAAGGCCATATTTCTCTAATTCTCACTGTCTGGGCCCCAACTAATATGGAGCAGTTTAAAACGTCTTCATGTCTCAGCTGCAGTGTTTGGTCTATGAAATGATACTGAGATGCCAGCGCTGTGAAAAGGGCTAATGCTGTCAAAAAGTTTAAATCTCACATTCAGGGTTGTAATTATTGCCAGTGCAACCGGTGCAACTACACCACGGCCCGGACGTCAAGGGGCCCATCAGCACCTAAAGCAATGTTGGGCCTCATTGCCTAACAAATTGGCCCCTTTGAGTGTTCCCGAACAGCGTGGCAGCTCCACTGTGGTTATTGAATTGAAGATACATCTGAATTCCCATATAATCTACACAGATAGAAACAATATATACCCCGTGTGCTGTGGACATCAGCACACCTCTGCTATGAAAATGTAAACATAAAAAGAGAGCATCATTTCCTCTCCCCATATCCCCAAATATCTATGTAGGTCCTATAACACCAACAGCGATTTGATGATCATGTGTCAGGCATCAACCAATATTACTTTTTATTAGAATTATGTAAAGCCCTGGGAAAGTGGAACAGATATATATGAAAAATAGACTCTAAAAACTTCAATTCTGCTGTTAAAATCCACTTCACATCTGAGAAAAGGACCACTCCATGTCAAAGTCCACCATCCACCCTACTGTGCAAGCTCCTATCTCAGCGACCCCGTGGTGCGGGCGTGCTCTGCCTCTAGCACGCTGATCAAGGGCAACCTCAGGCAGGACATCGTTAGCCCTTGGATGGGATCTCCCTCCGACTCCCCATCCTCCACATGAGAAATAAAGTCGAGGACTTTCACCCCTTACTGCACAGCAGGGAGGCCTAGAGTATTTTGAGGTTGGGTTATGTGTGGCTTGTCATGGCACCCCCCACCCACACCTCCCACCCCTGTATGCTTTCTCTCCTCTCGCCTCCTGCAATAGCTGTTTGGAAAAATAATACTCAAATAAACACTATATTTTGATCAGTAATTCCTTGGTCTGTTTATTCGATGTCCATGTTCAAAATGTAACGTAATTTGTTCTCCGTTTTCTTTCTATCATCACTTAATGTTCACATGGGGTTTATTTTGAAGTCTATCTTTACTTAATGCAATAAAAGCAACAATGTTGCTACAGATATTTGAATAAATAAATTATGTGTTTTTAAAGAAACAGTGGGCACATCGGCTTATGAGCTGCAAAACAAAATCTTGGAGAGCACACAAAAAAATGTATTTGATCTGAAGAGGTGTTGAGGGCAGGGTTACGATCGAATGCCGACATAGGTTAGAATCAGGGAAGGAGCTACCTGCCCGATATGTACAATGTGCACTGTACACAACCTAAATCTGACACTGAATGTCTTGGTAAAAGATATAGCACAGTACCACCCTTCCCCTCTACTCCCTCTACCCTCCGTACAGCAAGACCAGCATCAGCACTGGTGGCCTCATCAATACCGAGGTTGTTTTAGAATCATCAACAATTAACATTCTATTGATGTTTGTCAGAAATGGCGCATTTTTTGTTCGATGGACCCTTGCTGCTTAAGATACAGACATTACTACGATTTGCGTTGGCTATGGAGGTCTATAAGATACTGAAGGTAAGGCATCGCCATACGTGTCTGTTTTGTGTCCCCTCCTGTTACAAAAGAAGGGATAGTTGTTGCTATAACATTGGCATCATGAGTTTTCACACTTTCAACCAATGTATTGCATGAACAGATTGATTGAAAATTTCAGCCTAAAAAAACATAATGAATTTGAGTAACACCACTTCCCCGGCCCATGTACAGGCCATTTTGTGATGAGAGTTGTTTGAAGGATTACATGCCAAATTTACCAGAACACCCTACAGTTAGTAAAAAACTCTCTCTTTTCTTCTGCCAATAAGAAGGGCAGAAAAAAATTGCCAGATTTCTTTTGAAGAATATTTTTGGGTTTTTTTTTCTTTGTTGAGATAGATTTACATTAGAGATAGTCAGGAAACATTAAGAGAGAGGGGGATGACATGCGACAAAGGTCCTGGGCCGGATTCAAACACAGGACATCTCGTTTACACGGTATGTTGCCTTAGCCCACTGAGTCATCAGGATGCCCCCAAATTGCCAGATTTTTTAATGGACCTTGGCCTGGCGTTCTCTCTACAAGCTGCACAGAGGCAGTAGCCATAACAAAAGCTATCATTGAGCTCAATAACAAAGTAATGAATTAGAAAACATGTAGGAAATGTTTCTAGCAAGTTCAGCTAACATATTCAGTAATGGTGTAACTGTTATTTACAAGCCACTTATTGTTGCTATATTGGTTAGTACAAGGTCAAGGTAGCTGCATAGCTTACAGAGGACTTGTGCCATGACTTGTTCACGCTGTTCACCCTGCTGATATTTTTGCAACAGTGTACTTTGACTGCAAGATTTATTGTGGACATCAGCACAGATATGTGAAATGTAAACATAACAAGAGATCATAATTTCCTCTCTCCATATCTCTCTAGTTAAAGCATGAGTGTGTAGTGCTGTAAGTGCAGTGCACCCAGTCAAAGCAGCGGATCATGTTTGATGAAGATGTGTGGAGTGAACAAGCACTATAACCCAATACTCCATCTAGTTACACCTACATGCCAATACTGAACGGCTAATGAACACCTTTTATTTTGAGTCACATCTGTTGTTCCCTGAAACATGAAACTTTAGTAATAATTTTTAGCGTTTAGACAGTGTATTGTTCATATAAGTATTGTAGTTACTGTCTCTCAGAAACACCCTAGCCTGTTTTATCCTCGTGTATTTGTTCATTTTTAGACAAAAGTTTGTGATGGTTGGATTAATGCCAGTGGATTGGAGCTATACAGTTTTCTTACCGTATCTTAACGCTATTACATTGTCTTACTTTTCAACATTTATCCATATTTTACTACCTGTGTTAGATAACAAGTACTGTCATGTGTATTCACCTGTGGAACTGTAAATACACCGTTTTGTACTTTTATCTTTGAGTGTTGGATGATGACTAACTGTTATTGGATACACGTTAACAAGCAAGTAAGCTGTTGTACCAGGATAACCAAGGCATTCACAATAAGAAAACTATGCTATGTTGCTTTTGCATGCTCAATTCCACAAAATCCAGCTAATGTAGGGCATATTTTAGCTAAATGTATTCTGTGCCTATCTTAGATGTACCATACAGAATCTAACGTTGAGAAAACAGTAGAAACACTGGTTAGAAAGCTATGCATACTTGATTCAGGAATGTAAGTAAATGGCTAATATTAGAATTGGGACCAATCATATCACAGCCTACCTCCTGTTTTGCTAATGTAGGCTACATTAGCTAGAAGTTATTCTGCACCAACCTTAGGATCGGTAGCAAGTTCCGCTCGACTGTTGAATACTACCTTGAATGTCTTTTCTTCTACAGCCTGTAACTTTCCCTTGTTTCTTTTAATACAGCCTACCCAAGGTAAGCATAACCACTGTTGGGCTCATTACTCAAAAAAGTAATGTATTACTCATTGCTCATTTCAAAATTAATATTAGCCTACCACTTTACATATTATTCCCTGGGAGCAGTAATTTGCTCCACTCCTCCTTATATTTATTTTCCGTTATACCCATAAAATTGGCAATTGCATCCTCTCTTAACTGTCAAAAAATACGGTAACGCAATTGCCATTGCCTGGGCACTTCTGTGTGAATGAACAAGGTAACCAAGCATTGATGCCCGATATTTTTGTTATCCTTTGGCTTGATAAAAATCAAACTAGAGGGAATATTTCTAGCCAGAGTAAACTGATGGAGAGTTCTGTCCACTGATGATCATCTGCTAATGATCTTTGGTCCAATTAAATTCTTGAGCTGATCTACCAAGAATGTGCGTCCACAGACCTTGAGACTGGAATGGAGGAGGGAGTCTTCCTCCATCACTGATAGGAGGTACTATCCGGATGGATGGGCAGCCAGTGCCACTTAAGACCTACCTGGTGTGGAGGGTGACACTGGACCTTCACAGTACTGAAGTGAGGAAATGTGAAATGTGTGTGTGATTCATATAAGAGCAGGAGATTCTTAGTGAGTGTGTTTGCATCCCTCATAAGAATCAAACTTTCTGAACTGCGAATGGATTTATGTGTGTGTTTCTCATGAGGGTAGAACAGTCTCTAGTGTCTTATCCAGAAGAGAATTACCACCATTCCTGCAGAAGACCCAGTTAGAGAAGACCCTTATATCTATGAGGCAGCAGTGAATAGGATAGTTTTGTCAGAGGAGAGTCAGCTAGTCCTTATCCAGTGGGCAATTGCCCGAACTGTTCATACTTTGGTACAAAAGCTAACTGGCAAGTTTAGAGTCGTTACTGATAGATCTATAAACTAGGGTGGTAATTGAGAAGTGGTGTGATCTGGCTGGAATGAAGGTTGAGAGAGACATTTGGAGTTGTAAAAGTAAGTGAGTTGAGCGAATGTCTGTCCTTTGTAGGACTATTATTACATGAGGAGAGCAAGATAAAGGAGTGGATGAAAGCATTATACTGTCCTTACTCTCAAGGAAGAAGATAAATAAAAAAAAGTATTGTAGTATTTATGCTGAGTTCCCACAAGAGGGGGCGGTGCCTGAGGGAATTCTGAAGAAAGTCATTAAGAGTGCAAATGATAATAAGTGGGCAAAATATGGGAGGGCAAATTTGGGATATATTCTCATGTTAGAGTAGATGAGTTGTAAAATCTCCCTTGTAACTCATAAAAACAGCCATTTCAAGACTGAGTTTACTGGGACCAGAAAGAAGCTAAAGTAGCACAACAACAACTAGGTGATAGCCAGTGAGAGCCCAAAGCAGAAATGCAGGAGCGAGGTGAGTTAAGGAAACTGTAGTTAAATTTGCCTGTTGACATGAGTCTGTGGGCCAGATAGAATTTATCTTAAAGGAGGGGTGTAGTTGATGTGGTTGATACATGGAACAATGTAGTCAAAACAGCAAAAAACTTTGCAGGAGGATGAAAAGAAACTTTGGGCTGTGCAAACATGAAGCCAGCAGCAGGAGTATAAATCTACTTACAGGCCAGCTCTAACAGTAAGAAGCAGTATACAGGGAGAAAGCATTACCAGCAAGATGTATGTCATGAGTGTGGGCAGAAAGCCATTTGCACAAACACTGCCCATTTGCTCATAATGATGGTCCCCTGCCAGTGCCCCACAATTACAGTTGAACAATTCTCCAAACTCACCATCTCTCAGCAGAAAAACCTGTTAGAGGCAGCCACAGAAGCTCTCTGGAGGGGGGTGATATACTGTATATTAACAGTATCTGGTTGCCATCAGATCCGTTGTAATCTCTAAGACTTGCATTTTTTGCTCACATATCTCACTGCAGTGGGGTTGAAGGTTTCATGCTCTAAAGCACAGCTGGTATCCACATAGGAGAAGCACTTGGGCCATGTTATCAGACAGGGAGCTAAGGATAATACATTCAACAGTAGGGCTGGGTAGCGTTAGAATTTGACCTATTCTGGTGCCATTTTCGATTCTTCTTATCAATCCAATTCTTTATCGATTCCCTTATTGATTGCTACTGTCATGGCTCTTGCCATGACTCTAGTTTTCCTTGTGTTTCTCGTTGTTCCCTGCCCCCTGTGTGTCTCCGCCTCCCTGGTTTGTCTTTCTGTGTTTGTCGGTGTCTGTCGTGTGTGGCGTGGGCGTGGCTCCCTCCCCTTCCCAGCTCCGGGGCTCCTGAGTTGCCGACACACCTGAACCTCATCACTCATCACCTCCTGTATATCAACCCCGGCGTACCTACCAGTGGTCGCCAGATTGTTCCACCAACTCCGTGGTAGACACACTCTCGGTCGCTCTGCACTTTATGTCTGGACTTACCTTGTGTATCAAGTTCTGTTAATGTTGATCGTGTCTCTCCTGTGCCCAGGATTTCCTCCATGAGTCTCTCCACCTGCCCACGCCACATCTGCCAGCCACCCAGCTTTCCTGCCTGTCCGCCAGCTCGTTACACTCCAACCCGAGCTCCAGCCAGCCGTCTCACTCGCCGGCTAACCCACCAGCTCGTCAGCTCGCCGGTCAGCCCAGCTCCGATCATCTTCCCTACTCCGGCTGCCTGCCTTCATCTCACCACTTCTAATTCCAACCTCCAATAAATCGCTTTTCCTTTTACATTTTGTCTGTGTCTGCATTTGGGTCCAAGAAGACAACCATTCCTAACAGAACAATCTGGCCAAGAATGGACCCAGCAGACACTGACACCCTTCGCCAGGCTATCGCTAACCAGGGCGCACTCGTGGGCCAACACGACCAGACCCTCCGGGACGTGATAGAGACCCTGCGGTCACTTACCTCCAGTGTGTCCCAGCTGACTGGACAAATGGACCAAGTTGCCGCGCAGTTTTTGGCTCCCCTGACCGGGACTGCAGGTCTATCCTCTGCTGGTCCTTCACCTCCTCCGCCGCCAGCCATTCCGGCTCCGCTTCCTAGAGAACCTTTCGTCCCGACGCCTGAACGCTACACAGGAGATCTGGGAACTTGCCGTCGATTCCTCCTGCAATGTTCCCTTGTGTTTGAACAACAACCCTCCACGTATATCTCAGATAAGTCCCGTATAGCCTATGTCATTGGGCTTTTGAGTGGTCAAGCTTCTCTTTGGGCCACAGCTGTTTGGGAGAGTCAGTCTGAGATTTGTAGTTCATATGACAGATTTGTAACAGAGATGAAGAAGGTTTTCGATCATCCCGTTCGAGGCAAGGAAGCCTCAAAACGGCTCCTTTCTCTCCGTCAAAATTCTGTCAGTAGCAGAATATGCAGTAGAGTTCAGAATTCTAGCGGTAGAGAGTGGGTGGAATGAGGAGTCTTTACAGGGAGTTTTTCTCAACGGTCTCAGTGAGAGCCTTAAGGATGAGCTAGCGGCTAGGAATGAGACGACTAGTTTGGACTCCCTCATTTCCCTCTCGATTAGGCTTGACAACCGCCTTAGAGAGCGCCGCAGGGAGAAAGCTAGCCGTTTTTCCGTTTCCTCTCCTAGTTGCACCCCTAGAATCCCCTCTCGTAGCAGCTCTAACCAGTCAGTCTCCCTCGGGGTTACTGCCAGTCAGTCGTCTGTAGTCGCCGTGGACGAGCCCATGCAGGTGGGTCGAACCCGTCTTTCCCCAGCGGAGCGTCAGCGACGGATGAGGACCGGCGCCTGCATCTACTGTGGCCAGGACGGTCACTTTCTGGCAGCATGTCCGCTTCGGCCAAAAGAGGAGGCTCGTCAGTGACTGTGGGGGTACTGATGAGCCATACCACCATCTCTTCAACTCCCCGCACTCGTATGCAGTTCCATGCTTCCCTGCTCTGGAAGGAAGATTCCATCCCGGTGCTTGCTCTAGTTGATTCCGGCGCTGATGCGAATTTCATTGATGCCAATCTGGTTTCCCAAGCTGGCATTTCCACCGAGGCCCTTTCTTCCACGCTGGAGGCAAATGCACTGGATGGCAGGCTTCTGGCTCGGGTCACCCACCGTTCCGTACCCCTCAACCTCCTCATTTCAGGAAACCACAGGGAGTCCATTCAGCTCCACCTGATCTCCTCTCCTCTCGCTCCTGTGGTTCTGGGTCGGCCCTGGTTAGAGTTGCATAACCCGCATATAGACTGGTCTACGGGGACGGTGGTTAGTTGGAGTGTCTTCTGTCATTCTCATTGCCTCCAATCTGCTCTGGCACCTGGGGAGTCCGCCGTTTCTCCCTCTCCCGAGCCTCCTGATCTCTCCTCCGTGCCTGCTGAGTACCATGATTTGGGAGAGGTATTCAGTAAACAGCGAGCCCTCGCCTTACCTCCTCATCGGCCGTATGATTGTGCCATCGATCTGCTACCTGGAGCTCCTCTGCCCTCTAGTCGTCTCTACAACCTGTCTCGTCCTGAGCGGGAGGCCATGGAGAAGTACATCCACGACTCCCTGGCCGCCGGACTTGTTCGTCCTTCCTCTTCTCCCGTAGGAGCGGGGTTTTTCTTCGTGGCCAAGAAGGATCTTACCCTGCGTCCTTGTATTGATTTCCGTGGTCTAAATGATATAACGGTAAAGAACAAGTATCCTCTTCCTCTCATTGACTCTGCTTTTGTGCCCCTACAACAGGCTACCGTTTTCTCCAAGCTGGATCTCCGGAACGCTTACCACCTTATTCGGATTCGAGAGGGAGACGAGTGGAAGACGGCGTGTAACACTCCCCTGGGACACTTCGAGTACCTGGTGATGCCCTTCGGTTTAACCAACGCTCCCGCCGTCTTCCAGGCTCTCGTTAACGACGTCCTCCGAGACATGTTGAACCGCTTCATCTTCGTTTACCTGGATGACATTCTGATCTTTTCTCGGGACATGGAGGAACATACCCAGCATGTGCGGTTAGTGCTCCGTCGTTTACTTGAGAACAAACTGTTTGTGAAAGCCGAGAAGTGTGAGTTTCATAAGTCTTCTGTGAGTTTCCTGGGTTACATCATTGAGCGGGGACAGGTGAAGACGGACCTGGCCAAGATCCAGGCAGTGTCGGAGTGGGCTAGACCTACTACCCGGAAACAACTCCAGCGATTCCTGGGGTTTGCTAACTTCTACCGGCGTTTTATCAAAGACTACAGCAGAGTTGCAGCTCCCCTAACCCGGCTAACCTCTCCTGTTTCTAGCTTCTCTTGGACCCCTGAGGCTGATACCGCGTTTAACCACCTCAAGAGACTCTTTACCTCCGCCCCGGTTCTGATTCACCCAGATCCCTCTAGGCAGTTTGTGGTAGAGGTGGATGCTTCTGACTCGGGAGTGGGGGCTGTGCTTTCTCAGCGTGCGGCCGACGACATGAAACTACATCCCTGTGCATTTTTCTCCCGACGTCTCTCCCCTGCAGAGAGCAACTATGATGTGGGTAATCGAGAGCTACTGGCTGTGGTTCTGGCTTTGGAGGAGTGGAGACACTGGCTGGAGGGCTCCGAACATCCCTTCATCGTTTGGACTGATCATAAAAACCTCTCCTATCTCCGTTCTGCCAAACGACTGAACTCTCGTCAAGCTCGGTGGGCATTGTTCCTTGGCCGTTTCAGTTTCACCCTCACCTATCGCCCTGGTTCTCGGAACGTTAAGCCTGATGCTCTCTCTCGCCAGTCTGCACTCGAGAAATCAACCTCTGAGCCGGAGCCCATCCTTCCCTCTTCCTGTGTGGTTGCTGCAGTTACGTGGGAAGTGGAGGATGTAGTTCGAGAAGCGCAACGCACCCAGCCAGATCCAGGTAATGGTCCTCCTAACCGTCTGTTTGTGCCTGAATCCGCCAGGTCCCAGGTTCTCCAGTGGGGACACGCCTCGAAGCTCTCCTGCCACCCCGGTCTCCATCGCTCGCTGTCCTTCATCAAGCGGTGATTTTGGTGGCCCTCTATGGAGAAGGATACCAGGGGTTTTGTGTCAGCCTGCTCTGTTTGTGCCCGCAGTAAATCTTCTCATCTTCCTCCAGCTGGATTACTGCGACCTCTACCCGTTCCCAGCCGTCCTTGGTCCCATATTGCGGTGGATTTCGTCACCAGCTTACCTCCATCATCTGGTAACACTACCATACTTACCATTGTTGATCGGTTTTCGAAGTCTGTCCATTTTGTTCCCCTTCCTAAACTCCCCTCTACCACTGAGACAGCTGATCTTATGGTTAATCATGTGTTCCGGCTTCATGGTATTCCACTAGACATTGTCTCCGACAGAGGACCACAGTTCATCTCTCAAGTGTGGAAGAGTTTTTGCCAGGCGCTGGGTGCCACTCGCAGTCTTTCCTCTGGTTACCACCCCCAAACGAACGGCCAGACGGAGCGGGCAAATCAGGATTTGGAAGCAGCTCTTCGGTGTGTCACAGTGCGCAACCCGTCCAGCTGGAGTTCACTCCTACCCTGGGTCGAATACGCTCACAATTCCCTCACCAGCTCCGCCACAGGTATGACCCCTTTCCAAGTCTCTCTGGGTTTCCAACCTCCTCTTTTTCCCGCTCAGGAAGAGGAGGTGGCGGTGCCGTCCGTGCAGGCCCATCTCCAGCGGTGTCATCGCATTTGGAAGGCGACTCGTGCCGCCCTTCTCCGCTCTGCTGCCCGTAACCAGCGCTTTGCCGATCGCCACCGGACTCCTGCGCCTGCATACCAGCCGGGACAAAAGGTATGGCTTTCCTCTCGGGATTTGCCTCTGCTGACAGAGTCTCGCAAATTGGCGCCCCGTTTTGTGGGTCCATTTGAAATTGAAGGGATCGTCAATCCATCTGCTGTGCGCCTTAAGTTGCCTGCCTCCATGAGGGTCCATCCCACGTTTCATGTCTCCCTTCTGAAGCCTGTCTCTTCCAGTCCCTTATCGCCTCCCACCGCTCCCCCTCCACCTCCCCGGATGATCGACGACCATCCAGTTTACACTGTGCATCGACTCCTGGATGTTCGCCGCCGTGGCCGGGGGTTCCAGTTTTTGGTGGACTGGGAGGGATATGGTCCTGAGGAGCGTTCTTGGGTTCCCAAGCGGGACATTCTGGATCCTTCTCTCATCCGTGATTTCTATCGGGAGCATCCGGATAGGCCTGGTGGGTCGCCTGGAGGCGACCGTTGAGGGGGGGGTACTGTCATGGCTCTTGCCATGACTCTAGTTTTCCTTGTGTTTCTCGTTGTTCCCTGCCCCCTGTGTGTCTCCGCCTCCCTGGTTTGTCTTTCTGTGTTTGTCTGTGTCTGTCGTGTGTGGCGTGGGCGTGGCTCCCTCTCCTTCCCAGCTCCTGGGCTCCTGAGTTGCCGACACACCTGAACCTCATCACTCATCACCTCCTGTATATCAACCCCGGCGTACCTACCAGTGGTCGCCAGATTGTTCCACCAACTCCGTGGTAGACACACTCTCGGTCGCTCTGCACTTTATGTCTGGACTTACCTTGTGTATCAAGTTCTGTTAATGTTGATCGTGTCTCTCCTGTGCCCAGGATTTCCTCCATGAGTCTCTCCACCTGCCCACGCCACATCTGCCAGCCACCCAGCTTTCCTGCCTGTCCGCCAGCTCGTTACACTCCAACCCGAGCTCCAGCCAGCCGTCTCGCTCGCCGGCTAACCCACCAGCTCGTCAGCTCGCCGGTCAGCCCAGCTCCGATCATCTTCCCTACTCCGGCTGCCTGCCTTCATCTCACCACTTCTAATTCCAACCTCCAATAAATCGCTTTTCCTTTTACATTTTGTCTGTGTCTGCATTTGGGTCCAAGAAGACAACCATTCCTAACAGCTACTGTATACATTTTCAGGGGTAAAAGACTACATATTTTATTACTCAAGAAAGACATTGCTATGTGGAGTTACTCCTGTATTACTTTTCAAAATGGCTAAGGCACATAACAACAACATCATACAAGAACGACCCATAATTACAATATTTCCAACAGCACTTGAAGGCATCATCTGCTTGCTACTGTAGTGACGGCTGGCCCAGTGAAGAACAAGTGCAGCAAATCTAGGATTTAATAAGATAAGTGCAATCGTTTGGCTTCAGAACACTTTGATTATGCCACACAAGCTGTTTGGAGTAATTGTATGGCCTTTTTATGTGCCATTTGGAACTTTCAAGAAACCGTATCCAGCAACTTATGTCGTTATGAAGAAGGCGAACAAAATAAGATAGTCGCACACATCCTGAAACCTACTGAAGGCAGGTGCTGGACCCGGAAGTAGTACTATATCAAACAATGAAAGTCCGCACACTGTAGCTCCCTTTTGTTGCTTTATTTGCACCGCAAAGTCAGTGACGTTTCGAGCACACTGCTCTTCTTCAGGTGGCCATGGAGCTGCACTAGCAAACTGTGTGGACACACAAACTTAACCGGTGTTTCAACCCTGTTTTCGACTGACATGAGGGGGAGTACGTAAGGCCCCGGCGTCAAATTATGTCATTGTTTGCGATTGACAGCACACCGAAAGGGTCAAACAGGTCATTGTGCAGGTACTGGAGAAACATCCAGCTGTTCAAAATGCTTAATGATCATTAGGAGGTATTGTTACTGCGGTCACTTACCGATTCCGGTGAATTAGGCAAGTTGGAATCGGGACTAAATTGGAACTAGTTCTCGATACCCAGCCCTATAGGTGACAGGCTGCAGGCCATTCAAAGCCTCTGTATTCCTGCTATTGTCATACGGATCAAGAAACTGTTGGGCCTGATGGGCTATGTCAGAAGCTTTGTGCAGTCATTCTCATTGATAACAGCTCCATGAAATACTCTGATGGCAGGGGGGAGGAAGAGTTCTAATCTATAGAGAGGATCCCTGAGTGCCAAGAATGGTTTTCCAACCTGAAAGTAATTTTCCATAGCTTCAAACTCCTCCGACACCCAGGCTTTCACCACTTCAGCTTCAGAAGTGCCCCCCTCACCACTTATGTTCAGGTTCTTGGGTTGCCACCATGGCAAACACTGACCACCTTCTGGCCACAGCTCCTTCCATTGACTTCCACAACAGAGAACAGGGACCATTCCAACTGCATGTCCCCAACCTTCACCCCGATACTCAGAGGTAAGAGTTGAAATCAGTCAGTACGTGGAGCCTTCTCCAGCACCCCACCCACTGTCTCAAAGAAGGCTGAGTACTCTGAACTGCTGTTAGGTGCATACGCACAAACAACAGTCAGAGTTATCCTCTCTGTAACACACAGTCGCATTGAGGCGACCCTCTCATTCACTGGGAGAAACATCAACTGTGCAGCAGCCAGAAGGGGACTCGTGAGTATCTCCACACCCATCTGACACCCTGGGCAATTCCTGAGTAGGAAAAAGACCACCCCCTATCAAGGAGTTTGGATCCAGAATCAACACTGTGTGTGGAGGTGTGCCATCTGTATCCACTGCTTTTCTATCTCTGGTCCATCGCTGGCCGTCTCTATCTACTGCTGATCTATCTGGTGAGTCGCTGGCCATCTCTCTCTATTGCTGATCTATGTCTGGTCAACTGCTGGCCATCTCTATCCATTGGTGATCTATGTCTGGTCAACTGCTGGCCATCTCTAGCCATTGCTGATCTATGTCTGGCAAATTGCTGGCGGTCTCTATCCACTGCTCATCTATCTCTGGTCAATCACCAGCCATTTCTATCTACTGCCGATCTATTGCCAGTCAATTGTTGGCCATTTCTAGCCATTGCTGACTATCTCTGGTTAATCGCTGGCAGTTTGTATTCATTGTTGGCTATTTCTGGTCAATCACTATCGGTCTCTCATAATGCTCTGTTACTGGTCATTGTTGGCCATCTGTATCCACTGCTGATCTATTTCAGGTCATTGCTGGCCGTTTCTAGCCACAAGTGGCTAAACCAGGTAATGGCCAATTATATCTGGACACTATTGGCTATTTAATAAGCTGCCCCCTTACTGCTGTTGTTTCTGACAATTTAGCCTCACATTTATTGCCTTCTAAATCTTCAGCTATCACCCATCTCTTTTCCATCTATCTAATATTAGGTGCAGTTTTCTCTCAGGTAAGGTTGGAAATCATTACATATATTTTGTTGGGAAATTATACTGCCACAAGGTTACTACCCCATGAAGATATTTCATGATGCTGTCTAATCGCCAAAGAATTTTCTGTAAATTCTAGATTCGCCTGTAAATTCAGTCATGCAATAAAACTTCATTCATCCTTCTATTAGTCTCTCCTGATTGAAATAAAGTACAAGTTATTGTGCAATGTACTATAGACTCCATTGCCATTGCATTTCTATAGTGCCAGAAGAACATGACAATGGATGCGTAAACTAAAACAAATATTGTCGCCTTACTTTTTTTGCTAACTCTCAAGCTTTTGTGATGAAAACATTGCAGTGGAATTTTAGGTTGTAACACTACTGTGTTCAATTATCACATCTAGTAAGTTTCACATCAATATATTTGAAACACAAAATCCTTACATAGCACTCTCCACACAGTTTGCATCAACACAAATACATTACATATTAAGTGCTCCTGGCATTAGAGTGCTAAACAGACTGCTACAGGAAAACAAACATACACAGCATCACAATCACAAACCAGGTGTGTTTACTACCTGCAAAAGATGAGCACCAACAGGCAACTACAGCCACTGTGTGTTTAAGAGCGATTAGATTTTTCATTTGGACATAAAGGCAAAGTACAAAAAATGAAAAACACAAAGTATGAACACACCGCACAAGATAGTGTCTTTTTGATGAACAGTCTTTTTTTAACTGCAAAAAAAAATGAATGAAAACAAGAATGCTGGAAAGGTAAGGGGGTCCAGCCACACAGAACAATCAGACAATAAGCTGTCGGATTTAAACTACCAAAAGATAAAAGAACGAAGCCTAAACAAACAAAAGCTGTGAAAACAGGACTGTCCCTTTCCCCAAATAAAAAAGAAAAAGAACTAGACAAAACATCCATCAAAAAGCAAAAGGGGCTACTGTCAGTGTGGGAAGTCTGCCTCTTACTGCTCCAGATGTCCTTTGAAGGGCCACAGATGTAAACATAGAACCTTTGGACCCCTTTCAAAATACATTGTCTAAAATAATGAATGGCATTCAAAAATCTAAAGTTGTATTTCTTGATCACTCAAAATCCATTTTTTACAATCAATCTTGGTTTATCCAGACAGGTCCATTACAATCACATTTTTTTGCATTGATCGTTCTAATGACAGTCTGGCAAGTTGACTTGAGATTTCAGGTTTTCATCTAACAGCAGTGACAGTAAAAAGGAAAACGAGCAATAACTATGAGTTCAAGACAAGTCTTTTGTGCACGGGAACATTTTTATTCTCATTTTCAAAAAGCCCAAAGGTTTTCATCAGCAGCAGTGATTTATTAAAGGAAAAAGCCACACTTAGGCATACAGACAAGGCAAGCCATTGCATGTGGCTAAAGGCTAACCTACAAGCCAAGCAACCAGCTTCAGTCGTGGGAGAAAATTAGGTGACAGTGAAGAAGAAAATTAAGGTTCAATATTAGAGAGCCCTATCCAGTGGTGGCCCAGAATTCCCTGGCAGAACCCACCTCTCTAGGGGGATCCTGGGGCATGCTCCCCCAGCATATATATTTTTTTACAAAATGCTTATATTTAATGCTTTTTTTTTTTTTGTAGTTTAACTTGATTTTAAGGTTAAACAAACCCCCATAATGGTCTAAATTATCCCCTGCATAACATTACAAAGATAACTAAAACACTTGTATCCTGATGGTAAGTGTTGCTGACAAGGGTGTCAATTTCATTTTAGAAGTGGTAGGGACATTTAAGGTGGGGGGTGTGGGGCTTCTCCCCCAGAAGATTTTTTGCTCACTGCAATTTCATGCATTTTTACATTACTTGGCACGGCTCGTGGCACCTCTATTGAAGCACTTTTCAAGGATCAGGGTAATTTTATTGCTGGAACCCAATTTCTGATGATGTTTTCATTATTATTTATCCTCAAAAACAAATAAGGCCATATGACAAATAATGTGATAACGTGGCAGGTATTGTGATAATTTGGCTGTTGACCTTACTGTATTACCCCCAAATATAGCTTTTCACAGAAGCCCTGCACATATCATTATACTGCCGTTAACTTGAATCTTAAATTTATAAAATTAAAGATCATATCATACCTCTGTATTATATTTGAATGTAATTCTTAAATTATTATAATTCAATCGAAGATTTCCACACTTTGCATCCCAGTTGCATCCATAAAATAAACGATAAAAGACTATAGTGAAGCCATGGGCAGTGCAGTGTCTTTGCTATAATATTGCTAGAATGAAGAAAAAAAATACTATTCACTTCTTCTATATTTTACTAGCATTTCCCTGTCTGAAGGTGATTGTACCTGGCTATCACTAAAATGTTCTGCCACTTCCCTCAAAACTGGCGCAACCTGCTCCTGCTAGAGGAAACATGACATGACAAAAAAAGTCAGCTCTCAAAATATCATCCATTAATATTTATTATACAATGGCCTGGATGAATACTTAATTCTGACTGGCTGGAGGGGCGTTGATTAATTTCAGATAACCACATGGCTCTGGCATAGTAGTCCTTATCACTGTTCTAAATTAATGCACCACGTTGAGACGTGCTGAGGAATTGAATGATATTATTGTGTACAAGGGTGGCAGTTAAGAGATGGGCATCTTAGCTTATTAACTTTCTACATCATTGAATCACCTGAACTCTGCTGGTCTGTCTCCCCTCATCTGAGGCTGATCCTCCTGCCTCCATTCGGCTCTGTTAAATAGAGCAGTGCATGTATTCAGAAGTTACAAGACTGATGGCTGTCTATAGGGGACTTTTAAATGACTATATTCAGATTAACTCAAAGATAATATATGATACACCACTGCAACATATTTAGCTATCATTATAGTTAATCAAGCAATAGATAGCTACATATTCCTTCACTCTCCTTGCCATGCTAGGTAGCAAACTTCACACTACAGTAATTTCAGTTACAAAGCTGGATCATGTGGAAATGACAGTGATATGTCTGTCTGTCTACAATTTAAATTCACTTGAACACAGTATTTTGTCACTCACAAGAATGTCTAGTCTGTTTCACAATTTAGCATCTCCGTGGCTCAGATTAAACTGTGGGCACTTGTCATTTGATTGCGCGTTTGTTTGATGTGGCCCGGCTTCCCGGTTGGGTGATGCTTTCCCTTTTTAAGCACTGTGATTGGCCCATCCAAACACTGCCCAGCTGACAAAATTTGGTATAAAACAAACCGAATGAGTTGTTTTAAGTGTCCAGAACTGGTACAACCACCATTACTGCTCAGTATGTATTTTTTCAGAACCAGAATGCGTAAATTCACTTCCGGAATGCTAAGCCTAACCATCCAAAAGATTCCCCCAATTAAATCCATGACAACATGACGTAAGTTACAGAAGAAGCTATAGTTTATTTACACTCAATTGGCTAGACACCAGTGCGATGCCCAGAATTTCTTTACCTTGGGCAAGCTGCTGGTATGTATTTTTAACGAGACTCATGCTGTCTCATCTTAAAAGTTAAAATTGAAGCTCTTTGGGCTCACTCCTTCTTTTAAAAACTATTGACTTTCCTTGCTCAGAGTGGCCATGAGAGACCCTTTGAAATCCTCCACAAAGCAAGTAAACCATGTTTGAATGCTGATGCTGTCACAGTTTTCATGCTAATACACTTACATTCCCTGTGGGAGAGGAGGAGATCAATAGCACTGGATCTAAACCACAACCAACTTACAGCCCATTGACAGATGACAGCTGGAGTGTTCTTTGGAGTCAGGTAATTCTAGCTATGCATTCAGCATTCCAGGTAGAGAAGCACAAGAACAAACAGGCCAACAAATTGAATGAATGTAGAGCACTTTGAGCTGCAAAGGTGGCATATAAATAGAGGTCATTCATTCATTCATTCATTCATTCATTCAACAAGTTGATATGCTTTAAGCAATCAAAGGAGCCCTTACATCTATGGTGTATATCAGGGCTATTCAACTATATTGTTCAGGGGGCCACATTGTCAGAAAGCTAAGGGCCCGGGGGCCGGACATTTTATTTCATTATGTATGTACACTTGACACAAGGCGCCACCACATTTTCAAAACTTTTATTTCGCTACATTGCAAAAGTAGCCTAATCATAAATTAAAAAAGAAAATAAATAGGCATTCTTTAAGTAATCAGGCCAAGTGCTTAATTTCATTTTCTTTATTTTTTTCTTTTTCTTTATTTACACATATTTCTCAGTCCAGTCGCTGTTGAATTGACGATTTTCGGCATCAACTTTTCTTTTCTTCAGCGTTGATAGTGACATTGATGATGTCATACGATAATTTGCATATCAATATATAATGTTGCTCTTGTTATGCACGCCGCGGCGTAGCCCATTTTAATATAAGTGCTGACTCCGCCCACCCGGGCCAGTTTCGGTGTACGCCGGTAGCAATTACAAATGGACCCTATCCTACAGTCCCTGCTCTCAGCGGAGGGAGGGGGCTACGCTGTGTGTGGGAAGTGCTGTGATCGTCAGATCTCTCTGGATTAGACAAGCAAGTAGAGAAAACCGGCATCAGCCATACCAATTTATTGCCAAATGCTTTGGGATTCAACACATTAACATTGCTTCCCATGGTCAGAAAAAGTCGCCAGATTTGTCGCTAGTCGCTTTTGAGAAATAAAGTCACCAGGGGGGTCTGAAAAGTCGCTAAGTCTAGCGACAAAGTCGCCAAGTTGGCAACACTGCACCTACCGTACTGGAGTATGTAGAACAGGATCTAGTTTACATTACACAGGAGCGCTCTGCTGGTTTGAAGGATTTATTGTGGCAAAAATGTCCGTTATTCGCGTGATTTTTTTTTCTTCAGGTTTTAAATTTTATTTATTTGTAAACAGAACTGATCGGCGGGCCGGTGTGACTTGATTGGTGGGCTGGAGTTGGCCCGCGGGCCGCCAGTTAGGCCTGGTGTATATGAAACAAACTGAGGGAGGATGAAAGCACATGACATCCCTTGTCAACATCAAATATATAACTATTGATTACAAAGGAAAATTGAGGACAAAACTTCTCCAGCATGAATAAGACAGTATGCACCATAAATAGGTAACAGCGTTTCAGGTCTCCTTGAGCACGAAATTGAACACCTTCCTGCACTTAATTTAAGTCCTGGATAAAAGCATGAGCTAAATTAATATAAAAGATAAAAGAAACAAAGTGCACACAGAAGTATGTCCTGGTCTGTGTTCAAATGCAGTTAATATGTCAACCTGGATAAACTGCCTGGAACAATGTTAACTAGCATATAACAATACAATAAAGCCCTTGCTGTACAAGCAGCACTGGAGCAGTACGCACGTTCAGTCTTGGCAAAAGCTTCTTCTGCGCCATTAACTAGTCATTGGTGGTGTCAGTTATTTGTATGACTCTGCCCACGTCCAGACAGTATCAGAGCTTTAACAGCGGTCTCTTGACTGCTGTGACAGCCTGAGTGGAAGATCTGTGTTTCTCTGGGAGACGTCATTCAGCAAAAGTTCAGAAGAGCCTCATATGCATCAACTGACTGGCAGCCAGTACTATACTGGGGCTGTAAAATCATCAATTGTGCCATTTTTTGAAGTTTTGTGAAATAAGAAAAAATGGAAAACCACACTCATTTATTGCATCCAAGAAATTAATTTCCTGTCAATTTGTGGGTGCTGTGCAGGTAAACAAACTCTTTGGCCTTTATCGTTTTGTCTTGTTTTTCTTTTCTTTTGTCTTCACTCATTTCCTGTCTTAAATGTAGGCTTTAAAAGAATGGAGATGTGGTCATTTTGTTTTATTATTTTTCTTGGGTAATGCTGCTACTGCTTAGCCTTAGTTATTTTCTCACAACAGTACATTTCTCTGATATACATATACAGTTAAATCAGCTTCTGTTTTCATTGGGTCAATGTGAATTATTCATTACTTAATGTATGGTTCCAATATTCCAGTTTGTCCATACAATGGGTTCTAGCACTGCTTATGTTCTGAGTATTTCAATCCCAGTCAGAGAGACATTAACATTTTACCACCCACAAGTCTTTCAGTGTGTTTTATTCTGAAATTGACTGTAATTACTGCACTCTGGTGAAGGCTTATGACTCACTAAGCCATCTCACTTGGGGCTGTTACCCGCCCTTGACTCAGAGGGAGTTCTGCTCCAATACCATTTCCTATTAAATAAGATGTTTAGTTTGTCTTCAGGCTCCCTAGGGAGTTGAGCCTAGCGGGTGTTGCACTCCAGCTGTGCCTCGCGCTTATGCCTTTCTTTTTCCCTCCTCTTCCAATCAAATTGGTGGGGGATGGCTGTTTTCATTTGAACCATAAATCCGCCAAGTGTAGAGTGGCAGAGGTAAGGGGGTTTAGAGTTGGTGCAGAGAGGAGGATGAGCCGTTTTGGTTGTATCCGGGTGCCAGTGATATGAATATTTTATCAACGTGTCTGTGAGCACCCATTCGGAGAGGCAGGGGCGGGGGGATCTGTATCCTAATGAGGGAGGTCTTTCATGTGAAACAGAGCAAGGCAGCGGTTCTTAAGAAATTCTGTATAAATCAAGGAACTGGTTCCTTGGATGAGCCAGCAGGTTCAGCTATAATGCAAGAAGGGAGGGGCATTTCTCAAAAGTTGCTCCCTTGGAAGGAATGGAAAGACAGGGAAGGAACCGATAGACTCATATTCTGCCTGCCTTTGAAGTAATATCCTGTGGCTTTCATTTGGACCTTGAAATGAAACCTGGGTCCCTTTTTATGTGTTTTATGTCTCACCACTTTCTGTTCTCTTTCCTATATCAGTCTCTTGTGCTGCCCTAGGTTTCATAATTTCTCCTCTTAAACTGAACAGTAGACAGACCCATTGGTCATTTGACATTGTTACACACTGAAATGTGAAACATATTCAATATACAGTATATAGGGTTTCTTATTTGCGACCTCTGTCCCTGGTTAGGCTTTTGACAATTAAAAACATCCAACATAACAAAACATACAAGTACAATCATAAAAAACAAAACATATACTAAAAACACATGCAGAACAACAAATACATAAGAATTATATTTTGTGGAGAGCTGAATTTATAAGTGGGTGCACAACTGACAGTCCTTAAGAAACTGGTTTAGCGTAAGATTGAAATGGTCATAATATGGTCAGATTTGAGTTGTATAGGTAAAGAGTCATATATGTGAAAGCCATCTGGCATAAAGAGGTCTTGCAGTAGGGCACTTCACAGTTCCCCACAGCAGCAGCTCTAGTAAGGGACCCAAAGTTTTGTATCGGCTTCACCATACAATTGAGCACTTCAGGAGCTTTTGCCTGTAGGCATTTATGGATTTAGCACTAGAAAATTTTATAAAATTAGTAAAACTTAAAATATGTAATTTCTTAAGGACATTACAGATGATAAAATTGTAGTTTCAGTGATAAAGTTTTTTAATCCTAAATTTCTATTGCACAGTTGCATAGCCTTCCTAGGGCTTTAATCAGAGTAGGGTTTGCCTGAGACCATGAAATGACACAGCAACTTAAATGTGTCAGTGTCATCTGCATACATCTGCAGTCCTGCACCATGGCATATTTCTGGAGGATCATTTATACATAAACTAAAAAGCAAGGGTCCACATAGAGATCCTTGCAGAATGATTGTTTTGCTACCTAAGAAGCAACATTTTTTTAGTTTTAGTTCATATTTACTAACACCAAATTGAACCGTATGCGCAGGGGGAAAGCCCAGTGGCATACGTAATGCACCAATGATGGTGTGTGTGTGTGTGTGTGTGTGTGTGTGTGTGTGTGGAGTATCTCTCTACCACTTCAGAGTGAACTGACAGGGAATAAAATCAACTCAGAACATCTTATCAATTCAGAGGGTTGTCACTGGGGGCTCGCCAGCTAAGAATCAACTCCTACAAAATAAATGTACCAAGTTGTGCAAATCAATACTTGTGTGTACCTCTCAGAAGCAGCATGAGGGAGCAGCGCACACACGACTATTCGATGGAAATCTGCTCTATATCCACCACAGCAGCTTCAGATATTACAGCGAGTTTTGTAGTCATGATTTATCTTAACATTTCAGGAATAAAATTGGTTTAAAGTTTGTCTGTTCATCAGTGATCTCATTCAGTCAGCATCCACAGGAGAAAAAAAAGGACAGGAAGGAAGTTTCCGGCAGGTTTGCGTATGAAGAGTGAGAGGGCGGGACTGATCATAGTGTTGATTGGTTATTGGCTGAATCAATTTGACTGACATTAAGCTTTCTCTAAAATCTTTCTAGTATTTTCAGATTAAAATGTTTGAGGAATGAAGAAAATTATGAAAGAAAATATACTACTGACTGTCTGCGTAAGCATACACTTGCAGGCATGAACAATTTCCACACAGAAAACTTGCATCTTCCTAAAGTTTTACAGGTGTGTGTGGCTCTCTCACTTTCCCCTCTAAAGACACCACTCACTATTCAAAACTCCTGCCTCTCAGAGCAGTTGTGGGCAGGAAGTTTGAAAACACAGAATCAATCTACTTTCACAAAATTGCTCACTCTGCTCTCACAGGTCGTATTGAGATGCTTCTTTTTCATGCCCTACACTTCACCCTGCGTTTTTGAGCCATCTCAGACATCCAGAGATTTGATTTTGATTTTGTCAGCAAAAAATCTGCTATGCTGTTGTAGTGTGAGATATGTAAAGACAAGTTTTTGACAACAGTGACCGGCCAATGATAGCTAGTCAGTTAACCTGGTGGAAAAGGTGGAAACTGCAAAACAACACAGCTTCATCATGGCTTTATAATTTACCTCAACTCTCTCTGCAGAACAGACAACCCATGCTGCCCGTGTCTCCCTGGCATCTGGCCCTCCTCTCCTTTTTTTTTCTTACTCAGCACAAACAATAAGCGCTGCAAGCTGCTGTTCCTTCTCAAGCTCCATTTTAGCACAATTGGGTAAAGAACACCTTTTGAGTTTGTCAATCTGTAGGGACTTGGGAACACAAAAACATCCAAAATATCAACTCCAATAGTAACAGTGCTGAAAATAGCACACTGTTTATGGTAAGAATTAATGAGTTTTAACTTAAAACCTTTTCCTTAGCAATCTGTAGACTAGATTGGCATAAATATAATATACCCAAATGTTGTTTGAATAAATTGGTGTGGACTATGTACTTTGCCATCATAAAGGAATATATATAACCCCAGAGCTACACAGCATGTGTTCCGTTTGCGTATCCGTATTGTTGCGGCCCAGTTGCAGCACGGCAGTTTAAGCTCCGTTATTGTTCCGCCCACGGTCTGCCCGTTCTGTTGCGCGTACTAGGGTTTTAGCTATGGGTAAGTGAACACAGTTATCTAGTTTTGCTTATTGATCCATAAACAACTCAAGTTGTACCGTGAGGAACATTAATGTAACACAGAGGAGGAGTAGCCTACTTATGTCGTTGGTTAGGGTTAGAGAGTATAGGCGTAGGTTGCCAAATAGAAGCTTCTCAGCAGCTATCCGTGGATAACCTCATCTCCAACATTTATTTAAGCGACATTGGTTCATGTATCCTCTATTTTGTTAACTGACATGGTGATAAATAACTACAATAAGCAAAATATTGGCATTTATATACGTTTATATGGCTAAAATACGGAACAGACGGATGCGTAGTCCATCAAAAATAGAAGTCTTGTGTATCTCCAGAGTTGCGGCACCGGTCCGGCTCCGTCAGCAGACCCATCAATGTGATGCGTGCTCAGCCAGTGCAGCAGGTTGCATTGAAGTTAGTGGCTGCGTATCTGATCTGACCCTTGTGACCCAAACGGACGTAACAGAAACACAACCGGTGTAGCTATGCCGTAAGTCTGTAGAGATTCTATAAGTCCATTGATCAGTATGTTGGTGTATGATGGAGCAAAATCGTGACTGGAAATTTTACAAGAGGCACATCCAATTTCGCATTTGCATTTTAAAATGGATTCTAAAAACCATGTTGGCCTTTAATTTTAGAAAGTGGTCAACAATCATGCACTGATGCAGCCTAAAGCGGATTTTACATATAGGACGCGATAACTCCACCACTGCATTCCAAAATCCATAATTTCCAATGCCTTGCATTGGAAATTGCATTATTGTATTTCGCTGGACACAGCATCACACCAATGCTGATAATTTTTGCACTTTGAATCTTCTGCACCCTGAGGCAACAGGGTGGCATAGTGAATAGGAAGACCCAGGTTCAAGACCTGTGTCAGCAAGACACTCCAGGGGGCATCTCTGTAACTGGCCCTGCGCTCTGACCTCCCTGTGGAAGAAGGGCAAGCAAAAAGAAAATTGAGGTCAATAAAGTATCACACATATAATATAGCACATATAATATCACACACATAAAGTCGAACACTGTGGGACAGGAAAGAAAATAAAGTAGATCTTTGATCCTCTCTGTGAGTTGTTAGAATAAACAATTTTGATCAACAACTACACTTTAAATGTCAAATATAACCATAACCATAATCAACAATATTCCAATACATGACCACAATATTAGGATTATGACATAAAGGATTACAAATACCACAAGAGCTATACCAATGGAAACTGTACAAGCTATTTAAAAGAAACAATTCAACATCAAATCCTCATTCAGGCCTTTTGGAAAATTGGTCTGTAGAGAGTGAGAAAAGGGGATAACAGGACTTTATGGAGTGGAAGGTTGTAATTTGATTGGGTCTGTGAATGCTTCTCGCACATGCCTGTGAAAGAGGCATTTTCAATTTGTTTTTCTCACCAGGTAACAAGTTCTCCTAGCCTGCAAATTTAGCAGGCAAGTCTCAGTTCCATTTTGTGCTTGTATACAAGAAGCTTCAGGGTCACTACGTGTCTGACCGCATTTTCCTCTCCCAAATAAATCGGCGAATAAACCAACGAATAGCTAACATCCTTTGTGGTTACATTAGGACCTACCTTCTGTCAATCACACCCCAGTCAAGCCAATGCGCAAATCAAAGCAAGACGCTTCTGCCAGTCTGTAAAATAAAACAGATACTATAGCTAGATTTCACACAATATATTGTTTCAATATATGTTTTTTTTGAAAAGCAACTAAGATGAAAAAAAAACAGTAGATATCTCATAACGTGATAAAAGAACTGGAAAACAATCTACAGTGAAAACAGAAAGGGAATGCAGGAAATGAGCAAAAACCGGACTTGTCCTTTAACGGAAAGCAAATATAGGATGCACCAAATACCTATGAATCGCAAGTGTGGACCCACTCTGGGTTTTATAAAAAAGATGGAAAAGTGTGGCAATATGCAAAACATGTAGAGCAGCAGTGAAATATACAGGTAGCACTGCTAACTTGTGACCCTTTCTAAGAGAGGCCATGGACTTGCAGCTAGTGGTAGTGCCAGCGACAAAAAAGGTATCAAAATGTTCCTCCATGTTCATCTCGCTGCTCTGCACAGTCAAGATCAATTACTGAAGCCACTGCACTCTGTCTATTTTAAAGCATTATTTTGAGTTGACGTTTTTTCATTTTACAATCAACAAATGAGATTCCCTATTGGATGTGCATGGCAAAATGTGAAGTAGACTATTTTAATGTACATCTTTCACACGTTACTGGAATAATGCCTTAAGATTCCTTCTTGCAGCCATTGGCAAACTATAGTAGAAGTAACTGTTAGCACTATATTGAATCACACGTATCATATTGCATTGTATCACACCGCATCATATTGCACTGAGAAGGCTGAATGTAATCGTACACTCACCGGCCACTTTATTAGCTACACAACTTGTGTGTTCAGAGATGTCCTTCTGCACACCACTGTTGTAAAGAGCTGTTATTTGACCATTTGTGACCTTTCTGTTAGCTGGGACAAGTCTGCCCATTCTCTGCCATCTTCTGACCTCTCTCCTTAACAAGATGTTTTTGCTCACTGGATGTTTTTTGTTTTTCGCACCATTCTCTGTAAACTCTAGAGACTGTAGTGCGTGGAAATCGCTTAGATCACGCATCTTGCCCATTCTAATGTTTGGTCAAACAAAAAAATAAACTTCTTCACCATGTCTGCAAGCTTTAGTTGCTGCCACATGATTCACTGTTTGGAGGAGCAGGCTATTTGCATTCACAAGCAGGTGTACCTAATAAAGTGAGGTGAGCGTATTTAAAATGTATCTTAGGTGCATCAGTCATTGATTCCATTTCGAGATGTGTATCAAATCAGATGGAGAGATACACACCCCTATCCCAAGGAGAATGAGAGAGAGAGAGAGAGAGAGAGGGAAGCCAAAGGACACAGTCAGCACCTGGGTCAGCTCCATCAGACCGGACAGCCCCATGGTGGTTCAACATCAAGGCCAGCATCACAACCTACCCTTAGGCCAGGTAATTAAGGGGAAATACTAACCTTTCCAAGTCCTCCGGTCTATGGGAACATTGACCTGGACACACTTGTGGCCAGTTCTCTAATTACCCACCGAGAACCTTTAAATACCTGCGTCTGTGGGAGCCAAACCTCTTGGCCATTGTGAAGCTGAACAGTGTGGAGGCCAGACGGACTGAGAGAGGAGACTGCAGCAGCGGGTGAGAGCGTGCTGATCGGCCATGTGAGCGATGCCAGAGTGAGGAAGTGGGGTCATTGCCCGGTGTCTGTAACGAACCCTTCATATACTTTTTTTTCTCTCTTTCCCAAAGGAGTACCACTACAGCTGGTGCGTTGCAGGAAGCGAGGCAGAAACACCTCCGTTTGTCAGGCTCACTGCTCTCTCCGTCCTGTGTTGCAGGTGGTTGGAGGGACCACCGTGGCTTAAGAAACTGGAGTAAAGCAAGCCATCCCCCCAACTGGGAGGAATTGATTTGGATTGATTTTACCCTTTCCCCTTCCCCTTTTTAGTTGTGTCATTCATTCATTCATCACTCACTCACTCACTCACTCACTCACTCACTCACTTAGTCTATCTCACACACTCACACATTCATGCATTCATCACTCACTCACTCACTCACTCACGGTTAGTCTATCTCACACATTCATTCATCATTCACTCACTCACTCACCCACTCACTCACGGTTAGTCTATCTCACACATTCATTCATTCATTCATCATTCACTCACTCACTCACCCACTCACTCACGGTTAGTCTATCTCACACATTCATTCATTCATTCATCATTCACTCACTCACTCACTCACTCACTCACTCACTCACTCACTTACTCACGGTTAGTCTATCTGCCCCTAGTGGCCGTTAGAGGCATGGCACACAGGATGCTGAGAATGACTGTTTGGTATGCTATACTGCTGCTACTGTGTCCTTGTTTCCTTATTAAAAAACTTTTAGCTTTAACGTTTAAGCTGGCAAAACATGTCTCCTCGCCCTCCTGTTTTATTATGAATCCTATCTCTGAAATCCCCATGGTTAACATGACACACACACACAGAAATACAGACCTTTGGACTTTCCTCAACCACAGTTAGACCAGATCTCAAATCTTGTTTGGGATGAAGCAGAGAATGCAAAACAGGCAGCATCCAACAACACCAATGTGTGTGTTGCCATGGGTTCATTGTCATTAATTCTTAATGAGGATGAACATGAAAATGTTCTTACAGTAAGTAAGTGTCATCAGCTTGTACAGCCACACCTGCCTGGGAACCTATTATGCCATGAGGTCTAAAATGAGCTTTAGGGATTGGAGGAATTTGTCTCTGCCTCTGACACATACTGGAATACCGAGGCATGTAAAAGGAGCACACACACATAAGAGTACATACAGAGGTACAACTGGACAAATACAGACACACACACAGACACACACACACACACACCTTGTTATTATTGAACGACAATTGAACAAATAGGAAATGGTGATGAAAAACATTCAACACACAAGGATTACAATGTCAGTTTTCTCTGAAGCATAGTTTTTCAGAGACAAACTTCAGGCAGATGAGATGTCTTGCTCACCTGTCTTTCATCTAAGTCACATGCATGTTATATGGCCATTTCATAGTTCTCCATGTAAACAAAAAAAACCGATAGTGTAACTGCTGAGATCTAGAACCCAGAAAGAAAGATAGACACAGAGTGACAGAAACAGAGAGAAAGACAGAGAGAGGCACTGAGAGACAGACAGACAGAAAGAGAGAGACAGAGAAAAAATAGAAGGGCATATGGAAAAGTCATTGCCAATCTGGGATCCTCTGTGAGTTTGTCAAACACACACATGGTCACACTGTCTATACAGCAGGTCGTGTCAGAGTCACAGCAGAAGTCAGCAGAGATCTGTCCCCCTGGTGCTGTGGGAGTTTGTGTCTCGTTCATCCCAAATAAGATTTAGGATCAGGACAGCTGTGGCTGAGGAAAGCCAAGTGCAAAAGTGTGTGTGTGTGTGTGTAGGTGTGTGTGTGTGTGTCAGATGAGATGAAAATATATATGTGAGGAATAGTATATCCTGTGGCATGTAATTATATACACTTCTGTTCATACATTGCTATGTGAACTCCAATTTTGGCAATTTTTCATACTTTTACTTTAATTGAAGTAGTACAAGGTCCTCCATGGTAAATTGAATGACTCTTGGGCTTATGAAACCCTTTCAAATCAAAACATATTGCATAATTTTAACAATGCATGGTTGTCAGCTTTTCTTAGTTCCTGGAAAGTTGACAATTTAGAAATGCAACATTTCCACTCAGCAGCGGAAATAAGCTGCTTGACATGAAACTGATCAGATATGTGTGGTTGTCTGGTTATGTTTCAGTTATTTGTATTGTTTGTGTGTGTGCCTGGGGTTAGGGTTAGGGTTACACAAGCGCACACGTGTGATTATTTCTTCATTTAGTTATATATTTTATGAAAGTTTCAAGATAGCACCAAAGCTGTAAGATAGAAATATTGAATATTCCTGCTCTCAGTCAGATGTTATACAGTACTTGCTCTTGTGTTTTAACTTGTAGCTTTTGACTTTCTTCTTTCCTCTTAACAAATCACTTGCTCTCCTTGATTGTCAAAAAGTCTACCTGAATTGTCAAAATGTGATGGTTTATCACATTCCTGTATGCATAGTAACATTTTGCAATTTGCAAGACTTAATTACGCCATCAAAAGCAATTAAAATTCTGCTCTCCAGCTCTAATAATAAGAGGTGTGCCTTTCAAGAATGCATCATTGACAACAGAAGGGACAAATTGAGTCATAAATCAGCTCCTGTCGGGGGCAGCTGCCATGTCTAGCCAGAGGGCAGATAATGTTACAGTTGTACCAAAATGAATAGGACAATAGGCGACACAGACAAGCAGCAGCACAAGAAGCACTTTGTTTTCATGTCTATTGTCATGTTTGAACACCTATTTGTTTAAATCCAATGACTGTGAAGGAGAGGAAGACGCACGACTCCCACTGCCTTGTGGCATCATTCTCCTGCTTTCTGATATTACCCAGAAGGCTGTTTGGATTGGAGTGGAGCAGCAGGAAACAGTTCTATAGTTTCTCTTTCTGACCAGTCTGTCCTCTCTCTCGACCATCTAGCGGACCTCAGACTTATTAGGTGTCAAATACAGTGTACTTAATCATCGCTGCTAGCCTTGTTTTCTCTGTGTCATTTTGATGAATGAAAAAAGGAAAATGCAGACCTTACTTTATCCCAGGTGATTAATTCTACTATTGCAGCTTATGCTAGGCTCAGGACTTGCTGACTGATTGACTCCCCATGGGCGGCAGTGATTAGAGTATTTCTGCTGTTTGCTCACTTTATTATATGTGCGTACTTCATCTCTCAACAGTTTATCACAGCAAGACTAATGCAAAGGTAGAAATAAATGTTACCTAGACGTGGACAAAGAAGAATGAGATGTTTTAGTCAGTGGCTGGAGAGTGTCCAAAATGCCAATTTAAGATGACTAGCCTCTGTGCTTTTACACTATTTTTACAGTCTAACATTGTGATGATATGTATTGTTGAGATAGGCTATAACACTAGTTCCCAGTTCCCATAATGCCTTATGCATAAATTCTGGATAATGGATGTGACACAGGCAAGAAGTAAATGTTTTTTCTTGTTGTTGGCATAAGGCATGTGCGTTCACCTGTTGCCTAAAATGCTAGTTAATAAACTGTAGTATAAGAGTATTCCTTGTGTCAGCAGATCAATATACATGACCTGGTGTCAGAAATGCTGCACGAACTGCCGGAGCACTGTGAGTTTGGCGCTATGAAAGAAGAACAGATTCGAGACAGAGTGGTAATTCGGCATTGTCGACCGGGACGTTTCCCAAAAGCTGCAAATGAAAATCGACCTGACGCTTGATGAAGCGGTCCAAATAGCCAGTCAGAGCTGATTAAGAAACAAAATGCTGCTGTAGGGATGGCAACAGACATCGGTGAGGTACAGCTGCAGCACAGAGGAGCAAAGTGCTATGGCGGTAAGAGACACTTCAAGAAGGGACAACATGACAATAGACAGGCACAGGGAGCTGCTTGTTCACAGTGCAATCGCGAACACGTCCCGCAACAAACGGTGCAGAAAATGTAATAAAATGGGTCATTTTGCTATTGCATGCAAAAGCAAAGAAAAAAGCAAAGAAATTGGTTCATTTCTAAAAGGAGGGAGATGTGATGATATGCAGGCAGGAAGTAAATGGTGGACATGTGCGTTCACCTGTTGCCTAAAAGTATTCCTTGTGTCAGCAGATATATGACAAACATACTGTATGTATTAAACTTCATAATGGTGTCAACCCTCCATTCTCCTGCGTATGGTTACAGCCTGACACTAACCCTACCAGGTTAAGTGCAAGTTCAAGTTTATTTCTATAGCCCTTTATCACAAGCATGTCTCAAACGACTGTTTTCCCACTGGCTCCACCAATATTCAAAATGTTTTGACTCATAGTATTGTGAGGGATGTGTCTAACAAATAGCATATGTAATATGTCATAATCACTGTTGTGGAAATAAATGATGAAGTAAAGTCAAGATGAATGGATATTGTCTAATCAGTAATGCTCTCCAGGCTTTTCTGCATTTATATTCTTATATTCTTTCCCTCCCTCCATCTCCTGCAGCCCAGAGCAGATGCTGCTTCTGTTGCCTTTGGGTCCAAATGGAGCCTGGGGACTCCGGAGGAAGGAGCTCCACACAAACACCATCATCTCCTCCTCTGCCCCTTTTCCTCTTCTCCATCCAATCCCTCTTCTTCCTTCTCTCTCTCCTGCCCTCTCCTCTCCTCTTGTCTCCTCTTCTCCCTCCTCTCCTCTAGTCTTATCCTCTTCTTCTCTTGTCTATCCTCCAGCCCAGGAGGATTGTGGAATCATATCCTCATTATTGGCCTGTGTATATGAGGCCAAGCAGCATCCTGCACCAATCCACACAAGTCATCATTCCTCACAAGCTGTTGGGGAGGGAAGGGAGAAGCAGGAGGAGGAGGGGGAAGGAGAGGGGCTGTAGGCTTAATTCTTTTCATATATCTCACATCTGTGCCTGTCAGAGTTGCTCTAGACTAGAAGGGAAGGAGTAATATGCATGCCACTTTCACAAAGCAGGGCCACAAACAAACAAGGCAACACTAGTTGGGAAGTAGTTTCACAACATGTAATTCAAACTACACTGAATTAACTACATTTTGCAGCAGCTTAACTACATTTTGCAGCAGCTTGGTGACAGTTCAGCTAAATTCAATTCAATTTGGATAGTGGTTTTAATAGTTTGCCTTTTTTGTCATTTTGAGGTGCATTTAACTACTGACACTACGTACTATTTTTGTCTGTAAAAAGATGGGAATTGCATTTTTTCATCCTTTATTTTTATCGCTGCCTCTTATGTCTTGATTCAACTGCCTTTGACCCTTGCTCTACTTCCCTTTCACGCCCTTGGGCTAATCAGTATAATTTTGAAAATGCCAGAACACAGTTTTGAAATGCATCATTCCGCCAAGTTTCAAGTCCAATCAATGATATCTGAGATATTGCATGTGACGGATGGATGAACAAGTGAATGAATGAATGAATGACAGAATGGAAAGAGGCCAATCCATAGTCCCTGACCAATTTCATCCTGGGGAACAACAAATTACAGCAGCCATTTGGTGATATTATTTGTATGACAAAGCATGTTTGCTCAACAGATTGGGTGACCCAGAATGAGATGGAAAGAGGCAGATCGTGTAATAACAAATTACCCAGAGATGGCGGGTTCCAATCTGCTCTGCAGGAGGAAAACAAAAAGAAGAGGAGGGAAAGGGATAGCAGTGTTGACACAATTTAAATGGAACTACCACTACAAGATGGACTAAACAATGTAGTAAAGAGGCTCTACCTGAACTCATATATCTTATTGTTCTGCCCTCAGAGGCCACAGGTTGATTTAGGATTCAGGGCTTGAGGCCTAAATGTTTGTCACTTCATTGAAGTAAGGACAGGTTGGCTTCAGCACTCACCTTGAACTGAACAGAGCAATTATCTCCCAATCGATTGGCTCTGAACAGGGACCTCATTACAACTCATATATAATCAATTTGCAAAAACACACTGCGGCTGAACTCCATCTGATAGTTGTCTTTTAGAAGCTTTTACACTTGGGTACAAAACAAGCTTTCATGCCTGTCACAGGGAGTTGCACCAAAGTGGTAAATGAATTCTTCAGCTAAATATTCCCTACAGCAGCAGCTGTTCAGAGACACCATATGCTGGCTGCTTTATACGATTTAACAGAGTGTGAGTGCAAGACAATAAATCATTTTCCACGAGGTTAACACTTTCAACAGGTAGCCAATTGGAGTTGTTTGTGGAAGCTGTTTCTTTCTTTCTTTGTGTTTCCTCAGAGGTTCTGTCTAGTTCTCTCTTAGGGTCCAAATGCTATCACCTTCTGACTGTCTGGTTGCATTACACACCTGGCTGCTTCGACTGTTTCATCTTAATACTCTCAATGATGAACACTGTTGAACTCTGCAGTCATTACGCCACCGATCTGACCTCTCTGGTTTTGTGTCTGTTTCTCTCTCTCTCTTCCTCTCTGCTGGCTGACGGTGGCAGAGCACTATCATTTCTCAGTGGTTATATTGCATTTTCATATCCCAACTTATTGAATATGGACTGTGAAATATGATAAGTGTACATTTTCTAATAATGAAAATAAATGGGTGTGCTGACTGGGGTAGAAATATATGATGTCATCTGGTGACAAATGGCCCTGCACTTTTATCACAACTCTTTTTAAAACTTTTACTGCCAAGTAGTTTTTACATATGTGCTACATCGTATCCAGTGAGTTGAACAAACCAATTCTTTCCCTCCAAGTGATGTGTGCTATTATGTTAATTCAAGGCTGATATTTCAAAAATTGGCTGCACTTAAAGTCATGTGTGAGGTAAAACTGTAGTGTTCAAAAGTGAAGTGTTCTACCGAATCCTCTTAGGAAGCTGTATGTGTCCAGATTGGATTTGTGTCATGCAAGTTAAAACTCTCTCCATCACCACAGGTACAGCCACAGCTCAAGTGGATCATTAATTCACAGCTACAGAAGAAGTCAGCAGGCTGAAACGTCTATAGCTTTGCCACTAGTTACATATCCTGATTAAGAGAAGTAAGCTGAATGATTGAATTATACTCAGTGATGTCCAGTATGTGTAATAGGCTGCAGCTCTGCCTTCCAGCCATCTCTCTGTCAGAGACTGTTACATTGCTATTCCATCAGACTCAGACCAGCCCGCGATTAAGAATGAAAACTTTGCTGTGCGCTGACCGTGGTCCATTCACCACTATCAAATTGTCCTATATATCATTTGCACAGGGAAAGGTAATCACCGTTTACAGAGCTTTCTCCCTAGAAATAATCGGTCACATCTGAGAGACAGCAAATTTCCCCAGTATCTCTGTCTGTTGTCTGTTTGTCTGCCTCTGCCCGTTTATTTGTCTGTCTCAATCTGTTGATCTGTCTCTCCCTGCCTGTCTCTGGTACTCTATCTGTCTGTCTATTTGTCCCACTCCTTCTCCATTTACTGTACATTTAAGGCATTTAGCAGATTCAGTAAGTCCCTTTCTCTCTCTTTCCTTTCTCTCTCTCTCTCTCTCTCTCGCTTTCCTCTTCTCTCTCTACTCCCTCTTTTTCTGTCTCAAAAATGATGTTACGGCGGGAGACAAACCATTTATGCTTCATGCTTAATTGCAAGTCAATTACGTGATGTTGAGCTAATTATACAGAACATCATACATCATAGCAATATTTCATAGAATAACTAGAAGGCACTTTGTAGAGTGCAAACCTCTGCCAACGCTGATCAATTCTCCAACTTGCAAAGCTGCAGCTTTCGTAGTGTTTTATGTTTGTTTATCGCTTGTCTTCGGCGTTTGATTTTCCAGCAAAAAAGCACATGAATACAATGCTGTTTGGCGACCGACTTGGAAGTCCCAGATGTTGTACTTTCCTACCAGCACATGAACACAGTGTAATAGTTATGTCTCAAAAACGAAAATCTAATCAACTGATCTTTTGGCCAAGGGCTATCTGTCCACGACATTTCAGCCAAATCCGTTTGTAACTTTCTGAGATATCTTGCTAAAAAACAGACAGACAGACAGGGGTGAAAATACAACCTCCTTCCAACTTCACTGGTGGAGGTAACTATGTTTCTTCCACACTGGAGCGGGGTATTACTCTGGTGCCTTCTCTATCTGTAATCATTATCAGTTGAAGTGCTTTGGTCCCCTATATGGTTACAGATATTTGCTGTGATGAAATAAACGTTATATTTCTTGGAGGTGCAGCTCAGCGAGTGAAATGCCATGTCTGGATTTCACTGCAGCATCTGTACATCCTGAGGCAGTGGTCAGGGTGAGATAGGCTAAACTCAGCATTAATTTAATCCTGCTAAAAGCTGCTGTCTCACAGTGTTTCAATTCTTCATGTGAAAAGGCCACAGGAAAAGGTCAATTTACTCAAAGAAAGCTTCTATTGATTATTAAAATGGGCACCTTTAAAGAGTTGTGATGACGGTATCAAAATGAAAGTTTAGAGTTGATTTTCACGAGCTTTTCTGTGGTGTGATTTAGCCAGGAGCCAATCTATTTGTGTGGATTAAGCTGTTGTCTGATTGAGTTTGACTCTAAAGGCTGGTTAAGGCCTGATCATTCTGAGCTAGTCAGGGACTCAAGGAACAGAAATCCATAAGGAAACAATGACATTTTGAATGTCATTCTTTACTAACCAAGTGTGACATTATGAGGGAAATTTTCATTAGCATTATTAAGATTCCTCATTCAAACCAAAGGCTACTGCTTACCGTCAGCTTTTCCGTTAATTCAAGTGCGAACACAGAAACCTAACATCACCACATCAGAGGTCGCATGCAGAACAAATAAATGTAGTTCTGCACAACTCTCTTTACTTCAGCCTTGGAGACGACGTCCAATTCACATAATCTACCAATTACTGTCATTACTGGACACTCATTACAATTCCACAGCTGCAACCACACTGCATTCCACGCTGCTGAAATACTCATAGCAACTGAATATGGAATGCGGTGGTGTGGATAGTGTTCTGCCCATCTATAAAGACACACACACACACACACACACACACATTTCTGAGGTGCAAAGCGACTCAAGTTAAATTTAAACAATATGCTGGAAAAGCAGTCACAAGACAAAAAAAAGTGATTCACACATAGCAGGCGACTATCTGATATCTGACTAGATTTGTGTCAGACAGCCTGTAGGTTTATTTGTCTACCCTAGAAATTGATGGTGCAAAATGTCTTTTGTTTGCATAGCATGAATAGAAATTAGCATCATTACATGCCTCTGGACATAATCTCTTCTGCCATAAACACACACACACACACACACTGATGTCATCTTTTGCTGCATGTCTGCTTCCATCCTAAATAAGATGTAAGATCAACTCTAGCTGTGGTTGAGCAAAGTCCAAAGACCTGTGTGTGTGTGCGTGTGTGTGTGTGTGTCTGGGTGTGTGTGTGTGTGTGTATCCTTTATGATTAAAAGCCCACCATTGACTTTCTTTCATGTCAGTCTGTTACCGTTAAGATTTATGTATGTGCCGTATGTTCCGAGCAGCATAGGTCAACTGCTAAAGCGTTTTTATGGTCACACCCTGTACTTTGTTCTACAGCTGCAGCCATCTTGAATCCCATACTGAATGTATTCTATATGGCATTCTAATATGTGTAAATGTCTGTCCACAGCGTGGACAGACATGGACCCCAACAAATGGACCCCAACAAATTCCTTTACATTTGTTCTGCTTGGTGATTGAACATATTATGATTCTGAGGGAGTGCTCACACTGCAGCTGAGTCAGAGCTTTGTGTGTGTGTGTGTGTGTGTGTGTGTGTGTGTGTGTGTGTGTGTAGGTGTGTGTGTGTGTAGGTGTGTGTGTGTGTGTGTGTGTTTGTGTTTTGGAGACAGATCCTGAGACCTTGGTGGCGAATAAAGTCCGTCTCAGGTAAGCCTTAATCGCTACATTAGTCACACACACACACACACACATTGTGAACAAACCAGACAAGCAGCCTATAGGGGGGAGCTCAAAACATCTCATCTACACCATCCCCACAAAAAATCCAGGTGGATAAGCAGGGCTTCACTGGAGAAGTGCATTCATATTTATAACTTAATTTCATACATTGTTTAACCCGAGTTGGAAGGGTTAGGCTGTTTGTGAAATAATGATAGGAGCACAGGAGGCTCATTAAGCCTCTGACTAATCCCAATAAATCCACTTGGGTCCCCAGAACATTCCAGCTCGACTTGTCTTGCTCCTAAGTGACAGTGACAGCTGGAGAACCAAGACATCTGTCCTTGTTGCCTCCTGTCCTGCCCAACCTGTCACCCATGCAGGGATCATCTGGAAATGCAATACACACTTCTTGAAGAGCAGAATGAATGAACCATGTCTGTTCTCCACTGGGCCTCAGATATTGATCTTCCCTCTCCAGGGTGTATGTTACTTTATGAGGCAGGTGTGAAGGAAAGACAAAGGGAAATTCTAACAGTGTTATCTGACAGTTAAAGGCTGATAGACTAGACTGAGCTGTCAAGGCAGTAGGCCACAATCGCTGTATCACTGAAACAGCCCCAGCCTAGTATGCACTTTACTATTTTTTAGCTAGCATAAATTTAATTTTCATATACCAGACTTTTTTTTTTTGGAATGGCTGTAGATCCTTCTATTCTCTTGTCACTCCGATGAATTCTGACATGTTGTGCCAAGCATGACAAGCAACAACAAAGTGTATAAATGTGAAGGGATTTGCATTTTTCATTCATGCTGCCATACAGTGGCTGGACGCAAAAGGTTACAGATCTCACTGTGGGGAATTGGACGATTTATATTATTACTCTCAGAGGCAAATCTTTCTAATATGACAGTTTAATCCTCTCAGAGAACTATTCACCATGATCAAAGAAAAGTCTTAGCGCATTCAAAGTTTCCTCATGTTCTTGCCGCAATCTAGTGCCTTAATTCTTAGCAGAAAGCATAACCCCACAAGCTGATTATGGAGGCTCCTTCCGTATTTCCTCTGGAAAATGTTACTTAGCAGACATTCACGCTATTTTTTACATATACATTTCTAGGTAGCCAGTAGTATTTAATGTCCCCGCTAAATCTACTAATCACATCACTCAAAAAAATGAGACAAGCATGACAAGCAGCAATTGAGGGGTCCAGGCACACCTTGAAAAAGAGAAATAAATTTCACAGATTACATTGTGACACCAAGAGCAGGTGAACCCCATGTATGGGTCACAAACTAAGCCTGTAAAGAATGTCAATGGATAACATAGCCACGAACCATGATTGTAGGGGTTCAAGCGTAAAGACCAAGCAGAAGAAACAGAAGGAGCAGATAAAGATAAAGAAGATAAAATGTAGTTGGCATTTCTAACATTCGGTTCAGCACATTCAAAGATTTAACATCTTTAAATAGAAATGTATCAAGTAGACAAAGTGTAATAGCATAAAATATGAATACAAATTGAAGAGATAATTTCCCTTCACAGCCTATTTTTCCAAACAGGGTACTGGTGGACAAACTGAATACATTTAGCTTATTTTAGTCAGGACAACTACTGATATTGATACGTTTATAAATGGTTATGACATAGCAATACGTTTGGTTTTGGCGGAATAGATCTGCTTTTATGGCTCGCTGCTGCACATACATTAGACTTAGGGAGTACATAACCCCCCATATAGAACATAAAAGCAGATCTAAGCAGGTGGAGCTGGAGAAGAGGTGGGCGAACAAAAGCAGCAGACTCTCATGACAGCAGAGAACAGCAGCAGAGTAGCAGTCTGTACAGAGAGCTAGACAGAGAGTGAGTACGTGTTACTTAAAAGGTTTGACATTAGGCTGTGTGAATGTTGATTGCTGCTGAGTTGGTCTAGTTTAAAATACAAAATGGCAGAAAATCAAAATGGCAGACATGGATGGTCCCAATGGCAAAGTTGTAGATCTAGGACACCCAGATGTGTGTACAAAGTTTGGCATCAATTGGACTTTCGGTGTGAGAGTTACGGACCAAAATGTGAATATATCTGCTATAGCGCCACCATCTGGCCAACACACTCGGGCTGCCTTGCCTGAGTAGTGGGGGGCCATAGGAGCCCACCTGCAAAATATGGTTGCTCTAGACCTTACTGTTTCTGAGCTACAGACACTTTTAGTGGAGAAAAAGAAAGAAAGAAGAATTCCAACAACAGGTTTCCAGCACCTACAGTGCTTGAACCCCTAATAACGGAATTAAAAAAAAACCTATGAACTGCATTTTCAAATTAATGGATCTATTACCTGTACCTCAGCACATTTTTCTCTTTAGCAAGACACATACTGGGAGGTATATAAAACAGATGATACAGTGGGCTTTTGACTGGATCATCTGAGCCAGACAAAGACCTATAAAGGGCTCATTTTAAGGGCTTTTATTTCCGGCACTCAGTGTGAACTCACAGCACGGCCTTGTTACTGAGGCTCTGCAGGCCGATTGTAAAGAGGAGACACCGGGCTGGATCCTGAAATGTGGCTTTATGGGTTCTTTTTGATTGGGACTAGAGGACTCAGCAAGGGGGAATGAAGTGAATGACTCATGCTGAGATCCTGCACCAAGAAAATGCTCCATCTCTGCCATGACATTTCAGACTGTAACTGGGCTGTTAAATTAAGATCACTACGAATTTATTTAAAATGACGAGTGGCCACTAGTAGGAGCATGCATGCTCAGCATATCTTCCTTTAATAAAGGTGAAAAAGTACATAAGGATGGCAATTCATGAGGCTGTTATCTTTATACTCAAGGTCCTTTGAGATTTTCATGAAAAGTACTGCCAGTGGTCTTGAATAGAACCTGGGGCCTATACTACGAAGCAAGTTCAACAAAGTCAGGGTATGTTTGAGTTAGCCGGCTTCACTAAACCTAACATTGGCGATCCTGATAACCGGTCTCACGTAGCTGGTTATCAACTGGCTCTGTCAACCCAGGATTTACCTATCCAGCTATGAGCGCGTTCACATGAAAGAGGCGGGGTTTGTAACAAATAGCCAATCACTTGCAACATGGACAGATCCAGATCAGACAATTCGGATAAGATAAGATAAAACTATTGATCCCCGTGGGGAAATTAGATAGTTGTGCAGCAAAAGTAATATGATTCAGCGGGGAAAAGGACATAGAATATAAGCGCAAAACTATAAAAATAAGTAATAGCCTAAAAATAGGCGAAAATAATAAAATAGGCTAATCAAACAATAAAAGCCATAGACAATAGGCCTAATTACAGGATGATATAAGCCCTAATATTTCCTGCTGACATTTTCAACATGGGTATCGGAAAGAAATGGATAGCTACTAACATTGGGTTCTTCTCTCAAGAAGAACAAATTCTTATAATGAATAACTGTCAGCATTACAAAACATAATGAAAAGTAAAAGTTGTTTCTGCTTCCAAGGCTAGAGGATTACTGGAGGAACTGCCCCGTCATTAGGACACAGTGGGCATATTTTTCATTGATAAAATAGTTTGTGGACACATTGAGGCTGTAAAAAGATTTTCTATTCATAAAGTCGGTCTCTTGTTCTTCAGGGCTGCGGTAATGGAATATGAATAGCCGAGATTGAACCAAACACTGTTGGGAATCCAATTAAATAAAGTCAGCGCAATTAATATATGCAACAGTAACTTTAATCCATTAATAATATGGTCAATTAAATAGCCTACCTGCTATATCTCCGATATAATAAGTTATCATGGAAAACAACGTGATTCTACTGGTCTGTAAACACGTCGCCCTGCGAACAGCACTTCTTACTGTCTGTTCATTCAAAAATAACAGTTTTCAGTTTTTTATTGAGATTTTCATTTGTATATTTGTCCATATCGGGATCCTGTAGGAATGGTGACTCCCTGTTTCCAGAGAGCTGATTGGTCAGAAGGCGGGCCTTTCATACGTTTTCATCCGATACCCTGAACTTAACCTGCTCCGGAGCAGGTTAGCCGTGCAGCAGAAGTTACCATGGTGATCTACCCCGGTTAAAAGTGAACCACCTTTGTGAGACCGAAAAGCCAGGGTTAAACCTGAAGTTACCTCGCTAACCCCAAATCCTGCTTCGTAGTATAGGCCCCCGGTCTCACACTTTTTTGTGAAATGAGAACAATAAATACATTTTCCAACCACAAAAGAATAACATGGAGAAGACACAACTAGAAGAAGACAATAATTTGACATTGAAATTGAGTGGTGGAAAGTAAGGGTGTTGTGGTTTGGATGGTGGATAATAATAATAATAATAATAATAATAATAATAATAATAACAATAATAAACTTTATTTGTATAGCACTTTTCAAAAAGCAGAGTTTACAAAGTGCTTTAAAACAATAAAAGTAATACACACAGTACAATATAAAACATTAAAAAGTAGACACAATAAAACAAATTAATAAATACAAATACATAAATACTGGATGGGTGTATATATTTGCCTTCAACTCTGGTGACCCTTGTTCAATTCTCAACTCATGCCAAGAAGTTTTCTACTGTGAGGGAAGTTTTTGTTTTTAGTGAGGGTTAGGCTCAGTGTGCATGACCAAACTTTACCCTAACCTTAACCGAACTTTTTTTTATTGCCAAATAAAAAAAACTTTTAGTTGCCTAAACCCAACCCTATCCTTAACCAAAATTATTTTTCTCTGCTAAACTTAACTGATTGCTAATCTAACTCTAATTTGTGTTATTGTCACATACTCCAATTCATGGCATTGTCACATTATCTTTTTTGCCATGGAAGACCAGAATCTTCAATTTGTGTCCACAACATGTAATCTGCATTTCAGAGTTCATGCTCATTTCACAAAATTTCACAAATTTGTGTTGCTTCCATAATATAGGATGATTTTTGGAGTTTAATTGTTATGCATATTTTCTTATTAACTTGGCTGAACACTGCTATGTTGTTTCTCTTGTCAAAATTATCCATGTGGTGATGGTTGGCTGACATCAACCGCCCATGTGCACCTATTTAACCTCCTTGAAATTAAAAACGTTGTGAACCTCTGTACAATGAATATAAATGTCAAGCCTAGATAACATTACCTTCTTTCTAAAGCCTACCTCCAGCTCTTGCTGCAAAATGTGCAGCCTACGTTGACTCCGCCACATCTTTACTCAAATTTTCTTTTTTTTTCTTTTTTTCAGTGCATACTAATGTTATGCTGCATTCAAGTGCATATTTCATCTCTATTTGCACATGAATGCACGTTGCATTCATGTGCAAGATTAGGGTCCTGACATCAGTGATGTACCATGAATCAGTGGGATGATATCAGTTATATCCTGATGTGTGCGTGATACATCCTTGCCTAAATGCATAGTGGGAGCATATTTACAACTGCAAAATCTTATGTGCATGATGCAATGCGTTTTCAAAATTGGTTAGGAGTTTAAGTTTTCTAGTATGTCCTCAGCCTTAGTTTCTCTAAAGAGAGATTTTTTTATTTCAACAGAACAACCTGGAGAAAAAAAAAAAAAAAAAAAAAGCCTAAATACAGACTAAATATTGCATCTCATAACTTGTATGACCTTCACATTACCCTAGACATTATGTAGAGATAGAGACAGTATATATGCAAGATGTGATTAATAATTAGATGGGACTAGAGTACACAGAGCTGATTTAAAAAATTAAAGACATGTTTCACAGTAGGACATGCATTTGTACATGAAAAAAAATCTCCCACTGAAGTACGGTCCATTGTCTATTGGAGTGTTGTAATGCTCTCTCACTCACTCTCACTCTCTTACCATCTCACTTTGTCTCCGCTCTCTCTCATGAGTGTGTAAGGCTGAACCTATGGAGAAATTTTAACAAAGCACAGTCAGAGGGTGTAAATAATAGAGGGGATAGTTAAAAGCTTTGTGACAAGGGCTATAAAGTGAATTTGTACTCTCTTTTTTGTGACTGTATACCAGCTCTGTGCCTTCATTAGGCCTAACGAGCTAGCCTAGTTCTTTTTACAGGAACTCCAAAGACAACCAGGACACGTATTATTCATATTTGGAGAAACTAGGAATTCTATTTGATTTAGAACAAGAGAAAAAATATAAAGCACAGTTCCAAAGTCCCGGAGCAATTCCCTTGCATATAAAATGTTATATACTGCATATAAAATTTGTGTGTTATAACTTATTCGGTGTTCCAGACTAAATAACATTTCAAACAAAAATAGAAGCCTTTGTTTGTGTGCCTGCTTAAATATCCCAATTATAGTGCATTACTCTGATAAAAACTCCTGCACACAAAGTGCCTGGGTGTGTACAGAAGACCTGAATGGCAAGGTATTTTTTTGCATCCAAAATCTGCAGTTTATATTATTTTATCTCCTATCTCAAAAGTTTATCTCCAGCAGATTTGTGACTCAAATCAAAGTCATACAAAGTGTTTCTAAATTATCTGAATGACATTTTGCTTTTTTTTTTTCAAATCAAGCCATTCAAGTGACTTGGAGACTTCTGGAAAAATCAAGTCATTTAAATGACTTGGAGCTGGCATGGAGGAGGCTTCCATAGCCTAAACAGCCTCATCCACTAAAGAAACCTTCATTATCAGAAACTTATTTAACTCATCCAGAGATTCAATTAGAGAGAGTGTAGCCTAATAGCCTAATTTGGAGAGCACATAACCTATGTTTACCAAAGGCCATTGAAAGTTTGACTGAAACTTAAGAGTGGCATAAACAAAAGGATTTATTATAATTGTCTAGACTTACCAATTCTAGGCTGTTAGCAGCCTTGGAGTCGACACTCAGGGAACTAAAGTCGCTTTGCTGTGCATTGTGAATGGGTTCACCTACACAAGCGAAACAAATCTCAAAAGTCCACAAAAGAATGCAAGCCAGTCAGATCACAAATATAATTTTATTCACAAATGCAGATTCAACAGTATAGATGTTTGGCTATGAAAATATGTTGTTCCAAAAACATATGAAAATATTTTTAAGTTTGGTAACTTGGTTTTTTATGAAGTATTAAAGTATGAGTGGTCAAAAATATTTCTGTTTCTTATTTTTCCATCCTATTTTATACAGTTCTGAACACTGAACGAATATTTTTATTTATATTTATCCTATCTTATTTATTTCTGAAAAATGAACCACAGCAAAAATTTCATTAGAAGCACTAAATATTAAGCTATTTCATCCTTTTTTGCCAAAGGCACTAGAAATATGCTAAGTGATTTGCTGAAATATTCTGGGCATGCTATTCTCTCTTTGATTTTTGCATTTAAAAATGTGTTGAATTAATCCTGTTTAACAATTTTCCTTCATTCATTGACTCGTTGATCACTTCAATAAATGTTCAAATAAGGATTTGTTTGTGTGCTTGCTGAAGGCAAAGCACACTGATCTCCACCCACCGCTTTTACACTACATAGACATATCCCAGTGAGGAATTTTACGTTCATTTAAATGATTAAAAGACGTCTAAAGGTTTATAGCTGTCTAGGCTAAAATTGGGCTACATAGAGTTTAAAAGCGGAAGTTGCAGAGCAAGTTGTTGTGGAGCAAGTTGCTATTACTTTTCTAAGCAATCCGTTTAAACGATATTGATGTTTTATTGTAACTTTCTGACCCAATACACACTAATGGCAGAATGTTCAGAGGACAGCAGAGAAGGTGGTGCCGTTCCTCACACAAGCAGGTAGACAGATAGAGAGAGAGACAGGAAAGATGGCAGAGAGAAATGGGGATGACGTGGCCAAGACGTGTGGCCTTCTCCATGGGGTATGGAGAAGGCCTATGTGTATCCCATGAGCTGTAGAAAACAATAAGCAAAGTCACGTCAGTCATTGCCTTTGTAATGGCCTGTTTGAAGTCCTGGAAGTAGGACTTCTAAGCACCGACCTGTTGTATTTTTGGAGCCAGAGTTTGAGCAGTAAAAGAGTAAAAGGTTGGTGCAGGTGGAGCCAGGGTGAAGCCCACAACTGCAGGAAACATTCATTTTTAAAAAATCACAACAAGGTTAGATATAGGAAGAAATTAAATTAGCTGTTGTAGCCATTATTTTGTTGTTTTATTGTAGAAAAAATATATATTAATACATAGAAGATGGGCCTCAGTCCCACTGACTTCTATTGCGGTGGGTGGAGTTTCAAGTTGTTCTGCAGGCAGCCTGTAGAAGGCAACAGAAGGACCATTTCTCCCACGACTTCCATGTTGGCTCCAAATGCAAAGACCAGTTATCCATAAAAAACATTGCAATCAAAGTAATGGGAAAAAATAGGACTTAGGTCTCAAGTAAAGCACAATATGGAAAATGAGGGAGTCTGGTATGTTTTAAGTAAGTGGTCTTCCAATTATGGGCAAAGCTAGATCTTGTGATAACATTTTAACAATGTTTGTTTTAAAAAAAAAAAGTAACAAACAGCTGGAGTAATGCCCAAATGCATCACAAATGCATTACAAATTAACCAAGAGACTTATTCCAAATTACATTCCAGTTATGTGATCATTAAAACTTTGCATTGCTGCTTGATGACATGATGTTTTTCAAAGCATTAACTAAAAAGAAGGGTACTTGAGAGCATACAGTAATTTATAATTAATCCACTTTGCAATAAAAAAAAAAAAGGCTACAGATGTGCTAGCTCTCTTAATAAGGGGCAGTGAGTGCTTAACAAAGCATATCCAATAAACCAACTGGAAAAAGCACACCACAATGAGTCGTCTTCTCTAGAACTCACAACTTTTGGCTGTAAGTATGCAACAATGTCCGTGATGGCCATGGTGAGATATCTAACTTGCAAATGAGCAGTTGAAAGGCAAACAGCCAACAACAAGACAAAAACTACTCTCAAGTCAATTGGCAATGACAGAGATGAATGTGGTCTCCAATCCAGACAGTCTGAGGCCTTTTGCCCAGAAGTCTAAGATCCAAATACAGTGTAGGGCATTTAGTGCTACAGACATCATTTTACACAAGTTGGAAATAGACGTAGACAATGTTAATGACACTATTCACATTACAGTCAGTAATCTGGACAAATTATTCATTTAACTTCATTTTATGTGTCATGGACGAAAGGTAATTCAAATGTAATCATATAATGTAGCCGGGTGAAGGGAAGCAACAGTGACAGCGACCAAGGAAGAAGGAGTACCCTCTGAGGGCGAAGACATTTTGGCAAAGAAAGGTCACACGACCTCTATTAAAATGGAAATGAGAGGTGGTTGACGCAGTGCCTTCTTCTACCTCTACCTGTGTTTTGTCTATTGCTACTTCTTTTCTGTGGAATCCAAAATGCTTCCATACTGCTCATAAACACCACTTAATTAGGTACACCTAGCAAGTACCTGGTAGGTCTTCACAGCAGCCTGAATTCTTCGAGGCATGGATTGAGCAAGGTGGAAGAAACAGTCAGCAGGGATCTTGGTCCATGCCAGCTTATAGGATCATGCAGTTCTTGCAGATTTTTTGGAGGCACATTCATGCTACAAACTACCTGTTCCACCTCATCCCAAAGGTGCATGATTGGGTTGAGATCTAGTGACTGTGCAGGCCATTGGAGTAATGCCTCAAGTCCCAACGTCAAAAGGTTCCGTATGTGTTTTGGCTGTTCATTTGTAGTATCCGGATTTCAAAATAGCTGGGCTCCGTATCGTTCCACTCGTTGATTACATTTCTTTCAAACAGCTGTGCAGGGTATTAGGATACTAGGGCTGTTATGGAGCATATAGCTACCGTGTCAAATTAACACCGAGGAGAGAGTGACAGTGGAATGAGCATGAGAGCATAAGAGCTGTTCTGATCGTGTGATTGGTCCTATTGAAGGCTTAGCTGATGAAGACTGTGATATACGGTCGGTTTGTCTACTGATGACAAAATGTACTTCACTTTGGACAAAAGCGTCTGCTAAATTATGTAATGTAATGAAAACAACAGTTAGCTAGCATGGCAAACAATGCATATGGCAATGCAATGCTACGGGCTGGTAATTGGCACTGCCCCACCTGGAGAGAATGGCACCAGCTGCCACCAGCACCCAATAGCTTGAACAATTCTGATCTCCCTCATCAACAAGGCGTTTTTGCCCACAGGACTACTGCTGACTGTATTTTTTGTTTATTGCACCATTCTTGGTAAACTCTAGACATGCTAGCCTAGAGTGCAAAAAAACCCCAAAACAAAACAAAAAAACAGGAGGGCGGCCGTTTTTGAGATGCTTGAACTAATGCGTCTGACACCAACAATCAAGTGACATTCAAAGTCGCTTAGATCACGCGTCTTGCCCATTCTAATGTTTAGTCAAACAGTTTCTGAACTTCTCCACCCTGTCTACATACTTTATACTGAGTTGCAATTACGTGACTCACTGTTTGGAGGAGCAAACTGTTTATATAAATGGAGACTTGTACTTAATAAAGTGGCTACAGAGTGTATTGGTATAGTCAACTGCTTGTCATATAGGCCCTTTGCGCTATATGTGAAATCCTGTTGGCCCAACTATGTATTATGTACTGTGTTACTATGTAGGTTTTCAATGTTTCTGCACCAATGCCACCAAGACAGATTGCTCTATATTTATTGTACCTGTTGAAGTGATTCTGACTTCCTGATCCTTCTGATTAGGAGGCATGGATGTACTTTCCTGACTCTGCCACGGAGCAGCAAACTCAGAACTATCCTGTCTGACTGGTGAAGTCCTTAATTGGTGATAATCCTTCAGGTAATGAGCCCTACCTAATCCAGAATAGTTTCATGTCTGTGATGCTCATTAACTGAACTCCACAGAGGCCCTCGAGGGTGGGCAGGTGGCAGCCGATGATCTTCTCTGCTGAACAGATGATGCGCTGTAGTCTGGTCCTCTCCCATGTGGTGGCTGTCCCGAACTAGACAGTTATGGAGGAGGTGAGGACGGACTCAATGATGACCGTGTAGAATTAGACCCCCATCGTCTGCAGCAGATTGAATTTCTTTGTAGTGATGGAGTTGATGTTTTCCTCCCACTTGAGGGAGATTGTGGCTCCCAGGAACCTGAATGACTGTTGAGGCAGCGACGTTTGACATCCAAATATCAAAGTGTGACAAATCCATTGCTATATAATCACAAAGTACAATGGAAGATCGAGAGGAAAGAGAGGGAGAGCTTGTTGACAGGTCCTCTCTCTTCTCCCATTTGCTCACTTCAAGCCCCAGTTAACTGCACAGCAGCTTTTCAAAGCTTTATTTATTTATTTACTTATTTTCTGGACAGCTGAAGGTGGAGGCAGTGAAACCAATCCCTCTGGAGCTGCGTGTGCCATGCTACACTGCACCTACAATCCAAAACAGCACTCCGATCGCAGGGTAATTCCTTTCCTTGTTTACCTTACACATAAGATGCATCACTTTCTGTCCACTGAGAAGATTTACCACCACTAGTCATGCCCGACCACAGAGGCCAAACAAGGGGATCTCATGCATTGCTAATGGGTAGATTTTCTCTTGTTCAGTCAAAACACACTACTTAGATTGAAAATAAGACAACATTTGGTCATGAAAGTGTTGCATATAGCACCCTTAAATCTCTTGTTTTACTCCGTTATGGTTTTGTAATTTGATTTCTATATGTTGTGTGTCTTCAAACCCAGGTCTCCCTTATAGGCCAAAACCAAATATCTTCCAGTCAATTATGGCTAGGTAAGAAAGGAATCTTTGTGTGTGATATTTAATTAAAATGTTTGAAACTGAGAAAAAACTTTTGACTCAGTTTTACCCACCATGTCTTTCCGTCATGGAAGTTGGTTCAGGTGAATTGCCATGAGGCTGTCATTCATTTGGTGACAAATTGAGTTAATATGATAATATGAGTTGACCCCACTCTCACTAATTTCTAATTCAAATGTCAGTGATTCTTGAGTGTAAACAAATCTTCGTAAATGTATGTAATATATGCTCATATCTTGCCTCAAGTTCTCCTCTTCCTTCTACTGAGTGTGAAAGTTATTCATGTGATTACTCATTCAAAACCCCCCCTCTCCCTCGCTGTCTCCTCTATGGGCGGCCAGGTCGGATCGGTTTGATTTATTTGTGGTGTTGGGAAACAAAAAGACAGAGAGAGATAGAAGGAGAAAAGAGAATGCTTGAATATAAATCCCACTATCTGCTCTGCCGCATTGGGGTTTGAGACTGTTGGCACATTGGTTAGGCTATGAGCAGAACTGGGAACCACTATTGATTATTGGTCACCGGATTGACCATGTAACTGGAGACATAACCCAATGGATTACTCTACACCAGTTACATAACTAAACCCTTATTCTAGGTTTACATTACCTATAGATCTAGAAAATATGAAGTTGAACTGATAATTTATTGAAGTATTTACTCCCACTATAATTTATGTGAGTTTTATTTTTAGACTTATTCAACATTTATTTATTCAGGTAAAATCCCATTGAGATCAAGATCTCATTTGCAAGAGAGAACTGAATTACATAAAAAACTCATAAAACTAACAAACAAATCATTAAGGGTGTGATTCTGGGCTTTATCTCCCATATATCTTTGTCAATATGATTAAAAAGGCACCGTTGTCAAACCATTAGGTTACTGTTAACATTTTGCAAATGCACACAATATTACTGCTTTTCTGTTAAGTAATTGTGTATTTTAAGTAACCTCGTTTTTTAATTTAGTTATTTCCCACAGTAAGCTACAAGTGCGCTATGGCAGAAGGGCACAATGCTCTTTGCATAACCTCACAATTAAAACTGGGGTTCTTGGGAAATCACATAATCTTTTTTTTCAAAGGTATCTGTAATTTCTTTTTTTCGTAATGGATTACAGGTAGGCTATCAGATTTTACTAATCTCATTACTGTAATCCTGTTACAGCTAGACTCAGTTTAGTAAGTGTTTTGTCTGTGCTTCCTCCCTCTCTCCTCACTTTTTCCTCTTTTTGGCACGGCACCTGCCAGTTCCACACTTCTATTCGCCCTTTCATCATCTTTTGATCTTCTCTGTCCTCTTTCTTCTGCTCGTCTGTCACCACCTGCCCTGTGGCTGCTGTTAGGCAGTGAAGAGAAGGTGGCACAAAACTGCCTTGTCGGATGACTTCTCCCATTTTCAGTCTTTACTCTCCACCTTCCCCACACATCCATCTCTGCTACAAAATCAACCTACCACTCTTCCAAGTCCAATCTTCTGTTTCTAACCCCCCAGTCTCTGGCTAAACTCTCTTCTCTCTCTCCTAAATGAGGTCCTAAAACATCTGCCAGTAGGTCTACCTGCCCTCTTGGTCCCATTACCTTTTTCCACTATTGCTGCTGTGCAGTTGTGAGAAAAGGTAATAGTCCACTGCATCCGGCTGCTTAGCTCTCCCTTCCCTGCACCGTCCTACTCATCCTCCACCCAGCCTCGGCTCTCCAGTGCCGAAATGATCTTCCCATTTCAGCACCCTGTGATTTGATAGCTAACTCTTTTTTTCACTAAATACTTCCCCCTCGCCCCTTTCAATCACTCCACCTTACTCTACTTGCTATAATATGATCCTGTCTCGAACTAAAAAACACTTTTCTGTCATACATTAGGGCCACAGGAATACTTTGTTAACCTGCCGTTCATCTCTTCACCCCTTACTATTGGTTGCTTGTCATGCTAATGATCTACAAATTTAAGCTTATGCTACTCTTGAAATAATTTTAAGTCGTCCGGGATGAGAGCTTCTGTAAGCTAAAAGCCTAAAGCTAAAATGTAATATTATGCAGGATAGGCCTACATGAAATCAGTCGTGACGGCAATGTCTTGTCACCGCCAATCTCGAATGAGAAGTGTTTTGAACAGCACTTTCGACATATCTGAAAACGACTATATTGGTCAAAATACGAATCAAATACTACCATTCACACTTTAGAAAATAATGTTGGAATACTTTAATTAATACGTAATGATACTTGTGGCGAAGAAATGCTTGGAAATTATTTCAACAGCACATAATGATTTGGCGTAAGTGCGGATCGAGTAAAAACTACATTTACTTGCTTTCCCAACATGGCTACCGATGGCACGTAGAATTTTTGTTTTAGGGGATAACATCACGGATTATTGTCCTATTTGGACCACCCGAGAGCTATTAGCCTCGTAGAAAAAAAACACTATACTAACGATACTAATTTGTCGAGCAAGTCAAATTGTTTTCTCGAATAACTGGGAAATGTATCGTCGCGGAGCGGGAAAGAGGGACCACAACAACAAACCGGTGAAGAAGGATGTGAGTGACAGTGATAAATATGCCGACCTCTTGGTGTTCGGCTATGCCTGCAAGCTGTTCCGAGACGACGAAAGGGCTCTTTTCCACGAACATGGCAAGCATCTTATCCCATGGATGGGGGACAAGAACATCATGATTGATAGGTCGGTTGAAAAAACTTAGACGGAATCGTTATCCTAACCATCTGTCCTATTGCCTGTTTGAAGGAAGCACTCGGAGTTTGTTTTGCAGAAGCTTGAAAATTCTAACTGCAACACACGACGAATAGTTTATTTCTTGCCTGCTATCTTGTCTTTGGACGTCCTGAACGACAAATAAAGGGTATCTGAAATCTCTAGAATACCATGCCAAGATGCTAATCCCAGTCAGTCCCTGCCAACATCAACTATGATGCTTTGAATGCCATCTCTATCACTCTATCATTGAAGCAGTTAACCTAACTCGATTATAGGCCATTATACACCAGACCAGAGTGACAGGTATGAAGCTGTTTAGCTTTCATAACCTTCAAGACAACCAAGGTTAGCTTTGGAGTGGGCTTTGCGTCTTGGCATGTTGGAAGAATTTCCTCTGGAAACTTTTACCCCAGGCTTACTGGCAATAAAAATATTGTATAATGCATAAGCCGATTCACTCTTTTACACCCCTGGAGACCTATTTGTCCTTTTCAAATTGGCTTTCGCCTGTAGGCCTTTGTTTACCCTAAGCAAATTTCCTGGGATTTTATTTTGCTTTGTTGATGTCCACAGGGCCAGAGCAAATTCTAACCAAACCTAAAGTTACTGCAGATAAGGTGATTCACTCTTCATATGTCAAACTGGGAGGTTGTACTTTAAGCAAAAGGTCAGTTATTTCCAAAATGCTTTCAGCCTTCAAACAAAATGTTGCTGCAGGTATTGGAGCAATGTCTTGTTGGCACTTCTCCAGTATGGACAAAACCTCTTTGGAAACACACTTACTTGAACTGTGAAGGATGTGGCTGTCTTGACGCACTAGCTCCTTCATGTTCATTGTACTGAATCACCTTGATCTGCATTGACCCAAGTCGTGTTTCATTTGTACGCCCTATGTATGTATGTCTTTATCACATAACCCAGTTCTTTCCCCAGCAAGGTAGGCTAAGGGGTCCTGCCAAAACCCCGAATGCCAACCCCAGCACCCCATTTCTTTGTCTCCATGAAGAAACTGCAACTGAGAGGTGGCGTAGAGGAACGAACGCAGGAAAATGTCGTCCATTTGGGTTCTTACGGATAGGTATTTATGTGCTCGGGTTTGTGTGAATGTAACTCTCTTTGCAGATGTAGAAGTAATGATGAGTGTTACAGGGGGAAATTGAACCCTGTAAGGTAAGAGGCGAGCTGTTTTGTTTGTTTTTCTTTTCTTTTTCTGTTGATGTAGGGTTCTTGGTTTGTAAGAATTGTCCAGAAATGAAGTAGCAGCTGTAAGCTTGCAAGGTAACTTAATAGCACTGTTGAGGATTAAGCCTAGGGAGTTTTTTTAGGGTGTTGTTATGTTGTCAGTATTTTGAGAAAATTTCTCAAGCTCCAGTATTTTACAAGTACACTCCCTCATGACAGACTTGTGACAGAGGTAGCACATTTGTGATGTTTTAAATTTTGGGTTTAAGCCCTCCTCCCTCGTGTGGTAAGTAGGTCCATGTTGTGTATAAAACGCTCTGTTGGCTTCCTTCTCTCTAACCTTTCTCTTCATCCAACAGATACGATGGCCGTGGTCACTTACATGACCTTTCAGAGTATGATAGCGGGTCATGGAACACGTCCTACCAGCTGTCGGAGGAAGAGGCCAGGATTGAGGCGCTGTGTGATGAAGAGAGGTACCTGGCCATGCACACTGACCTGCTGGAAGAGGAGGCCAGACAAGGTGGGCAGGCTGCTGGCTCTGACATTCAGCTCAGCTGTGTTTGTTTGTCATTTACTGGGCTAGTGATTTGGCTAGGTTGGCTAGGTTTTTCAAAAGGAGTCTAGAGCACTAAGTTTGTCTTTAGTCCACTGCAAGTCTGTGTGACAATCATGATTTTGTTGTCGAGAAACCTAGCCTTGACCAAGCTGAAATATAGAGGCATATCACAATGTTAACCATGAAATTTGTTTTATCACCAACACATCCATCCTTTCCAATATTTAATCCTCACGGAGCGCTTAAATAGAGACCAGAAAACAAGCATATCTTGTTACATTACATTACAGACATAGCTATAGGGTTTGTCCTGGCTCAAAAAATGTTGAGGTGGTGCCTCGGCGCAGCCGACCTGGCCTTGTCATTGTGGCCAATTTAACACCCAAAACCCTTCTATTCCAATTTTATGCCTGTGTTTTGTCTGTTGTGGTTGACTTAGCAATTACAATCTGCCTTTAGTAGGCGATGCAGAGCATCCTAACCCAGCTGCTGTGCCTCTGCTCACATCATATAGATATCATCAGCCCATCATATAGATATACTTTATATACATAGCTTAAGATTCTTGGCCTTCCCATTCATGTTACTTTTATTACAGTCCTGAGGCATATTGCTCATTTTAAGCACCTTATGTACCATCTGAAAACAGTGTTACAAATTTTATTGAGTCCACAGCTGGGTCCCTACACATACCCCTTTCCAGTGACTGTCCAAATTGAGTTAAGGTGCATCCAAAGTCCTTTGAATGTCCTTGAGTTGTCTCTAAAACTTGATCGGAGTCCACCTGTCGCTAGTTCAATTGACTGGACATGCTTTAGAATGAAACACATATTTCTATATAAGGTCTCACAGATGACAATGCATGTCAGAACAGAAACTTTATCATGACGGCCAAGCAACTATCCACAGAATTCAGAGACAGAATTGTGAAGAGGAATAGATCTGGGGATGGGTATGAAACAATGTATAAAATGTTGGGAGTTCACAGGAGCACAGTAGGCTTCATCATTAAGAAATGGAAAAAATATGGAACGACTCTTCCCAGAGCTTGTTGTCCGACCAAACTGAGCAAGTGGGGAAGAAGGACCTTGGTTAGGAAAGTGACCAAGAACCCAATGACCACTCTGACAGAGTTCCTCTAATCATCACCCATATAACACCGCCCCTACGTGAAGCATGGTGGTGGCAGCCTGAACCTGCTTCACACTGCCTTAGATTGGGGTGATGATTTATGTTCCAACAGGACAATGACCCTAAGCATCAAGTCCATCAACACTTGACTGGCTTCAGAACAAGCATGTGAAAGTTCTTGAGTGACCGAGCTACAAAATGAGAAAAAATCAAGGGGGTTGAATACTTGCTGAATTGCACATTCATTTAGCTGCAGTTGCCCACCACGGCTGGAACATTGGCCTTACAGCTAGAGAAATGTAAATCCAATTGAAATTCTTTATCTGGGGTTATTCCTCAGCCAAATTAGCAACTGCAATTACAGTGCAGTTGTCCATATATAATCATATAAATATCCAGATAAAAGCCATTTTAGAACTGCAACACCAACTGAAAATGATGCTGAAAAGGGCCCTGGAGCACCTTGGTCTCAGAACCCAAATCACCCACTCTACTAAAAATATGCAGGGAAGAGTGACATGAATACGGTGTATATCAAACCTTCAGGTACAGAGTAATATGGCCTAGTTTAGTCATTTTGTCCAGCCGTTACTAGCATAGATCGTATTGAACACAAATTCAGTGAATAAATTAAGATCTGGACAAGGCAGATAATTTTGAAATGGAAAATGTGTAGGATTCCTGCATAGATTATACATATTACAGTTTTGTCTAGTGTGCCATTAACAAGACGAAGACTAATGGACTTAAAGTTGACTATTTTATGTTAATTAGGCTCATAGCGTCCACTTTATGTGGCAAATACAGAGATAGAAGATTATAAAGCCCGACACATCCATTGAATGTATCAGTGAGCGGATAAGCAAGACTGTGAGTAGCTTTATGGGGTGGATATTATGTTGTCAGTGTACAGTCTCGCTGGATTGGTATTAAAAGATTCATTCTTTTCTCTGACAATCAGTGGTTGAATGGCTGATAATGTATTGTCCACTGGAAGTGTTGATATTATTGTTAAATCACAGGCCTCTGTTCTCTTCTCATCTGACACTTCTTATGCAGACTAATACTTAGGCTAATATAAATCTGTGCTATCTATGCTAATGAATAAACACCAACCATTGTTGTTACAGCGGTCATGTCCCGGCTTTTTAATACAATCAGACTAGACGGTCTGTTTCAGAAGGAATCTTCAACAAAGTAACATTGTCTTGTAAGCCACTTTGAGCTTTGCATTCATTCAAAAAAGATCACACTGACTATGAGCATGAGAGATTCTATTTCTATGGAAATCACTGTAGACTTTCATCTAGGATACTTGCTTCCCCGTCATTGTACATTATAATGAAACAGGCTGTTTTGATGACAAAGCACCCTTCTGAAAGACAGAGTTAATGACTGTAATTGAATTAATAAGCCACAGTTTTAAGTAAAATATGGTGTCTTATGGCCAAACTGACAGGACAGAATGAGTCGGCCAATGATTTGTGTTACACTCACACTGCTACTACTTCTACACACACACACACACACACACACACACACACACACACACACACACTCGGTTCATCCCCCAGGCTGGTTTGCCCTTGAATTTGGAGGCCTGACCCCATTCACTCAGGCTATTACCCATCTGTCCACTGAAGGGACAGGAAGGAAACATTAGAAATATTGATAGTGTTAGTGGGAATTTTGTCCTTCCTTCTTTAATAAAGATATAGTTTGTCTTGAATTTCAATAGAAAAACGGTGGTATCTGGGATAAAGTAACCAGTATGTCTTCTATCTGTCCTGTCCGTTGTTCACTTGTACTGTGACCTGCCATAATCTGGAATATAACCATTCATATTCTCATACACTCTGGGTTCTTAATTGTAACAATAACTATATATTATTAATATTATTAGAGAAAGTAAGCACGTTTCATATTTGGCTGTCATTATAGTAAGTTAACCAGGGCTACACCGAATGTGAAACTAATGGTGAATTTGTGTAATTCTACTGATCTAAATAAAATTACCAACAATATAAGGGTGTATAATAACTATAGACCAGTTTCAATTATTAGTACTACTATTAATACTGTTTCTAAAACTTTTGAGAAGCTAATTTTTAATCTGTTATCTTGGTACATTAATGATTTCAACATTTTATCTCGATCCCAATCTAGCTTCAGACAAAATTTCTCCACTGCTACTGCTCTCCTCAAATGTACCAATGATGTGTCTATGTCCTTTGATGAGGGTCAGTTCACTGGTGCAATCTTAATTGATCTTACCAAGGCATTTGATATGGTTGATCACTACCTCCTACTTGATAAGCTCTATTCCATTGGTGTATCTCAACAGGCTTTACTTTGGTTTAATACATATCTCCATAACAGAAGTCAGTGTGTTATTTTTCATGGTAGTCTGTCTGATTATTTAATCATGGAAAAGAGTGTGCCGCAATGTTCTACTTTGGAGCCACTCCTTTTTTACATTTTTGATAATGATCTTCCGCAAATTTGTTCAGACTGTCATATCCATTTATATGCTGATGACACTGTTATTTCTACATCTAATTCCAATATACCACAAATTCAAAGTTCACTGCAATCGGATTCTGATGTTGTAAAAAACTGGTTTCTCAATAACAAACTTTTATTGAACAAAAAGGTCTGTAGTCTGTTGTTTGGTACTAGATATAATCTTACTTATACATGCAATGATTTGCATATTATTTTCTATAATGGGTCACCACTTGAGAAAGTTGATGTTTTTAAATATTTGGGTCTCTGGATTGATTCTGAACTTTCCTTTAGGCCCCATATTGATTTTGTTACCAAAAAAAATTATTGCAGTCTGAGTACACTATATCGTTCAATAAATTGTTTCACTTTTCAGCTAAGAAAAAATAATTGTTTCTCAGTATTACCTAGACTTGATTATGCAGATATTGTTTATCAAAATACCTCTGAAACACATCTGCCTCCTCTAAATGTAGTTTATAATAGTCTGTGCAGATTTGTTTTGAGGTGTCCTTATCGAACACATCATTGCTTTATGTATGAATCACTAAATTGGTTACCGCTAAATTCCAGAAGACATTTTCAGTTGCAATTTATTTTTAAATGTATTTATTGTAATTAAACAATTAAACAATAATTAGTTCCATATAAATCCTTATACACACATGCTCAATATCCTCTTTTTTTGTCCCCCAAATTTCTAAAGAAATTGGGCATTCGGCCTTTAAATTTAAAGCCCCATCTGATTGGAATAACATGCCTAATTCTCTCGGATCCATTACTTCTTTTCGCTTCGTTAGGACGTCACTACTTGCTCATCTTAAAACAACTTGTTCTTGTTTTCAGTTGTGCTTAATCCATTAACAATAATTCCTCAATATTAAATACTACCGTTGCATTTGTTCACGTTTGTGCAAGCATTCGTATGTCTTTTTTTTAATGTGCTTATGCATGAAAATACACATGTATTTTTGGAGATGTAGGTATGCATTTATTCTTGTATGCTTCTGCTGTTTATGTAATTTAATCACCTTATTGCAGGTGTTATATGTTGCGTATTATTGGTTCTTGTTTTATTTTCCTTACTGTCATTAAGCCCATTATCTGTTTTTGGTATAGTATGCATACTTGCGCAGGTTGTGTGGGGTGAAGGAGGGTTGGGGGTTGGAGAGGGTGAGGGAGCCTTTTGTATTTGTGTTTGTATTTGTATTTGTATGTGTTTATGTGTACTTGCAATTTTCGCTTTATTGTATTGTTAATGTATTTGTGTTTCGAGGACCCTCTTGAAAACGAGATGATTCATCTCAAGGGGTTTATCCTTTCAATAAAGTTCAATACATGTCTTTTTGTCCCCCCCCCCACAGAGGAGGAGTACAAGCGTCTGAGTGAGGCCCTGGCTGATGAAGGCACCTACAACGCAGTAGCCTTCAGATACAGTGCGGACTACTATGACCCGTCCCAACCGACTGAGGAGGAGGATGCTAACAAGGAGGCTGGTGAGAACACACACTAACACCCTCTAAAACTCACCTAAGGAGTCACACAGTCATTCACACTCATAAACAAACACATGGAGTCAGCAGTCAGTCACACTCTCACACCTACAGATCCAGACAGACAGACGGTTAGTCCATCAATCAGTCACACACATTCACAAATACTCATGGAGTCGGGCAGTCAATCACACGTACTCAGTAACACAGACACACACTCTTTGGGTGAGCAGAGCATGTCAAAACCAGGAAAGTAATCTGTAAAGATGAATTTCTCCCAGCAGTGTGAGAGATTTCTTGACACTTTTAACAAATGTACTAGTGTATTTGACGTCACGGATATCAATAATATCGTCTGGGCCCTTTTTGATTTCTTTAGATTACATGTTATTCTTCAATTTAAATCACATTGAGTCAAATCAAAGAATAGATTATGAAAGCTGTGGAGAACATTTTTATTTTACTTTATTTTTGAGGAAATCGTGAGCAAAATGCCAAGGGTTCCCAGTAATATTGATCAGCACTGTATGCCTCCCAGCTCCTATGACTGAGATTAAAGTGTCTCTGACCTGCCTTTTAGAGGAGAGAAGTAGTGGATGATCTTTTCATGCGTTCGCTAATGTCAGACACTCACTGGTGGAGAGACTTGTGTGTCAGCTTCAGTGAGAATGCTGTGATTAATTCTTTAGCATGGCAGACTCCCCATTGTAAATAGTGTTGTCATGATACCAGCATTTTGACTTCAATACCAATACTAAGTTTAATATCTAAAAAGTCTATGCTACTATGATACCACAGCCACTGTACTTTAACCAACAGCACTATGGAGAGGACCATAACTTCAACATCAATAACTTAAATAACTTTATATTCAACTCAACTGCAATGATAACAAATAACAAAGTAAATATATCGAGGACTTAAATAAAACTGTGCAATCATGTCTTATAAAAATAGATTTCTGATGGGTGTCTTGGTGGTTGAGTTGGCTAAGGCACATGCTGTGTACCCACCCCCCTCTTTACTCATAACAAACTCAAACCCGTTTCCCAACTGGTACCTACTGCTTTGTTTTTAGTAATACTACCTTAGCATCTACACTACTAACTCTGCTAGTTTAGTCTCTACCTGTACACACTCCACACACTCCCATCTTCACCAACCCATTCAATACATTTGCATGCTACACTTGCCAAACACACTCAACTCCATGGAAACTAATTTCACACATCTGATTACTCACATTCCTTTAGAGCAATAGTGTGATGAGATACACACAGTTTCTGGACATGAAACGTGGTATATGTCTGTAGATGAACTGAAAGCATTCATTGCTCGTTTGTATTTCCGTGGAATATATGGTGGTATAAACATGGATATTGATAGCTACTGGTCAAAACAGTTTGAACAGACTTATTTAAGACAAACCAGGCTAAGGACCCACTTCAGAGAAATCCTGCGAGAGTTTTTGTTGACTGTGGGTTGACTGTGTGTTGACTGTGGGTTGGAGGCAAGTCAAAGCGTATTCCAACAAGGGTTTAATGCAGGGGTATTCAACCGTGTGCCATGGAGGGCCAAGTGTACGCATGTCAGTCATTGAGATGCTTTGATTATTTACTTGTGTTACCACACTTGACTTGGGCAGCTTTGTAGCAACTTCACCACTGGGGTTTTTGATATGTCGCTTGGGTCTTTGATGGCTCTGTAAGCGAAATAGTTCCACGTTTCGCCCGTGGCACCAGTTTTGTCAACCAGTTAAAGTGGTTCACTTCAAGACGTGGTGGACTGTTTGACGCTGTGTCCAGGTTTTCAGCTATTTGACAGAATTTTGTGCTGACTACTGCAGTCCACTGTCAAGAGCAAACTCTGTCTATTCCATTCCTTCTTCCATTTCTTCTTCTTTTAACTATTCCAATCCACATGCCATTTGCAGGTATATGCCCTCTGGAAGTGACGTTGAAATGAAATTTCAGCCTGCAGAACACATAGTGAAAGTATTGAACGTTTATAAAATGAAATATTGAATTCAATCTTTCGCAACGATATTACAGTAGTTTCAAAATTTTGGTTACCATGACAACACTATTTGTGATTTTTAAACCCTTCAATTGTAGAATAGGAAACATTTCACCATTAGTGGTAAGAGGTTTGACTTGCTGTGAAGTACAACATTGAGTGTGGTTGTCATCCACCCACCACTGAGCACTTTATGTTTACACACACACACACACACACACACACACACACACACACACACACACACACACACACACTATTATGGTATGGTATCCAAACACACAACCAACTAATAACCTATTGTTATCACGGCACCTGTCCTTGCTTGCAGTGTTCTTTTCAGAATTTAAGGAGACTGTAGTACTTTTAGAAATATTATCTCTCAAGAAGTAAGTGGAGTATATTTATTTTGAGGCTAACTGAATGTCTAGTCATGATGGTCAGACGTCTTGATATATGTACACTTTGAGCATTGGATGGCTTGTTAATTATGATCGCTCTTGCCAGGCTTCTCTCTTGCTCTGTAGGACTGACCTTGCACTAAATTGGCCAGTCATTTATCAGAGAGAACGTACGGTTCAGTTTGGGGTGTTGACAAAGCCACAAATCGGGCCCATATATCAGACTAGTCACTGTCACAGCCAGGACCACAAGTCTCTGTCCTGCGTCTGTCCTCTGCCGGCCCAGCCAAGGTATTCTTTCCCCAGGCAGCCAGACACCTCGCCAGTCTGCCTTTAGTGTGCACGTTGTCAGAAAAAGAATTAACCGTGTACCTGCAGCTTTAAATATTAGATGTGGAGATTGCTGGCCTCATTTAGTCCCAGCCTGTGCCCAGATACGTAGGCAGACTAGATGCCTCTCCCTGGGCAGATGGTAGAGCTATGTCCACGGTACGAAAACACCTGCCAAGTGGCACATGCCAGTAAAATTTCTAACACGACGAGAGAAAGAGCGCTGCGTGGGTTCTTCTGTATCTCCAATGGACAAACGCATATGATCAGGTGGTTTTCGGGAATGGGCATTAAATAATACAAACAAAAAATAGCAAGGTCCCTCTGAATATGTTTAAGAGAGAGGCTTAATGTGGATGACAGTCTTGTAAAAATGTCCGAGGCACTCTGATTAGGTGGAAAACAATTAAAAGAAAAACACCAAGGTGGGAAATTATTGTAATATTATTGAAAACAAACTGAGATTACTGCCATCATAGATTACTGTTGTGCAATGCAATTGTCAGTTTGTTTATTTGGTTGTTATAAAGCATATAACAGTTATAAAGCAGCTAATTAACTGGCTGGCTAACTAAGCGATTGCCTGGTCCTAACCACTCTGACTTTCTTTGATGTTGCTCACAGTGCTAACATCACTATTGAGGAGGCAGGTGTTGTTGCGATTGAAGCATTTTCTTTCTGATTCATTCTGTCACTCAGTGATTTAAGCCCCCGTTGTCTGCAATATGTACAATGATTACACCAGCAGCCACTCAGCTGATGTCAAGAGAGAAAATGTCAAAGAATGCGAATGTTACAGCTGATTAAATTTTTAAAAGTTTATGTAGACTGTGTGGGCAGAAATGTCACTTTACAACAAGTACAAATTCATTTTAAAAGTAACAGACGAGGAAGCAAGGGAGGGCTTGGGAGGTGGTGTGAAACTTTTCAATAATTGCATTGAAGACCAGTGACCCAATGGAAGGCTGACAAACCACAGGGACGCTGGGATCGATTCCTGTGGTCAGGCCTTAATATTAATTAAAGCAAGACCCAACAACAGCTCAGTCTAACATAGATACACACTTGGACAGATAAAGATTGGACATAGCCCTGCTGTAGTCAGACCACCACTACTAATGGAATTACAGTACAACCCAGTACCTCTAGAAGGGAAACACTTAAATAACTTATACAAAACTGAGAACGTCGCCTGTGCTAGTACAGTGAGACAGTGTGGAAAAAAGCATTCAATGTAAAGTATGTACTGTATTATAGCATAGCCCCTATATATTCAGACATGAGACATATAAACCTGTAACTCTGTCTAGATTGATACACATCAGGTGTAATCTTAACTTTTCTATTGACCTTATAGGACCTCTCATACTTTATTAATATGTGCATGACAAGCCAGCTGTTCAGTCAAATGTATGTGAAATAGCATTTTTTAATAGAAGACTTAAGGTGGATGGGTTTTATCCAATATGAAACATCTGATGCACCTGATATTTATAATATAGTAATGATCTTACAATAAAAACTCAATGACTTATTGATTATTCACATATTTTGTGCATGATGAATGAACAACCCATAGCTGTTCAGTCAAATGCATAATTTCACTGAATCAGCATTTGATGACAGATTTTGACCAAACCGCTAGAGCTAGTTGGCTTGTCATGCACATATGGCGTGAATAATGTGATCTGGGTTGAGGTACAGAGCTGTGACTGAGTGATGTGTTTAATATTCAGCAATCCGGGCTACTGTGTTAGCCATTTGATGGTTAGGCAGCGGTTGTTGCTTTAATCTGGGTTGTTGACAGTAGATGGGAGTCCCTGCAGTCTGGGCAAGCTGAGTTGGCATATTTTATGTAAAATGAGTGAGTTTGCTTCTGAATGGGGTTAGTCTTATAATCTCAGCAATATGGGTATTAAATTGGCCACCCCAGACCATATCAATGAGTATCTTTGAATGACAACGAAGTGAAATGCAAATTGTGCAACAGTAAGTTATCATACCATAAGTCAACAACAACAATGCACTTGCATTTAAAAGCAAAGCATCCAGCCATCCATAGCTAGCTTTGCTAAGGCAACCTGCGGGTGCCAAATTTAATCAACACAAACAGCTGCATCCATTAGGTGCAACAACCATTGGGTGTAACAAAGTGGAAGAGGAATATAGGCTTCGTTCCATAGCTGCCCAGATAGCTGCTATGTCTTAGATTAATGGGCATCACTGTGCAAACTCCCTACAGTGAAACACACTGAATAAAATGTTTATCTAGTTTCCAGTGGCCTGTACCATGATTATCTTATGCAGAGAGAGGTAGATGATCGAGGAAGGGTGGAAGTATTTTACTGTGTACTGGTGTGTTGTGGATGGAATGGTGGAGGGCATGTGGTGCTGTTGTAAACAAATGTAACATGGTCTCCCACTCCTTGGAAAGGATGAGGAACTCAAAATGAATCTTTGAATTTTGCTAGCATTTGATTCCTTTCCACTGTACTCTCATCCAGTGCTTTTTTATGATTTATGAGAATTAATCCCACACTTCCATTTGTCTGAATTTCTCTTCAAATGCACAGAAGAAGTAGAGCCGGAGGATAGTGAGGAACCGTTCGTAGCCCCCCCAGGGCTGGCCATCCCTCCCGACGTGGAGCTGGTGAGTGTTGATATCCCACTGCTTCCTGCTCATATACAACTCTGGAAAAAATTAAGACATCACATCAAAATGTTCAGTTCCACAGTTTATGTGTATGTGTCTGTAAAATCTAATGTGATATTCTTTTATGAACTATTGACCACATTTCATTGTAATTCCAAACAAAAATATTGTTGTTCAGAACATTTATTTGCAGAAGATGACAACTGGTCAAAATACAAAAACAAAACATTTACAATCTGATTATACATTGAATAATGCAAACTAAACAAGCATTGGGCCTGATGGTCGGTGCAGACTATCCTTTAGTGTGAATGGGCTGAAGACTGCAGACTCTGTTTATCCCGACGCAATGTTTTTCAAACATGTTTGATTTTGTTGGGCAGTCTGGTCAGGCTGTCTAGATTGAAGCGGTACAGGACTCATCAAGACTGAAATCTGAGAGTGACACCGGCAACAGCCGGATAGGAGTTTAGATGCGGGGGAAGAAAAAGAAAATGAACCAGAAGAGAAGTCACATATACAACGACCACTCACATAGATAGTTTATATCACCAAGATTCCCAATTCCACTTGCTCCATTCTTGATAAATTGCTATGCAGTTTCATTTGGAGAAGTAAATCTAATATGAAATAGTATAAAATCGCAGCATTCCTGGATCACATCCACATAAGTATGCAATTACAAATTCTAATGAGACGTTTCATACAAAATTGTGTAGCAACTAAAATAGAACATAGCAAAATCTCATCGAAAACTATTCTAAATCACGTTTCACAGCACCAAATTATATATTTTTTTCTTTTCAAACCCTGCCTAATTTTCCACGTCATTATGTTCGGTACATGTATTCCTTCAGTGCAGTCCAGTGTGTGTGTTCCTTTAATTTACAGCTGCTGCCAGTAGAATTTGAAACTGAATTACTTTGGCGACCCCTTGAGTCCCATTACATCACTGTTGTAAAGACCACTCGCCACTTGTTCCCCCCTCTGCAGACTGCAGAGAGAAGACATAAATGTATACATACGGAAGAGGTGAAATTGTCATAATGCAAACTGAATAATGGAACTGGAATAAACTTGTGTAAGGAGGCGAGTTATTCTTCCTACGGCACAAGATGTGTTCATCAGAAGCCAAATTCACGTCATATCGAGTGATGCTTGCTTGCCTCGTGTTAGCCACATAGCTTTGCAACTGCAGTGGCTGTCTTTGAAAACGTGGAACCTGCATTTCATGTTTTGAGAGAAGAACATTAATGTTTTTTAATAATTTGTGAATAGATGGTATATGTAAGCAAACATTATATCACAAGTAGTTGTTTTTTTTAGGTTTTTCGAGTTGCAATGATTTCCTCTTGCTAGATTGAAAAAAAATAATGAAAATGCATTAAACCTTCCATTGGCTATTTAGGCCAGCACTCCCAGCCTGCTGTTAGTTTGTTCTATCTGGTATAGTTGCATCAGATAATCTTCCCTCAGAACCAGGCCAGTCCAGAACTGATACCCTCTCTGACCCTGCCATCCTCTTTCATCTGCCAGCTTCTTATTCATGAGATGAAATACAGGCTTTTATCTCTCTATGGTTTCTGTTCATACATACTGTATACTGCACTGGCTATGGAAACAGTCAAAATACCCTCATGCATACATATACAACAAAACATGGCTACATGATGTGAATATAATATTAATCTCTGCTCTCTGGATTTTGAAAGAATAGCCAGATAGAGCCAAAGAGAATTGTTTAAGATCATTAAACTAACTAGACTAACATTTAATAGTTTGATCCATAAAGGCTTTGTTCCCTTGTCTCTGAATAAACACTTGGTCTGTATGGTGGACCATGTGGATATAGTTGACAGTCTCCTGCTCAGACACCATAAGACTATGGATTTGTCTCTGTGTGTTTGTTAGTTCAAATCAAGTCACCAGTTTGCTCAGATGTCACCTTCACTGTAAAGCTGCACCGCAAGGGGCAGTAACGGTCACACAAAAATCACGGTTCGGTATGTACCTCGGTTTTGAAGTCACGGTTCGGTTCATTTTCAGTACAGTAAGGGGAAAAAATGCTAAACATAAAATTGCTTGTCGTTTATTATGAACTTTTGTAAACATCAACAATTTATATTTTTTTTTTATAAAATTTTAAATGAAATAAATAAAAATGTATACAATAAAAAATAAAATATATAAAAATAAAATAGAATAAAAAATAGAATACTGCTGCAAACTACTACTAATAAGTTCTCCAATAAATAAAATATTCTAATTAAACAAAATATAAAATATAATAAGAAATATATAAAATATAATAAAAAATATAAATAACTATAATAATCTTTTCTTTTTTTAGGAAATGAACTTTTCCACATTGACTAAAGTGCAGCATTTGTTATTGCTTTGGCCCGATCTGAATTACCAGCGAAAGGCTGTTTAAATGACGAAGGGAGCAGCGTTTGCACTACGCTCGTTTTTTTCCTTGCAGCAGTGATATTCACATGCCGTTTCAAATGAGTTATCAAGTTTTGACGTGTTGCCAGAAACATACCCGATCACTACTGAACAAAGGAGACCTTAACGTTAAGGGAGGGTCTTCTAGCTCTGGCTTATCGTTTGCATTGGCCATGACGTTAGCTAGCCAGAGGCTAGGCTAGGCTAAGCTAAGCGTGCTGTCTGTGTAGTGCGCTCAAAGTGCGAGGCGGAGACTAAACAAACTTCCGGTCCGCCACTTAATATGTTCGTGTGGGAACTCGGATTTGAAGTATGTTCCGCACGCAAAACAAGCCTACTAAGATTGCATTCGGTACACATCTGCACCGTACCTAAAGTCCTCTACCGAAACGGTCCGGTACGAATACGTGTACCGTTACACCCCTACTAGGCAGCCGCACTGCCCTCCATTCATTTTTAATGAGAAGTGGCAAACCGCTAGCGAGCAAGCGGGCGGTGCAGTGGGAAAAGTTGAAATCAGTGAACTTTAACCCTGGTAACCAATTAGTGTAAGTTCTCCCCATTGCCAAATATTAATTCCTTGTTCCACATTCTCATCATTGAGGAGAAGCTGATGATCGCTGCGTGAACACGGCGGTATCTCCTTAGATAAATGGCTGCAGCAACAGCAATGATTTTCCTCAGTTGAGCCATGGCAGAGAATAATAAAAATTAGGCCCTTCGTTTTATAGCCTGCTTAATGCGATCCCATCAAAAATCAAGCGGAGACGCATGCGATATGCCCACAAGCGGTGGATTCTGGAAGGAATTCTGCAGCGGTGCCAGGTGGCCTTGCTGCTTTCTGTCTGGTTCTGCCATTAGGGGGTAGAGAGCATGGAAGCCGTGTCAACAAATGATGGGAAAAGTGAAGGTTATTTTAATTTGGGTGTCAAAAGGGTTCCAGTTTTGGTCTCATGTTTATGCATTATGCAATTTGAAGTGTTCCAGCATTTTTCTTGGGACACTTGATCATAACCAACAAATAGGCTAGTTCTAAAAACTAGGACAACACATTTTGTGTTTTAAAGGGAAATTATATACGGTATATTCTACTATATATGGATCTCACTGTCGGTCGGTCACTCTGTTCACCACTTTTGGTCACGTGGGTGAAAGTGTATCGCAGGGAGTTAGATTGCAGACTCTCAATCGTGAGACGAGAGTTCGATTCACGGCAGGTACGCTTCCACAAAATGCAACGTTGCCGGGCTGTTAGTCTTTTTAAAAAAATATATATTTCTGTTGATTGAATAGAGAGTTAAAACTGCTAGTTGTTGCTTTCTGGCAGGGACAAGAGTAGTAAATGACTTCATCCAGAAGGCTTTCATACTTAATGAACGCTGCACCTTACTCAAATGTCTCTTCTGGCCTTTAAACTGTAGTGCAAAATCTGAGGGTCCTGTCCTGTTCACTATTCCCATAGTGCTGTCTTTTCCTCTCAATGTATTTTTAGTGTAAGTGGGATTAAAGGTGAAGTATTCGATGACAACCTCTTTTTTTTTTTACCAGAGGGGATAATGTCTTGTGATTATTAATATTGAATACAAACAAAGGCTTGTTTTTGAGCCTCAAAGCACAGTGCTCTTTTCACCTCTCCGCTGCTGGAAAGCCTTTTATTCAATGTAGCCTTTCAGGGGGCTGACATGCTTTATGAATATTGCCCATTAGTTAAGTATTGCTTGGGGTCTTTGGTGCAGCAAAGCTTTTGCCCAGCTATAGGTGTCGGGGAGGTTGTGCTCTTTTTGTATATCATAACTCCATAAGAAAGCAGCACATCCTCCTTTTTTTCCTAATGGCTGGATTCTTTATCACTGTGTAGAGGCTCCTTGCATCCCAGGAAGTCCTTGGTGGGTTAGAACACAATAATATTCTGTTAGTGTTGGACACCCCCAGTTCAGCGCCAGCCTCTAGAAAGGTTATTATCTATTATTCATGGTTTTCATCTTGATGAGAAATGTGTGTTATTTTGGAGATTGCGGCTCTTCTCTGTACTCTCTAGGTAATGACAATGATTCATCATTGAAAGCACACAGGGGAAACAATAATGAATGAATAATGGACCATTTCTTGTTCCACTGATTTCCATCTGTGTATATTTTCAGTTGAGTTAATGTCATCACATTGAACATGAGAGTGCTTGGCATGAGAGTGCTTCAGAAACAAAATAGCTTGTGTCCTTAGTATGAAGAATCTATCATTTGTAAACTGCTTTGTAGCATAGTATTCTGTGCAGCAGTCGGGCTTACACACTCTATTCCACTGATGTTTTTTTTTTTTTTGTGTGTGTTTTGGCTTGAGCTTTAAAGTTTGTTTTCTACATGGAAAAATTTCCAAAAAATAATACTTTTTCACAAACTAAGCACTTTGTCTTTTTTCAGAAACGAAGAAACTAATCATGAAATCAGTGTTTCAAGGATAACATAGTCAGTAATTGATATCCGCTCCGCTTAAAACGTCTTTGTTCTCATTCCTTGTCTTTTTTCCAGCCGGCAACCACCAAGACCCATGCCATCATTGAGAGGACAGCCAACTTTGTTAGTCAGCAGGGGGCTCAGTTTGAGATCGTGTTGAAAGCTAAGCAGGCCGGCAACTCCCAGTTTGACTTTCTTCGTTTTGACCATTACCTGAACCCTTACTACAAACACATCCTGCGGGCCATGAAGGAAGGTCGATACCACCCAGCCTCTACTAGCAAGCAAGAGCAGTCGCAGGGTGAGTTATAGAGAGCAGTCAGTGAATCCATAGCTGCTACATGCATACATGGACACTGGAAGTTTCATATAACTAATGCATAAATTTCAGATCTATAATACATGAGTAATCGTACAGAACAGAGGAATATAATTCATTTACATTTTGCATTATTAATTGTAATGTTAAACATTTGTTCATACGTGTATTGTTCATTTCTTCTTTCCTTCCTTGTTTGCAATTTCTTTGCAGATTCCAATTCTGATGATTCAGATGAGGATGGGGATGGCAGCTACCTCCATCCCAGCCTGTTTGCCCCTAAAAAGAGCTCTCGCCTGGAGGAGCTGATGAAGGTAATGTAGTGGGATATGGGCCACTCTCAGTGGAACTTTACCTCTCCCACACAGTTATTACTTTAAACAAGGCTGCTCATCTGCAGAGCACGAACTGAAAATGCCTTCCGTATATCCTATTCATTATAGACTTCTTCATAGTGGGTCAGAGAGTTCAGCTGGAGCAGTTTGGGCATTAAGTGCCTTGTTCAAGGACACCTTGACAGTAGTTGTTGAGAGAAGGGAGGGTGTCGCTTATTCACTTTCTCCATCCAGATTTTCCAAATCTGGTCTGGGGATTCAAATGTGCTGTATAAATAAAGTTATTATTATTAACTGGTGACAAGCCGGCATCTCTAACCCTTGGCTACCCCGGCCTGCCCTGTGAAATGGAACAAGTGACATTCCCATCCTGTTTCTACTACACTATTATTGTTTCTTGATCATATTACTAGATTCTATAACAACTACATTCTATTACCCCATCTCCATGCTGTTACAATATTCTGTTACTACTTCCACGTATTCATTTGTCTTCAACAGTGCAGTGAGAATGGAGCCTTTGTACAGAAATATAATCAGCTCCTTTTTGTACCAAGCTGTGTAACAATTATCTACCATCCATAGAGGCTTTTCCTCTTCAAATCAACCATACTATTTTTTTTTTTATTAAGGACTCATATTGCGTCTTTTATGGGGTTTAATGACTCACTAATTGTGTCTATAGATCTGAAAATAATTACTTCCAGATTACTGCTAAGCTATTGCATTGCATTCAAAGACATACTAACATTGGGTCTGATTTCATGGCAAGTGCTTTAAATGTTTGTTGTGTGTAACAACACTCCCAACCTCCACCCCATTTTTGCTGTCTTTCTGTACTGTCAACTATCTAACAAGTGACATAAAAATATACTTTTTGAACTTATTTGTTCTAGGTAAACATAATCTAACATTGGGCGTTTTTTAATTTCCTAATTTAATTATAATGCATTGTAAATTGTATTATAATTAAAGAACTTACAAAATAAAAAGTCATTCTGAGTGGTTTGCTCTAAATGAGCAGTCAAAAGCACTTTAATAAACTGGCATATTATCGGCCAATAATAGTAATAATAGTAAAAATTTGCACAGTCTTCAGCTGATGGTTTAAAAATTACTGATTCATATTGAGTTGTGTTTATTCGAATATTGTTGTCACACAGGTGAAACTCAAATTGAGAAACAGGCATAAACGGCCACCTATTGGTATCAGCCAATGTTTTTATAAGCCGTTGGTAATTGGTATTGGCAATCAATTTTCATATCGGTGCATCCCTAATAATCAAAGAAGTAGTACCTTCATCATAGGGCTTTGACAGTTTGTTGAGTTTTGTACAGCTTTATAGTTTTGACAACTTATGCTTATTTGGTGAGTTCAGAATACACAAGAATGTTGTGTAATATACCAGAGTTAATGACTGTAAAAAGTTGCCATCTCTTTTAATCAGCATCTGGTGTAGTCTTAAGTATTTGTCTCAGCAATTCCTCTATTAAAAAAAAATCATAGAAAGGCGTGATAATAAGTCCTCAACAAACTGGCCTTGTTTTGTTGTAGCCTCTGCGAGTCATGGACCCGGACCATCCACTGGCAGCACTTGTACGAAAAGCTAAACAGGAAAGAAATGGTACTGCTGCAATGGCAACCAAACCAGAGGAAGTGGCAGACCCAGCTGCATCCAGCACACCAGCACAGTACACTGCTGACCGTGAGTACAGTTTTTCATTTTTGAGAACAAAGACGAGGCAGCTCTGATATCCAATACCTCATGGATATTTATATTGGCTTTGATGGGGCCCAGTTCAACTCACTTTAGCTCTGGTCCACTTCATTTTGTTCTCTATTTTCTTTTTCATTTCCTTCTCATTTCCTCTCAGACAAGGAGGCTAGCTCTTGTTTGTCTACCACTGAGCACCGAGCTGCTTTGTTTAAAAAAAAAAGCAGCCCTGCATTACAGGTGTTTAAACGGCCTATTTTCTAAGACTAGTGTTGACCACAGGACAGGATTAAACAGGAAATAGAGATCCCCACTACTTAATACTGGTCATGGTCTGGACTTGTTGCAAAGGGATTTTCAAAACCTTCCAGCAAAAGGATATTGAGTACTTAGCTTATACACTTTTCACAGCTTTAGAAGCGGCATTTCTACTTCATCTTATACTTAAATTTGATCCACATTCTGGGCTGTTGAGTTGGATACCCCAACAAACTGGATCTTCCACAGTCCTCATTGAGAGGAGCATTGCTGTTTATTCCAAGCTGAATGCTGGTGGACAGAATCTAAACCTGGTTGTCGACACCAGTAAAGATGTATTCGTGACATTACTTGCTATTTCGAACTTTCTGGCATGCTCACAGTAAAACCGCTTCCCTGGTGTATAGCATAGCTGCCCGTACATGGCAGTTTTTTTGCTTAGATATTATTCACCTCATTCGCATTTCATTTTTAGGGATACACACAAGTATGCTGTTGAACTCTTATCTCATAGTTTGGATGATGAAGGTGTTTACAATAATATTGATTGCTGGGCATTTAACCATGATAGATGTTTTGGGTAGTATTTCTCAAGTGTTAACTCGGTCTCCCTTCTGTTTTTTCTCCATCCAAAAACTGAGAAATTGTCACCACGCTTCACAGAGAGCGCCTGAGCTGAGTTACCTGATGTATCTTAATTAGCACAATTTCAAAAAGTCTGCTCTGAGCTAGACGATAGAGCGGTACTTGGCCCTCATAAGACCCAGTGCTACAGGCTGCCTCCAATTGTTTTTTTTTTAACGAAGAATTAGACTTTGATTTCTCTCCTTGACACAAGTTCCAAGTAAGTAGCCATGTAAAACCCTAGCTGATGTGAATCAAAGACTCCTGCGAGATAGACAACTCAGTGGGATCCTACACCACTGAGCAATGAGGCTTGTATAGATATGAGCAAGGATATGAGCAAGGATTTAGCTTAGACTGTTAGCATGGCAACTTGTTTGCTTCATCATAAATTTGAAAGTCTTTATCAATAAGATCAGTTCCTGGCCCCTCAATGATTCCAATCTTATCAGGCTCAATGTCATTCCCTTCCAGCCTATTGATCTGTCTGCTGGTACCTGTTCCTGAGGCATTGCTTCCTACCCTACAGTAACCTTGAATAAGATGCCAAGAACGTTCAAGTAGACTATTTGAAATACTATGTAAATAAATACATTTCTATCGCCTAAATGTGATACTGTCCATGGTATTGATCATAGATTTTCAAAAGGTTTGGCATAACTTGTCACACTGTTCATCTATTAAAGGTTATTTTATTCCGGTTATTTGCTGCGTTTTGTACAAGCTGGAGAGACTTTTGACTGAGGTAGGAGAGCTGCAGAAATCTAAGCGAGAAGAGATAATGACATGGATTACATTCCCCAGATCACTAAAGGTTAAAAAACGAGTACAACACCACTCTCAAGCTGCTCATCAAAGCTCAAATACGCATCAAAAATTAAAAACATTACAAGTTTCTCGTTACTGGCTGTACATTGGCAGGGCCGAAAAGGAGTATTTATGATTTGGTTTCATTTAGTTGTAGAAAATTATACGACATCCAGTACTTGATATCTGCGAGGCAGTTTTTCAGAGTGGCTAGACCGAAGTGATGATTACAGTACAATGTAAAACCCATGCGTTTCCTGTTCCAAAAGTAAAATAATGATTAGATTTTACAGGCAGATATAACTGTGTGTCGTCGGCATAACAGTGAAAATCTGTGTTATGTTTGCGGAACTGTCCAAGTGGAAGCAGAGCCTATGCTGCCGCAATGAAAAGCTTTTCATACTGTTAATGTTAAACACAGTGCTGTATTGGAATTTTACTATTTATGCTTGCTGTGCACTTTTACATGATATGCTGTTGTGGGTAGAAAGTCTGTGTACAATGCATCCTTTTAATTGGATTGGATCGGTGATTGGCTGATCACTTGGCTAAAAAATCAGTAATCAGACTTGGCCCTGGAAACTGGTGCATCCCTACTTATTATTCAAACAATTATAAAGTCTAATATAGGCTACTATATCTCCAGGTTTCTGTCCAGAAAGACAAGCATGTTGACTTTGTCTGGATTAAGCTGTGTGAAAAGTACATTCCCTGTTATACTTGTTTATACCTGTTTACTTATTCAGAGGCAGCACAAGTGTTTTTGTGTGACTCTGGACACATGCTCTGCATTTGATTGTATTTACATTCCTTGTTTAAATGTTTTTTATTCAAAACTTGTATAAAACATAGTCCCAAATCAGCTGGCTCTCGAACAGGTGCAGTAGCATTTCTGTTTGGCATTAGCTATATATTTTTTCCTTCACTTTTCCCTGAGAAAGACTTCAAAGTTAGTTAAGACTTGCCTGAGGGGATAACAGTGTAATTAGTGCTACATCTGCAACTACTAGCGGACCTGTTGTACACAAGACTTGATAAATCACAAGCATAATGTGCTATTTTAATGGAAAACGGCATGAATATGTTATGACGGTATTGAACATAATATCGTCATAACATATTTTCAGATACCCTTGTATATGATAATATTGGGATACCGCCCAACTCCAGGGTGTAGATATAACTGGTCCATTAATGTCCTTCGAGAAACTAAACTTACCATTTATACCCATTTCACCTTCAGGGAATTTATTTCCAAGATGCCATTTTTACACTTAGTGAATGAAGCAAAACTATTGTATTTCCATTTAATTCAAAAGAGTGCCTGACTAGTGTCCATATGCAAGACATCCATTTATGATGAGTCCCATCCACCCCCACTCGGAAGTTATTCAGCATTCTTCTGCTAAAGTAATTTGTCCATTTATGTGTTCAACCTCCACTGAAACAATTGCTTAAATAAAGCCATGGCCATTGGCCCCTTCTGACCCGTGAGTGTTTACTTGTCTATTACTGCAATTTGTTCATCCCTGAGACAGTTGTGGAGGATGTCCTCTGACCTGGGCTTTGTAGCAGAAGGGAAGCGGTTGCTAAATTGGTCCTAGATGACCTAGCTGCTTAATGCTGTTGGTATACATTGTTACTCATTAAAAGTGGGCTGTTAATTTGCCATCCCTGTTGCTCTACCTGCCTTGTTTCAGTGAGAAAGCTGGTTAACATTTTTGGTTTCCCACTTATCTTTAAATGAGGATAGGGCTTGGATAAGAAGTTGTTCCATTACCTCCTCTGTCGGATTGCTGTCCTGGGTTTGGTATATTTAATCACCTTCCCAGACACTAAAGGGTATGATAGGTATTCTGAAGAGCTGCTGAAGAACTGACATCAGATTCGATGCATGTTTTCCCTTTATTATAGCCAAATGTTTGCTAATATTTGTTTTGTTTCTTTCATTTTACAGCAGTTTGCGACTTTAATGAGAGAAAAAAAACTATAAATGTAGTTATTTTTATTCCGTTAATATCGGTTATCATTTAGAGAGGTAGAGAAAATGGTAAAAAGATGCTGTTAAGTTACAGTGTCAAAAAACAAAAAGCTTTTTAGCCACTGTAGTTCTGTTGGATGCTGGAGTCAGAGAAATACATTGCACAGTTATGTGTAAGTACCTTTCTTGGCTAAGCCACAGACTGTGTGCTTTTTGATGATTAGGGGAGAGAGGTTGAAGGTAAACTCAACTTTCACAGCACCAGCTCCTCTGCGTAATCGTACTCCAAGAACACTCCAGTCAATTTCAGCGGTACATTTACGGTACACAAGGGCATGACTGTGACTCGTGACCCTGTTTACGCTCTTTCTCTATTTTTCTTTCCCTGTTTCCATTTTTCTCCTTTTTCTTTTTCTTCTGCCCTTTTCCTGTTTCTCCCTCCCCATTTATTTCCTCATCTGAGTCTTCATTTCAACTGTGGGCACAATGGAAAAGATTAGCATGTGTCCCTGACTCCTAATCTCTGGACTGGCACCCAGAGGAGCGGAACAAGGAACAAATATCAAGTTTGTAAATTATAACTCCTGCTGTGGGTTTCCATTTCTCTGACTAGAGAAAATTGGATGTGTCATTACAGTCGACCAAGGCAGTGACTAATGTGTTAATATCACGCTGTCTCCCCTTTGACACTGACCATTTATTTTGCATCCTTCCTGCCTTTCCCTGTCTCTGTCTTTGTCTTTTATTTCATCCCTCCCATCTCTCTCTCTCTCTCTCTCTCTCTCTCTCTCTCTCTCTCTCTCTCTCTCTCTCTCTCTCTCTCTCTCTCTCTCTCTCTCTCTCTCTCTCTCTCTCTCTCTCTCTCTCTCATATATGCAAAGCCACAGATCTGGCAGATGCACATGTGCATACAGAGCACATATTGATCTGTATGCTCTGTTCTTACCACTACTAATTAATTAATGATGCAATGGCCATGTTAAGCAGAATGTGAAAACTTGATTGTGAGCATCAATTTTTTTGGCATTGCGTCACAGCAACAGTCACTGGGACAGCATAGCACATAAAAGAATGCAGGTTTTTTTTCGAAAGGCCCACTGCCACCCTAACATGATGAATACCTCTACAGCCCCTGGCTCTAAGTTCAGCCCACAACAACCACATTGCTGTGCTGTGGTCCAGTGGACGATTTTGAGCACGGCCCTGTACACTATGGCTTCTAAGATTCCGAAGCCAGGCTTTCACAGGGACATTTGACTTGGTTTTCTGACGGAGACTAACTTTGAGCTGCCTTTCCATTTTTTCCTGCATTGAAAATGTCATTTGAACACAGTGATTGAGCACAAATGTGACAGTTGGGTTATTTATAGGCTCACTAACCAAGCCTGGTGTGACAGTTTCCATTTCCAGTGGAAAATGACCTTTCCTTGACCTGTTGATGTGCTTTATTGAGTCTGAAATGAGAAGTGAGATTGTAATGACAAGGCTCTGAGCTGAATTTATAAATGATTTTTTATTGTCTTGAATGTGTCATAATTCCACCCCAATTCATCATAGATTTATGTTCAGTCGTGATTATTACACTTCCCTGGCCTACAGAAATCAAAAACCTTCTCTTTAGAAACCTTTCTCTCCTTTTGACATATATGTACAGTATATGTAACAGAACTGTATATTCCTATATTCAATAGCAGAGCTGTATATTCAGACCTGGACATGTTTTACCCATACATCCTAATTACATTAACAGAGCTGTATGTTCATTCATACATCCCACCTACATTAACAGAATTTTTTGTTCCTCCACAAACACAACTAAGACATCAGCATGAATGTGCCTTTGGCCCAAGAGGTATTTCCAGTATGCACATAATGATTTCCTCATTTGTTTACAGCGAATGCGGCGGCAATGTACTACGGGTACTACATGCTTCCAGATGGAACTTTCTGCTTAGCTCCGCCTCCTCCAGGGATAGATGCCAACTCCTACTACAGCAACACTCCCTCAGCTGTGATGGCTCCTCCGGCTTCATCTGGGGCTTTGCCTCCTTTGGGGACCACACCTCCCCCTCCTGACACCATCACCATGGCAGCACCACCCACAGCCCCCGCTCAGGTTACCATCTCTGCTGCTCCTGTCATTACACCAGACACCAGGTAGGAAGTAAGGGGCACCCCTCTATTATAATATTTACTTTTTAAGAGTTTGTCCAATTGGGTTTTTAAAGTTTAATTTCATTTGTATTATTTTATTATGATTATTACTGCTGTATTGCCCATAAAGTACTTTTTAAAATTCTTTCGATAATTTTGGTAGAGATGTTTTCCCTGGATTAATCACAAATTAAAAAATTCTCAGCATACTAATTGTATTCACTTTAACAAGCTTAGAGGCATAATGAGTAGTGTTTGCTCAGTCAGGGGAGTCCAATTGGTTTCATTGTGCCAGGCATGGAGAATCAATGTCTTAAATGTTAGACCCAGGTGAGAACAGAGCACATCATTACAATATAACATCTGTCATTCTCCACACAAACAGTTCAAAGGCCCAAGCTCCAGTTCCCACACCAGCACCGTCTGCCATTATTCCTCCACCTCCTGACATCCAGCCAGTCATAGACAAACTGGCCGAATACGTTGCAAGGAACGGTGTCAAGTTTGAGACCAGTGTCCGTGCCAAGAATGACCCACGGTGAGTAGTCCGACCAGAAATCAGGTCTTTGTTTTTTTAGGCATTCTTATTCAGTAACTATTTATTTTCACAGAGTGTAGAACCTCTTCATCCTCCTCTGGCTCATCTTTTATGGGTGTCCACCTCTCATCTCATATGTGTGCTTGCCTCTGTTCACTGCAGGTTTGACTTTCTGCAGTCCTGGAACCAGTACAACACCTATTACGAGTTTAAGAAGAATTACTTCATGCAGAAAGAAGGAATAAGCTTGCCAGAGGTAACATCAGCTTTATGTGTGTGCGTGTTTGTGTGTGTGTGTGTGTGTCTGTGAGAGAGAGAGAGGGACCCTCTCCCTCTTCCTTGGCCACTTCTCATTCCTGTCTCCTCCCCCTTGACACAGGATGTGTTTGGTACTGTTTTTGTTTGACAGATTATACACCCCAAGAGGATTTGATCATTCTTTGGTAGGGATGTAGCAATATATTCAGCTAAGTGTTTGATTCAATACACAATACTGGGTTCACAGTTCAATATTATCACAATATTTTGAGCAAAATCTGCATGAAGACAATTATGACAAAAAAATCCTGTTTTATCACTGAGGAAAAAGAAAAAGAAAACAAAACTGCAACCTGTAAAACAGCGTGACCACAGGCTTCTGTAAGTTAAATTTCAAACTTTTTAAGACCTTTTTCATGCCAGTTAAAATAAAATGCAAGATTTCATAAAAAAAACCCCAAAACAAACCAAACAGTGAAGTATATATCTACCACCAGAAAAATAATGCAATGAAGAACAGCTACATGTTTAAGACCTCTAAAATCATATTTAAGACTCAAATGCAGCATTTAACCATATCAACGAATGGAGTTTTTCATTATGCTGTTGTTGTACATGGAGCTCCGTGTTGCTAGTATTACCTGTCAGGTAAAGGTCTCTTACAATACTGGCAAACAGTCTTTGTCTTGTCAGTTGTCTTGTTGCTTGTTGTTTTCCTCCTTAATTGGAAACCCAAAATTCTGCCACACAGCAGACTTAAAACTAGATGGAGCATCTTCAGTTTTAGTTTTGCTTGAGTCCATCTTGTAGCCCACTATGTCTACACAGTAGTGAGTTAAGCTGGGCTCACCAGAAGTGTGATAACCCAAGCTAAAACTTGCTAGCCTTGTGCTCTCTGGCTTTCAAACAATACAAAAGAGAAAAGACCATTCTGAATATAATTTCTTAGATATTAGATTGCAGCGGAAATAGTGAATATTTTTTCAACTCTACAATGCATATCGTCAAATTTTTGTTTTACGAAATTTCGTGGCACAAACTTTTGTTACATCTCTATTCTTCAGTCAATGTTGCCTATCATTTCCCTGTATTTTCTTTGAGTAACACCTTCAAGAGGGTGTGAAGAATTTGTCAGACGTGTCTCTCTTGCATTCATGTCTAAGACCCATGTGCCTCTGCTTGTGTGTTTACATGTGGTTTGCTCTTCTGCTGATTGCCTCTCCAGAGGAAAACTGTGTATTGATTGTAAAATTAGGCCCAGAGGTTATTAGAGAAATCAAGAAATATAAGCACTAATCCATAACCTCAAAACTAACCTCAAACTATGATTTTTAGTGAATGTAAAAATGCATCCACTCTCGTAAAATCAATTGCTGCTTAGGTGTTAACAACAAAGGTGAACATGTTTGATTATTTCACACACACAAAACACTACAGATGTTCATGATGAATGAATATATAATGTCCTTAACCAGTCCCTTTTGACAAAGGCTCACTAAAGGTTTTACTTTATGTAGTGAGATGCCTTGTGTTGTTTCTCAAGGCTGCTGTCTGAGCTTGGTGTGTGATGATGATGATTTATTAGTCCATTAGACAATTCTTTTTGGATAATACAGCAATCAGATAAGAACACAAGAAACAAACACAAGGCACACCGCGGAATTAGAAATGACATACGAAATGTCATTGACTGCCCTCCCTCCATCCATCCAATCATCTTTCCCTCCCATTACTCCCTTGTCTTTGACCTTGCTTGTCTGCTTTCCTCCTTCCCTCCTCCTCTCCTCCTCTCCTCTCCTCTTTCCTTACCTCCCTCACTCTCACTCTTTTCCTGCCTGTCTCTTGACTCCCTTGACCCACCCACCCCTTCCTTCCTACCTGTTGAGCTGACTGGTTTAGCCTTAGTGTACATTAGAACCAGCTATGCTACTTAGCTCATTGGTTATTGGTTATTGCTAGTAGGTTTTAATGAGTAGCCCTTGGATATTAAGTGCAACAAACCAAAATACGGAAAGGAGCCACCAGTAATGCAAAAATATAAATATTTCTTGGGTACCTGAAAATATATGTGGAATCCCAATTATACAGGCACAAAATAATGAGACAGCTGTGAAAGAATACACAGTTACAGACACACAACGTGTTTTGCCGTGGCTTCTTCATGTGAATTAACCCAGTGTCAGCCAATACTTTTGGTGCACACTGTGCTAATTTTTCTTGGATTTAGTCTTGTTTTTTCACACTTTACAGAGTCAATAGAAATGTTATTTGCAGGTACGATCTAAATCATTATTATAGTAGTACAGTAGACATTTGCATCTATTCTTTAACCTTTTGTTTTTCCTTCCTTTGTTGTGCTGTACCAGAATTAAATTGCGTATGACATTATTGTTTGTGGTCATTTGCAGTGGGATGTGCTTATGCAGGCACCTGCCATACTCCTATTTTCCAACGCTCAAAATAAATACATGATACCCAGAAAATTTAAAACGGAGCATGTGTAGCTTGATGTTCAAAGCAGAGGTGGACATTTTCAATTATTTTCAGAAATCATGCTTCTAAATGTCACTTTGCTGCACTGTTGGGGAGTACATGTGCTCCTAGGGGAAAAATTACACAGACAAAATATCAGCCTAATAGAAAATACAATAGTGTCACCTACAGTTTGGTTAAGTTTCTTTGTTTAGTTTATCAACAGAAATGATTGCTTGCCATCTCTGAAGCATTACAAATGCAATTGTGTTGATCTGTGTTGAAGGACAGGCTCTAGAGATGATATAGCCTAATATATGCTGTTGATTTTTTGAAAGGTTGTTTTTAAAACACCTCATTTCGAATGAGTGGTCTTTGTCATCTGGTTAAATGAAAGCAAGGAGTCTCACTTGCTGCTTGAAATTGATTTGGCCTCATAAATATGTAATTGTAAACTTGATCTCAATTTAAGTAGAGGTGTGCCTGTGTGTGAATTAATAAGTGTCTCTGTCTGTGCCAGTGTTAATGTCTGTGCTGCTATGTATGTCCAAATCTTCAACCAATATAATGACGCAAATTAGGCAGTTGGACAAATTGGATGGCAGGTGAAGACGAGGCTTACGCTTCATGCTGTAGATCCTGTTTTTATTGGGACTGCCATGCTCCTTGGTTAGGGTGAACTCATTCTTTTCAATCCGGAGCTGCCTCCGATTAGCAGTTCTGGCTGACTAATTTGGCACAAGCTTCCCCAGAGTACGCAGCACTCACTTTCTGTCAGTGTGGGTTTCCATTGGTTTTATTGCCTCCACCTTTGAGACCTCTGGCTGCACCCCTTTTGAGGCCAATTTATCCCTTAGGTAGAGGATTTCCCCCACACAAGATTGACACTTGGACCTATTCAGTTTTAGTCCATTCTGCCAAACTCTTTCCAGGACCTTTTCCAAGCTATGATTGTGCTCAGTGACTGTAGACCCCCAGACAATCACATCATCAACATACACCTTGCCCCCCTCTAGGCCTTCAATGACATGTTCCATGGTCTTGTGAAATGTCTCAGGGGCTGAACCTATATCAAATGATAGCCTCTGATAAAAAATATCAGGCAAAAGCCATGTTAATGTATAAAGTTTGAAGCTTGCCTCATCCAACCTCGCTTTCCAAAATCCACTTGAAGGATCCAATTTTGTCTTAGCATCTTCTGTGAGAGTAATTGAATTAACAAGAGGCAATGTGCTAAACCCACCAAATACATCATCATATCTTTTTACAATGTTTCCACAAGTTTAACACACTCTGATTTACATGAGTTATCAGTGATTGTCAGTGATGGTGTGTACGCTTTTAACTAGGACCAGATTTAAACATGCTTTATCCCTCAAAGGAGATTCATGGCCTTCAGGCATGACCACATGGAGAAGATTATAACAACCAGTTTTCCCCTTTACTTTGAACCTACATACCCTTCGAGACTAGATTGCTTGGCCATTGTAAACTCTCAGAGAAGTTTTCATTCTGTTTATGCATGGTATGTAATTCAACACCTTGAATTCACTCATTTTTATGAAATTGGCCTTGGCCCAATTATCCAACTTCATAGTCAGAATTGTTCCATTGACCAACGACGGTGCAACACATGGATCATGACAAACAGAGTTAATCTGAACATTTGATACATCTGAGTCATTTTGGTTCAGTTTACCATCCTCAGACCATTTTGCATATTTGTTTTCATCCAGCCGTTTATCCTCCTTACATTTGATTGATATGATTGCCCTCTGTCATTTAGTGTGCGTGGCTAGCATGCTTGTCCTTCCTCATTTGCCAGCTTTGCCAACTCATAATCATCACATTCTACAGTTCCAACAAATAAATCACCAGACTCCTCCTCTTCAATGGTATGAATATTTTGTTTCACTGATTTATCTTTGGTAAAACATTCTTTGCCAAAGCATTTACATTTGTTACTAATTTTACCATAAGCAGGGATATTTCTATGCTGGCGTTTCATGGCACATCTCGCCGTTTTGAATCCAAAATAGACCACTTACGTGATTCGTGCAGATCCGATGAGAATTTTTTTTTTTTGGGCGGGGGGGGTCGAGCCTGCCTACTCAAAGTGACTTCCATAGAAAGACAATGGAGCACGAACATCTGATGCTGTGGATGCGCGTTTGGATGTGCGTGCATCGACTGTCAACAAAAGGCAGCAAGCGCCTATAGAAATGGAGCCAATCAATTTGCTAGTCACAACTTGGCGACTTTGTCACTAGATTTAGCGACTTTTCAGAACCCCCTGACGACTTTATTTCTGAAAAGCGACTAGCGACAAATCTGGCGACTTTTTCTGACCATGGGGAACAATGTTGAAGTGTTGAATCCCAAAGCATTTGCCAATAAATTGGTACGGCTGATGCCGGTTTGCTCTACTTGCTTGTCATCCAGAGAGGTCTAATGATCACAGCGCTGCGAGCGGAGACTGTAGGTTATATATTGATATGCAAATTAGCATATGACGTCATCCGGCGACTTCTAGCGACTTTTTGAGCAGCCAATAGCTACTTTCCTTGGAAACAAGTTGGCAACACTGGTATAATTGTAATTAGTTGTGTACCTGGTGGGGCTGCCCTTTGTTAATTTTCTTTGTAAATGTGAGCATATCATATGTAAAGGTACATTTGCACTTGATAAATTAATACTTTGTACTTTATTTTGCTCAATCTTGTAATTCTGTTAGCTTGTGACCAGCACCAGAGTAATCCTAAAAGTCATCACAAATGAGCATTTAGTAGCTTATTTTTCAAAAAAAAATCTCCGGGGGAGCATACCCCCACACCCCCCTAGCGGGTCTGTGTTTTTCTCTGCTCACGCATCCTTCTCACCTTTTTCACCCCTAACCAGTTTGCATGCCTGACATCTGTTAGAATCATAAAATTTGTCACTGTCACAGATTTATATTGTCTTTGCTCCACTCACCTTCTTTTGTCCTTATCAACCACACCAATAATAGCACTCTCTTCTTCAATCCCTGTGCTAAAAGTGGAGGTCACGCTAAATGTTTTCATATCTAGCTGTGCCAGTTCATTTGCATGACATATTTTGATTGCCGTCTCAAATGTGAGGTCATTCTCTCGAGCAAACACTCCATCACTTTTGAATCATTAACACCAAACGCAGCTTTATCCCTTAGTGTTGAGATAGACAGCTCACAAAAAATGCAATTCTGTGCTGTAAATCTAAAGTGTGGAAGAAATGCGTCAAACCTTTCTTCTTGTTGCTACATGCGGCAGCAAAACACATACCGTTCATAGGTCTCGTTCTTCTCAGGGGAACAATATGCATCAAAATGTTTTACAACTTCCTGGAAATTATTTTTAGCTTCATCATTATAAAACTAGATTGCATTATAAATATTGATCGCCTTCGGTCATACTACTGCGGAGGAGAAGAGCGACTTTATGCTCGCCTGCTTCCTTGTCCACTCCAATGGCCGACAAGTACAGCATAAAACACTGTTTGAAAGTCTTCCAACTCTTGTCCACATTACCTTCTAGTTGTAAACCCTCAGGAGGTTTAACTGCATTCATATTGAATTTGTTCACTGTACAAACATAATCAGTTCACTCCTGGGGCCTGTCTCACGTAGCAGGATTAGTGAATCAATGAGCTAACTTTGGACTTAACCCTGGTTTCGGAGCAGGTTATGTTCAGGCTATTGGATCCAAGTTGAAAGTTGAATTCAATGGCCAAGTAAGTGTGGGAACCTTGTGTATTACCAGAATATAAAGTTCATTCATGGTTCCAAAAAGTATAGCACAGCTTCAGGGTTTTCCAGGCAGATTAAATGGACTAAACTGTCCAAGTCCATTTGGAGGAGTATGTTCAGTGGTATCCCTCTTTAAGTTGTTTACCATATAATTTACCATGATAATGTCGATGAGACTCGTCAAGCATTCAATATATGAGAACTGTAGTGTGGTTGAATGACAGACAAGGCAAAAAATAGAATGCACTGTGGTACAGTCTATGTACATTGGTAGTATTAGCGTATGTCAGTGACATACCCCATTTGGACTGCTTGTTAGCAGCAAGAGGTTTCCAGCAGGAACTCACAGTTTCAACCAACAGCTGACTTGGGAGCCAATATTTTCTGCAGCCCAAGTATTGAGTAACTGAAAGAAATTCCTGCTTAATGGATTACATGTATGCCAAATGGAAGAGTGGCTCCTAATGATTCCGAAAATACGCGCTACAGTTCTAATATATTGGCTTGACAAACACACACAAGAAATATGAATGTAAGAATCATAATTAAACTGTGTGAGTGACATTCATTACTTTATCTTGCTTAGGACTGAGTATTTTATTTTTTACTTTTCTACATGTCAAAATCAAGAGCTGAAGGACATGTGCAGCCACGCTTGAAGCTGTTTCCAAAGACACTCCAGAGAGATGTGCTTACGCATAACATTACAGAAAGCTGTAACACATAAACTCCAAGTCTCATCCACATTATCATTGTTAATTTATATGACAAAATTAACATTTCTGTCATTCAAGCACACTCGAACTTTAATTACAATATTTCCAGCATTTGAGGGAAGCAACCGTTTGCTACTGTTGTGACGGTTGGCACGGTGCAGAACAAGTGCAGCAAATCTAGGAGATAATGAGGTAAATATTGGACTTTTGGACCCACATTGATTCTTTTTGCTGTTTTTGGAACTCTAAAGAAACGGTAAAAAAGGTTGTTGCGCAGCTACTCGAGTTCTCGCAGCTACTGTTCAACATTCTTAATGATCAGTAAGAGGTATCGTTAGTGCGGTGGCTTATCGATTCTGGTGAATTAGGCAATTTGGAACCGGGACTAAATTGGAACCAGTTCTCAATACCCAGCCCTAGTGAAGGTGGTTGTGTAGTCAGACAGCCTTCTTTATTCAAGCTGGTAAACAAAACATGAGAGGTAGGTGGATGGTCCCACAATCTAAAACGTCCTGTGTTGTGCTGCAGTCAATTCCGTCATGGAACAACATATTTTGCCAGTCTAAAATGTTTGTTTCCAAAACCGGGGCCAGTAGGATTGGCAAGTGTTTTGTGGTCACCCCCTGTGTCCACACCTGCTCCGTTTCTCCACTAGCCGCCATTGTTGAAATACTGTCTCCCTTGTTTTCGCACAGAAAGCAGCCCTGTTTGGGAATAAGCCAATCAAACCAATTTATCCTGGCCTCTGTCCGTTTCTACTGAAATAGCTTTCCTTCATGTGAAATCCTCACAAATACACTACATTTCAACTACTGAAATAAATGTGTGCGAGTGGTATATGTGAGAACGTTTCACTCGTGTATATGAGCATAATACATTTCAGTAGTGTTTATGAGAGTGTTTCAATAGTGTATGCGAGAGGTTTTCAATATTGTATGTAAGAGTGTATATGTGAGGGTTTCACTCACAGATCAATCAATAACCCAAATAATAATCAGTTAAAGTCCTAGTTTATGCCTTGACCTATTATAAGCTCTATCAGATTTCAACTTTCAATCACTGCTATTTCCTGTAAATTTGTCATTATGTGAATGTAAAATCTTGCACCATCTGAGCGAGGTGAAGTAACCAGTCCCTCATGTGAGGGGCGAGTCTTTTAAAACTGAAATCATTTTTCAGTGGAGACGGTAATCTTACTGCTTCCTGAAATCCTCTGCTTTTTTCCCTAGAGGCTGTTGATGTTTTCTGGAAGCAATCCACTCTCTCTTTTTCTGCCTCTCCTGGGTTTTCTCATTGGCATCCTTTCATATGGTTGGCGTTTATATCCTCCTCTCATTATCTGTCTCCCATCATCAACCCCACTCTCCTCCACACCTGTATGAAGTTCTGTTTAGCAGCAACCGCAGCCAAAGTTCAGATGTGGGGAGAGATTGTCTCAGCATTCACTGCCCTTACAGTCAACCTTGAAATTAGCTGCTCTCTGTGGCTGATATGCCTGCCATGTTGAAATGAGAGAAAGGCTGATCCAAAAGGTTGAAATGGTGGATGAGAGACGGAGAGAGGACAGTGAAGAGAGAAAGTGGCAGGGGAGTCAAATTAGGGTAGATGTAGCATTCTCACTGGGCAGCAGAGCAATACTGGCCTCTGTCAGTTGTGTCTGTTTGTATTTGGAGCATGAGCAGTGATTTCTCTATCAGAGGAGTGTGTGTAGATCCATCCAGCTGCTCTCACCTGTCCTATATCACTGTTTCTACAGCCTAATCAGAACTATTTGCTAATCCATTCAGGGTGTCTCAGGCCCTTAATGAGGCATCCCACCCAATTAGCAGCTGTGTCAACAGAGATGTAGCACTCTGCCGGGCTAGCCTAGCTCCCTAATGGCACGGGCTAGATATGCTGTACGGTGTATTGGTTAACCAATAACTGTTGCTAACAAAACCACTGCTGTTAGGCCTTACATCACTGTGTTTCCTGGGATATTTCCCCTGGGCTTGAAGGTACCTCAAAATGTCACATTCTTCATCTTTTTAGGACATTACAAATTTCCATATCCAGGTCTGATACTGTTAATTGGTCTTCATTTTCTATTCCTTTTAATCTGCAGTGTAATTATGCTCAGGAAGACGACAATAGAAGATGACAATAGTATCGGATATCAACCATGATTGACAGCCATCGCGATGGAAGCTGGGCAGTGTGATAACAGATGATATCTAGCTTCCACTACTCCGCAGCTGTAGAAACAATTGTTACAGTGGGGCACTGTTGCTTTAAGACTATTGATCTATGGGAGTTTGGGGGCCATCTTTGTTTTGGTAGTGTGTTTTCTCTCTCTCTCTCTCTGTGGGGGCTGTAGGGCAGTGTGTTGAAGTGTGATGGTGTTGCCCGCGACATGCAGGTGTTTCCCATGTACAGTGCAAATGCAGTTAATATAAAAAGCAGTTGGCCGAATAAAGACCGCCATACTACGAGAACCGTTTGTCTGCAGTTCATCATTTCTCCCGTGAGTTTTGTGTACCGCAGGAAGACAGTCTAGTCTGTGGTTAGTTAAGCTAGCGGAAACGGATTCTGGCCCTGGACTACGGTCCGGAAGCAAGCCAGGACAAGTAACAATATGTGTACTGCGGCGTCCCACATCACAAAGAGCTTTGTGGCATTACATATAAAGCTATAAGCATATTTGCCTCTTTACTGTAGCCTATGTTGTAATACCTATAAAATATCAAATAAAGAATTTCTTTGATGACAATAGAATGCGGATCCTATTACATGCCGATGAAGACCAGACAATAAGCGTTGCATTACAGAGAGAGCGAGAACGGAGCCCCGCTGTGGGAAGCAGCAGGTCGGGCACCACAACCGGATCCTCAGCCTCAGCGGGAGCTCCGACAATTATATTTATATAGATTCTGAAGTGTACGTTTTACCAGATATATAAGCATTGTAGCTACAGTGAATGCACAAGCCAAAGGTTGTATTCACTGCAGTCCGCTGCTACTGCTCTCTCCCCTGTGCCGATGGGGGTGTGGGACGATAGTATAGTATATCATGATATTTTTTTATTACAATATCATGATATTACTTCAACTCATATCGCTCAGCCCTAATACCATGGCAGAAACCTCACAATGGAAATAATTCAAAATACTAAATGTATGGTGTTGGGTCCTGCAGTTCATAGCATAGCAGAGTATATAAAGAACAAAATATAAAGAACTATATTTTGATTTCTAAAAGCATTTTCCAGCTTATAATTTTCTATATTCATGGGCTATGTGTGTGTGTGGCTGTGTTCATAAAAGCCTGTGTTTATGGCAAGGCCTACGTAATATCTGTCGCTGGTTGGGGAACAACAGATTATTTTTTGGGAATTTTTGCCTTTATGTGACAGTTCAAAGTGGAGATAGACACGAAAGATTGGGAGAGAGAGGGGGATGACATGCGACAAAGGTCCTAAGTTGGATTCGAACCCAGGATGTTGCGTTTGACTATGATAAATGTACCATGGAAATTTTATACTGGCCCCTGCCTACCCAAGGGTTAGAGAAACCATCCTGAAAATAATAGGTCAGTTGAAGTGTTTTAAAAATATGATCAGGGCAGAACTTCTCCCCAGCAGCAATTACACCTGCAGTAGAATGGCAGTGTGCTTCAGAAACCTCAGCCCATTCCAAAGCACTTTATCTGTGAACACATGGTGATAGATCTTACATGCCACACAAAATTAAAGCAATTATGGGCTCGACTCCTTCAAAGCACAGCCTATTTTCTGGCCAAGGTTCCTTCGGGATATGATCTCTCGATACCAATGAACATGAATGGACTATGGATATTATAGGCAATTCAGCTCAGGTATCCGATGAGTCGTTTGAATAGAGATTTTTGAAATGCAGTTTGGGTTCAGGGGGAGAAGAGAGGCCAATGTTTGGATTGGATCTGTTGTTACGGGGACTCAATAGGAGCGTCATTTTATTATCCGACTTATCAACATCCAAATACATCTTTTTGTAAACTGCGGTTTAGTTTTGGAATGAAACAAAATATACTGACTGTAGATAATGCTTTCATATATTTGGCCCAATGGTGGCTCACATTGAGATTTGCATTTTTACCTCTAGCCAATTACATCTCTGGCTCCACAGATTCATTGGTTGTACAGTGATACAGTCTTGTGGGTTAACTTGAATTATATAAGCTAAAAAGAGTGACTTTCTTTTGAACTCTCAGTTTATCCATGCCGATCAACTTCTCCAGCATGGTTTATGCAAATAACTTATTTGCACCCTCTTCTTTACTTAGTTCAGCTTGTTAAATGTGAATGCATCATTTTAACAGCTCACTTATCAAGGGCATATCTCGCCTATTTTAGAAGGAGCTTCCAGTCTGTATGTCCCAGTTTGAGTGTGTTCCGGTTCTCATAGCTAAGCTTTAGTATTTGTTCTCTTGTTGCAGTCGCCAAGTGTTATTTAGGTTCACAAGAAAAAGCCATGGTCCCTCTCAGTCAAGTGAATTATGTGACCTAATTTTAACAGTCAATTTAAAATAAATAAAAAAAATACAATTCTTATTGGTTTGTTCAGTCTGCTTTGTGTCAAAATCAGTCACCTGGCTGAAAAGCAGTAAAAATCAAACACAGACCCAATTTAGTTTCCCAGGTTTTGTACGGACCAATTTGTCATCTTAAGAATCAAATCCATTAGCTTGTCGGAGTGCAGAGGCCCATTACAATACAGCTCAGGCTGCACCAACAAGCAGCTGCTTGGCTTTTCCATCAAGAAACCTGCCGTCTGTTTGTGATTTGTGCTGTTGGTAATGGGATGCAGATATTGCTGCCCTCAGTCAGTGCTATTATTTAGGCTTTTATAGTTAATGAAAAAGTTGGAAAGGGGACTAAAATAATTCAAAGGAGACAGCAGCAGAGTTTGTGTCTGCTGTGGCTTGTGCTGGTACTGTACAGACGTTTGCTATCAGTATCAGTTAAGTATTTTAAAGCTTCAGAATGTTAAACTCTTACAAAGGCAAATCCAATTTTTCTTCCAGGTTATCTTTTTTTCTCAAGAAAATATTTTGAATGTTGTATGATTTTACTGGAAAAAGTAAGTAAGGATTTAAGTAATATGCCTAAAAATGAAAAAAAAAAATTTAAATGTCCCATTCCTCTTTGTAGCTTTGAGAGAGCACTGTTCATGCTCTAAACTTTTGATGAAAATAACCAAGATCATCGAAATAAATGTTCATCCTTGCTGCATTTGTGTAAGATGATCTCATTTGCTAAGAGTTGATGAGCTGTTATGAGTGTAATTTTAATTCAACCAGAATCCGCATACTTACTTTACTTCTTCATGCTGGTTGAATTGATACCTTCCTGGAATCTACGCACCTACGTTTGAAGAGTGTTGGACTTTTAAGTGTGCGCAACAGCCTTGTGTATCTAATGAGTGTAGTTCTGCCTTGGTTTTGTTGAGTGGTTTCTCCTATTGATTCATGGTCCTGTCTCTTGCTGTTTTGTCTCTCTGCCACTTGATGTAAATCCTGCGCAGTGTAATCACTGCACTGCTGCACCTCCTCTCTGCTATAAATCACATATATTGTTTTGAGTCCTTGTATTTTTGTGTGTGTGTGATTGTGTACTTCTACATTTGTGTGTTTTTGTCTTAATCAAGCTGCCTGTGTTTTTTTGGAAGGAATAACGTGCTTGTCCCTGATGGATGTGATAACTCCAGCGCAGCGGTTTGGCAGCAATCTCTGTGGCTTTCTGAGATGATGGCCGTCTGAGTTGCAGCTTAATGAAAAGGAGCTCCGTCTCCAAGCCTCCTCCTCAGTTCTCTCCAAGAACACAGACAGAATACTGAGCCTTGCTCATAATTGGCTTTTATTCAACTCGGTCACTAAGCACAGAAATATAATTTGGGAAAAAAAATTTACTCCCTTCTAAATTTTATGATAAGGGGATGAGGATTTGTATTAAAACATAAAACCAGATTTGGGTGGGCCATTGAATTAACATTAGGTTATTACATCCAAATTAAAGTAAGGGAAAGGCATGAGAGAATCGCACTGTTCTAAACTAGAATAACACTCATAGAGATGCTGCACCCGCGCTGCTTGCATGTACAGTAATGTAATTTAAGGGCCATGAAGGAAGGTGTCACACATGGCAGTCATGTTTCACATGATTGGAAAGGGATTGATTGACTCCGATCTGTATGTTGTGATATACAATATCAGTGCAAGTCTGTGAAAGGTTTTGTAGTGTAAATGTTTCCTTAGTGGGTATAGTGAGCTCACGCCGCCTTGTTCCGTCCACAAACAAATGTGATTTCTCCGATCACGAATGTAAGCCCAAAATGATCGGATGACAATCGTAGTCGGAAATAACACAATATCCAGTTGTTTAGTCTGACCAGTCGACACATGCTTGGTGTTTACAAGCACTTGAGAGTCTGTCTCCATGGCTACAGACATTGCTCCCTCATTGGGAGTGTGAGATTTTATCAGAAGTTGACACACCAAAGCAACGGGTCAGTAGCCCACACAAAACACCAATGTATAAACATTGATATAACAATCACTACATTGGCCATCTACTGCACAGAATTATAATAAGCTAAAACAGAAATACTGGAAAGCGTAATTAGAACAACAACAAAACTGTTCACGCTTACGCATTGCTAAAACACTACGTGCAATGCATCATGGGACGTTGCCTCAAAACATGGCGGTGCCGGTCCAATAAGATCTTACTGCGACAAGTTCGATGGACTGTGACAACAGTTTTTGCCCGATTTGTAAAAAAAAAACAAAAACAGCGGATCAGAACAGCGCACCTTATGCGTCTTTGTGACACACAGACAGACAGGCAGGGGCGAACACATAATCATATAATTAGAATGATTAAATTGTGTCTAAAGTCTTAAACTTGACGCCAGTACTTTAAAGGTCTTTGAGAAATTAATAGCTTAATGCCATCTTAATACCAGCTGAATATAGAATATATGATTATTCTCTCCGACACTGATGGCATGCAGTGCCTAAGTAGAAGGTGGGATGTGCAGCTATTCTCCTCCTGTATCCCTGACTCATGTTTGATATGTGCTGCCAATCTTTAAACATCCCTTTTAACGTGAGGAATTAAAGCTTCCATTTTAGAGGTGTTATTTTTTGTTGTTGTTGTTGTTGTTTTTTTTTTTGGGGGGGGGGGGTTGTGCCCTGAGGCATGAATACTAGATTACTCCCAGAGCCAGAACAAGATTGCTGCAGACTTACATGAAGAAAATAGATGTGTATAACGATGGATCAAACATCCCAGGCTTTTTACTCAAGTTTTTTTTCCTCTGACAGCTTAGAAATTAGGCCACAGATGACCATGTTCGCACATCACATGCGTGTATCTCTCCTTCTCTCTCCCTCGCTCTCTACCTCTCTCTCTCACACACACACACACTTGCAAATTAGAACTTACCCATAGTTTTTTTTTATGTGGGTAATTGAGGTCAGAGTTCCTAATTATTATTGGAATATTAAACTTTTCCCAGCCAATTAAGATCAGCCAAGGCACACAATGCAGGAACCAGGATTTGCAAATGGGGACAGAGACAGAAGCAGATCTGTTTGGATGATATGTTCAGGCAGGGTTTCACACAAGGCAACACCAATCCTTGGTTATCGGCAAAGACAGCTAAAGCGTGTGACAAAAATGTCTGTTGAAGCACATCAAGCTTGTTTATTTTGAAAAATAGAGAAATTAATAAGAAAAACAAAGGTCGCAGTCTGATCTGTCATCTTACAATCAAGGCGGATCTGTTTGAATGGAGCCCAGCTCACTGAAGTATCTCCGTGGAGACAGAGCTGTGCTCACGCATTCTGCTAGACTTACAAATGCATTTAGCTAGAGGGGTCGACTTCACAGTATTTCTTATTTTACATGGAAACAGACCGGGTTGGCAACATTTTCCACATTTGAATGGGTTAGTAGTTTTGCATATAATCTTTCAGTGCATTTAGTCCTTTGCATAGAGTCTTGTGTATATGTGTGTGTTTGTGCGTGTTGAATTGATAAACAGGTTAATTAGGCTATTTTAATGTAGTTTTATTTCTGACTTGTAATCTAACAAGATGGAACCTAAGACAGTAATGTTCCTCCTCTGAAGGGAAAGGAGGCAATTAAGGGCAAGACCTTGCTACTTTCTCTTTTACACACTCACACACTCTCACACACACACACACACACCCGTAGGGATGACACCCATTTGTTCTTGTGCTGGTTGTTGGTTGCTGCTTCTTCTTCATCTTTATCTTCTTCTGCTTCTTCTTCTTCTTCTGCTTCTACTTCTGAAGTTGACGTTGGTACGAGATGGTACTTGATAGAGACATGAAATTTAGCAGTGATGTATAATTGTGTGCAAAAATGACCCCAGTCGGCCTGATGGGGACGCTATGATTAAAAATGAATTTAAAATTTTAGGGACAACATTTTGTTTTTGTGGTTGCTTCTTTTGATGCTTCTGATTCTTCTGGTGTTTCTCTCTTCTGCTGTTTTTCCTTTGCTGCTTTTGCTTCTGCTGCCACCATTTCTTAAATTGTCGTAAGATTGTACATTATAGGGACTTGAAATTAGGCACAAGGATAGATAATGTTGTGCAAATTCTTCCCAATGAGTATGATGCCAGTCCGCCTGATGGGGCATTAAAGTTAAAGGCCAAATTTTCTGGATTCAGAGTATATTCTGGATATACTCTGATACTCTGGAAAATAGAAACATCACATTTACCATCAGCTGTTGACCTGGCTTCCATGCTCTCTGCCCTCTAAATGTCACATCTCAGTAACTCCGTTACTATAGAAACTCCCAACTGTGGAGTCGAATCAAACTTTCCACTGCGGTCATGAGTGGCATTGCACAGTGTGTCTGGCACACACCTATACAAACACATGCATGCAGTTAAGAGCATAGAAACATAAATGTCACTTTTTGTTTTCACAATGCACCGGCTGGATAGGAGTCAGATATCAACTGGATAGCCAGCATTTGTGGGAAGCAATGTTTCTAGTGAGAGGAAACTTCAGGAAGAGGATTTAATTTTAGCCAATTAACAAACAGCTTTCAGGTAAATAAAATCAAGCTGGTGAGAACAGAACAACAGCAGAGGAACTGACATGCTCATTCCAGAGGTTATTCAAATGGAGTCTTCACATCAAAGCAGTTGAGTCAATGCAGTGTGTCTTCCCTGTGTTTTTCAGACTTTTGGATTAATTTAATTCAATTTACATTCATTTCTAATCGAGATTACAGGTGTGCTGGTTTTTTCTTTCTTTTTTTTGTGTATGCCTGATCGAATCCCTGCATATTCCTTTATAAAGTGAGCTTCCCCCCACTTCTTCTTCTCCTCCGGGCTTTGATTTAAGAGTTTTTGTTAGAGTTACTGTTCTCCAGGGTCTTAGTAAAGTGCTTTGAATGTTGAAAGCACTGTTCAATTACAGTTGAACAGTAGGAAATTGCCTTTGAAGCATCTTCAAACGTGGTAAAATGTACCTCATGAGGTTTGCTTTTTTCTCCTGTGGCACTGGCTGCATCATGACTTTTCCCTTCTCATCCCATCAGCAGTGTATATTTGGGATGGGGGCTAAGAGTACTTGGTCCACAGGTATCTGTATACTACAGAGGGTTTCTGGTTATCTGGCCTTGGCAGACACAGGATTTTCAGTGCTAAGTAAGCCACTTATGTGGGCTGTGTGAAGATACTTTGTTGATGTTTGATGATAGAGCTTTTGCTTACCTTTTACTGGCTGTGCAGTTTGCTGGGTGACCAAGCAGTCTGTAATGCACTGTGTCTGTAGTAATCATAATGAAATTGCTGATGAGATTAGGAACATTTTATAAGTCTCCATTCGACCTGTCTTCCCTGCCCAGTGTGAGCATGGACACACAAAATACTTCTTATTGCTTGAAGGGCTAGTTGGCTACTCTGACCTTTGCCATCCATTTCATCATATATACTGTATGTCTTACAGCAAGTCAAAATGGTATAAATTTGCAATACTAAATACTCTGCCCTACAGAAACAAACAGCAGTAAGTACTTTTAAAGGTCAATGTCATGACAAGAGTTTAGGTTTCATGTCAACCATGAACCATGTCCCATGGTTATACGTATTGGTGTAACCAGTTATCCTTCATGTAGAGAGTAGATGTCAGGGTACTACTATAGAATAGAATATAGCAGTGCATGAGCAGTATATTTAAGCTGCCATGTAACTGTGACCAGAAGTACCAAGTTTGGTTGTTACTTCTTTGTCAATAAGCTAATTTGGGTATACAACCTCAAGCAAACACTCTAAGTCTTGAAACAGTTTTTAATGTGGGCAATTCTCTTGAATGTCATCACTGCATTGATGTTAGGATCCTTGTAGTCATGCATTACAGACGTATCTCCACATTTCATTTTACCCAGTTTTAATGTGCAGAAGAAAGCAATTGCTCTTGTTGCATCTCATTCAATCTGACAGAGCCTCCAGCTGTGAAAACAAAAGAGATTTTTTTTATGATCTGCACTCCTAGCATGTGTTTGTAATAGTCTTTGCTAGGCAGTAACCTTACACTTTCTAGCAGTCAGTGATAGTGATGTGTAGGGCTGCAACTAACGATTCTTTTCTTTATTGATTAATCTATGGATTATGTTTTTGATTAATTGATTAATCATTCAGTCTATAAAATGTCAAAAACAATTGACAAATGCTCATCACAAGTTACCAGATCCCAAAATGATGTCTTAAAATTGCTCACTCAGTCTGACCAGCAGCCAAAAGTACTGAAGTATTAATTTTATAATGTTATGAAATGAGAAAAGCAAGAACATTTTAGCATTTCTGAGGCTGTAACCAACAAATGTTTATTTTTATTTGATAAATAAGCCATAGTTTTCGAGGTAAATATATTAAAATCACTCAATAATTATGACAAGTATGACACCACCACAGACATGATGCATCCTAATAGCCTACATCCCTGCACCATGCTTGTTGTGCATTTGTGCATAAGACCTGCAATGGTAAATTATCCCATGATTCCACTTTGACAAGGTTCCTCGTACACAGCAGAATGCACTTTTTTCTGACAAGGGGAGGAAACCTTAGATGGAATAAAAACATGATGTCACAGGCAACAATGAGCCAACATGAAGAAATGGCTCTGGCAGGATCAATTAAAGGACTGAAGCAGATCAGATCAGGGGGGGGGGGGGGGTGGATACAGAGAATGAGATGCTTGGTACCATATGGACCAACAACATCAAAGGAAAATGCTTGCGTCTCTTTATGAAATTAAACAGGGACACTCATCGCAGCTCCAAATGGCTCAAATGGATTTTCATCCTCCAAGATGGAAATAGCAGTAAAATGCAGTAGGAGCATCCTTACCCCTAGGACCTAATTGAGTCTCCTGTCGGGTGTAGAGAAGTGGACCTAAACCCTTGAGATTTTAATGGAACCTAATGAAAGTAGCATCTGAGTACCAGAGGTGCAGAGCCCAAGGAATTCCAATTCCAAGAGAAATATGTCAATTTCAGCCCATATGCATTCTGAATACAGAAGGAAGAATATATTCTAGTGTAATAGCACATTGATTTGTTAAACTTCTTAAAAAATAATGATTTAATACTTTAATGATAATGATGTGAACATGATTTTTTTTTATCAAATTCAATCCGCCCAACAACAGAACAGATCTCCATGTTGTATTTCTGGACTTGGAAAATGTATTTTGCTTTGTGCCACCCAACCTTCTATAAGGAGCATTCAATTTCTTCAGAGTACCAAACATCACAAATCTGTTTGAATCCTATTTCATGTGGACGGCGCTGGTTTACGGCAAATGCTTAATACGTCAATTTGCATAAATGAGGGAGGAATTGCATAGATACATTTACTTTGATGATTCTAATCATCAAAGTATCATCAAAACAACGATTTTTCGGGGACATCCCTAATAAGTTTTATTCTCTATCAGCGGTTATGAGGTCTCCTAAGTCTGTACTACACCTGTGGATGATGTGTGCCTATCTGTTGTTGAGGTGCAAGAGTTATTGGAACAACAGAAAGCCTCTTGAAGAACTGATTGAACAACAAAAAAGGTTTTACAAAAACTTATCCTGGGTTCAACCAACAAAATGGTTGATGTCTGCTGTATTCTCAGTCTGAGGCAAATAAACTCAAAGCTAAATGCCAAAATGTACAAAATAAATAAATAAATAAATAAAAGTAAAAATATAGCCCGCAAGGTTTCCTTGGACAGTTGCTTCTATGATTTTGATTACTTGGGAAAACAGTCACTTAAGAACAGTATTTTAAGTGATGCAATCCCATCCTTGATATTAAAACTGAGACATGGCATGAAACTGATTATAAGACTAAGTAATTGCTTGCAGACCCCCTTAGCATGGACACCAAATTATTGGAGGCAGAGCCAGTTCATTGTTCTCAGCGAGTGCAATGTGGTAGTGAGTGGTACTGAAATGATTACCAGTAAAAAGACATAAAAAGAGAAGAAAAAGAGAACAAAACCAAGAGACACTTGAGCTGCCTGATGTCCGACCATAATCACCATGATATATTAAACATAACAGTTATGCTAATGAGGTCATTAATTAAGCTAGTTAATGCATTATCTATTATCACATCTATGTCAACATAGGTGTCTTCACACAGTTTTCTTCATTAATATGCAAATCAATGCAGCAAGGTGTTCCAAAATCTAATCCACTCATCTGCACTATAGGGGGAACCTGTGGTGTAAGTTTAAAGCTTCTACCATGTATTGTTCTTGAGTTATTGTGTCCACAAGACACCACCATGATGACATAATGTCCCACATACTGTGTACCGTGGTGGCAGGACAAAACAAAAGCAACTTATTTCTTTATAAATGAATAATTCTCATAAAAAATGCAGCAGAAAAGGGAAGAACTGATACCCTTGCTTAATGAAGCATGCAGACGGGGAAATTTCGCCTACTGTATCTCAAGTATGACTAATTGATTGTGCAGCACTCGCGCTCACACAGCATCTGAATGATAATCTGCCGTCTCCCTTTCTTTTCTCTTTTTCCATTCTCTTCTCCTCTCTCACACAGACTCAATTTCTCTCACTAACAATCCTGAACCAAAACCCATGTTTCTTTGTAGGTGAAGCTCATACCTTTTTGTTTTTTACATATCACAATACTGAAGAAGATAATCTCCTCACTGAAATATAGGACTATCTGTGATGATGGAAGGACACTTCATTCAAATTATCTGGTCTTCAATTGTAAAACACCATTATGTAAAATTGCATTTGCTCTCTATTAGTATTTTTTCAGGCCTTTTGTCAATATCATTTCTCCTCTGCTCTGTCTCACTCATTCTCTGTGGTGCTGTCTGTTCATCTGTCTCACTCCTCCCTGCTGTTCTGTTCATCTGTCTCACTCCTCCCTGCTGTTCTCTGTTCATCTGTCTCACTCATTCTCTCTGCTGTTGCCCTTTGTTCATCTGTCTCACTGCCTCTGCTTTTTTTGTGTTTCTGCTACTCTCAACCTGTGATCAAAAAAATACTATATTGATATATAGGCTACACATTTTGGCTAAACCCATCTTTGAAGGTAAAAGAAGTTAGTTGATATTACATATATATGCTAAAGATTTATCAGATGATGGAGAGGAAAAACCTGTAGCTAGACTTAGCCAGCTAGTGCTAGTTCGTGCATCAGAAAACTAATGATTAAGTTGGTAAACCAACAATTAGCCTTGATTAAGCCTAATGTGCTCACTTACCCTGGTCAATAATGGATGTTTGCCTCTTCTGTCTGCACACAAAGTTTGATGGTGTTACGTGAATCCGTTTGTACGTTATATGCCTTTTTGTGGTAAGCCACGCCTACCACCACATCCCCCTTTGGCCAATTGGTATGAAAAGTTAATCAGTTCTTTTCTGCCCCGTGACCAATCTTTCCACAAAGTTTCATGCAAATCCTCGGATAACTTTTTGAGATATCCTGCTCACAGACAGAGAGACGGAATGGGGCGAAAACATAACTCCTGTCCAACTCCATAGATAGAGGTAAAAAAGAAGGACCTTGCTCTTTTCCAATGTTCCCTAGTGTCACTCTGTTATTAAGCTGTATGCAGGGCATCAGATTTAAGCATTCCTATTTATTTATAATTGTCTGTTTTGTTTTTTTATCATTACATTCCATTAGTGTGCCGTTGCGGTAGTTGAGCCTTAAATCTCATCATATCGGCTCATCTTCAAGGAGGCAAAGTCCTCTGCTTGTGCTAATGGTCTCCTAACCTTTCCTATTCCTCCCAGCACCTCCACATGCCTCCCTAATAGAACTGTAAAATATTGAAGAACCTCCATTAGGCTACAGCCAAACTTTTTCTCCTCCACAGATAGTTGGCTCTCCCACTGTTCTTCCATTCTTTCTCTGTACTGCAATTTTGCAACACAGTGTCTGTCTCTCTTTCTCTCTTTGTCTGTTTCTCTATATCTTAGAAAAGGAAATCCCACCAAAGGTAATCTTAGAGTGAGTGGAACCTTGGAGGTCAGTTATAATAGCAGTTAAATACAGCAGTTATAGTTAAATCTGAAGCTGTAGGAGTGATTCATCTTAACCCGTCAGATCCATCAACCAGTAATCAAGGATATTACACAATAAAGAGGCAGTCACATCATGCGCACATTTATGTTTCTGTGCCCAGTTGTCTGTGTTTTATGAAAAGGCTTTCCTATCATCTGATCTGCCAATCAAATCTCTGCAGGTGTGTGTGCGAGAGTGTGCATGTTTTTGCTAGCTAAACAAACAGACTGACAGGCAGAAAGACAAGGAACCAGCTCTTTTTGATGTTTCTTTAAAAAAAAAAAAAAATCTGAAAACTAGCTTTGTACATTTGTTGCACTTCTAACTCACCGCTAAAGCACCCTATGAAATGGAGTCAAGTAGTTTCTCCCTGGAATCTAGAAGGTTGCTGATTCTAGAAATATGGTTCTAGTCAAAATCCTATTGGTTGACTCATTGACAATGTATTTGTGAGAAATTGATTCAAGTATGTTTACTTGTTCTTCTAATTTACTTGAAATGTTGTTGCCTTTACACTGAATCCTATTGGTTTACTCATTGATAATGTAGACAGGACCTAGGAAATGGATTGAAACGGGTTTACATGCAAGAAATCCAGTTTGGCTCAATGCTAATGCTAATCCTATTGGAGTATATTAGAGTACATTGGTTTCCATTGATGATCTGTAAATTGGTGTTGGGTCTCTATTACTCTCATTCCCTTGTTCTTTACTAACCCCAGGTACTTTGCTTTGGAAATAACTCTCACTTTCTTGCTTCTCTGTCCCTCCATACAGAGTGAGACAGAGGATGATGATGGGAAGCTTGAATCAGACAAGGCAGACGATGAGCCCAAGCTGACTAAAGGTAGGAGACACACACACACACACACATACGCATAGAACACAGTGCTACTTTCTCTCTCTCTATCTTTTATAACGGAAGCATTTGTATTACTGTTGTCTTGTGTTGGTGGGTTGTTAATTGATCACACATTTGTTCGTTTAGTAAATGAGATGCAAACCCCTTGGGTAAATCTGTGTGTATGTGTGAGTGTGCATGCGCATCAAGTGTGTGTGTAACGTGTTGGTGTTTACGCACAGCTGTTTGTGAGTCTGCGTTAGTATTCATGCTGGCAATTTCATTTGGTGATATCAGGCAGCAAATGGCTATACAGTGATGAAGGAGGCTGCAGGATATAAAGCTGTCTGGACCCACAAACACATGCACACATACACAAACTAATGCATTTGCTCACACGCTGTTGATGAAGGAGGTGGCAGGTTATGAAGCAGGCAAGGCTAAACTGCTCTCCGCAGCAAGGTTAAAGGCCCCATTTTAAGGTGAACGCCTTAGGGAAGGAGACACACCGGTTCCCTTTCATTTTCACTAGAGCAAATACGTTTAATTACCATTAATGCCTTATAATAAAAAAGAAAAATGACACGCTGATGCTTAATCTCTAAACTGCTCCTCTGTGGCCAACATTATAAGGCTGGGTGAGATTAAGGATCTTACTGTATATGAAGGTTAACGCCTTTCGGTAAAAGGAAACACACAAGAACAAACACCTTTCGTGAGCTTACCTTGCTTGTTTCTGCCTCTCTTTCTCTCTTCCACCCTTGCACTCTCTGTTCTTCTGTCTGTCTTTCTGCCTGCATGCCTCTCTGTCAGTCTCTCCTTCCACCTTGCACTCGCGCTGTCTGTCCTTCTGTCTGTCTGGTTGTCTCTCTTTCTACCTTGTACTGTGTTTCTTGTCCTGCCTGTTTGCTTGCCCGTCTGTCTTTCTGTCTGTATTTCTGCCTGTTTCGTGTCTCTCTGCCTTGTTTGTCTCTTTCTCTCTATCTTGTGTTCTGTTCCCTCTTCTGTCCATTCCTCTCTGCTTCTCCATCTCTCTGCTTTCTCTCCCTGTATTTCCCTCTCTCTTCTTCCTTCCTGGGCTGTCTTTTTCTCCCTCCTTTTTTTCCCTATTTTCCTCACCTTTTCCCACCCTTCTCATTATCAAAGACAAATGCTCTGATTGGTTCAACCAGTCAATACTATTTTTTTTTCCTCTGAGCTTGGCTAACCAGACCAGGCCCAAGATGTAGATGTGTCTGCTTGTCATTAACATGCAAATGTCTGACATCCTTTTTGTCTCTCTCTTTCTCTCTCTCTCTCTCTGTCATTATAGCCTCTTTTGCCCCCATCTGTTTTGCCATCAAGGCAAAAGAAAATGACATGTTGCCGCTGGAGAAGAACAGAGTTCGATTGGACGATGACTCAGACGAGGACAAGGTCTAGTTCAGCTACATCCCCTTCATTAGTCTTTTTTTAAAATTTTCATTATTTATTTGTCCTTCATGGTTAAATTTCCCATATTGTCATTTGTGATAGCAGTTTATATGATACATTGGACTTTGATGTGCTAGAGTGCATTTAAAGGGGGTAGAAAAATATTTCATCTGAAATTGTTTTGTACTCACTGGTGGTTGGAAGCATTTTGCGGTTTTGGTTCCTGTCCATCCTCATTTTGGCCCAGGTTTTCAGTTTCTAGTGCAGGATGCACACAAAAACTATTCTTATTTGGATGTGTTATTATGATATAAGCACAATCTCCAAATAATGTTGTGCTTTTTGGGGAAAATTGCAATAAATATGTTTTTGGTGGTAGGTTTCTTGTTGTGGCGGCCTTCCATGGTTGAATGAAGCTAGAAGGACATTTAAAGAGAATTAGAAATTGGGAGATTACAACCCAATATCTCAAACTACTCCCACACACACACACACACACACCTCCACCCCCCACCCATGCGTACCTTAGCACACAAGTTAACCAAACTGTAGAGTTCAAATGCCTTTGAACTAATTCAGAATGCACACAGATATAGGGTAGAAATAGTTTCTTTAGTGGCATAGATGTAAACTGTAAAGTGTCTTTAGTACCTTGAAATGTTTTATACATTAAATTAACATTCATGTTTTCATTAAGCTGCTGGAGGAGGAGGGGCTGGAAGCTGTGATGGGCGGGGCTGAGATGATTGACAAGGAGCCTGCTCCAGTCCCTGCACAAGAAGAGAAGAGACCCTCTCTCACCCTGGAGGAGTTGGAGGCAAAACAAGGTAATGTCATCAACACCACTGTAATAAAGTAAAAAACAAACAAAGATAACTTAATATTCCTTTGATTTGTTGAACTTCTGCTACTTCTCCATATTTTATATTGAAAAATATTGCTCCGGGTGCTTGAGATTAGGTAGCGCTAAGTGACAGAAAAAAAAAAAAAAAACTTAATTATGTAGATTCCTTTGTTGTTTTTCACTGTGAAGAAGGACCAGGACAAAACAACAGTCATAAATAAACACTGGCGAAGGAAAGCACTTAAAGAAAGGCATCATTGTGTTTGATAGACCCTACTAGAGTAGTGTAATATTTGATTACCTCCAAGTTAAAAATGTCATGTTTCACCCTGAATAAATGACTTGTCTGTCTTGATCTGACTGGGTGTGTTCTGACGCCTGTTTCTCTGTTTCTGTCTTTCTGTATCTTTGTGTGTTCAGACTCTTTTTCTGTCTCATTCTGTTTATGTGGTTAGACTCCTGTCTGTCTGGTGGTTTGTCTGCCTCTGTCCCTCTGTTTGTCTGTGTGGTCAGACTGCTGTCTGCGTGGTTGACGGCATATTAATAAACCCCAGAGTCTGATGAGGGTTACGACAGCTCCTATTTCTGCGCCTCTGTCCTCACAGTCCCCTGTTTTTTTCTCTCTCCCCTGCCATCTCCACGGCTACTTAATGTGGATGTGCTATAATTAGATCCTTTGTCTCGGCATCAGCAAATAAGTACAAGCGCTTACAGGACATCTCTCTGTCACGCCCACTGGCACAGGACTAAATCCATTGAGTATGATTTGTAAATCATTTCAGGAGGGTGGACCTTCCAGGAAGAGACAGAATAGTGTAGTACAGTAAACTGCAGTCATATATCTCTCACAGAGGCATAATAGAGATGTATGCTCTCTCTCTCTCACTCTCTCTCTCTCTCTCTCTCTCTCTCTCTCTCTCTCTCTCTCTCTCTCTCTCTCTCTCTCTCTCTCTCTCTCTCTCTCTCGGGTATGGTTATAGAACAGTAAAAGCACTGGTGGCTCTTCAGTCATTCATATCCTTTAGCAATGCATGACAGACTATTATGCACAAAGAAAAAAGGAGATATACACTGAGGAATGCGTATCCATACACATACCCAACACATTCCTTTTCTCTCAAGAGGCACACACACAAAGACCAGGAGTGTGATGCCGAAGATGGACAGACAGACACTTAAACCAAACATGCTAGCTTTCTATATTAAAGGTGCAATAAGTTCCATATCACAAAATGACCATAATACAGTATATCTGCATGGGTTGGACAAGGCTATTGATCAATACCAATGGCTCAATGATTACTTCGCCAGGTGCTGAGAAAAGCCTCTATAAAATGCCTCGTTCTCAAGCCAAAAAAACAAATGATAGAGACCTGCCGATGTTGTTGCAATTCCTTGGCAGCCAGTAGAGGTAGATTAAAGTCATAGATTACTTAATGACCCTTTAAAGGACTATACTGACTTTAAGGACTATACTGACTATTAAGACTTTGGCCAATTGGTCACCTTACCCAGTATGTGATGAGAGGATTGGCACCAAAATCATCTCTGTGAGTCTTGTAGATAGCTCTGTCCAGTGTGCATGCTAACACTTTAGCACACAGTACGTTTAGTAATAGTAGGTGACTAGCGTTATCCTAAAAGTGAGGAAATGAGAACTTGTAGCAGCTGTAAGGCTAGATGGTTAGTTAATAGTAACAACACCTGTCTAAACCTGCCAGGCTTGTTTAGGGGATTGGTGAAATAAACAAAGAATGCACTCTTTGGAACTACTGTCAGTGCCAGAAGATCTCCCACTCCTCCCACTTCGAGGTGATCAAAGTCAGCCTTTTTCTGCTGTGATGATTTGTAATGGACTTCACTAATAATGAAGACTGACATTTTGTGGTTGGAAGTTATGAATCTACAGGCCATAGAATAACAACAACAACAAAAACAATACTGCTTTTGGATTACTAAAAGGTCTATCTTCATACTTTGGATAATGCTAGTCACCCACGATTACTTGGCATACTTGATGCTAAAGTGTTACCATGTGCACTGGACCAAGCTCTCTACCGGAGACACAGAGATGATTTTGGTGCTAATCATGTTGTCAGTTATTGGGTAAGGTGACCAATTGGCCAAACTCCCAAAAAGTCAGTGTAGTCCTTGAAGGGGGGCTGACTGCTGGGTGTCTTGACCTCCAGAAGAACAGAGCAAAAGTGTAATGATCTCCCCGAGAGCAAAAAGACAGCTGGGAAAAGATAGACAGGCAGACACTTAAGACAAATGTGCTACTTTTCAGTATCAAAGGGGCTGACAGGTCCCGTTTAGGTTCAGTGGAACAGACCAGGAGTGTAATGGTCTCTCTCAGAGCTGACAGACGGCTTGAGAAAGAGGCTGGAAAGGCCTAATGAATAGCTGAATGAATTGGCTTTGCTGTATGGCAGAGTGGCTGTCAGTCAGCAGGCCTAACTTGATTAGATAGTAGAGGAATCAATGGCAGACAGCAGAAAGCTAATCTGTATTGATGGGCTGGAAAACAACCACACACACCAAATGCGTTTCCCCAGAGAGATGTACATGAATCTTACAGCCTACATACATTTCCCAATGGATGTGCATGTATCATAGAGGTGGTAGTAAATTTGGTAGTAATTGCCAGTATCCCTTAAATGTGTTTTGTTTTATATGCTGAAATCAATTAAATATAGTGATAGTCTAGTGATAGACAATGTAGCGACTTCATATAGAGATAAAGTACTGGTCTTTTATTTAAGCATAGTCCCTAACCCTAACCCTTCCTTTGGTCCCATTCCCTCACCTAATACTGTGTTTTTCATCTTAAGTATAATCTTTTTCCCATGGTGCTATTGCTACAGTGCTGTGGGGCATCAAGAGGCAAATATTCAATTTCTCAGCAAAAATATTGATTTTCATGGCGCTATTGCTAATGTCACAGAGAGACAGTCAGTAAGGAGTGAGACGTGTTACTCCTCTATACCTGTGCACAATCAATCTTCATCACAGTGTACACTTCACTTGAGAAAACCATCTTCTACAGATTGTTCGTTCTTTGTTGAGATGTGTATAATTTATAAAAGGAAGTAAAACTTCTACTATTGTGAATATTTAACTAGCCATCTTTTTCCCTTAGCTGCAAATTTTCACACAACTCTCACAATCCTCTTCTCATATTCAGAAAGAACTACATCATCGCCACAAATACAGTAGGCTCTCACTGCCATGCCCCCGTTTTTGGGGAAATCAAATGTTGTTTACTGCCTAGGCACTATTTCACGATGCTGCTTGCCCGTCTAACTACAACTTATGAGCTTTTTGCATAAACATATTGGTAAATAAATTGTGGGCTTCCAGAGATTTAAATTTGTTTTCATGTTGCTTGCTGTATAAATTCCTCTAATGAAAATGAAAGCAATATTATCATTTACTATGGCAAGACATATCACATTAGTCTATAGATACACTAGCCTGAACGCATGAATGACAGCAACATCTTGAGGCCACTGGGGCTTCAGATACTGGTTGCATTGACAGCACAGACTTACAGTCCAGTTGGGTAACAGTGCTCTAAATGGTGACAGGCTTAAACCACTATAAGAGCGCCAACACTAGATACTGTAGCAGCATCAGCAACAGGACTGCTACTCAAAAGTGTGAAATGAAGTATTTCACTGACAGCAGCTATAAGAAAGTGTCAGGAATGCTAATTCGACTGATAGCTTTAACTCCAGACTCAATCAAATAGGAGTAAATGTCTGGGTAGGAAATCTCTGGCCAGTGAGCGGGATCATTGCACCGGCTCTCTGCTGGGAGACTGACAGGTCATGCTTGAAGAAGATGGATTAAGTCGAGCTTTCGAATGTAGTGTGAATGCTCAATTGCAGACCGTGTTGGAAAATCATTATTTGAATTATTATTTGTCATACAGGAAAGCTTCAACCTAAAGACTGATCCAGCAATGTGTTGGCAGTGTTCAGAAATACCATTTAGTATTGCAGTCTGTGCCACTTGTTTTCCCCCAGAAAGAGGCGTGGACGTGACCCAAGCCTAAAGTACTTGTATGTGTCAGTTTTGTATATATGGGGCTGTCGGGCTGCACAGAATCTATACTTGTTTCTCCTGTTACAACAGAAACGCTGCAGTCAGGTGTAGTGTTATAAAAGTGATGGGTGACACTGTGAGGGGTGCAGATGTGGAGCCTGAATCAGACTTGGCTTTGTAAAGGTGGATGGTTCCACTGTCAGGGGTACAGATGGATTCTGCTCCACTAGGCCATTGTTCGCACTAGACTCAAATATGATTCGCTTCGGCAGCCAGCCTATTTTTAACCCTGGAGAGATAACCGTAGCCCGAGTGGTTGCATAACTTAAATGACTTGTTTTCTCTCACGCATCCTCCTTTCACTTCTCTCTCGCCTCCTTTTCTCTGTCTCACTCATCCTCTTGCTCTCTGCCCCATCCCGTTCTCTTGCTCTCCTTCGCTTTCTCCTCTCGCTGTCTTCTCTCTCTCACGATGCTACACCACCACCCTTCTCTGTGCCTCTGCCACTTTCTCATCTCATTTCCTCGTCTCCCGCATCCGACGTTCCTCGTTCATATTTTCCACCTCCACTGTCCCTCAACCGTCTGTCTCTCTCCGCTCCTCCACCCACGTGTTCCGTTCCTCCTCTGCTTTTCTTTGTCCTAATGTTCACTCCTGCAGAAAGTTAGCCTCCACCAGAAACTTAGTCAGTCCTCACCATTTAGAGCAGAGATAAAGTCAGACCTCATAAATTAGACCAGAAACTTAGTCAGACATCGCCAGTTACACCAGAAACTTCTCTCGCATATATCTGCCACAATTCAGGAAACACTATTTAAACAAGAAATAACTGTCCAAAAGGAAACAAAATTATATTGGAAATTATGGAGGGTGCATTTGGCTGTTAAAGTATTGATCCACTCAACTATTTAGACGGCAGGGCTACTCACAGTGGATGGTTTATTCACCCCGTTTTGGGTGATCACTCTCTTCCTGTAGTGGAGTATTTCTATCCTGATGGAGTGGATCTTTTCCCCCTGACATTGTCCTCAGGTGTGGTCACAGAATGGTTTGATAAGCATGAAAATCGTACCGTTCAAATATTGTCCCATAAGCGGAAGATATGTGCTGACAGGGTTTACAAAAAAACACACGATAAAAACAAAATATAACAGAAAAATGTTAAAAGACATAACATAAAAGCACAATAAAAGTACAACTCGCCACAACATATACCATACAGAAAAAAACATGAGTTGATAAAATCAGACAGTGAGTCAATCGAGTCAATACAGCGCAAGGCATGGAAATATACAGTAAGCAGAATTCTCCCTTTGCCATAGAAATCAGCCAGTCAACTCAAACGATGCAAATAATAGTGTTAGTTACTCTTTTAATTTAATCTTCCCTATGTGTTGGGCTGGTGTCTGTGTCATCATATCTCAAACCTAGCAGAACGCAAGAAGCATAGAATATATACTTTATTGATCTCCCAGGGGAAATCAGAGGTTGTTATTGTAAAGACTTCTTGATGTAGTCTCTCGATCCCCTAGAGCGGTCTTACTTTTGCACTCTTCTTCATTTTATACAGTATATCCTCAAGTTTATTTCTTCCTAAACCACTCAGAATAAGACCCTCCCTCTCCCTCTCTTGCCTCAAATGACATCTCTCCCCCGCCCCCTTGTCAGGCTCTAATTCTCTCTCTCTGTTTACTTCTGTTTCTTGTTCTTTATCTCACTACCTCAGAGTAGTCTTTCCATTCCCTTTACTCCCTATTTTTGACTATTACTCACTTCATCCCTCTCTCTCTCCCTACCTGCCTCTTTCGCTCACTCTCCTCTATCTCTTTTTCCTCTGATCTTTCCCAGTCTCTCTCCCATGTTTCTCTCCCTGTCTGTCTCCATCTCTCTCATTCTCCCTCCTTCCTTTCTCTCTCTCTACCTCTCTTTCAGTATTGTGTTTACTCCCTACTTCTGACCATTCCTCTTTCCATCCTTGTCTCCCACCCCCACCTCCTCACTTCCTTGCTCTCCAAGACTATCTAGCTGTGGCCAGTAAAAAGCTGTGAGGAGAACCGAGCCTAATCAGTCTTTTTCTCCTTCTCTCTGCCCTGCAAACCATTTTCTCCTTCCTCACCCCCAGCCAAGCTGAAGCTAAAGGTCCATCTAGCTGTGGTGAAAAAGGTGAAAGCTGAGGGAGAAGAGGCCATGATCACTGTTCCTTCATCTTCATCTAACCTCTCTCTCCTATCTTTGCCCCCTCTACCTCGCTCCTTCTAGCCAAGCAGAAGCTGGAGGATCGTCTCGCAGCTGCAGCCAGGGAGAAGCTGGCCCAGGCATCCAAGGAGTCCAAGGAGAAACAGCTGCAGGCAGAGAGGAAGAGGAAGGCGGCACTCTTCCTCCAAACCCTCCGCATCCCCCACACTGGAGAGCCTGAGGCCAAGAGAGCTGAGCTAGACTCGTCCGCACAACTTGAGGTGGGTGGATGGTTGCTAGAGGTGGGTGGGTGTCTGCGTTTGCCCGTATGTCTAACTTGGGCTAAACCCAGAGATTGGATCAAGTCACATTTGCTAAAGTCATGAGTAAGTCACAACTCAAAGAGTCCAAGTCCAGGTGTTTAAATATAAGATCAAGCAGGGTGATAGTAGCGTCTGGTACACTCTGCTTGCACACCCTGCTTGGCCTTGATAGCAGACTAAAATGGGTCAAAGAGATAATCTGTTTTGGCCAGGATCTCTTCCTTTACCAGTCTTCCAAATGACTTGGCAAATTAAGAGCTTACAGCAACCAGACTGTAGTCATTGAGAACCTCAGGGTGGCTGAGACCTAGTGAGGCTCCCTAGTAGATCAATTCCAACGCAAATGTCTTCTCTCTAATTTTTCCATGCAAATCACCGCATAAACCACAATTGCTACAAACTGTATGGGCTACATGTTTGTGTTGGCATCAAAATACTGTGGAAAAAAGGATTCTCGCGAGTGCAGGTGTACCATGAAAAATCACATTCTTGTGAGAGAACTGCGTCCGCTTTGTGCTCCTCAAAGACAGCCGTTGTGTGTGTGTGTGTGTGTGTGTGTGTGTGTGTCACAAGAAACTGAAAATCTGCAAATTTCAGTTGTTAAATCAATCTTTTCATTGTTGCTTATGACTGGAAAAATCTTTTTATGTGTCCCCACCTTCTAAGTTGTTTAAACATTTTTTTTACTATCATCAGTGATATTAATACTTTGATACATCATTTTTGCAAATATTCATCAAACAAATAATTGGCATATTTCAGAGCCACCTGTCAACCCTGGGGACCTTGGAATTTCGCTCCATTTACCTGCACTTGAAACATTCACCTTGATGCACCAGTGGGCGGGTTGGGTTCGTCACCTGTTTTCCACCCACACACGCTCTGTCCACTAAGTAAATCAATGGCACCCAGTCAACCTTTCACAGGGTTAGGGTTAGCATTTGCATTACCCTCAATGGCAACTTGTGCAGACCCTGAAAAAAAAAAAAAAAGGACATTGGACATCATATTAATAGCCAAAAATGATTTAATATATATATATATATATATATGATTTAAGTTTTAGGGATGGATAATGGATAATGGGAAATTGGATGTAGGCAAGTCCCATTGCAGTTAGGGTTATTGCAGTGAAAGGACGTGTTTTAATCGCTTTTTGGGTTCAACTGAAATTTTGAACACAATTGCCATGATGGCAAAAACTAGGAAAACGGGGCCCAGCTTGAAAACAACCAGAATTGTCCTTAAAGCACATGGTCAGTAACATGTTGTATTTAGGTTAATGTAAACATAGCATAATCATATGATGCTCAGTTTCTAACTCCATAAAACCACTGATAAAGTGACGGATTTATAAATACAAGCCCATATTTTCAGAACAAATTGTATCCAGCCTGGCCTAAAGGGATTTTCACCTAAAAATAGCGGTTGAATACTGTATGTGAAATATTTCCATTACTACCATTTTGGTAGTGTGTAATGTTGAAGAAGTACCAAACTGCTGTGCCCTCAATTGCAGGTTTGTGACATCATATTGAGGGTTAAATCTTGTTGGGCTATTAAGATGACAGATGTCCTATGAAGGAAGACTCAATCACTGCTGATAAGGGTTAGCCAAAAGGGCCAAAAATAAGGGTGCTCCGATCAGGATTTTTGGGGCCGATCACCGATCGCTGGAAGCAGTATCGGCCGATACCGATCACCGATCACGGGGTCTATTTGAAGCCTTCTATTCATCGTGTAGCATTATTTATTTATTTAACTATTCTTAACAACATTGTATATTAAGTATTAAAATTAAGAGATGAGAAAGTATCATGAATTGACAACTGTTTATTGGCAGGCAACATGTGCAACATATTCCACTCTCTCTCTTAGAGACACAACTTTAACCATAGCAGCCTACGCTTGGTTATTGGGAGCAGCTTAAATCTTAACAAATATAGCTTTCCTGTGGAATAAAATAAATACAATTTTATAAAATAAAAATTAAAAGAATAAAAGCTAAATGTGCACAACACACCAAGTTAAAACAATAAATTATATATAGGCCTACTGAGGCAACAAAAATCAATTCCAATAGACGGAAAACTCAGGGCCTTTATCAATTTACTCCAACTTTAGAGACTATAAAAACTGCAACATAACAAAATATTTTTCAATATTAATCTGGATTGAGGGAGCAAACATTCAGAGTCAGAGTTAAAAAGTAAATACGGTATTAACGTTTTCAGTCCACTCAGTGGATACTGACTAGCACCTACAGTAGCCTATATACAGCTAATCTGCTAGTCTCGGAAACCCAGCTGTATTCCAAATAACGTTAATAACCCTTAGTTCTTCTTTTTGGGAATTCAGCCTGTCGTCTTCTTGGCATGGAAAAAAAAATATCCCTCACGCCTGCGTGTGCAATGGGAGGCGAACAGACGGGTCCGGGGAGAGAGCGAGCGAGAGAGAGAGAGTGAGCGAGACAGAGAGCGAGAGAGCGCGCGACACACACACACACACACACACACACACACACACACACACACACACACACACACACACAGAGAGAGCGAGAGAGAGCGTGACACACACACACACACACACACACACACAGAGAGAGAGAGAGAGAGCGAGAGACAGAGAGAGAGAGCGAGAGCGAGAGACAGACCGCACAAAGAGACTACTTCTGTTTGGATCTCTTCCCAACTTGTCTCTCCCTAACATTTTTGCGAATGTATTGTCTTTTTCAGACACCTGGTAGAACTGCCAGACCGGTGAAGCCATTTTAGCGGCGCGTAGAGAAATTGTCTCGCATGTTTTGCGTCATCTGATCGGCGTTTCTGATCGGCCTTTATAGAGACCACCGATCAAACTATTTAGAACAAATATCGGCCGATAACGATCGGTGGCCGATCGATCGGAGCACCCTTAGCCAAAGTGTGAAAAGTAAAGGGTAAAAAGTTTTGGGCCACACAAACTACAACTAGCTGTTGTCAGATTTTCATTTCGGACTCTAATGACAGACAGGGAAGAGACTGCACCTAGAAGAGCCATGTTTACCATACTGTCTACCATACCGTCTATCATGTCACCAGTGGCCAAGCTGCAGAATTCAAGTGCGACTGTCACCTGAACTCTCTTAGTCCCAGCTAGGTAAAACAGACAAAATCCAATCATATTGCTTGTCTCAGCCGTGTGTTGGAAGGATGGCTTAACAGAATGTTATCTGTTGAACTGAGTAAAAAAAAAAGGTAGGTCTATGTTCCATTGATTGCACTCTTGCTAGTTTACTAAATTGTTTGTTAAATTATTTGTTTGATTTATTTATTCATTAAACTTTAACTGCCAGTTTATGTTGAGCTACTGTAAATGGATCAATTTTTATTTCAGGTACATGCACAGTCCGAATTTTTGGTGTCAGTGATCAATAAATAGTTAATTTATCCAGAATGCACTGTACTGTATGAGTCAGGCATTTTTGCAGCACACACATACAGGAGCTGAAAAAAAATCAGCACGCACCACACACATGCACTCAAGGTTGGTTTCTCTTCCTTATGCAGAAACATTTAACCTTAGAAAATGAGTATAGAGTGCAACAGTAACCAAACCGTGTACACACACTGGAGTGGTCTAATGTTACATGCATGAGTTATAGCAGTAAGCTACTCAACGTGTTTTTAAACTGACATTAATACAGGCATAACAGTTGTTAGCTAATGTTACCTACCTTGACATTTACCCAGCATGTTTTACTTAACCTACCACTCTTTTCAGGTGCTGCACAAAATTGAGGTGGTGGAAGGCAAAACTTTAATTTATGACTCACTTGTTTTTTCATACAGCTACTCTCGCTATTTTTGATTCTAAAATCCTTGGATATAAACAATCATACTATAAAGTATTAATAAATACTTTATTAATTAATTCATTAATAAACTTTGAATAAACAAGCGAACAGCGCTCTGTGCAGCAGCAGGGCGAACGGGCACTGCACTAGTATTACCAATTGGGGGGGGAAAAACTGATGCCAATTGGTGATAAATAATTAAGGTTCCATCATCTCACCTTGCACACGGAATACAGGGTAGAAAAATGATGCTGGCTAATGTTAGCTGCACGCCACAACACAAGTACAAAGTTCCTGGACATACGATACATTGAGTCTGGCATTGCCACAATAATAATAATACATTTTATTTGTATAACGCTTTTCAAGATACTCAAAGACACTTTACATGAAATAGTATGAGCATAAATACAAACAGTGTACAAATACATTGCAAGTAAAAAAAAACTAAAACCAACTATGTAAAACTGTATCAAAACAAACAAAACAAGGGGTAGGCCAATAAAGCAAGGCACAAAAGACAGAAAAGACAGAAACATGGGTCAGGAGGGAGAAAGAGAGAAATCTTGAACAGGTGGGTTTTGAGAGATCATGTGAGTCTTGGATGTGTTTGCGGAGAGAGTTCCAGAGGGAGGGGGCAGCGGTGGAGAAGGCCCTGTCACCCCAGGTTCTGTGCTTGGTCCTTGTGAGGGGGACCAGGAGGTTTGCGTCCGCAGATCTGAGGGTACGGGAGGAAGTGTGCCAGTGGAGATCAGAGAGGTAAGAGGGGGCCAGGCTGTGGAGGGATTTGTAGGTGATGAACAGTAGTATGAACTGTATTTGTTGTTGAATTGGCAGCCAGTGGAGGTTTGGAGGACAGGGGTGACTTGGTCTCTCCTGCGGGAGTGAGTGAGTATACGAGCGGCAGAGTTCTGAATGTAGTGTAATTTATTGAGGATTCTGGAAGATGAGCCATAAAGAATGCTATTGCAGTAGTCAAGCCTTGAGGTGATGAATGCATGAATGAGTGTTTCCGCGGCTGAGAATGAGTGGGATGGACGGAGACGGGTAATGCTTTTTAGGTGAAAGAAGGCTTTTTTAGTTATGCGCTTGGCATGGGGTTCAAATGAGAGGGTGAGATCGAAAACGCCACCAATTACGGATGATGGAGATGTGAAAACAGTTGAGCCCTGAATGCTGAGGGAAGTCTACAGCAGGTGATTTCACTGATTAGCACATCTTCGACATGAGGAGCGGGACTAATCAATGAAATCAGCTGGTGTAGTCTGATTGGAACAAAAACCTGCAGGCTGTTGGCCCTCTGCGGCACGATTGCCCACCCCTGCATTAAAGTCTTGTGTCTGAGCAAAACAGAGCAAGTTAGAATTACATTTTTCATAATTTGCTTACACATATTGGAAATAAATATTGTGACTTGTCAGTCCTATCAAGTCATTATACCTTGAGTCACAAGCAAGTCTTGAGTCATGAGTACGAGTCTAAGTCAAGTCTCAAGTTATTTAATAAGTCATAATGACTCAAGTCCACACCTCTGACTAGACTTAGAGGTTGGTGGCTCATTTTGTCTCCATGCTTTTTTCTCTTTCTGTTAAGCTTATTACTTTTTTCAAGATCTGAACTATTTTCAAATCTCCTGTCAGAGGTTCAGTGATGGAAAATCGGATTTGACACAGATAGTTCTGTGTGCCTTGCTAAAACAGCCTCAGTCTTTGTGTCTGAGTGAGCATGAATACATGCTGATAGCAAATAACATTTTCTTTTCACAATTGTTTTTGCCCTTCAAAGGTTTTCTTTATTGATCATGTGCAAATGAAATGATCACAAGCACCTTCACATCTAATAGAGGAAAAGTCAGTTTGTGTGTCTGTGTGTGGCTCTATTGATAGTGGTTTTCCGCTTATGTAACCATGCGTTAAAAGATTAAGAGATGAATGTCTGGTCGCTAAGGGAACCTCTTCATCTTCATCAGCCTACTGAGAGAAGCAGCACTTAATTGGTGCAACTAATGCACGCTCCCTGGAGCTCTTTTTGTGTGTGTTTCTGTGTGTTTGTGTGTAGCACAACATACTGTATGTCTATGGCCCTCTCAGTAGAAAATGCTTTGATTTTCTGTGAATCGGTATACACACTCAGACAGACAAAAAGGCGGACACGCACACACACACACACACACACACACACACACACACACACACACACATACACGGTGTTCGTGGCTTGCCACAGCTGAGTAAGTTGTTTTGAATGGATGAGGTGTAGGCACTGGTCTGCTGAGTTGCGACTGCTGCCTGGCTTATTTCTGCTGCTGCTGCCACTTAGTCCTTAATGAGCCACACCGCCTGACAGGCCGGCAGCTTATCTATGCACATTTACATTCAAAGCATTAGGTATGTTTTATCTCTCACCTTAGCCTTGACTGAGTTGTGCTATCCATTTAATTATAGGCATACGGACTGACGGTCTGAGCGGCGCCATGTGAGGACGCATTTTTACGGAGCTCCTCGCTAGAACTGTTATTTCATATGGAAGCAGCTAATTAATGTTATGATTATCCGAATCACTCATCAGCGAAGTCAAGACCGTGCACTAGGTTTGATATTTTGATTCTACGCCGGCGAAAATTGTTGAAAAACTCACACGAAAAATGCCCGACACATGTGCTGGCCCCCAGGGCTAACCCAGATGCTAATGCTACACCTGACCTGAGACCCGGGCAGGATGCTATCCTCCAAGCGATCGCCGAGCTGAAGACTGAACTATTCACCAAAGTGGAGGCACAATCTGCCGAAATTCGGAACCAGGTTGACCAGCTCAGAACAGAACTTAAACTTGCCAATGATAACGCTAACGCCAAAAGTGAGGCTCTGGATAAACGGGTGGTCATCCTCAAGTCTGCAGCTGACAGCCACTCCGATTTGATTACCGCTCTGGAGTGGGACATGGCTACCGTGCAGAGGGAACTCGCCACTCAGAAGGCACGAAACGAGGACCTGGAGGCACGGTCGCGCCGTTGCAACCTACGCATTACCGGGGTAAAGGAGAGGTGAGAGGACGGAAAGCGCCCGACTGACTTTGTATCTCAGTGCCTGAAGGACACACTTGGCCTCGATAAGCTCCCTTTACTTGACCGGGCACACCGTACACTGCGTGTGAGGCCAGGCGACAGTGATCCACCGAGAGCCTTTGTCATCAGATGCCACTATTTCCAGGAGAAGGAGGCAATTCTAAGAAAAGCCGGGCAGATGAATCAACTGACCACCGGGGACGGTGATACAATCCGCGTCCAAACGGATTACACTCAGGCGGTTGCCAAGCAGCGGGCTGAGTTCAACGAGGTGCGGGGCTTGCTGAGGACCTGCGAGGGGATTCGGTACGGCCTGTGGTACCCAGCAGAGCTAAGGATAACGACGTCGGATGGCGAGCGTACAAGCTTTAAGGATCCCAAACAGGCCAAGGACTTCATAATGAAGAACCTGAAACGCAAAGTGTGACAACGGTCTGCGACGTTCTTTCTGTATTGTTCCACATCTGATGTACGCCGGTATGTTGGATTAATGTTACTTGGACTGCCACCTTTATAGCCCATCTCAAATAGGCTAAAGACTTTGCTTAAGTTTAATGATGTTTTACTTTTTCCAGTGACCACCAGCAAAAGGGTAAATACATTTAACTTTTCATTTTGGGTTGGCAGGGCCCTGTTTGACACATAATTGGTTGGTTTAATGATTTCTTGGCAGGATGGCTATCCTCCTGTCTGATACTAGTAGGATTCCACGGAAATTCTATATAGTGGCCGACGTTATCCACATAAAGTGGGACATAATTTAGGCACTAGTTTGGAAATTTAATGAGTGTGTTTTATGTTTGACTATGGTTAAGTTTGGCTGCAACATTTTATTCTGATGTTCATATAGTTCTGGTGAGGCTCAGTCTCACAAGGTAAGCTTTGATATGTTGTGCGACAGCGTGCGATTGGGGGTATATGCAGCCTCTCATTTGGGGAGGGGCCAGTAATGGGGTTTTGTGAATGGTGTGTTTTATGTCGTGTCATTTTGCTTTCTGTTTTTTTCATGTCTTTCGCTATCGACTCTTAACACAATATTCATACAGAGAATTGCTACTCTTTAGAATGTTTTACGACCATGCTGTTTCTAGTCAGGCTGCTATTATGTCATTTTTGATACCGGCATATGGCGGTCCCTAATACTAGTAGATCAGGGCGGGCAAAAACTACATTTACAAATTGGAATACCAAAGGGCTTAACCATCCAGTAAAGCATAGTAAGGTGTTTTCACACTTATTAAAGCTGCGAACAGACATAGCACTCTTAACTGAAACTCACTTGCTTAATAAGGGCCACACTAGACTTAGTAGGGGGGGCTTTTCCCAGATTTTCCATTCTAAATTTAATGCTAAATGCCGTGGCACAGCCATTCTCATTCATAGGGATGTGCAATTTGTGCAATCAAAGGTAATTTCTGATAAAAACGGTCGTTTTATTATTGTTCAAGGACATCTGTTTAATTTACCAGTGGTACTTGCATGCGTTTACGCCCCCAACTGGGATAATGCAAAAATGTTTCTGTGTTTTTTTTTTCCTCTACTTCCACAGCTGAATAGTCACCAATTGATTCTCGGGGGAGACTTAAACTGTGTTCTAAACCTCACTCTGGATCGCTCCAGAGCCACACCTGGAACACTAAGTAAATCAGCAGAGACTATTAATGCCTTTCTCCAGGCGTACGGGGTGATTGACGCATGGAGGTATAGAAATCCGGTGTCTAGACAGTATTCTTTCTTTTCTCCAGCGCACCAATCGTATTCCAGGATTCCTGGACAAGAAACTCCTCCCCCTGCTGAGGTCTAGTGAATATGAGGGCATCATTGTCTCTGACCATAGCCCAGTGACAATGGCTCTTTGCTTTCCAAATAATGAGCCTCCACAACGCACCTGCTGACTTAATCAACGTCTTTTGTCTGACGAAGATTTTGTTAGCTTCCTATCTAATCAAATTGACTTCTTTCTGGCAATGAATCAGTTGCCAGATACGAGCTATTGTAACCTTTGGGAAACGATGAAAGCGTACTTGCGTGGACAGATAATATCCTATAATACCAGTATGGACAAAAGACGGTCAGCACGCCTTAATGAACTGATCTCTTTGATAAATGATGTTGATCATAGACACTCAGCAGCTCCCTCTGCTGACCTCTATAGGGAGAGAATAGCTTTGCTGACGGAATTTGATACCCTTTCGACTGGGGTGGCTGAGGAGCTTCATCTCAAATCTCATCAAGAGTTTTACGAGCATGGGGAACGAGCTAGTAAACTACTATGCCACCAGTTAAGACAATCTGTAGAGGTTGGATTTATAGCAGAGATTGACACTCCAGACGGAATAACAACTGATCAAAAAGGCATAAATAATCAATTTAGGAAATTTTATGAGGACCTCTACGCCACCGAAAATTGCGATGGCGTGCAAATGGCTCAGTTTTTCGATAGTCTTGAGATGCTGACCGTAGGCCCACGAGATAGGACGGATCTTGATAGCAGTATCTCAGCAGCTGAAATTGATCAGGCAATTAGAAAGATGAAGAGCGGTAAAGCTCCAGGGCCTGACGGCTTCCCGATTGAGTTTTTCAAAAAATGATCAGGCAAACTAACCCCTCTTCTAAAGGGTGTGTATACTGAGGCACTGGAGCGTGAATCACTCCCCTCTACAATGACTCAGGCCACGATTTCAGTCCTTCTCAAGAAGGGAAAAAGACCCTTTAAAGTGTGAGTCATTTCGGCCTGTGAGCTTGCTCTGCTGCGACTATAAGATATTAACCAAGGTTCTAGCTAGTAGACTGGAGTCGGTTATGCATACAGTGATACACCCAGACCAGACCGGCTTTATTATGGGGGGCAGCTTTTTGGTAACTTATGCAGGCTGTTCAATGTTCTCTATTCTCCTGAAACTCCACCTACAGCGGAGGTACTGCTCTCCTTAGATGCCCACAAAGCATTCAATCAGATTGAGTATGAGTATCTTTTCGCAACTTTGGAGAGGTTTGGTTTTGGACCTACTTTTCGTTCTTGGATAAGGGTCTTATATGCTACACCCCTGGCCTCAGTCCGTACCAATAGGATTATTTCTCATTATTTCCCTATACGTAGAGGGACTAGACAAGGCTGTCCGCTGAGCCCTCTCCTGTTTGACCTCGCCATCGAACCACTTGCGGTTGCCCTAAGGGGTGCCGGGGACCTCACGGGTATTGATAGGGGGGGTCAAACCCACAAACTGTCTTTATATGCAGACAACCTCATACTTTATCTGTCTAACCCTAGCATCTCTATTCCTAAGGCATTAGAAATTATTTCTAACTTTGGTAAGATTTCAGGATATAAAATCAACCTTACTAAGAGTTTGCTCTTCCCTGTCAATGACCAGGCTCAACAGATGTCATTTGAGGCATATCCATTGAAAGAAACTCGGGACACTTTTACATATCTTGGCGTATCAGTAACCCGTAGATACAGTGATTTATTCAAACATAACTTTAAACCAGCCCTGGAGAGGGCCAAACAGGACCTTATCCGTTGGTCAGCACTTCCTATATCATTAGCTGGCAGGGTTAATTCTGTCAAGATGACAATTATGCCCAGGTTCTTATTCTTGTTTCAAATAGTGCCTATTTTCATCCCGAAGTCCTTTTTTAAGGAGCTAGATAAGTCCATATCTGCCTTTATCTGGAATAAGACTATTCCGTGGATAAGAAAGGCACATCTGGAGAGGCAGAAAGAGGCTGGAGGCTTAGCACTACCAAATTTCCTACAATATTACTGGACGGCTAATATTCATAAACTAATATATTGGGTCTCTGCATCTTATGAAGGGGGTGGAACTGTGTGGGCCGAAATGGAAGAACATTCCACCCACCCTGTGTCCTTACCTTCTTTAGTATGTGCTCCATTACCACTCAGTAAACAGCGCCTCACAAATAACCCCATTGTGAGTGGCTCACTTCGAACATGGTCCCAGTTCAGGACTCACTTTAAGCACAGACAGGCTTTGCCCTCTCTCCCAATTGTGGCTAATGCACTTTTTTCACCCTCACTCATGGATGCAGCATTCAAGTTATGGTTCAGGAATGATCTAAAACAGGTAAAGGATCTTTTTAAGGACGGTGTGTTCATGTCTTTTGAGCAGTTAGTGAGTGAGTACAATATCTCCCGCTCACATTTTTTCAGGTATTTACAGGTGCATGCCTTTGTTAGGAAGCATTTCTCTTCTTTTCCGTTACTCCCGCCAAATAGTTGGATGGATGAGTGGTTGGATGGGGACCCAAATCAAAGGGGACTTGTGAGTAGATTGTATTGTGCTATTCAAATGATTGCATCCCCGTCACTTAACCATATTAGGGCGGCTTGGGGGGAGGACTTTGGCTATGAGATCTCGGATAGCTCCTGGCAATTGGCAATTAAGAGAATACATTCAACTTCTATTTGTATCAGACATGGTTTGCTTCAATTTAAAGTGTTCCATAGGCTCCATCTCTCTAGGAGCAGGCTTGCCAGGATATATCCGGACGTACAACTTGCTCCCGATGCCATCAGGCTCCAGCCACCCTCTATTTTCTGGTCATGCCCAATGTTGGTACAATTTTGGTCTTCTATTTTTGAGACATTTTCTTATATTTGCGACAAGGAGATCAGTCCTGACCCCGTAATTGCAGTCTTTGGTGTGGTCCCTGACGAGGTGGCGGTATCTGTTGCCCAGTCAGACGCCATAGCCTTTTCATCTCTATTGGCTCGACGCCTTATTTTATTTAATTGGAGATCAGCTACTCCTCCTACACACAGGCGCTGGGTTGGGGATGTGATGCGCATTTAAAGCTTGAGAGGCTGAAATACTCAACCAGGGGATCCACCCAAAGATTCTATAGAGTCTGGCAGCCATTTTTGGACTACTTTGACCTGGAATTCCCTGCTAGAGACACTGAAACATAGGACTATGATCTAATTGACTGACAATCTCTGTAATATGTGTAATAATTTGTATTTTTTTATCATTGTTTTTATTTTCTCTATATCTTGTAGATGTCGTTTGTGGTCTCGTCGATAGTATGTTTTTGCATTTAAAAAGCCAATAAAAATATTTGAATATAATTATAGGCATACTTGTTACAGTAATCTCCTGTTTGAAATAGATTTACATGAGCAAAGCAAATTAAATCTTAATCACACAGCCTGCAAATTTCACTCTGTTTGTGCAACAGGATTTTCTGTGTTGTATTTATATATGTGCATTTTGTGTTCCATTGCCATTGTCTAATGAGGTACGTGTGGTGCACTGGGTTACCTGTACACCACATCAGCTAGGCAGGCAGCGGAGAAAATCAAAGAAAACAGATGGTTCTACAAAAATTTGTAAAGTCAGATATCTTAAAGTGGATGTTATGTCTCACACACACACACACACACACACACACACACAGAGCAGGGTTTCCCATACATAAACAGCAGGGTTTCCCATACATAACTTTTACCTGGGTGGCTGCCCAGGAAGATTTTTTTAAAATGTTTTTCATTTTAATCTTAAAGTTTGTCAAATTGACATCACATTATATAGTGCTGGCTGTGCAGCTGTCATTTCACGATGCACAGACCAGTAGACCATCAGCTCCTCCACTCCTTGTTGTATCACTCACAACATAGCGATTCCCCCTCTTTCTTGCTGTGGACTGACTAAATACACATACAGTGAGAGGGCAGTGAGACATGGTTTGATGTCCTTTGCTGTTTACTTCACGTAAGTTAGCCTGCATCTTTTCGCTTTTCTGAGTCGATAATAAAAACACAGATTTTAGCTGTCTTTGTATTGCATCAACTCACCAAATGAAAGCCTTCTCATATTTAATTTACTGCAGTTCGTTTTAATGAGAACCATAGACCAGATTGCTATTTGATCCAAGTTGACAACTTTTTTGCGTCCTGCACTTTCAACAGAGTATAGAAAAATACTTTCAAAAGAAGAGACAGCGTGATGAGGAAGGAGAAATGGCACCACAGGTAGAATGCAAGCTCAGTGACAATAAAAATGGCAGAGACTAATGCTGTTGTGCTTGGACCAATAATGCAAACTTTGCAAGAGCTAGAGAAATGAAGCAGCATTTAAGCAGAATATCTAATGGTCTAGATTAAGGGGTGATTCTTACCAATATCTGTTTGTGCGCATTTTCAAAGCGCTGTTCGATTGCACATGCTTCATCCAATGTGGGAACCTTGATTAAATCTTGCACAACTAGCAACATGCTCTTGCAGAATAGGTACACACACACACCACTTTATGGTGCTTTTGGGCACACATAGCTGGCTGGCTATGACTGTATTATGCGCAGCTTCTAAGTTTATACAGTGCAATTGCCACTCTCATCAGGGCTACAGGAGCACAGACAGTGACATCCTGGTGGCACACTGGATGCGGTTCACACAGCTCCACAAAACACCTTCGGAACATTTTTAAGTTGTTTAAGTTTTTAAGTTTTTTAGTTGTCCCACCTATTCTCACTCCATATTTTCATCCAAAAACAATGGGTTTCCGGGGGTGCATCAGTTGTATTCGTCATCTACTTTTTTCCCCCACAAGTTTCCCAAAAGTAATGCATGAAGCATGGCATTTTGTAATTGCAATGGAGATAGGCCTGTGGTTACGACAAACAACATTATGTGGTAGTGCAGAATCTTTTTTTTTTTTTTTTTAGCAAAAAACCTATTTCAGCAATTATTTCTGAATAATCAAAATAAGTGCTTCAGTCATAAAAATGGGATAATTATGGGGAGTTGTCAGTTTCTGAAATTATGTCCACAGCTAAATCGGACCATTTCCTTACTTGCAGTATTGGCAATAGTGGCATTATTGTGCCCATGTAAACATAGCCAATTACTAACTGGACACAACCTTTTTTATCACTTATGTGAAACAAACTACAGGCAACCGACAAAATAGTGGAAGCACATTTTATTGTACAATAAAGTTGTATCTGCACATGTGGTTATTGTGTGAATCATTGTCTTCCAACATAAAACTGTTGATGTGAATCATTACGCACGGTAATATGGTGACAGGGACTTCAATAACTCCACAAACATGAATTCAACTTAAAAAGGGACATCATCTGCCCTTGGCGGCATATTTAGGCTGCCATATATTTGCGCCCTGAAACTCTGCACCTCCCGGACAAGGAAATCAGTTTCTTCTTGAGAGAGGCTTTTTGGCACAGCTGGTCTGGACTGTCCTCATCCATTATGAAACTGTCAGTGCGCCATAGCGGGGAAGCACACTGCTTTTCAAGGGAGTGAGAGGAGCTGATTTGATCGGCCATGATTGACGCCAGCCACTACCACACCCACTGATAATTTATTCCGCCTAATCCACCCTCTTTTACTAGCGCATCGCAGATGTGCCAGCACTGCGCTAACACCTCTGGTCACAAAATTACCAAATATCTGTTGGTTGAGCCTATTCATGAAAATAAGGCCCTCAGTCTCTCACAAGTGAGTATTTTAGCTGAGTGAGTTTCCCTTTTGTGTTCACTTCTGGCCTAGACATTGCTTTCTTCCAGTGTTAACCTCAAAAGGCTGTGCAAAGAGATTTACACAGGCGCCGGGGAAATTATTATGGTCTTTTACTGGACCCTGTTTTACTAGGAGATGAATCGCTATACACCCAAACCCCCACCCTCTTATCTGCCCTTTTCCTTTCCTTTGGTTTGCTTCTCTGAACAAACATTTAAGTGATTTTTAAAATGCATGGCCATCCTCACATGCATCCTTAGATCTTTCTTGGCCACAGGCGGAGGGCTGTCAGATGTTTATCCTCCCTTTTAAAGATACATTATGTAACTTTTTCATGGTAAAATATTGCCTTATTTTCAATCTAAATAACATGTTGGGGTTCAGCAAGAGAAAATCTACCAATCAGCGCTGCATGAGACCCCCCCTAGTTTGTCCCTTTCCAGCCCTTGTGGTTGGGTGTGACCAGTGGTGGGAAATCTTCTTGGCACTCAGGAAGGGATGCATTTTATATATTAGGTAAACAAGGAAGAGAATTGTCAACAATGGCAATCTCCTGAAGTTGTTGTCACCCATAACAACTGTCTCCCGTGGCTATTGTCATCCATAATGTCCGTGTCCTGTGGTTATTATCACCTATGATGAGTTTAACTGATGGATATTGTCACAGAGTGGTTACCTCCGGTGGTTATCGTTACAGCAACAAAGCTTGGCACCAACAATCAATGTTTTCTTCACCCCCAGAAGCTGTATGTATGAGTACATTCATAGTGATCCATGGCTCGTTTTTGAGTGCATCTAACAATATCGGAGAGTGGCTGGAAGATGGTTTGCAAGCTCAGACCATCCTCACAGAAGAGTCAGAATTGGAGCAAACACTCTCAGTAGACCAGTGTGGCCCCAAATAAAGGAGAAATCTTTCCCTCTCTCATCTCTCTCTGTTCTGTTTTGTCCTGATGATAATGCAGGGTATCTCTCTTTTTTTTAATTCTCCGTTGTAATGTATGATGTGAGTGCAGCAATAAAGCAATTTTAAAAGCCTCTTCTCTGTCATAATAAGCACGGACAAACAGGGCAGGACTTTATAGTGTAAATAAGATTCGGTGAAGGTCGTTTGATGTAGAGAGTGCCTGTCCATTTGATGGATGTTGCGTGTCAGCTCCTTCTCATGTGAGCCCAATTGATGTGTGGTGAGCTGGACTCTCACCTGTTGGGCCAGGTGGCAGTGGGCAGGGTCCTGTCACTATTGCGCCAGCTCTGTCACTCTTCTCCAGATGTTCTGTGACGTCTGCCATGGCTACCGGAGCATACTCAGTCTGGACAGAGCTACCAACGTTCAGGTCATTGGCCTACTGATGATGAAGATGGATATTTCCAGTTTAGTTTTTTGGAAGTTAGAGATTGTGAACTTGTGTTGAAGCAGTTTAGCGTAATGGTGTTAAGATATTGTGAATTTATGTGTGCGGTTGGTCTCCCAGGACTACCAATGCACAGATTTCCTCGTCCTAACCAGACACTCCATTGACATAGTTAACAACTTGGAGTTCATAATAGGGAGGTTGGTTGTATTCCGACTGGAGCGCAATCTTTTTAAATCAAGCAGTTGTGGGTGATGTTTGTTGATTGTGGTTGGCTATGTCACTACCCATGAGTGGACGGGACAACAGCCGCCCCCTTTTCATTCAAATGATTTACAAGTCAATTAGTCACCAAGTTACAGGTTTGTACAAAACACATTTGGGCACCATGGTGGATCAAATCCTTCTTGGCTGTAATGCAGGTCTAACTTCCTAGATTGTAGATTGTGGCCTTAGTGTTGGAGATAAAATGTGTGTTTTTGTTTTTTCATTTAGTGTTCAAGTTTGGAGATTAACTGTTTGTTTGTTTTTTTTTGTTTTTTTTTTACAGTTTTGAGTGAACTTGTGTTGTGGCTCAAGACAGGTGTGAAGATGGGTGAGAATGCTGATGCTGTGTCTTTGTATTGTCAGTGAGATGAGGCGATTTTGATTTGGTTATGTAAGCCCTTCCTGTATCCCATGCTCATCATTTTGTTTATGAGGGAGCATTGTATTAGCTAGTGTAAGCTGTCATGAGTAAACAGAATCCGCAGAATAAGCATTACAGGCCTGGGCTACCTCGTCTTGTCTATGAGTGACTCTTTCAGTGCTGTGATTGTATAAGTATGCAGAGCCTGTGCTCCATTATGGAGAAGCTGTTGTGTGTTGTCTTGTGTTCCCTGCAAGGAGCAGTAGACTGTCAGCTTGACACGAGTCCACAGTCTTAGGTTACCACCTCACAAGACATTTCCTTTGTTTGAAGCATTTCACCTGAGGTGACAGAAACTCATCCAGAGCAGCAGAGTAAAATTGAAGAAACACAAACACAAAAGTGAATGAAAAGAGAGATGGAGGAACAGATGAGCCATAGAATTTTTATTTAGGATAAAGAAGCAGGTAGGACGGTTCCTTTCACCAAGCCTACAGTCATCTCTAGCCAAGTGGGAGAAACTAGGACTATCAGATCTCAGAAACCCTAGTTCTGCCCCAAGATGGTTTTCATCAGCAAGAATAGAAAACACTTCACGAGGTGCCAGTATGGTGAGATGTCTGATAAATTACTTAGGCTTCTCTCTCCCTTTCTTTGTGCAAATGTTTTATTGTTCTCCACTTTAAGAATTGTTTTTTTTATGATTGTATCACAGAGTAATAAAAGCCAACTAGAGAGCAAGAGAGCAGGGAAATACACACGCCTGTTTTGCAAGAGTTTTGAGTTTCTTTGTCTTTCTCACTCACTCTTTCACTTGCACTCCCTTTTTCACTGTAATAAAATGGAACAAAACTTGTAAATGACGTGAGGAATCAATAGGGCTGCAGAAAACAAGGTTATGGGAGGCTGTTTGTTGCACTAATTTATAACCTTGGTCTCCGCAGCCTTTTAATTACTTTATTCATATCTAAATGCAAGCTGAAGATTTAAGAGCGCTCTCTCTGCTTGCTTCTGTGACCTAAATGGAATAAATTAGACTGGGATTAGTTCTCAGCACAAGACTGAGCATGTGACCGCACCAAATCAAAACAGTGTTCTCAATGAGAGATGATTTGTCCCATTGTGGTGTTTTTGTTGACTGCCTCACCTTTACCAATGAACCACAAATGGGTTTGTTTGTTTTTTATGGTAACCCTTCAACAGTCACCCTAAGTACTAGGTATTTACCTGGTACATATAAGGTATTACTTGGTAATGTACTATTTCTATTCTTAATCTTAAGTTACCAAGTAATTACAGCTGTACCTAAGTAGTTAAATACTTGGAATTTAGCAGCATAATTCATTGGAACATTTAATTCTGAGATATTACAAACAACCAAGAGCCCAACAGAACCAAGGGAGAAACAGAACTCATCAGAACCCAATGTGAAGTAAATTTCACAAAACACAATATACTTTATAACAGTAGCTTCAGTAGTTTCCTTGAAATAATATACTAATATACTATACTGTAATATACGCAGTTACATTTATTTTAGGTGGGTGGGTGTGGATGCTTGCATGTGTGTGTAGTTGTGTACACAAGCTTTTTGCTAGCTGGCCATGTCACTGTGCTTATACACTGATGAATTGAGCCATAAATTGTTTACAGTATCTGCCCATCTCCTCCCCTTTGCCCATTATCTGTATTGATTTAATTTGTGCATCTTAAGGATATAGTCTATACATATTGATAGCACTCTTTCTGATCTGCTAATTTATCCTAATTGATTTACACTCCTAGTAACATACTGTAAGTTATATTATTGACGCTGTCAATAGACAGTGACACTGTGGGGCACTGTGGTAGTTTCTGTATAAAATATTGATACACACTGAGTAACTCCTGTATTGTATAAAATATACAAACAGAGTAATTGGTAGTTTCTGACACTATGGTACTTTCAGTAAAGTGTAAAAAGTTGGAGACACAGCATAGTTTTTGTATAATATAAAATATAGAGACACACTGAATAGTTCCTGTAGAATATTGTAGTGACTATTGCAATTAAAACCAATAGTCCAGTTTGCCACTTGATAGGTTGAAAGGATGTTCTTGATGAATATTGTCCAGTGAAGCAATGTACATACAAAAAACTTTGGTTGGTGTTTTCAATTTATTGCTACCATGGTGAGGTGAAAGTGAAGGCATCCAGATGCATTTGCCATGTTTGCTTTGCAGTCAAATAAATCCAGTAGTTCCTGTTGCTATGTTTGAATATACAGCAACAACAGTGTTGTTACAGTTGCCCAATGAGACTATCAAAGGAGCCAAAATGTAGGTGTCTGTCTGTGTCTGTGTGTGTGTCTCTGTGTGTGTGTGTGTGCATGTATATCTGTCTGCTTTCCTCTTTGGCCAGAGGTTGCTAGTCATTACCACCAGTCTTTAATCCTTGGTTGCCTGCAAAACCAAACAGAGCTCAGTAATAGGCATCTTCAAATACTCCATCTTAGAACCAGGCCTCCCCTGCCGGGATAGAGTTTGGTTACTTTCCACATCACCCAGGAGCCGTGTGGAGCAATGAAGCCCATGATGGCCACTACATCACTCACTGCAAAGAGGTAGCTTTGTCCATTTCTTCCTCTCCTGAAGCAGGGAAAGATACCTTTTCACCTAGAACAGCTCTTCCAGAAAAGGCCTGATAAGTACTGCACCTGACTCCATCTCCTCCTGATGTTTAGATTCCTCTCCCTTAAGAGTCCTGGAGGAAAAATAGGCCTAGATATCAACTGCAGTATGTGGATAGGTGCGAGAGCTTCTAAATTGCTGTTATCATCAGAGAGCTTGGTTGAAAGTCTACTCTAATCTGCGGAAGCGTATTGCATTCTCATAATTCTGTGAAAATTATCTCATAATTCTGACATAATGATCTCATAATTATGAGAAAAAATGTCATAATTCCAAGCTCATTTTCTCATAATTCTGACACAATTATCTCATAATAACGAACCGAAAAAAAAAACTGTTTCCAGCCCTGATAGCATTATGCACAAGTCAGTGTCCAAGAACTCAGCAAGCTCAAGATGCACTGCTCTGCTAGTAGTGCAATTGAACACACGTACCTCATGGCATCAAATGGTCCAAAATAATTCATCCCTGCATTGGGGAATGGTGGAAAAACCTTTCAAATGGTAGGTCAGCCATTTTTTTGTTCTCCAGTCCTCCCTTGAAGGCGGCAGCGGGCAGTCAGCAATGATTTTGCTTATGAACGTGCTATAAAATGAGTTTAGATACTGGGTTCAGCTTCTACTGGCAGTTGCTCCATCGCGCCTCTCAGTCTCTCCTCTGCCGTTTCAGGCTTTACCCTTAAGCATTCAGAGGAAGTGGTAGTAGAAGTTTAAGAAATGCCAGAAGAATGGGTTTTTACATTTTGAGGAGACATTAGAAATACTGTTACTATTATTAGAACTTGTTACTGAGGAATCCTCTTGGTTTTCATACAGTGTTCCAGTATCCAACAGCCAACCAGGGTCTTTTAGTTTTCATTGTAATCTTGAGGCATTTGCATTTCCATTACAGTGTTATGAGTTTCAGATACATAATTGCAGAGTTTTGTTTTCATGGAGAAAATTTTAGTAGTGTTTTAGGCAGTGTTGACAGTCAAAATGAAAGACAAAAAATATTACAAAAAGGGGGTTGAAAGAACAAAATATCATTAGTAATTGGTGATAAATAAGTGATAATAAAGTGAAAGGTTGATTGTACAGGACATAAACACACTGTGTCCAATGTATGAAGGTGTGTCTATGTACACATGCGCACATGTCAGTATATCTTACATGTTTGTGTGTACAAGTATAATTATAAGGATCTGTGTGTGTGTGTGTGTGTTTCTGTCTGTCTGTCTGTCTGTGGGAATGTGTGTTTGTTTGTTTGTGGGTGTGTATATACCTATTTCTGAGTTCCATGTAGCCTGTTGCGACTGTGTAGTGGATGTGTCCAGGTTCCTGTTGCCTGTGGTGCAGCTGTGATGTGAGCAGAGCTGGCTCTTTAATTGATTGGGCTCTGTGTCTGCCATGCTGTGTTAAACAGACAGAGAGGCCCAGTCCTTTGGGAAACTTGTCATCTTTTAGCAGGCAGCTTTACACCAAGGGCTCAAGGCCTTGGACAGCCTGGTTTAACACCCTGACACAGCTCAGCTAGCTAATGAACAACATTAGAGGCCCATAGACCCATGCGCACACATACACAGACCCATGCGCACACATACATACACACACACACACACACACACCATTTTTAGCCTCCATTCTTTTTTCTCCTCCCTTGCATTTGTTTCTTTTTGAGTCTGTCTCGCTATCAGTCTCTTTCTCATCTACTCATTCTGTCTTTATATTTATCCCTCCTGTTCTCTCTCTGCCTTTCTCTCATCTCTTCTCCGTCTCAACCTTTATCTCTATATCTCATCATTATCCTCATATTTACCCCCCCTCTCTTGTCTCCCTCCCTCTCTCTCCCACTCAAACCCTCTTTTCTCTCTCTCTCTCTCTCTCTCTCTCTCTCTCTCTCTCTCTCTCTCTCTCTCTCTCTCTCTGTGTGTATATGTGTCTCTGCCCCCTTCTTGTGTTACAAGTATGACTGATACAATATAAAAGGATGGGAGCTATGTAGATTGTCTGATATATAGCTGAAGCTAGCTGAGGGAACTTGTGCTGCTCTACTGGAAGCATTAAGCAGACAAAAAGGCCCAATCAGATTAAATTCCTTCTGCACGCAGTTTATCTCAAATAAAATACTCAATGATTTTATCTCTTGTCCATGTAATTTAGCTGCAAGTAATTGCTCTTTAAAAATAGGGTGTTTTTTTTGTGTTTTTTTTAGTCAAGTTTTGATTGCTCTAATTTGAATGAGGTTGAATTCCTCTAATTAGATTTGGGCAATAGCGTGCATGATTGCAGGGTAGTTAAAGAATCACTGCAGAATGATCTAATATTCCTTTCAGTCTAAGGTGAGGTTTGGATGTGAGCTAGAGAAAAAGACCTGCAGAAATAGATTCCCAATTCACACTGAATTATTCTGTTTCAATACAGTCTGATTAGTATTACACTGTTTCTCTCCTCTGTCTGTCCATCTCTCCCTCTCTCCTACCACTCTTTTCTTATGCCCCCATTACAATTCCACCAAGGTCAGCTGGTCTATTAGTCAACCATATACACAGATGGGTGAGTTTTATCACGCAAACTCTGTCAGGCAGGCAGGCAGGCGGGGAGAGGCAGAGGCAAGGCTTTCAGCCAGGACTGTAAATCCCTCTCATCTGGCACCCCCAATCAGCCTGGCATTAGGGGTGCCACAATAACCACAATACCACCATATTTTTGTGTTTGAAGGCTTACTGTAGGGTAAGGAAAGTTACTGCTATTACCACCATAGCAGCTGTTTTCTCAATTATTGTTGTTTGTTTTCCCTTTTTGTGATATGTTGTGTATGATATAATTTTAAAAATCTAATTATTGTTCTGTTTTTTATCCATCTGCCTCACTCTGCTAAGGTTTTTCATTGAGCTGGCAATATACCTTCATCACTCTTTAGACGATATTGACTGCTGTACTTCAAGTAGGGGCAAATAGTTTCACTGCATTCATTTATTAAAAATCTGTATTATTGAACCGTGGCTATAGATCTGGTTCTTAAATTTGAAAGTTACATCTCCCACTTAGGACACATTTTATGCTTTGACCCAAATGACAAGGGACAACCCTTTAATTTTTCATGAAGCAATATGCTACATTTGAGGGAAAACAATAAACACCAAAACATCAAGATGATGAGATTGCATCTTTGAACAACTGATCCTCCATATTTGCTCATGCCATATTTGCCTCACAGCAAATATGGCATCTCATCATAAAGTCTCTAAAATATTTATTCATTGGCAAAATGGGCTGATTTTATGCACAGAATTTTATGACTTGCACTTACTTACACAATACACTCATGTGCCTTTGACAAGGCACACTTTTAAAAAAAATGGTTGCTTTGCATTTATCAAAGTAATACTATCGTATGACAATTGCTGACAATTAAAAACTATGCTTAAACAGATTTCTGATTTTTCTGAGGTTACTGCTCCGATTCTTTATAGATTCCCTTAACGATTCCTACTGTATAAATTGTCAAGGGTAAAAGACTACATTCAGCTTTAGTGGAGTAAACTTTGTTTTGGTATGACTTAGAAAGAAAGACTTTGCTCTGTAGAGTTTGTTTTGTCTCAGAATTACTTTTCAAAACAGCTAAGAAACATTTGGCAGAACTTGAGAGAAGTGAACAAATGTCAAGTAATTGAAAGTCAGCATTACTGAACAAAAACAAAATTGCCTGAAAAAAAACCTGCTGCAACAGCAGAATGAAGACTAGAATATTCACATCAGTGTGATAATTGAATAAGTTTATTGGCTAAAAGTTATTGTATATGCATGACACCTAAGTTAAACAAAGGGTGAGAATCTTCTTGGCATCTTGGGTATCATGTAAACTTCGACTTTCCCATTTGTTTTTACCACTTTATTGGGTCATTCAAATGCGCTCTACCTATAATTACAATATTTCGGACTGCATTTGAAGGAGATAATGAGGTGAATGTTGGACTTTTGGACCCACAGTGTAATTGTTGCACAAGCTGTTTGGAGTTATTTTTATGGGGTTTTTAGTCTTGCCTTTCTGGGACTCTAAAGAAACGATCTCCAGCAACTTCTGTTGTTTTGAAGAGAGCTGCTACAGAGCTGTGCTAGCAAACTCGCTGTGTGTTCTATGGACATTCAAACTTCACCGGTGTTTCGACTGACATGTGTGAGTAGATAATGACGCAATTATGACACGTCAAATTGCATCATTGTTTGCAATTGAGAGCACACCAAAAGGGACAAAAAGGTTCAGAAGCATCCAGCTGTTGATCATTCTTAATGATTGTTAGGTAACATTAGTGCAGTGGCTTATCAATTTCCGGTGAATTGGGCAATTTGGAGCGGGACAAATTGGAAACGGTTCCCGATTACAAACCGTACCGAGAAACCAACCATCTATGGGTTTCCTGAGCACTCCTAAGGGTCTTGGGGACCTTTTGGATCTTTGAAGCACCCGTAAAAAAACACTTATCTTTACAATGTAGCTATTGTGGATGGATTTGGATAGGCTATATTGCAGTTAAAGTATGACCTATTTAATTATGCACTGAAATCCTTCATGATCGGTAGAATAAATAGGGCCTAGGCTACATTTTGAGAGTTTTGCTGTGTTAAAGTGTCCCTCCTTTAACTATATTGCTTTATGTAAAAGAGAGAGTCCATCAGAGAAAGTATGCTAGCCGTGGGAGATTCATTAATAAAACATAGCTCCTAAAACATAGTCTCTTACAAAATGTTTGGTAAGCTGTGTAAAAATCAGACAATTTCACAAGGAATGATTTCAGCTTCCTTGTTTTGGTTAATTTAGGATAATCATATTAACTCTGCGGTCTAATTTTTTGGTGCTCCTCGCTCATGGGAGAAAGATAGAAGAAAAGTTTATCCACAGGGAACTCTGATGTCAAATCAGGGTAACTAAAGAGAATGAAAACATGAAATATAGGTGATAAAATAGGCTATCAGGACACATTTCTTGAAGACACACATTTGCACACACCCGGTGCTCTCTTTTTGCCAGCTCCTGTCTCTGTCAAGTCCCGTCCCAGGGCTATAGCGCTAATCATCATCACCATTTGTCTCCCTGAAGTTAACTGAGCCACTTTCTCAAAGGTTCTGGAGAAGCAGTCGTGACTTGACTCCTTAGTCCTCTTTGTAGAAGCTGTTTTCAAAGTCACAAATGGGTTTTTGACATAGGTTCTTTTTTTATGTTTCTGTGTAGCTTTTATTCTGCCTTCAGAATTGAATTGAATAATGGCTCATTGCCTCAATACGTGCTGTCCACACTGGGAAATGCCAGAATAGTGTTTTGTTCTTTCATACCTCATACTGTGAGTCATGTCTGGTTAATGGCAGCATGTCACTGTCAAAATGTATACCAAGCTGATGCTAAAAGCTCCCTCACACTAATGCTGTGGCCTATCATGGGGTAAAGACATTCTGCTGGTGAGAAGAAAATAACACGTCTTCCCTTGAATCACTTTCAATGGAACACCATGAATAGTGTGTGGCGTATGAAAATCCCTGTTGGTTCTGTCATGTCTATTCTGACTCAGGGTGTAAATGTCACTTAATGGTGAAGCGTAACAGTGGACAAATGTAAGCATACACAACTTCATGATTGGTACCCCAATTAAAGCCTGAAGTCTAGCCCTTTGCTGCTTGTCATCCCCTCTCTCTGCCCTGTCTGTCCTGTCTCTCTCCACTGTCACTGTCTAAAATAAAGCACAGAAGCAAGATTGAAGTGGAAAATATCATTATGTTGGTTAAGTCCATGTAAATGGAGCATGCTGCTGCCAGAATTCAAATGGTATGCTAAAGGGATTTTTGGTTTTGCCTTTTGGGGACTCTAAAGAACTAAACTATCTCCAGTAACTTCTATTCTTTTGAAGAAAGCTGCTACAGAGCTGTGCTAGTAAACTCACTGTATGTTCTATGGACATACAAACTTCACCGGTGTTTCGACTGACATGAGTGTGAGTAGATAATGACACAATTATGACACGTCAAATTGCATCATTGTTTGTGATTGACAGCACTAGTGCCAGAATTAAAAAAGTATGCTAATGCAACCCCAACCTGTATATTAACGGATTGATTTCTGTCTATTGGGCTGTTTTGGAACGTCAACATGGTGGGCAAGGCAGAAGTACAGTAAGGAGAAAACACACCAAGAAGGCTTTGCTCGTAGCGGTGCTACTTCATAGAAAAAAGAAGGAACAGACTATACAGTATAAATTAAATAAGAAACTGACCTGGAAAACCTAAAATCATCCCAGTGTTATACAAGGCATTCACCGTCTTTGTTTTTGTAATCCTTTGATGATGAGTCATACCGTTGTGTGTGTTCATCTCTATTTTTTCCAAAACAAACATAGGGATGTCTGTAATTGGCTAAAAGAATGGTGATGAATCTGTCCTATCTCTCTGTAGTTGCTGCAGAATTTCCAGCAATTTTTATGGATTGTGTTTGTTTGTATGAGAGAGAACATGGCTAATGGTAACATTAGCCATGTTCTCACGTTTGTGACTGTTTCTTAGAGTGCATCTACATGTGTGTTGTGCCTGTATCACAACCAGCAGGTGGTTAGCAGCCCAGACTCATCAGAGAATGTGTTGGAATAGATCACAATTAGGAGTTACAGGGCAGAGCAGAGTAAATCAGAGTTGCTGGGGGACACAGCCACGGTCATGCTACACAAGGTGACCCCGAGCAGATTATTTGCAGACGAGCTGCGGATTCAGGCAGCTATCTCCTTTTGTCTCTTTTTTTCCCCCGTTCTCTTCCCATCTTTCCCACATCTCACCGGTCCTCTGTGTATATCATTCTCTCCCTGCCATATCTCTGCCTGACACCCTGCCTGGCTTCATGATTTACTATGCACCTCTTCTCTCGCCATTCTGTCCCCTGTTTGTCCATCGTTCTCTGGCACACACACGTTTATCATTCTTGGAATGACGCTCCTGTGCTGCTGTCTCCTAATCCACATTCTCTCCACTTCCCACCCCTGTCTGTCTCCTGTTTTTCATCCCCTCTTCATCTCTCCTCCTTTACCCCTCATCACTGTCTTCGATGCTCGTCTCTCATGCCAGTCACCAGTCAACATGAATTCCAGAGTTCAACAGCTATTTTTGTTAATTTAGCATCCAAATTGCTTTGTTGAAATAGAAAAGCAGCTGGTTTGTTGTGCCCTGTGGTTGATAAGTAGTTGAAATCCCCCTCCCTGGGCCCACATGCACCATCTCTCCTGTGTCTCCTGCACTGCATCTCCCTCTCAGCTTTCCTTCTGTCTCAATTAAGAAACAAGTGTGCTAGCACTTTTTAGCTGCTTGGGTGGTATGTTCCTGTATTATTGGAACGGCATAGAGTAACAGTAAATATACACATGCTTGCACTCCGATCTGAATGCCATCTAGCACCTCATTGGGGCTAATCCTGACTTTGCCAGCTCTTATAGTGCTCCATCCCAAGCACCTAAAAGTGTTAAGGGAAGTGGATTGCCCAGTTGGCTGGGAGTTTACCTCCAAAAGTGTCTGGAAGAAATCACAAACTGGCATCAAGTATTAAGCAGCACCTGTCTGGTGGCTAATGTTAACACCATTCCCACCAAGGACATTCCTTCTCCTATACCCTCCTACTCTCTTCTCGTCAACTTTCCCTCTTTATAATTATTCCATATATATCCATTCATCTCTCCTGTGCCCTTTTATCTACTCCTCTCTTCTCTTCTCCTGTCATCTCCTTTCCTTTCCTCATCTGCTCTCTCCTCATTCACCAGGATCATTCTTCTTATCCCTTCTCCTTTCTCCTCTTGTCTCCATTGCTAATCATTCCTCTCCTCTCCCTCTCCCTCTCCTCCCCTCTCCTCTCTCCCCTTCCCTCCCCTGTCTCCTGTGAGGTTCTCATAATCCAGACTTCCGTATCTAAGCAGACCAGGTGTGAGAGGGCAGACACTTGCTCTCTCTGGTTTTGGGATAAGCTTCCCAGATGTCAGTCCTAATTTGAACCTAAACCTCCCTTCCTTCCTATCATTTCATTATCTCTCCCTTAGCCCAAACACCAGACAGTATGCAAACAGAAAGTATAATATGTATTCTCCCTCTCTCTTCTACTTCCCTGCCTTTTTTTCTAGATACTTATCATTTGTCTTCAGTTGTTGGCACATTCTCATGTTTCTTGCCTGCCTACTTCTTTACCTCATTTGACCTCCTTCTTTCGTCTTCTTTCATCATCCTCCTCCTCTCTCTCTCTCCCTCTCTCTCTGTCTTTTTCTATTTTCCCGCTCCACCCTCATCTCCTTCCGAATTTTAGCAGAAGGAGGGGTAGATGATGAGGAATGGAGTGGGAGAGAGAGAGAAGTTAGGGAAAGAGAACAGCTCTTCTCTTTCTAAGTTCAACTGGGACAGTTTCATTCATTTGAGTTATTGTGTGCCCTACACACACACACACACACACACACACACACACACACACACTCCGATTCACTGCCTCTCTGGTAGAACATAACCACATACTTGGTGCAGTTCCCTCTACTAAACATACACAATGGCTTCCATGTTCACCACTTAACACACTGGCATGCATATAGTTAATAGTAATGTAAATATAGTATTGTATATGTAAATAACATATACTATGCTATATTCAGAGCATCTTACAGTACCATGAAAGTATACATTTTGAACATGAGTGGCCCCAGGAGCAGTCTAACCCTGGCAGATTTAGTGCCATTTCCTATCCATTGATGAATTAAAGTGGCCTTTCTGATGTGAATCCAGCAGGCCAATCTAATTTGAACAGACAGACTCACATTGAAGTAATTAGAGGCACTTTGGAGCCAACAGTTGTAACTTAGTGTTTAGCCAGAAGGCTGCATTGTGTTGTGTAACCTGCACCATCTTTTAATTAGCAAAAGCTGAGTAAGGGTTTTTCATCTTTGAGGGGGAGAATATGAGTAATAATGTCCCGAGAGAGAGAGAGTGGGCTTTAACTTTGCCTGAGCCAGCCTGTCCCCAACACACACACACACACACGCACATACATACACAAATAGGCCCGCATTAGAGCATTCAAATGTTACAATTGTGTAGGGTTGGGTGACTTTGCCATCGGTTGCAATTTTGTCACAATTTGCCTTCTCAGTGAGATCGTGGACATTGTGATATTTTAAAGCAGCGTACAACCCACGCATAATTGCTATTCATAGCTCCTTCTATAGCTGTTAACATTCACTGTTTTCACTCAGTTTTTCTCATCAAGTCACTGCATAACCTTCCCACTAACCTGGGGTGCATTTCCCAAAAGCATAAAAGCAAAGAACCATCGTTAGCAAAAATACTGTTCCTCAAAACTTGTTGGATGAACGTGTGCAACCACCAAGTTGGGTAGATGCAAGTCTCACTTACCTAGACTCTCCACACTTCATTTCCGCTGTACCAGCACAGAAGAATGGTTGAGCAGAACCCATTTTTGACCTTGGATAGTGCAAAAATCAGTTGGGGTTGTTTGATTATTAAGCAACCAGGCACTATCATCAGGGGCGGTGCTGAGCCCATAGTGATGGTGCCCTTACAAAATAGCGTTGGGGGCAAGTGTTTGCGCTGCAGGCTTTTTAATTTTTGTACGTAAGTGAGTGTGCGTTGGATTTTTTTCTTTTTGGATAATCCTGCATGTGTACCCCGTTTTCCAACAAGCACCTCTCTATTGTTAAGTCCACAAATCAAAGCAGCGTTCCTCTCTTTTTGGATTATAAATATGAATGCATTCATGAACCTTATAAGATTGCATATTGATTTTTTTTCTTTTTCTTTTTGGTGTTTTGTTTGGCGATATTGAGTGATAAAAGTATTTTTTGCACCGTTTTCTTGTTGGCATACTCTTTCTTAAAGGTTGCAAATGAAATACTGCACCATTTCAGTAACTCGCAGCCAAGCCTTAGAAACAAAATGAAAAATATCATATTGTGAATTGTGAAAGTATCTGAAAATATTGTGATGTAATATTTTGTCCATATTGCCCATCCTTCCTCTGCAGTGTACATAAGCAGAGGGTCAGAACGCAGGGAAACCCTGGGAGCATGTAGTGGTCCAGTCCAGAGATGGACTCATTGGCTGTTGCATAAATCAAAACCTGTGACATTCTTGTTACAGATGGCCTCTGTACTTACCTAGCCACCCTCCTGCATCACCTGCATCCCCTTAAATAGACGGGCTCCTCTATTGATTGTCCACAGATGCACAGAGACATCAGGCAGTTGGGAATTCATTTAACGTTCCTGATGTCAAAGACAGACGCTCTGATTGGTTCCATCAATCAATAATGTTTGTTTTTGTTGGTTTTTTTTCTAAGCTTGTTAATCAGAGAAGGCCCAGGGTGCAAATGTGTCTGTTTGCGATTAACATGGCGCTCCACTGACCTTTTTGCTCCCTGTCTCTTTGTTTGCATCTCTCTCTTTCTATCTCTGTGTCTCTAGATGCAAGAAGCCCTTTCTGTTCTGTCTGACCCCGCCCCTCCCCAGATGCCCTCTGCATCACCTGCGCACCCTCAGGATCAAAGGCCCCCCGTGGAGAACCAAGGAGCCTACAGAGGCAGGGAGGCCCCATCCTCCTCTGTCTCCTCATCCTCCCACGCTACCTCCAGAGCATCAGACAGAGACAGGAACAAAGGGAGGGACAAAGAGAAAAAGAAGAAGAAACATAAGAGGAGGTCCAGGTCAAGGTCCAGGTCAAAGAACAGACACTCCCTTCCCAGTGCCTACAGGAGGGCCCGCAGGTCCAGGTAGGACACTATGGACACAGCCGTGCACACACAACTGCTGGACGTAAACTGATACCATATAATATAGTCACCCTGTCTCTAATGATATTGCAGAGATTTCTCTGGATTTTGCCACTGGCACTGGAGCCACCATAGAGAAAATGTAGCGCTGCTGTGAAAAACAGTTGCAAAATACAGTGCTCTAGAGCACAGTATTTTCACTAGTATGATGCCCTCAGGCTTTAGTAAAAATTTAACACTGGATCCAACAATATTCACTTCACTTTTTTTGTGATCAAATGTTTTTTATTCAAGGATTTAACCAAAGAACATACAGTCATTGGACATAGTCACAAGAAGACTAACCCTCCACCCCCCAATATAAACTCACCCACCCACAACCCACCCCAGGACCCATAGGACTATAAGTGTACAATCATTGGACAATCAAGGACAAGCACAACAAATAGAGATCAAATACATAGTGGAAAACAAACAAACAAATAACAACAACAAAAGCTAGTAATAATGATGAAAAATAATGATGATTAAAGGAGTTGCAAGAGATTCTTCAATGCTTCAACTGCTGTGAATTCAACACTGATATACCGTCTGACTAGAGCAGGTGCTATTTTAACACTAATAACGTCCCGGTATTTCATGTTTATGAATGAAACAACACCCTACCGTGACAGTATCTGCCCCTAACGTCACGCTAAACCTGCCAGTAAGTTTTATGAGTGACCCCCTTTGTGTGTAGGCTGTGTACAGCTAGAAACCTTCCTTAACCTTAGAAATCAACTTATTAATTTCATAGACCCACAAAACCGGGTCCGACTGTGAAAGTGAGAAAGATGAGACATCTCCCACATGGCCATGGCATTCAATTTCAAATTAAGCCTTACATATTACATTTTTGAATTAATTTATTCAACAAATTCAATTATTGATTTCAACAGTTCAATATGAGAATGATCAAATTTCTGCAATTCAAATTTAATCACTGGTAGCAATAACTTCTGTCCTTAGTATTCAGTGTACCATACCTGGAGCACTACCACCTCGCAACTCGAGGATTTGATATGCAGCATATAGCTATCAACTCCCTAGAGGACTCGTGGATTTAAATTGAGAATGAGGCAGCAAAACCAAATTATTTGTTTATGTGACTATTTTCCAAAAAATCATGTATACTGATAATTTGATGATGAATACACAATCAAAACATGGAAGGAAAAAAGGAAGAATGTAGAGATCACAGAAAATAAAGACACTGTACTGTTGACTTGGATACTTGGATAAGCCCATTAAATGGCCATCATGGGAAGATAAGAGAATACAACACTCAAAAGAGTAGTAGTAATAGTAAACAACATGCCCAAGTGGAAGCACTTTATTAGCTTCATTTTAATTTGCCACCTGTGGGTTATCTCCCTCCCTATACATTCAGTCTCTTTCTCTCTCTTTTTCTTTTCCTCTTGGAAATCCAAGCCAATTTATCATTATCAGGGACTGGAGTTGGCTGTAATTGTGGCAGCTTTTTATGATCCTTAAATTTCTAAATACAGAATAATTTCAACCATGGGTTTTTAATCACTGACAGTATGTATGGAGCTTTTTTCCTATCTTTAATCAAGAGCGTGGTCTTTCAATTTGAGAGCATGATTTATTGATTTCACGTTCAGATTTTGTAATGCTTTCCCTCAAACCCTGTCCTCGCACTCAAATATCTCCTGCTTGCGCTTAGATTTGCTCTGCTTCTGCTCAAACTGTATGCTTGCACTCAGATATAATGTTGCTTGCACACAGATTTCCTGCGCTCCAGCTTCAGCCCTTCTCCTCGCACTCAGGCTGCTTCTGTGCGCTCGTGAAACGTCTGCTCTCGGATTTCTGCTCTGCTCTCGGATTTTTGCTCTGCTCTCGGATTTTTTGTGCAACAACCCTGTCAAAATTCCCCAACCAATAGAATGCCAGGTGTAGTGTTGACCAATGAAATGATCCCTGCCTCGTTGCGGGTGCGTTCGCTTTACTTCTTAGAGCGTCCCGTACGGGCGGTTACTGTTTAACCGGGTTCATCCACTCCCGCCCTCCGGGGCTTTATTAAATACGACTTTTGGAATAAAAGGACAGTTAATGTATATACCAGCGCCTGTACTTTTTCGTTTACTATAATAGCTACATAAAATAGTAGCCGTATAGCACACCGGCCTCCCGTCGGTGTGCTAGAGGGGAAAACGACGTCACCTTCATGACTCAGGAGCGGGAGTCTCGCGGATCACTGGCCAATATGGAACGCCAAAGTCAAGGACCTCAAGTAAGTTTTTTATTTTAATGGTGCTATTACTTCCTTCAAATTGAATTGGTTAAGTCATATTTGCGGCATAAGAATACATCCATGATAATATGCTTGGCTTTCAAGTGTTGTACGTTATGGTAACATTGTTGCTAGGCAACTAACAACAAAATGGACGCCGCCGTGTTTCATTTTTTTCCTGTATTTTAGTGTTTAGGAATGGGAAAAGTACCAACAGCAAAAGTAACCAGCTAACACATTAAGACAGTAGAAAACAAAAGTAAATTCAATGAGCAACTACATTTTAAAAACGCAGTTGGTGTGTTGTGTATATATCCTTCTCTTCAAATGATGTTTACCGTTGCTGTGTCAAAGTCTGCTCTATCGGAAAGGTTTCACATATTGGAAATACGGTAAACACGTCCCCACTTGCAGGTATCATATTCATATCTGTAACATATCTACAATTAAATCTACTTTTTGCTGTTGGTACTTTTCCCATTCCTAAACACTAAAATACAGGAAAAAAAGAAACACGGCGGCGTCCATTTTGTTGTTAGTTGCCTAGCAACAATGTTCCCATAACGTACAACACTTGAAAGCCAAGCATATTATCATGGATGTATTCTTGTGCCGCAAATATGACTTAACCAATTCAATTTGAAGGAAGTAATAGCACCATTAAAATAAAAAACTTACTTGAGGTCCTTGACTTTGGCGGTCCATATTGGCCAGTGATCCGCGAGACTCCCGCTCCTGAGTCATGAAGGTGACGTCGTTTTCCCCTCTAGCACACCGACGGGAGGCCGGTGTGCTATACGGCTACTATTTTATGTAGCTATTATAGTAAACGAAAAAGTACAGGCGCTGGTATATACATTAACTGTCCTTTTATTCCAAAAGTCGTATTTAATAAAGCCCCGGAGGGCGGGAGTGGATGAACCCGGTTAAACAGTAACCGCCCGTACGGGACGCTCTAAGAAGTAAAGCGAACGCACCCGCAACGAGGCAGGGATCATTTCATTGGTCAACACTACACCTGGCATTCTATTGGTTGGGGAATTTTGACAGGGTTGTTGCACAAAAAATCCGAGAGCAGAGCAAAAATCCGAGAGCAGAGCAGAAATCCGAGAGCAGACGTTTCACGAGCGCACAGAAGCAGCCTGAGTGCGAGGAGAAGGGCTGAAGCTGGAGCGCAGGAAATCTGTGTGCAAGCAACATTATATCTGAGTGCAAGCATACAGTTTGAGCAGAAGCAGAGCAAATCTAAGCGCAAGCAGGAGATATTTGAGTGCGAGGACAGGGTTTGAGGGAAAGCATTACAAAATCTGAACGTGAAATCAATAAATCATGCTCTCAAATTGAAAGACCACGCTCTTGATTAAAGATAGGAAAAAAGCTCCATAAGTATGTGAACTAAAGGCCAGAAATTGAGAGGAGAGAAGAGAGGGGGGGAAGAGTCTGCCAGATTTTGTTGAGCCCGCCAGGTGACATCAGAAAAATATATTTTAATGAGTGGCCACGATTGAGTAAAAAGTGTGCACTAGTTACTAAATCTTTTGAACAATTTAGGTAAAGCTTGGGCACGAATTGGGTAAAGCGTGGGCACAATATATGTAAAGCGTGGCCGCACATTATAGCCTACAACTGTGCAGGTTTCAGTGAAGCACGTTCTCAACACAACAGGGGATAATACAAATATTATTGAGCGCTCTCAGGTCCACATACTCTCCGCAGAGATTGAGCCCATTTTTCACGAGGCGAATCAAGTGTCTCCTGCTCAGTTTGATTCCATGCCTAACGGAAAGTGACTCCAATATTTTGTGATAGTTCAGTCCTAGCAGGGCCACAGCCAGAACAAAGTGAGTGAGGTCCCAAGATCCCAAACCTTGGGGGAGGAAGTTATGAGATTGGTTTGGATAAAAATACATTTTTCTGTTTTAATTTACCTGGTGTTTGTGTGTCAGTGTGACAAGTGTGTGTGTCTGTGTGTGTGTGTGTGTGTGTGTGTGTGTGTGTCTGTGAGTGTGTGTCTGTGTGTGCATGTATCAGTTGACAGTCTTGTCGCTCTCCAAGGTTGTCAGTGTCTACAATATCTCTCCATAGCAGCCAAAGTGAATTCAAATGTCGACTATATTAACATTGGGGATCTCCAGGAGACTGAAATGTTGGGATTATTAACATACACATGAAAACACATGGAAATTTTTGAAATCACTGTATGTTATTTATTCTGCATAGATGAATACAAACACATATCCCGAGTGGCTAATACATAGGCCAATTAGTCCAAATGAACAACTAGAATAGCCTGTAAAATATACTGTAGTAAGGTACAGTAGACTATAGTTCCTACTTCTGAGGCTCAGTGCGTTGCAGTGGGAAATCGACCTCAGCCCAAAAGTAACGTTTAATCGACACATCAGTAAAATGCTTATTAATGACATCCAAAAGTTCATGCAGTAGCTTACAGTAGTAGTATGAAAGGTAAACCTTAAATGCATAACTTTTTCAACATGAAATCAAAGTGTTTGCAATGTTGTATTTGTCAGATAGGTTTTGGATGATTATATATTGAACAACACTTATGATTTTTTTTATTTTTGCTGTTAAGACTTAAGGCTGCTGTTACCATCTTCCTCACTTTCACAGTTGGACAGTTGATATCTAATTTTTTTTTTTTGTTGTTGTTTTTTTAGCTTTTTCCAATATATAAGCATACAGAAAAATACCAAAAACAGAACACATAGACAACCCACTCCCACCCCAACACAAACGCACTAACAAACAAAAAGATTACAGATCAAGTATATAACATGGATGACTGTTAATTGTCTATGCATGCCAGATTAGTCCATGTCAACAGCGTCCATAGCTGCCAGAATAGAATCTCACCAGATCCAAAACTGTCCTGAAGTCAGAGGATACCATACACAATCAAGGTCAGGGGATCACAGTGAATGTGCAATGATAAATAAAAAAAAAAAGCAAAGAAGTAGATTAGATTGAGCTAAACAAATTAAATATACAATGGAGCATACTCATCAGGACACATACACGTCAACACATGCACACAGCCCACACATCAAACACCTCGCCCCCTAATATGCTCAACGAAGCGTCCACAGACCTTCAGAAACCTTTGAGTAAGAGTTAGACGTGGAGTACCCGATCTCCTCTAAATATAAACAGGAAACCATGTCATTAAGCCACTTCTTGAAGCAAGGAGGGGAGGTTGATTTCCACTCTCTCAAAATAACCCTTTTAGCTATAAACCATGTCAAACATGAGAGTCTTTTGGGTCTTGTATGGTAGCTCAAAGGCACTCTCAGAGCATCCCATTATGGCAAGAACACAGATTTGCTTCCCAATTATTAGATTAAACCATTAAAATATTTCCTCCCAAAACTTATGCAATTTGGGGCACGACCAAAAAAGGTGAGTTAAAAGTCCCATTTCCATAGTTGCACTTGTCACTGTCGCTGAGATAGAGGAGTAAATCCTATTCAGCTTGGTCTTTGGAAAGTGTATGCAATGCACAACCTTGAACCGTATGATCTGGAGCCTAGCGCAGGTTGATATCTGTTAAGGAAGGTTTCTAACTGTACACAGCCTACACACAAAGTCTTGTGAAAGAAACTCATCGCCCTTGTGAGTGTGGCGCGTCACTGTGCACAGGCACATACGAACTAAACCAGGAGACCAGAGGGGAGCTGCCGATTGGGGGGCGGCCACACCCCTCACATCCCTACGCCCAACGTCTATGCTTGACTTTGCCCCGTCTCTCTCCAACTGTGTTGCGCTCTTGGCCTCAGCTTACCCCCCCAGTGGTGTCGATGACGTCCTTCTGTGTGTTTACCCAACCTAAGGCTCATTTGGGCCCCATCATAACGGCCATATCCTCCTCAACCTCAAAGTACTTCTAAGTGTCTGTGTTTGGGTGCGTGCGTGCTTCGTACACGACTATGACTGCATCCAGCTATTCATGTGCGTGCCTTTGCCTCTGGGTGCACATTTCCTTGATGACATTTTTACATCGAGAGGAATTTGATTGAGTTTTTGTTACTTAGTAAGCACAGGGGCCGTTTGGTGATGTTATTGCCCTTGGTGGGGTGATGTGGATAGGCTGAATCAGCTTCATAATGGCGGCACTGATTCTAAAGCTCCAGCACCCCGGGGGGTTACAGAAAAGACAGAGGGAGAGGTGTGGAAAAGCGAGGCGGGTGGGTGGAAGAGGAGGTAAAAGAGTGAGAGGAATGGGTGAAAGAAAGAAAGAGGTAGGGGGTGAGAGAGGAAAAGAAACGTAGAAAGAAGGCCTGAGAAAGATGGAATGATTGAAAGAAGCATAAACACAAAAGGTTAAGGAGAGGAAGAGATTAAAGGTAGAGATTAGGCTGCTCTGTGTGTGCCGTTCATCTGTCAGGCTAAGGTGAACAATATCGACCAGACAGCTTTGTGCTGCCACCACAGAGCCAGACTGACATTAACTCAGTAGGCCTCTCCTTTCTGCCTTTGTTTTTAAAGAGGGATGCCAGCCTATTCTACCTCTTGGTATTTCATTTTGAAAATGACCTGCATGGTCTGCATATTGCTAGCCAGTGGGAGGAAATGAAACTTGCCCTGCTCTTTATTTTAAACAAATCTGAGCAGTGAATTATGTCCTCATCTCAACCATGAATATTTAATATTGTACTCGTTCAGGGTAGTTTGGGAAAAGACATGTTTACACATTGATAGCCTATGTGATATAATGGTTATTAAAATAATCCAAGTAATGATGATGTGAATTTCTGTGCTATGGCCAAGCTGCACAGCATCTATTTTTTCAACTAGCCTACTGCAAATTGGGCCACATTCAGGTCTCTAAATAGTCTGTTGGAACTAGGCCACTCTCAAAGAGGTCTCCAGCTAGCCTTTTGGTACTAAGCCACTTGTAAATTGAGCTCTGGGTTGGCTCCCATAGATTAATAGGGGTGTGTGTGTGTGTGTGTGTGTGTGTGTGTGTGTGTGTGTGTGTGTGCGCACGTGTGTTAGGTCCCTTCTATAGTCCTGATCAGCCACACTAGCTGTCATCTGCTGCCTGCCTGCGCACCTCTCACATTTAGGAAAAATGGAAAAATACTGCACATTTCACCCTTTGTTTTATTTCTCTCTTGCATACTTTCTCTTCCTCTCTCTTTTTAATTCTTTCAATTTCAAATTGTCTCATCTCTATTGTCTCTCTCTGTTACCCTGTACCTTTTTTTCTCTACTTTTTGTATCATCTTTTCCTCCATCCTCTGTCTTCTCTTATTTCATGGCCCCATAATCCTCGCTGTTGCTTCTTCTCCTTGACTCCGTCTTAATTTCCGTCCCTCCCTCTCTCTCTGCTCCTGCCTGGCCAGGTCACGTTCTCGTTCCCCAGGGAGACGGGACAGGAGGGGCCCCTCATCCGAGAAGAGACGTGAGGAGAGAGAGAGGGAGCGCTATCGTCCTGGCAGCAGCAGCTCAGGCCAGCCTAGGGGGCGCTCCAAATCCAGGTAACCCAAGCCAAGTGTCACGACACTGTGGTCGAAAGGAGGATCATGGGTCTCCACATACAGTTATGCTCCCAGTTTACCTCTGAGAACATGATTACACCTGTCAGGGCAGAGCATGGCACTAACACTGCCGGGATTAGAGGGATTTTCCGTGCCTATATATTTCCATATTATATTTCCTAAGAATATAATCTTTAAGGTAGCTGTAGCCTAATGTTAGAGACTTGGGCTTGTGTCCAAACGGTCAGTGGTTTGAATCCACAGGAGGGCCATGGAAGATCTAGGTGGGGAAAGAGAATGAGTAATGCTCTCTCCTCCCTCCACAACTACTGTCAATATGCCCATAAGCAAGACGCTTAAAGTAATCCCCAAATGGTCACTGGTGGAAGTTGCATTGAGCAGCTTCCCGATGCATGAATTTAAAGCAGGGCAGAGCTAAAATACATATACAGTGCCTTCAGAAAGCGTTCAACCCTCTTGACTTTTTGTGCATTTTGTGGTGTTACAGCCTGAATTCGAAATGGATTAACTCCTTCGATACTCATTCTCAGCACTGCTCAGAGCTACACACTACCACTGCTCCCACAGTTACAACCTACACACATAAGCGAAAAGTAATTTCTTGTAGACATTTGGCCCTGCAAATACCCAGCGACACTGCTCATGTCAGTACAACAACATCAGACATGTGTATTCCCCAGCAAACAATGTATTAGGGCCTAGTTTTTAAACATTGACATCTATGTAATCATATGTAGTACATGTGTAGAGCTATATGTCTAATCAGTGGAAGCCTTTCTCTTGTCTTTGTCTCCCAGGTCCCCTCCTGAGAAGAGGAAGAGCTCCTTGTCATCCTCAGGGCAGATGCAGACTGCATACTCCTCCCTCTCCCCCTCCTCCTCACCCAGCAGAGCTTTCTCCCCTTCAGCTAGCCCCGCCTCCAGCCTGGCCCACTCCAGGTAACGCGCCACAAGCCTGTCAATCAATCAGCTGACCAGTCAGATCACTTTCCTAAGTTTAACTGATGTGTTTTGTCTCTAAAGAAACAAAAAAAGACCATTGGAAAGGCTTAGGTTTAGGGATGACGGATGAGAGGATTTATACAATTTACTCTCCATTAACTTTTGAATCTGTAGACTGTTTTGAGGTCTTAGAGCCATTAGAGTGTTCCCTCCGAAGCTTTAAAGCTTTGGTCTCTGCTCTATTGCACGGAATCAGTAATACATAGCCTCACTAACACAAACTGACACACTCATTCACACATGCGCACTCACTAACACACCACCTTGATTAATTTTATCAGTACATGAGTGTGATGTAAAAGGCACACAATGCAAGGGGTTGTTTAGGTAGTTGAGACATTGCAATGGTGGCAACAGTTGTGTGAATCTTTCATTTGGCGATAAATAAAATCAACTTTGCAAGTTCACAGAGCATTGTCTGGATTGTCAAGTTGTAAGTTGAGAAGTGACGATTAAGGAAATACAGTTGGGCCTGTTGTTTATGGTGGAGACACAGGGCATTCACATACACACGGCTGGGTGTGAATTACTCGAGACTTGTAGCAATGGTTCACTGTTCACGACCGTGTGTTTTCACAAACACAGCCGGCAGACTAAATTACTTCTAGCATCTTTTATTAAAGACGGCGCAGGGGAGGAAAATGGACACAGATGTTTCCACCCTAGGCCTTCCTCGGTGTGTCATGATGTCTTGGCGTGGCAAGGCAGCAGGTGGTAATTGAAGCAATTAGGCAACAGTGGTGGTTAGGCAGCAGTAGGCTATATGCATAGTGACATAGGTAGTTATATCACAGTAGATGATGAACACAATAATATAAAAATGTGCAATGTGTATTCTCTTACAGTCATATGAATTAATACACAATGTTCTGGTTTTCTGAATACAATACTGTTCTGTACAGATTATTCAGGCCTCTAGATCAGTAAGCACTGACATCAATTTACATTCATCCAGAGTCTAGGTTAAAATCAAGAGGTGATCGATCTTCTGCTGTGAGGCCCCTAGGCTCTGGAACAGCCTTCCACATAGTATTAGGTCTGCTGATTCAGTCCCCGTTGTTAAATCACGCCTTTAAAACCCATTTTTATAAAATTGCTTTCCCCAGTGATTGATAGCGGTGCTCCTTACATGTTAGTGCTCTGTCCAGTTTTTGCCATTGTGTTTTTATGTTTTATTCCTGTTTTGCATTTTATACTTGTGTTATTATTATTATGTTTTTGTATTTTATTCTTGTTCTTGCATTTTATGTTTCTGTTTTTGCCACTGTGCTTTTGGATTTTATCTTTCTTTTTTCTGGGAAGCACTTTGTGCTCTATGCTTGAAAGGTGCTATACAAATAAAATTATTATTATTATTATTATTATTGTTGTTAAGGAACACTGTTTAAAGACGCAGCTGATCACTGATTTCCTAAATATGCTATTGTTCCTTACACTGAATCCACTTAATTTCTATATAGACCATACTAAGAAACACAATTAAGAGGTATTCAAAATGTACAAATCATTCAGACATCTACATCCATATGCACTGTCATCAATATAAATTGTTAAGCAATATCATTCAAAGATGTAAGCTTATCTGATGTCATCTGGTTGTTGATTTCCTTTGAAAAATATTTCTACAAAAGAAAGAAAAACAGTTAAAAACATCAAATACAAGGGCGCTCAGGTGGTGCAGCAGGAAAACACTATTATCCAGAATATCAGTGTCATAATATTTGAATATTTGGACCCTTAACCGCATACTGCTTCTATATGATCATTATTGTCAATACGTGTGTTGTGTGCTCATCATACTCTGTTGCCAGGATGCATATCTGGTTTTGGTATTTCCTCATTCTTGATGTTATGCATCCTTTATGTGGGTTTGACTTGACCAACAAAACATCATCAGGTGAGAGTCCTGACTGGCACCCAAGATACTAAATAACAGTCAAACCGTTACAGTTTGTAGGAGGACATTCCATTTAGTTGGTAAATCCAGTAGAGGCCTACTTCTTGTTGCAGTACTTAATCTAGATCTCCACGTCTATGTGGGCTACTACTTTTACCAAATTCAAGCAAATGTTTAGCAACTGGTGAGGTGATGTCTTGGCAGCGTATCAGCTCTGCGTGTTCCCCATTAGGAGTTTTAAGTTGGCGTAATGTTTCCCCCAAATAGATTATTGAACAAGGATATTTTTTGCTGTGTCTTGCAAGTGATGCAAGACTTGATGTCAAATCTTCTATTTGTGCAGGGACAGACAAAGTGGTTGCTTGTAACTAAGGTACCGCATGCAGCACAATTTCTGCAAGGGGAAGCAACCTTTAATGAATGCTTGTTTTTCTCTAATAACATCCGACCTCACCCGTGTATCGGCCAGATTGCGGCCTCTCATGCATAAAAAGAGGCGGGTCTTGAAAAGCAGATTTCAGGGACATGTCAGACGATAGGATATGACAATAAACTTATGGATGTTACACTCTCACTAGTTTCATTATATCTGAGAATGTAGTTAACAGAGAATAGTTTTGTCTTTTGTTGGCTGTATGGAGTAATTGGTCTCTATCTAGTCAGAGAGACAATTATGAGGGTCGCCACAGGAGCAGAATTGTTCTAGGAGGAGATTGGCTTGTTTATCAGATTCTTCTCCAGTATCACAAATTCTGCCTAGCCCATGTAGCTGGTTCGCCGGTAAACTATGCTTGAGTGGAAGGGGATGGTTACTTTCGGCTTGTAGTATAGTATGTTTAGGTATGAATTACTTCCTACAAGTGATGGACCCAGATCAGCATACCATAATATTCTTGGGTTTGTGTGTGGTTTAATACCCACAGAAACATTCACATATACCAACATACTCAATAATAAACATAAATACATACTTACATATACACTAGAACACTCACTAATACACAGGAACTCAGCCACACATACACACAGGGCTTAAAGACCTCTGGCCAGGTGCCGGATCAACTATTTTTGACAAAAAAAAAAAAAAACTCACTCCATGTGGGTTTTTGTTTTTGATGTGTTTTATCCAATCATATTCAGCGAAGCAAAGCAATATTTTACATTTACCAACGGAATGCGAGCAAGTTTTTTTTTCATCCAATAATAAGCAGCAAGCTACTTTCTATCACAATGTAGCACCGATTCCGTGGTGTAGCACAGCTGAAATATGGAAACGAAGTTTATGAAAGCTGGTGAAGATACATGCGTCACTGAGACAGGAGTAAAAAACAAACGGCGATAGGTATGGATTGAATAAACGGGTGGAGACGGGAAACCGTTTGACACTTGGTGCGACAAATTAAGGGAACCAGGTGTTTGTTCTGCTGGTGTGCTCAACCAGCAGAAAGAACGTGCTCTTTCCACTTGAGGTAAATCCCAGACACAACGCCGCTATGCGCGCACTCCGATATCTGACCACACCGGGAGCGACAGTTACAGCTGCCGCTCCAGCAGCAATGACAGACCTGAACGTGATCTGTCTTTCACAATTTACAATCGTCATTCAGCATAAAAATGTGGCATTGCTTTGGCTGTTCTCTACAGAGCTCCCCAGGGGTCACCTGGTAAGAAAAAAATAATTGATGTGGAAATCACCGATTGGTAAACCGCGCACGGCTCCATGCGCACGGAATAGTAAACCGTGCGCATGGATTAGTAAACTGTGCCCTCGAATTAGTAATCAGTGCACACGGAGTCCTAAACCATGCCCGCGGGTTAGTCGTCTGTGCGCATGGTTTACTAATCCGTGAGCACGGTTTAGGAGTAAATTGTAAGAAAACCGTGCCCACTGATTTCCGCATCATTTTTTTTTTGTACCAGGTGACCCCTGGGGGGCTCCACAGTTCTCCTTATTGCACTAGGTTTATAGATTAATAATGCTGTGTGTTGAATATTCATTCATTCAGCACAGAAATGTGTCAATTGTCTTTGTTGTTCTTGTTATTGGACTAGTTTTATAGAGAAATAGAGGAACAGTCAGGAACATTTCAGGCTCAGAATGTTTTTTTGCTTTAAGCCCTGTACACACACACATTATACATTACACAGTAATATACAAAGCCACACTCACACACAGAGATGCTCAAAAATAACATGCATGCACAATTTTTTAATCACATCTGCATAAATGCTGAAGTCTCAAAGCTCCATATGAACAGCAGCCGTCCACTCTGCAGTTTGACAAGTCATCTGTTCTGTTCACAGATTTTTCTCTCATGATATTCCCTTTTAAATATCCCTTGATAAATGATGAAATGTTAGAAGGTAGAGAAATGAAAAGCTTTGGCCAGAGCTGTGAAGTTGAATTTGAGGCTTGACAGAGAGATGTTGGCACTTTTTCTGTGTTTGTTTGTGTGATTGTATACCTGACTGCTTTTGATATTGTTGTTGTGGTTTTGGCTCTGGCTGAATATTTTATGTTTTTTGGGTTTGTTTGTTTTTTTTACAGCTCCAAGAAAAATGGTCACACACTATTCCTCACTTTCCTCTCTCACTTTCTCCTCTATCCCTCTCCTCTTCTCTGCTGGCTGCCTGTCTGTCTGGCTTTGCACCATTCAGAAACCACCATGAATACTGTATAGCCTCTCCTGTTAACATGACTGATTCTTTCTCTCTCTCTCTCTCTCTCTCTCTCTCTCTCTCTCTCTCTCTCTCTCTCTCTCTCTCTCTCTCTCTTGCTCTCTCTCTCTCTACAGGGGTGGTTCTCAGGAGAAAGATAAGGCAGTGTCCTCATCCATAGTCTCCTCTGTTCAGTCCAAAATCACTCAGGTATTGTTCTTTGCTTCTACACTAAATGTGTTAGCTGCTGAACCCTCATTATACAGCCTAGCCAGCACAACATTAGTCTTGTTCTAGTCTTGTTCTATGTTGGCACCATGCAAAGAAGATCAGGTGTAATGTTATTGACCAGTTCACACAACCTAGTTCTTGACTGGAGTCGTCTTGGGAAGTCTCAATTGAATCCTTATTTTAATCTATTTACTATGCTTGTCCATGTTTGTCTTATTAAGCTTAGTTTGGTTGAACCATGGAGAACCATGTCTGAATCTAGTACTACTGTGAATCTATGACCCCAGTTAAATTGGTGTAGCTGTACGTGTTTCTCATCTACATTCTATAGACCAGGTAATCTGTGACCTGAGGTCAGTTTCTAGCATCCAGCCGCTGGCTGCTGGATCATGTGTGGATGGTGGTACATTTATTTTCCTCCCATCCTCCTCATGGAGTTTTTGGCTGCGTGTGTGCGTATGTGGGTGTGCATGTTTATCTCTACATAGTGATTTTGTGTGTGGTCATGTGCGTCCATATATTTGCATGTCTCTGGCAGCTCGTATGTGTGTGTGCATGAAGCTACATTTCCATGCATCTGTGCTTACAAATGACAGATAAGAAGGGGTAATTGAGAAGAAAATGGCTTAATGTCAGACAGAGGAAGAGAAAGACAGAGAGAAAGATGGTAAAGAAGAGGGAGAGAGACAGATGAAGAGGAATGATAGGATCAGCAATAATCTAAAACTCATGATTGAACATTATGTTTTCATCCACGTTTTTTATGAGATGCGGAACTAAAAGATAGAATTGTCTTTTTTGTGGAACATTTTACAATTCGCTGTCATTCTTTGCTGTTGACGCCGTAGGACCAAGCTAGCAAAGGAGCAGCAACATGAACATCTTTCTTTTATACTAATTATTGGCCTCAGACTGAGCACACGATCCCCTAGAGTTGCACCAATCCATGCCAATCTAGCTCCCACGCCCACCACCATGCCAATCGGTGTGAAAATGTAATCAGTTCTTCCTTTCCCCATGACCAAACTGTCCACAAAGTTTCATGCAAATCCGTTCTTAACTTTTGGAGTTATCCTGCTAACAGACAGACAGACGTAACGGGGCGAAAACATAACGCTTCAAATAATGCTTTTGAGAATAAGTAACTAATAAATATATAAAGAAGCTGTCTCTGCTGTTGCATTGGTTCTGTTGCCTTGCCGCTCCTTCAGATATTTCCACTGAGTAAAGGCAGCTCCGATATTTATACTTCTGAGATTCTGGGATTGACATTCTGAGATTGACATTGAGGTTTAACATCCCATCTGGCAAAACAAGGCCAAACAAGGCCTGCTCCCCCATGCTACTCTGAATTCAAAAAATCAATATCCTGTCTGACTGTTTACAATGAGGTAACTCAGTATAAATGCATCCTCTCTGCTGTTCTCTGTTCATCTGTCTCACTCCTCTCTGCTGTTCTCTGTTCATCTGTCTCACTCCTCTCTGCTGTTCTCTGTTCATCTGTCTCACTCCTCTGCTGTTCTCCTTTGTTCATCTGTCTCACTCCTCTCTGCTGTTCTCTGTTCATCTGCCTCACTCCTCTCTGCTGTTCTCCTCTGTTCATCTGTCTCACTCCTCTCTGCTGTTCTCTGTTCATCTGCCTCACTCCTCTCTGCTGTTCTCCTCTGTTCATCTGTCTCACTCCTCTCTGCTGTTCTCTGTTCATCTGCCTCACTCCTCTCTGCTGTTCTCCTCTGTTCATCTGTCTCACTCCTCTCTGCTGTTCTCCTCTGTTCATCTGTCTCACTCCTCTCTGCTGTTCTCTGTTCATCTGCCTCACTCCTCTCTGCTGTTCTCCTCTGTTCATCTGTCTCACTCTGCTGTTTTCCTCAGTTCATCTGTCTCACTCCTCTACTGTTCTCCTCTGTTCATCTGTCTCACTCCTCTCTGCTGTTCTCTGTTCATCTGCCTCACTCCTCTCTGCTGTTCTCCTCTGTTCATCTGTCTCACTCCTCTCTGCTGTTCTCCTCTGTTCATCTGTCTCACTCCTCTCTGCTGTTTTCCTCTATTCATCTGTCTCACTCCTCTCTGCTGTTCTCCTCTGTTCATCTGTCTCACTCCTCTCTGCTGTTCTCCTCCGTTCATCTGTCTCACTCTGCTGTTTTCCTCTGTTCATCTGTCTCACTCCTCTACTGTTCTCCTCTGTTCATCTGTCTCACTCCTCTCTGCTGTTCTCTGTTCATCTGTTCATCTGTCTCACGCCTCTCTGCTGTTCTCTGTTCATCTGTTCATCTGTCTCACGCCTCTCTGCTGTTCTCTGTTCATCTCTCACTCCTCTCTGCTGTTCTCCTCTGTTCATCTGTCTCACTCCTCTCTGCTGTTCTCCTCTGTTCATCTGTTCATCTGTCTCACTCCTCTGCTGTTCTCCTTTGTTCATCTGTCTCACTCCTCTCTGCTGTTCTCTGTTCATCTGCCTCACTCCTCTCTGCTGTTCTCCTCTGTTCATCTGTCTCACTCCTCTCTGCTGTTCTCTGTTCATCTGCCTCACTCCTCTCTGCTGTTCTCCTCTGTTCATCTGTCTCACTCCTCTCTGCTGTTCTCTGTTCATCTGCCTCACTCCTCTCTGCTGTTCTCCTCTGTTCATCTGTCTCACTCCTCTCTGCTGTTCTCCTCTGTTCATCTGTCTCACTCCTCTCTGCTGTTCTCTGTTCATCTGCCTCACTCCTCTCTGCTGTTCTCCTCTGTTCATCTGTCTCACTCTGCTGTTTTCCTCAGTTCATCTGTCTCACTCCTCTACTGTTCTCCTCTGTTCATCTGTCTCACTCCTCTCTGCTGTTCTCTGTTCATCTGCCTCACTCCTCTCTGCTGTTCTCCTCTGTTCATCTGTCTCACTCCTCTCTGCTGTTCTCCTCTGTTCATCTGTCTCACTCCTCTCTGCTGTTTTCCTCTATTCATCTGTCTCACTCCTCTCTGCTGTTCTCCTCTGTTCATCTGTCTCACTCCTCTCTGCTGTTCTCCTCCGTTCATCTGTCTCACTCTGCTGTTTTCCTCTGTTCATCTGTCTCACTCCTCTACTGTTCTCCTCTGTTCATCTGTCTCACTCCTCTCTGCTGTTCTCTGTTCATCTGTTCATCTGTCTCACGCCTCTCTGCTGTTCTCTGTTCATCTGTTCATCTGTCTCACGCCTCTCTGCTGTTCTCTGTTCATCTCTCACTCCTCTCTGCTGTTCTCCTCTGTTCATCTGTCTCACTCCTCTCTGCTGTTCTCCTCTGTTCATCTGTTCATCTGTCTCACTCCTCTCTGCTGTTCTCCTCTGTTCATCTGTCTCACGCCTCTCTGCTGTTCTCCTCTGTTCATGTCTCACTCCTCTCTGCTGTTTTCCTCTGTTCATCTGTCTCACTCCTCCCTGCTGTTTTCCTCTGTTCATCTCTCACTCCTCCCTGCCTTTCTCCTCTGTTCATATGTCTCACTCCTCCCTGCTGTTTTCCTCTGTTCATCTGTCTCACTCCTCTCTGCTGTTCTCCTCTGTTCATCTGTCTCACGCCTCTCTGCTGTTCTCCTCTGTTCATGTCTCACTCCTCTCTGCTGTTTTCCTCTGTTCATCTGTCTCACTCCTCCCTGCTGTTTTCCTCTGTTCATCTCTCACTCCTCCCTGCCTTTCTCCTCTGTTCATCTGTCTCACTCCTCTCTGCTGTTCTGTGTTTCTGCTGCTCTCAACCTGCCTTTAAAAATATACTAATTAATATAGAAGTTACACGTTGGTTAGACCCATATTTGGAGTTACACACTGTTTCTGATAGGAATATTCAATTCAACATCCAATCAGTGTGTCACAAGAGTTTTGGTACATTAACCAGGATGGTAACCACTGGACACGAGTTATTTGATACACTAGATAAAGATAAATAACCTGTTATGTGTCGGATTTTGGGGATAAATCCAACCTAGACTATATGCAAGATAATCAAGGAATGACACCCACTATCTATTGTGCCTAAATAAATATTAGAACAATTAGGCGGGATCTTTGCCAGGATTAGACTAGGCACTCATGCAAGGAGGAGCCAAGACACCTATGTAAAATAATAGTTTCTCTCTTTAATAATTCTACCAGGATCAAGTCAATACAATCTCTCATAATCTATCTTAATCATTCATCAATCTTAGCCTTGCTTAGAGTAGTCACAAAATGCATATTAAATACACATTGGGTTATACAGATCACCAGTTATAAGTAACATTAAGATGTCACTATACCATAGACCAAAGCTCGAGACGGGACCTCTTCTTGTCAAAGACTGGGTCCGGTCCTTACACAGTTTTCTCTTGGGTCTTCCTCTCCCTTTCTTCTCCACAATTCTTCTCCCTCTTTTACCTTTTGGAGGATCTTCCAAAATAGCGTCTCTGTCATGCTTTGTCCCACTAAGCAGAAGTTTTAGAGCTGACGCTGGCCAGACCCTCTCTGGTTAGCTCTTCTTCTGCTGAGACATCATCCTGTAAGATTTATGTATTCTTCTGTCTCCCTGTCACTATTTCCTATGCATTGGCATGTTTTAAGGATTCTCCATAGGGTTCAGACTTTCTTGCTGGACACACACTCTTTTTCCCTTTTAAAGAATGGCTCACTCTATTCAGTATTTTAATACTTGCTAATCTATTCACTAATTTGAATAATTATTATATATTTGATTGACTTACATAGATAACAATAGTGGTTATTGTAGGCCATCTGACATTAAGCTAGTCCCAGCTAGCGCATCAGAAAGCTAACGATTTAGTTCGTAAACCAGCGATTAGCCGTGATTAAGCCTAACATCCTCACTTCATTATTATCATGAAAAAGTGGAGTGACGTTATCATTGATTTAAAAAGTTTACTATTTTCTGGCTTGCATGCCATTATTACGACCCTTTCAGGCTACATTAGGTAGCCTCTGACAGGACATGGCTAAAAGGTAGATTTTGTTTTGTCCTCCCTGAAGTTTGCCATTGGATGAAAAATAAAACCTATAGTACCAAGCTGAAATGCAGTTTCTGAGTTTATAAAAAAAAAAAATAACACTGTTCAAGCATGAAGTAACATTCAAAGATTAAGAATATGTGGACAAATCATCCAACCGTCTAATTCCAAACAGATATAAAAAGGTAGAAACAAATAGTGGGAAGGTAAAGGTTGAGGTAAAGGCAAAAGGAAGGGCGAAAAAGAAAAGCATATGAAGCAGAGGAAGGTTGCGTGGCTGATTTTTGATAAACTTTGTCCAAGATAAGAAGAGCAAGTACTGTGTTGGTTTAATAGATGTTAGGCAGGTAAAGTAGAGTTGTTGGCATTAACCGAACAACAACTGGAAACACTTAAAGTCCATATTTATGGCACAACCGATTCCTTACATTATGAGAAGCAGGACGTAAGAAGTAGTAGTGGTAGTACTAGTAGGAAAGGGGACGGCAGTAATCTAGAGGTTGGACAAACGGACTTGTGACCAGAAGATCACATGGAGCTGTTCAGTGACCAACAGTAGAAGACTGTGGTTGTAGTGGGCAACTCAGAGGTGTGAAAGTGTTTAACTGTGTGAATTTGAAGCAGGGCGTTGCTGGAAATAAGCAAACACGCTCAGTCGACTGTCCCTGGAAGGTTAAAGAACTATATCTTCTTGCTAAAGTAGAGCTGTCATCGCTAGCATTGCTCCAACCGAAAACACCATTAGCCCATACTATATCTATAGCTTAGCAGAAAGTAGCAGTTTAGAACACACCCCATTCATTCTGTGTATGACAAATATTGGTGTGCGCCCTCCTCCACTCTACCTAATGGATTTGGACCACAAGCAACCTCCTAATGAGCTTGGAACATGATGCACTCCGGGAAGCAGTGCATCATTTCCATTAGAATTAACATTTTTAAGATTAGGTATATATTTGAACTGTGTTTTTTCTTCATTATGGAGGTGGATTTGGGTGTGAGACAAATGACAGATTGTTAAGGGGTGGGCTGTGTGTTTAACTAGGGTACGCTGTGTTCCCTCACTTGTTATTAGGCTGCCAACAGGGGTTAGAGCTCGCAATAAAAGTGATAACTGTGGAGCAGCTTGAATACTCGCACACAATCTGTAACCTCACACACACACACCTCTCCAATAAATTCAGCCCCTGGTACACTCTCTCTCCACTCCACTTTATATGAAATGACAGGGTCCAATTTATGGCTGCTATCATGCTGCTTTCAGAAATGCACCCATAATCATATGCATGCATGCACGCGTGCTTGTATATATCTGGAAGGAAAATGGGTAAACATCGAGTTTGATTGGTGGACAGATAGTGTACGCTGTAAATCAGACAGGAAGACAGATAGATGGATGGAAAAGCATACAGACCGTCAGATTCCTCCCAAACTATTTGTAGTTTACTTGTCCTCGTCTCATCTTCACTCTGACTTCTCTGCCGCTACTCTTGCCTGTTAAAAGTGTCCATTTCTAAAAAGCAATCATAACGGGCTCACAGCGAGTTGCAGAGTAATGCTAATGAGAGAAAAAGTCACATACCGCTCTGTCTTTGTTATTAATTAAGGATAATACCAGTGTTTTTTTGTTGTTTTTTTTAAGTCTGTGCCACTTGTCTAGGTTGCTCCTCTCCTCAACATTGTTCCCGCCGGTGTCTGCACACAGACAGGGCTTGTTTTCCTACCTTCAGAAGAAGCCATTTGTTATCATTTTTTTACAGTATGAAAAACAACTTCCATAGGCTTTAAAATTGCCCGAGCTAGATAATCCCTCACAGTAAACCTGAAGCCTTAATTTGGTTTTCTCAAAGTTTCTGTTTCATTGTTATTTCATTGTGCCTGAGTTGAGTGTTTTCATATCAGTGCGTGCATTATGTTTACGCTCTGCTTACTGCCAATCACCTGACACCCACAGGAAGAAATGGAAGTCTCCGCCAGGAAATAATCCCCCCCAAAAACATGTCGCCTTACAAACTTTACTGTCACATCCATGTCTTCTTATTTGGGATGTCTTTGTTAGCTGGGACAGCAGTTTATTTCAAGCTAGGTTTGACACCATAAAGTTTGTATTTTTAAAATGACAAAAAGTTAAAGAAAGTAATTACATACAGCGTGCATTCCAAAGTGATTGGTGGAACTGTAAACTAAATGTACCCAGAAATAAATGGCCTATAACTCTAAATGACATCGGTATTGATCACACAGCTTTCACCCTGAAATATTTCCAACATCTGCTTTTCCTCGCCGAACACAGCGAGAGGATTCAATTGGCAGCTCATGGTAATCTGATTTAATCTAACATTAAACAGTAGTAATTCTCTCAGTAGTCACCCTGAATGGAAATGATTCAACCACAACAATCAGATTTCTGTTTATTAGAAACAGTAAAGTATCATCCAAAGCACCAATCAACAAGGGGACAAGAATACATAATGGAGTAGGCGTGGGGATTGTCAGGAAGCACCAATTACCATGTTATCACAAAAATTACACCATGATGCTGCTATATGTCTTCCTATCCCTTGTGCCATTACACCAGATCCCGTGTATTGGTAAATGCCATCAAATGAGACTGGATCTCAGCCAGAAAGTACCCAATACCATTTTATCATTGTAATATTTTGAGATGCACGAAGGATTATAATTGAATACTGAGTGTTGTTACTTACTATTCTCTATTACTGTTACAGCTGTCACTTAATTGTAACAGCTATAAATACTTGAAGCAATATCCCTTAAGAAAACCACATATCAAAGTCTGTTACCCCGATGTGTCAAAAGCCATAAATCAATTGCAAGATGAAAGACATTTTCCAGCACTCTCACAATTCTGAAGTCAGATACTTTTTTTTTTTTTTTCAGATACTTTTTGCATACTGTTTGCATTCTAGAACATCATTGACATCTTTCTTTAATAGCTTTGAAATGTGAGAAAAATATTTGGACTTATTATCAGAGTGTCGAAACAGTATCATGAAGTGATGCAATATTTTAATGCATTGATTCTTCACTCCCTACCCCAAAGAGCTAGTATTCAACCAGTGTGCAGCTGAATGCAGAAAGCCTGCAGCGTAGGGCCCCTAATAGCTACTGTAGTATGGAGCCAGTGTGCAGCTAAAGGCAGTAAGCGTGCAGTGTAGGCCCAGTAATCGCTAGTAAGGAAATGATGTAGCGCTGAATGTAGAAAGTCTGCAGTGTAGGAACAGTAATAGCTAGTAATAAGACTATACAGTACTAAAAAAAAGCCTGCAGTGTAGGAACAGTAATAGCTAGTAAGGAGCCGGTGTAGCGCTGTATGTAGAAAGCCTGCAGTGTAGGCCAGAGTCCAAATAGCGTTAGTGCTCTAGCTGATGGAGGTCAACAGAGTGTGAATGGAGAGGCTGTGCTTGGCCCCAGCAGACCTGCAACACCAGCTATTCTGTGAACACAGGATCAGCTTACACTGTACCAGATGGAATTTGGAGCCTATTCTCTCTTCTGGCCATGGGCCACTGTGTGTGTGTGTGTGTGTGTGTGTGTGTGTGAGAGACAGAGAGGGAGAGGCAGAAAGAGCTGACCAGATGGACCACAGACACAAACGCACACATCTCCTCTGCTTCTTTCTCACATCAACACACTTACACAAACATGCACAAAATCTTCTATCTGTCTTTCTCTCTTTGATACTTGCTCTCTCATATAAACACAAGCACTCAACACACAGCATCTCTAATCTTGCACTTATCCAAACATACCAACATACACCATCTCTTGCAAACATGCTGTACACCAGTCAAGTAACATGCTCAGACACTCACAACTACTATCTACTTGTACCCCATCTGTGATGTTTTACAAACACATCTTGAATAATTCAGCATGTCCCGATCTGTCTAATCGTCTCTTCTCCCCTGAGGCGGCCTGCTTGCTATATGCCTCATCTCATCCCGTCTCTCACTCTCTTCCTGTGCGCTGTCACTCTCAGCTATATATACAAAAAAAAAATCTGACAAATTTGCCTGTATTTTCCTGGTCATGGTACTAACACTGCCAGGGTTAGAGGTTTTAATCCCTTCTTGGGCCACCCATACTGAAAATGTTTGTACTTCTGGTGCTGTGAGGAATTTGGGTGAAAACATCCACCAACCAGAATATGAGAGCAGACCTGGTTCAGATATTTAGAAAAAGAGTTAGTAAAGCATTTCCATATGCTGTCAAATTATACTGATGTATTCACAAGAAACACAATGCCCAAATCAAAAGTGCATGGGGCAGGTGAACAGAAAACACCTGCACTGTGTGATTTTGACATTAGCATTGTATTTTGGCAAGCATCTATATGCGCTGATGTCGCTAAGAGACTGTAGGATTTTTTTTGTAACATGTTTTTTTTTCTCTAGTGATTTAAAGCAAACAAATTGGAAATAAAATCTGCTTAAAAATATGTCACTTTTGGGTTATGTTTTATCGCTGTTTTTGCTGTACAGGCATTTCTATTTAGCCACTAGTTTGTCTTGTATTCTGTGGAGAAAAGTCTCTTGCAACAGATCTGACCTAAGTTCAATCACAACGTTGCAACTGGCTGAAAGTTGGATGTTTTTTTCTGTCAAAGTTGCCACTACTGAGTACTATGTTGGGTTAAGTGATCTGTGTGGAGTGTATTGTCTCTCTGTCAGGCTGACAGTCAGCTGAAGGTTCAGATTGTTTTTCAAATTAATCCCTTGTACCCTGACTTTACCTGACTTTACCCTTAAATTTCCCCTTAAGCAACTTCAAAGTTAGAAAAAAAAACAATTCCTAACTGTACAACAATGTCACATCTATATTCTGTATCTGCTCGATCCAACTCTTTCTTGAAGCTCTAGCTGCTTATATTGAATTAAATATTAAAATACAAGGCGGCATGTTTTTATGGCTGCACCATTACATCAAATGGAAAAAATCTAGATGTTTGTGTATCATTTTATACACATTTCCCTGTATGTAGCATGACACATTTGGTGTCTTTGGAAAACTTGTTATCTTGACTAGAATTTAAAATAAAGTTCTGTGGGTTTGAACAAAGCTTGGCCGTGCAACCTGCGTTTGTAATAATGGACCCAGTGGCGGGGGCGATAGGGAAGAAGAGGTTAAATCTATCATTTAAATGTTTCATTGACCATTTAATGAAATCAGGGATATTTAGGTGAACACCCTACTTATGTTTCTTGGACTTCTTTGCCATAAGTGGGCTTAATCCTTTTTTAAGATGTAACATTACTGTAATTGGCCTTGCTAAGTGTATGATAGCTGTAATGCTTGATTTTATTTTTCATTGTTATATTTTCATTTGGCAAGACGTTCACAGCTGGCAAGCATTTAACTAGCGCTAAGCTAGTTTTCACTTGTTTGATGATAAATTGGAGCATTTTGGCAAGACATTTGTCTGTATTATTTTTGACAGTGTGTGAATAGTGCTGTGTGTATGTGTGTGTGTGTGTGTGTGTGTGTGTGTGTGTGTGTGTGTGTGTGTGTGTGTACATGTGTGTTTACTTGCATACGTATGTTCCCGAATCCAAATACCATATTTAGCAAAGCATGAATAATACGTTTTAAAAGAATATTCCTTCCAAATTTTTCAGTATTATTCAGATGCTATAATAGTATTCCTATAGTCGTGGAGAAAACATAATCTAGTGAAAATAACTTGATTGGCTTTTCTCATTGAACTCAGAAGAGAAGGACGCAGGGTTTGTTTGTGTTTCTCCGTTTACCGCCGCCTGCCTGTCGTAATAGAGCCGCAATAGAGAAAGAATTTGTTTTTACGCTTTTTGTTTGCTATGGTAATTATATTGATTACTAATTTAGTATTGCTGAGGCCAATTTCGCTATTTTCCCAGCAGGTGTGCTCCTCTGTTCTGCTGATAATCTTTGCGAGGGGGGAGTTGGTTTTGACTGGAAGTGGGTTAAGAAGAATCTCTGTTCTCTGAGTCTGTTCAGTGCAGCAGGCATGTTGTGTCTCCCCATCACTCCAAACACAAAGTAGAGGTAAAATGATAAACAGTTTTGAAAAAGTGGTTGATACAAAACACCATAAAGCATACCAAAGAAGTATACTATTTAATTTGCACTTTTCATGCAGTTCATACTACCATACAATAAATTCAGGGTGGGGATTTTTTTTTGTCGTGTTTGTAATTGTTTCTGGCTGTGGTTGTTTCTGGCTTTGTATAAAAGCCTGTGTTTATAGTTACATAACATCCAGTTTGTTTGCTGTTTGCTGCGGTTAAATTGTGATTTGGAAGGTGGAACTCGACCATGACCAGAATGAAGATAAAGGATTAAATAAATAATAAATACACAAATATTGAGAACACCAATAATAAATCAATAGCAAACCAATAGTGGTTCAGGGCTTGAAACCCCTAATTACAAATATTATCTGATCACATGCAGATACAAATCGAAGCGTCTCCACACACCCCTAATGCGCATAGACCGGGGTTTCCAGAGAGCAACAGCCTTTTGCGTGATTTAATATGACAGCTCCTCCCCACTGTGATTACAGCTGTTAATTTGTCTCATCTGTCAGGAGAGCTTGAGGGTGGGTATTTGTCCATGCATGAATCACTCGTAGGATTCAAATTAACACCCCCTATTCACCAATTCATGCATTTGCCCTCTGGTCAGTAAAATTTGCATGTCTACCTGAGAAGGGAAGGAGAAGAAAGTGAAAACTAAAACTTGCTTTAAATTTGTAGATTCCAGTTGCATAGCCTACACCACTGGTTGTGTTCCTTTAGAAAACGTGAGTTTGGAGTACATACATATTTATATTTATATGTATATATATCTCCATTGCTTTTATATCCTCGTCTAGCTCTACCCTCATTTTTCTCAATTTCCTTTTTACCCCTCCAGGGAATGTTTGCTAAGCATGCATGATTTTTTCCAGCAATGACCTGTTTCACATTAATACATTTACTCACATTTATGCATCTGGCTGTCTTTGACTGTTGGCCACTGAGCAGCTCTGCTCAAGCAATTGGGGGATTAGGTGCCTGCAGAGACAGGGGGATTGGGGATTAGGTAAATTCATTATATATTAAGGAGATTTTCAGTACTTACAGAGTATTATTCTGTACTTAGAATACTTTTCCATATGTTAATACACTGGAATAAGGGCATTGTAAAGTGTTACAAACTCGGTCTAATCTTCTCTGCCAGTGGCCTACTTCAAAATAGGCTAATTTACTAGTACTTTTTCCTCAGTGCTTTCAATGCGCTGTCTTGGTCCTCAGCTTTCTTTGCTTCTGGCTGCAGCCTCAATATTGTTATGGTGTTTGGATCTTTTTTCCGAGCAGCTCTTTATTGGAGGCAGAGAGGGATCAATAGATGGGTTTAAGTTAAACCAAAGCAGAAAGGAGGAATTGTTATTGGCAATAACTCTTCCATCAGTTGGTCAAGGATTTAAAGCCATCGCTGGCCTCTACACATCAAATCTTTCCCATATTTACCAATACATACGATCTGATGTCAATATCCCCTGTGCTGTTAAAGATTAGAGTGCCTGTGTAGAAGTGTAGCTTGGATGTCGGAGCTGGTATGTTATCAATGTTGTCAAGTGATGATATTTTTTATCTCCCACCCTAACACTGACGAATTGGAAACCCTGACCAGTATGATGTATTTTTCACTTGGACTTCATATCTCAATGAGCCAGCTGTCAAGAGAATATATCCTCACTGATTTTTGCTTTATTGATCAAATTGAAAGATTTGGTTTTTTCCTCGCTGGGTGAAGCGAGACGTGTAGGAATATTAAGCTTCTATCCTAGAGCGAAGGAAGAAGGGAGAGAGGATGAAAAGAAGGAAGGAATATAAGAAGGAAAGTGGGAAGGAAGGCGAGAGGGAGGAAAGGAAAGAAGGCAGGAAGGAAGGGAGGAAGAGGAGATGGAGGGAAGGTGAGAGCAAAGGAGGAAAGGAAGGAAGATGAGAGTGAAGGAAGGAAAAAAGGCAAGAGGGACAGGACAGGCAAGCTGATTTCAGTAGGTGTGCATCAGTAATGGCACACAAGATGACTGGAGAATCTTAACAAAGGATGCACCGATTTTCTGGGGCCGATTCCGATTGGTTTAACAGTGCGATCAGTCGATCACCAATCAGATCGGTGATTGAAATGATGCATTTTACCCAGACTTTCTACTAACAACAGGACATTGTAAAAGTGCACAGCAAGTATAAATAGTAAAATTCTAATTAACAGATTGTTCTTATGGCTTCCTGACCTAGCTGGCCTATCCATGTATAAATAAATCACAGGTTTTATCCAAACATAGTAATTTCATGTTGGTGTGTACTTGGTGACTGAGGTACTTACTCATCTAATGCCACTGGTAGCGCATGAAAAGTTTTTCATTGTGGCAGCAAAGGCTCTGCCTTCTGTCCAATGTATTAAACTGGTTCTGATCTATGATCATAGGCTGTGAAATTCAAAACACAAAGTCTGAAATGAACTGTCAGAGCCAGATGGACAACATGCCTACACTACTAATGTTCTGCTGACTGCCACAAATTGGCTCATACTTTTTATGGCATATGGTCGACCACTTTCCTGATCTGGCAATTGAAACATTTGATCGGGCAGTTGAAGCGGTGATTGGCCAATCACTGATCACCTATTTAGAACGTTTGTTGGGCAATTATGATCTGTGCCCTATCGATCAATGCCTGAACCTAATCTTAACTGAGGACTGTTTAGCCATGATTATATTCTAATAGATTGATCACTCATAACCTCCCACTCTTTTCTCTCTCTCTCTCTCTCTCTCTCTCTCTCTCTCTCTCTCTCTCTCTCTCTCTCTCTCTCTCTCTCTCTCTCTCTCTCTCTCTCTCTCTCTCTCTCTCTCTCTCTCTCTCTCTCTCTCTCTCTCTCTTCCCCTCTCAGGATCTGATGGCCAGAGTGCGGGCCATGCTCGCCACCTCCAAGACCTTCCAGCCTCCCACTTCCTAAAGAGGGTGTGGCTTTCTGCTAGCCATGTAGAGAGGGGGCAGAGCTTTTCACCTCCTGTCCTGCTCACCGAGACGACAACCTCAGCCAATAAGCATGCGGCATTGTCCCATTTCTTGGAGATTAATTTGGTCTGGATCCGTATTCATCTCCCTGTGTTTATCCTAGATTTATTTCATATTGGTTTGAGCCTCAGCAGATTCGTTTTGGATGCTTCATGTCTTCTGTCTGCTAAATTTGGCCGTTGACATGAGTTTTGGACCTGGGAGTTTAAAGTAGTGGAAATAATTCATAAGGTATCTTGCATCCTGTTTAAAAAGAAATAGTATAATTTTCTCCAAATTGATGACAGAGTCATTCTTTGCAGCATTACCTAATTGTGAAGCTGACAGAGGGCTGTATTCTATCCTTCTATGAAGGGTTGTGTTGTTTTGTTCATTTCATTTCTCTCCTCCCCCATCCTTCCCTCTCTGCTGTTGTTTTCTCTCATTCTCTCTCTCCCCATCTGTCTGTCTCTTCAGCACCTGGCCAGTTCACTTGAAAAGCTGTTTTTAGTTTTAATTCTGTCTCCTCAGCTCCAGTGCGTGGCCTTCTCTTTCTGTTTGTGGTTTGTAACAAATTTAATGCGGAGCTGCTTTCTAATGCAAACTGTCAATAAAGTTTCAATCATGATTTACGAGCAGCCTCTGCTTTTTTTTGGGTGGGATTTGAAAAGGCAACAGACTCTAACACACACATACAGAGAGCTTGTAGTATGTTGGTGGGAACTCTCAAGGAAAAAAGGACAGATTTGTATGTCCCAACATGGGACGGTGAGCTGTAGCCCCCAAGGACTGGGTGTCATGCACCGCTGTGCCTGTCCCACCGAGGCTCTGTCTCTCTATCAGACAAACATACACTAGTGCCAATGTAGATAAACAGCAACCCTTGGGTCATTCCTTCTCTTACAACTTCTCCTGCTACTTGTAATTCTGTTGAGCCCTCACTGGTTTTTTTGGGGGTATTTTTTTTGCAATGCTTCTGCAGTCTGAATGAAGGAAAGGAGCTGAACACCGAATAGAAAAGGTCAAAGCAGAGTAATATTGTTGGAAGCCAGCAAAGTCTTCTATTTGCCGGCCTTTATTCCCTGTATGATGATTCTGTGGAGCGAGCTGAAAGGTTCTTTATTGATTGCACACTAGACTGTTCAATAGACGGATGGCTGGTCATTTCAGTATTTGTGTATGTTCACTGCCAGCTAATTTACAGTGGCTTAATCACGACAACAAAGGGATAAAGGTTTCTCCATACAGTTCAGCATTGGTCAGTGAAAATCAAAGGCTGCTTTAAAATGTATGCGAGTGCACCCAGTTGCTGGACTGAGACTCTCCATAATAAGGACTTGTATGAGCTGACAAATAAGCCAGCTTTCTGGCACTCCTTACTCCCATCTGTGAGTGTCTTGCCTCAATACTGTATGACACATGGGTTGGGAATTCAGCAGTTCGTCTGGCCAATCCTGTGTGTGTGAAAAGAGACTTTTATTTGATTATTATTGCCTTTCATCTGTCTGTACAGCTGTGGTGGCTTTGATAAGCCAGAGGAGTGATGCCTTATACAGCATTTTTCAATGGGTAATTGTCCACACCACTGAGGAATAGATAAGTACAAGTCAAATAGAGTGGAGTGGGGAAGCTTTTTTTCTGAAGGATGAGCCTGCATCCCTTTTTCTACCAAAGCAGAAATACTTATATGCCCTCTAAGCATGTATGAAGTTTGTGTACCACTCAGCTCCTTTGGCCAGTAGTCCAGATGTCAAAAGGAGAAGAGAAGGCTGTGTCGCTGATTCAGTAAGCCCTCCATTACCTCGCTCCCCTAACCATTTGACACGTTCAACATCGTAATTGGCTGATGACACAGTGTTGATTATGCTGTTCTAACTGTCACTATAACTCAGGGTCAATGGCCTATTGAAATGGGCTGGAAAAAATGCACATGAATCCACATTGAGTTAATTACCAAATGGTGTCAAAGAGGCCGTGTAGAGGAAGCTGGTGTCAGTAAGGCTCTGCCTGGGGACAATGGAGCCATTGTCACACTGACATGGGAGCTTCTGTTTCTCTACTTTGGAAGTTTTGTATAATTTTTATTGTATAATTTATAGGTTTTAGCGTATCTCCTTTACAGTATAAAGCAGAGAGGATAGGAAAGAACAGAGGAAGTGACAAAGATCAAGAGCAGGACTTGGACTCATAATGTTTAAATATAATTTTTACCCTGACACAGGGCACCCCACCCTGTGGCTCTTTTTAAAGGAGCCTTCATGGACCATCAAAAAATAAATAACTCATCTGAATAGCCAATTCTGTCCTGCCTGTTCATAACCCCATCAGTGGTGACTGTAATAACCACAAGGCCCCAGCCACACATTAAATCACGATTTTATATGTAATCAAATGGAGCTCATCACATCTGCACTGATTGATTTCAGACTAAATTGCTGCCTGGCATTTGCAATTTCATTAACTCATACTGGCAGAGAGAGAGAGAGAGAATGAGTGAGTAAGACATTGGAAGCAGAGCGGGAGAGTGCAGGGCCGGGGAAAGTGACTCAGGAAAGTAGTCAGTCAGGAACACGGGGGACATGGAAGTGATTTGTTTATTTTATGGGGCCTGAATGCAGAGCAACTCAATGAGTTATCTGAAGAGATGCCAAGTGAAATAGAAGGAGAAGTTTGTGGTGAAAAGGAAGGAGTTTTTGAAGGGTTTCATTATAAAAAGCAATATATATTCATTTTAGAAAAAATTATACGGTACATTCATCACTCCATAGTAAATGTAGGTAATTCCGTCCTGAAACTTTTCATTTTGTGGGCAAGTATCTGATTATATAGTGATTTTTTTGTCCTAAATTCATTTTGAAATTTTGAAACCAAACTCAGCAGACTGGGGAAACATCCTTTTGTTCTGATAGAGTCTGGTAGCTGGAAATTTTGTTTTTGATGCATCTTACTTTAAAAGCTTTTACCAGTGGTCAACACATGTTAAACTACAGCATCAACTGAAACCTCCATGATAAGATATGGCCTACTGTTCATCAGCCATATGATTTCCACTGTATTTGATGTTTCTCTTGAAGAGATGCAGCAGTCCGTTTGTGTAATCATGTTTCATGGATCAGATATTGGCTCTAATATTCTTCGGGGGGCTTTGAACTGGCTTGACAGATGTGTGCAGACCACCAGCTAGAGGAGCTACATGGAGCGGGGACTCGGGCACCTTGGCCTCAGACACAGACAGAGTAATCTAATTAAGACCTGTGACAAGAAGACAGAGAGGAGACTAGCACAAGTCCCGGTCTCCCCAGTGGTAAACAGAGTCTAGGATTAGACAGGTTAGACACTGTATGTATGTGTGTGTGTGTGTGTTTCTGAGTTTCTAAGTTGAAAGTGAGAGAACATCCCATCAAGCTGGGAGCAAAGAGCTTGTATGGTTCAGTGACCACCAGGATCCATTCTCTCTCTCTCTCTCTCTCTCTCTCTCTCTCTCTCTCTCTCTCTCTCTCTCTCTGTCTCTCTCTCTCTCTCTCTCTCTCTCACAAACACAATCAGTGTCTAACCTTCTGTCTAATCCTAGACTCTGTTTGGCCACTGGGGAGACTGGGACTTGTGCTACTCTCCTCTCTGCCTTGTTGCCACAGGTCTTAATTAGACCACTCTGTCTGTGTCTGAGGCCAAGGTGCCCTGAGTCCCCACTCCATGTAGCTCCTCCAGTTGCAGGTTCAAAGCCCCTCCCACACATACTGAACAGAGGAGACGATGTACTTCATCGCCCCTGCAGACAGAGCTAATGTGATTACTGTGGTTAAATATTCTCCCATGATAGGCGGAGTTGAAAGGTCACTTTATATAACTTGTGTTGACTCGCTGCATAGTGTCAATGATCTGTAATCAACAAAGTTTATTAAAATGCCCCGTTACTGTAACCAAGTTTGCCGTTTGAAAAACAGTGGAGCTCTGCAACAGAAATGCTCAGAAGTGAAAGTCTTAATCTGCGGAACTTCATGACTTTTTTACAAATGTCACAGAAGACTTGGAAATTTTGGATTTATGTGTTCACCGGAGCTTTAAATGTGTTCATTCTTTGGCTTGAGAACTGGCTGTACTGCTCTTTGAAGTTTAATTTTTTTTTGTTTTGTTTGCTAAAATACTGAAATGCCATGAAATTGCCCATGTTCTAAGAGCCCAGCCAGGATGTGCCAAGGCTTACAAGTCACCAACTACTTAAATCTGGTGTACTGAGCCATGTGTGCATAGAGTCAGAAACTCCTCAAATGATGAACCTCACAATCCCAGCCCATATCCCACCTGCTGGAAGGTATGAGGGAGTGGGATTTGTTTTTGAGTGACATTTCAATCAGACAACTCGCATATTGAATGTGAACATTTTATTGAGCATAAATGTAAATGCAGATTTTATTTTGGAGTCAAGGATCTGTTTCGCATCACTCCCTCCCTGTGAAGCATAATTTAAAGCCAGCCATAAGCGAGAGCAGGGAGAGATGAAATGCAACCCCCCATGGGGAACCATGAAGAAACAGAGACCACAGGTGGATGCTGGGTGGAGGTGGGGTGAGAGATGCACAGGCAGCAGCAGCAGCAGCCTGTGTGGCATCAGGGGAGAGCAGCAGCAGAGAATGAGCAAGTGAGTTTGACAGCTTAAATAAACTGGCCAATGGTGATGGCAATACGCAAGCTCAGCTAACACATCAGCTGATCCAGAGCTGCAGCGCCACTCAAGTTGTCTGCCTGAAGTAGCTTCACAAGCTTCACTACACTCATCCTGTATGTAGACCATTTCTAGTGATTTCTAGTCTTAGGATACGTGGAGGGCGGCGATTAATTAGTGGCTCTACTCCCAACTTTAAGGAGAGCCCAGGCATATTGGCCTGCTGCAGCTGACTGCATGTTCTATTGGCCAATTGTATGTGCAGTTGTTTAGTGTCATAAGGGTTATATCTTTTGCCTGTACAAGGGAAGATTTAGCCTCCCTTCATTTCCATTTTCTGTGTAGAGGACCTGTTTTTTGAAATGATTACAATTTGTGAGATATATGTGCAGAGACATTTAGCTATATTTTTTATTCTTCTATTCTTATATTGCATTTTTCTTGTTATTTATTTTTTCCTAAGTGTTATGTCTATGCTGTGGATTGTGTATTCCTGGTAGTTATCCGTACTGAGTGGGGGAACCTGGTACGTTGATTTATCTTTGATAGTGACTTTTTGATCAGGTATTTTTCACATTGATTGTATAATTAATTGAACTGTATGCATGTATGTATTTAAGTGTCACTTCCGCTTGGAGCAACACAACGCTGATGATGGCTTATTGCTGAAACGCGTCCGTCGTTTGTGCTCTATAGCTGCCCATTCAAATATATGATATAAGGACATTAAGAGTGCTGGCTTTTCTTTCTTCATTTCTAGTGATTGCCCTGCTAGGTAGTAGTTGTACGAACCATGTGGGGGGGTAAGTATATTCATGTTGTTGCTTTCCTTCAGACGTAGCTATCGCAGCTTTAAACAAAGCAGAAATGCCAATCCAATGCTAATCTTAAATACATGGTGAAAGAAATCCTACACCCTGCTCTTGGAATATAACAATGTATTGATCCAACTAACATAACAGGATTGGAGGGTGTATGAATGAGCGGTTTGTCTACGTTTGTATGGGAAATCTCAAGGATTTCCAAAACACATGGTGACCCTCGAATGTACCTGACCAGAATCAAACACTCATTATTCATATTATTGCAATTTTCATGCCTTTCATCCCTCATCCCCCTACAGCGATATATACACTCCTCCGAAAGAAGTTCTCTCCATCCCTCCTGACCTACACATACTGCCAAACAAGACCAATTGGCTGAATAAAATTGCTCTTGAAGAGTAATAACCTACTGCAATTGTGTGTGTGTGTGTGTGTGTGTGTGTGGGGGGGGGGGGGGGGGGGGGGTCTCACATATACTGTCCAAACACACACACACACACACACACACACCTCTGCTCATAAATTATCTTCCTCCACTCTGCTAATAGTGTTTCTTTTTCTGACCTAGAAGGAGTTTTACTAAAATGAGTCACAGAGTGTGTGTGTGTGTGTGTGTGTGTGTGTGTGTGTGTGTGTGTGTGTGTGTGTGTGTGTGTGTGGAGAGAGAGAGAGAGAGATAGAGAGAGAGAGAGAGAGAGTTAGTGTAGGGCACCTGGGTGATATTCATTCCTGTCCTTAAATCAAAATTATAACTTTTTCAGCGTTGGATCAGATTTTTCATCCTAGGACCCCAATTAAATACATTTTTAAACTTTATTTACCCAGGGAAAGTTTGCTGAGCATGCATGTGCGTTTAGAGCTTAACATTCATGGCTAACATGCAGTCACACACCTGAGTGCTACGCAGTACAAGCTGCCGGAAGAGCAGTGCCTTGCTCAAGAGCAAATGAGCGAGTGATGTGAAGGGTGTGGAGAGCATTCCTCATTGACTTTCACCAGCCACATTTTCTAGCCAGAGTTTACTTGTGAAAAAAAACACAAGAAATAGGCCCATGACCCACTTTGTGTCTCGAGTCAGAGTGTTGAAACCTGTTCTTTTGTACTGTTTCTGTGAATGTTATTGCAAAAACACACAAACGTTTTCCGGTCCTGATGAGAACTTGAATAGAGAATTTGATTGATAGAGAATTCCAATATGCTTACCTTTGAAATAAAAAAAATTCAAAATACAGGATTTGAATGTGCAATTGTGTTTATTTGCTGTTGTTGAGTTCCGACCCCCCTTGTATTGTATTCATCAGATCCACTCAAGTAGAATTTGTTTGACATCTTTCACCCAAAGCAACCTAGAGACATTAACTTTCAAGCCGTGCATTTCGTATACCAGCAGCGAGACGGACACATAGCACAACACATCCGAGATTATTCCACTTACATTTAGTCACCTCACATCCGTGCCTCCACAACAACAGGACAATAGGCCCTGGTACATTTTCAGATGGAAGAAAATCAGAAAATAGAGAGAAAGTCATTACAAAGTAAAAAAGTGTCTACGAACAATCTCATTCAACGGTACAACTGGTCTTACCTTTGAATAGGAAATTTGGAGGACTCTCATCACTAACACACTAACATAAGAGTCATCAGTTTGAATCACATCTTGAATCCTACAATCTAATTTTGGTTCCATTGTGGCTGTACAGTTAGTGGTTATTGCCTGCTGTGACATCTGTCATCATTACAACTCTCTTGTCTATCCTCTCAGCAGGATAAATGCATACTGGAGCTGTTCCCAACCACCAACTCATCAGCCAAACTATGTGATACAGATATGCTGCTTTCACTGCACATATTCTCTAAACAGAAAGGGAAAAGCATGTCAAACATGGTGAAAAAGTTTTGATTTGGATCTTTATATTGAAAAAAATACATTGAATTGGATCCCCTCTGCCTCACATTGAGAAATGAAAACGGGTCCCAGTCATTATGGAGTTGTTGTGGGCCAAATCACATCAATGGGCTTGGCAGGGGTCCTACTGTTTGGAACGTGTGACAATGCTTAGTGTCTATGGGTACCAGAGGTGGAAAGTAACAAAGTACATTTACTCAAGTACTGTACTTAAAGGAATAGTTCACCCAAAAATGAAAATTCTGTCATCATCTACTCACCCTCATGCCAGTTGAAACACAGGTGAAGTTTGTCCATATAACACACAGGGAGGTTGCCAGCACAACTCCATAGCAGCCTTCTCCAAAATAACTGAAGTCAGTGGGGACCAGTTCTTCAGAGTTCCAAAAAGACCTACAGTATATTTACACCATAATTTAGTGCAAATCTTAACTACAGCTGATTGATTTGCAACAAATAATGGTGTATAGGTCTTTCTATTCACAGTGTGATTGTTTGGCTGTTTTTGTTTTGGAACTCTAAAGAACAGGTCCCCATTGACTTCAGTTGTTTTGGAGAAGGCTGCTACGAAGTTGTGCTGGCAACCTCCCTGTGTGTTATATGGACTAACAAATTTCACCTGTGTTTCATTTGGCATGAGGGTGAGTAGATGATGACAGAATTTTCATTTTTGGGTGAACTATTCCTTTAAGTAAATTTTTGAGGTACTGGCACTGTACTTGAGTATCTTTGAGTACACATTTTGTCTGCAGTGTAGAATCTTCTGTTTTTGTTTCAGGCTTGGTTCAGTAGAGCACTTTTTGTGGGGATCTAGCAGCACTTGGAGAACTATTTATTTGTTACTGTGCTATCTTTCTGTTTTAGTTAAATCTGTGTTTAATTTGAAAGTGTTTGGTTTGGTGCTGAGTAGTTTCGCTGAAACTAGTTTAGGTGAAACCAGTTAAATTTATGTGTTTGACTTGGGGAAGGCCAGCTGGTGTTCAAGTTGAGTGCCTATCTCTCTCATAAGTGGTGGAATCACGGCTTGGCCCTCTGTTTCTCCTCCACCAAGCAGAACACTACCATTCTAACTGATTATGACATAATTTGGAGCTGGACTCTGTCTGTCTCAGCTCCACCAATGACATCACAATAAATTAGAATGCTGATGTCTTTGGTTGGACCAGTTTGGGGATAAAAAGCCCTGCTTGAGGTCTTCAGCTTCAGAGCTTACCACGCTCCCCTCAAGGCGTTGGTAAAGCTCTTGAGCAGACCATGACAGAGGCCTGGTCGGAACGCTCTGCCACGGTGGCCTATTGAGCTGTATACCGCCTGCAGCGGAGAGTGAGGATGACATGAGGCGCAAACCTGACAAAAGCGACACTTGAGAGGTGCCAGAGATGGAGGTAGGCACATGGGGGGATTGGAGGAGAAGAGGATTGTGCACTCGAGTCTCTTTGTGTGTCTCGTGTCCATTTTTTTAATGTTTTTATTTTCTTTATGTATTTATTTTTTGTCAGGTTTGGCGCTGGCAACCATTACCGTGGAGGTGCTCGCTCCAGACTGGGTCTGGTGTGAAGCGTCCCTCCGAACATGGTTGAGACAAGCTCGTCTTTGTCAGGATCCACAGATAAGAGCATTACCAATGGCTCCTTTGTGGGATTGTGGTAAAAAAAACCTACTGCTGCTGCTGCTACTACTGTTGCTGCAGCAGTACTAGTAGGCCTGGTAGTAGTAGTTCTGTAGTGGCAAGCAAAACAAAACTGCTGCTGCTGCTGCTACTACTACAGCTGCTGTAGCAGTAGTATGTCTAGTAGCAGCAGTTCCAGTAGTGGCAAGAATTCTGACAAGAACTAAAGTGATTAAGTTAGGTCACGTGAGCTAATGCTGGGAGTGGCTTGGGCTCCACATCTGGATAGTTAAGTTGAACTAATTGTGTGTTGAAACCAGTACACATTTTGTCTGCAATTTAGAATGTTCTATTTTATCGCAGGCTTGGTTCAGTAGAGCACTTTTTGTGGGGATCTAACAGCACTTGGAGAACTATTTGTTTGTTACTGTGCTGATATCTTTCTGTTTTAGTTAAATCTGTGTTTAATTTGAAACCGTTTGGTGCTGAGTAGTTTTGCTGAAACTAGTTTAGATGAAGCCATTTAAATTTCAAAGTGTTTGGCTTGGGGAAGGCCAGCGCCTATCTGCGGAGTCAATTGAGGGTAGGCCAGAGAATAGGGACACACAGCTAGGGTTGGCTAGGGTTTCTTGTAACTACCCTTCCTACTTAAAGGAATAGTTCACCCAAAAATAAAAAAGTCGTCATTATCTACTCACTCCCATGCCAGTAGAAAATCGGGTAAAGTTTATTAGTCCATACAACAGTCCTGGAGCTTGCCAGCTGAAGTACGTTGCAGCGGGAAAATATTTCAGAGGGAAATATTGTACTTTTTACTATCTGATGGCTGTAGTTACTAGTTACTGTGCAGAATAAGGTTTTACATTGTTGGAGTTTAAACTACACACAGTAACAGTATATGGAGTTAGACCTACATCATTAAAATACTTCTTACAGGTTAATGCATCAATAAAGTAACACTCTCAAAGAGACCATTCTTCAGAATGAGTACTTTTACTTTTGATACTTAAGTACATTTTACTGCTATACTTTTACTTAAGTAAACTTTTGAATGCAGAACTTTTACTTTTAATGAAGTATTTATCCATTATGGTATTGCTACTTAAGTAAAGGATTTGAATACTTTTTCCCCCACTGATGGGTACGAAGAACGCTGGAGATTTGCTTCTGGTTCTTGCCCACGTTTTATTTGGCAGCAAGCAAGAAACTAAGCGCAGATAAATTACGCACCACTGTTGCTGCAGTCACTGTTTGGCCCTTAAGGGTTGAATCCAGCAGTCTGTGTGGTAAGACAGGCATGCTTTCCTGGTTAAGTCTTCAAGCTTCTCTATCTGTGCCAACTCAGACACACATATGTTCAAACCGAAAAGACTCAATCTCTCACTGCCCCCTGACCAACGCCCAATTTCCCGCCTTCCACAGAAGGGTTGAAACTTGTAGAGAGAAATTGGAGAGAATTTTAGTCCGTTATTCACTGCTGAAGGGTTTTAGGAGGGAATGAGACTTACAGAAGTTGGAATGAATGGTAGTGTTTACTGCAGAGAATATTTGGTGTTGGTAATGAGACTTGGAGGGAGAAGAGGGAGAGAATCGTAGTTTGCTGTTCACTGCAGAGCTGCTGCTGTTGAAGACAGTCAATGAATATATAACAGCCTCCTATTTGGAAGTTTGGGATAGTACAACGGACAATAGTTTTGAGAATGGTGGGTTTCTTATTTTCTTGCTGTGAATTGTTTTGAAATTGCTGTATATTTTGATATTAAATATCAAAAATACTTGTTGACAATTTCTGAAAGTCAATGCTATTCTACACAATGACGTTACCCCCAATGAAGTGAGGAATTCTTTCCATCCAAATCTGTCTCTGATTTGTACAGAGTGGTGTGAGCTGTTGCAGGGTTTGTGTGTGTGTTTTTTTTGTGTGTGTGTGTGTGTGTGTATGCTTGGAGTTTTCCAGTCTCATAACACTCTTGCCTTTGCCTCTCTTTTAGCACGTCGAGCAGTGCTTCTCAAATGGAAGTAGACTTCCCCACCCACTCATTCTCATTGGGTCAAGGACGTGATCTCATGCCTAAAACTTGAAAAAATTAGATATACCCTGAGGGGTTCAGAACAGAAGTTCTGCAAGGCGTGGGGCCCTTTTCTGGCATTTTTTGCTGAGGCCTCCATAACCACAGATGGGTTTTTTTTCTTTTCTTTTCTGCCATTTTGGCTGGTGTCTCTCTTGGCAGTGACCAGCTCTGGTTGCGGATACATGGCTCCTGTGCCCCTGATGTGCAGACTCCTACATTTGAAGCTGCTTTGTTACGCTAAATACTTTTTATTTCTTTTCATTTATTTTCTTTCTTTCTTTCTCATTATAGATCAGCCTAATAGAGGGAGGTGGGGTGTGTGTGTGGAGGGAAAGGGAGGGTGGGGGGAGGGGGGAAATCATCGCCTGTACAACACTGTCACTGATGACTGTGATATTGATTTCATGTGTTATGTATGAGGAAAAAAAACTCAATAAAAAAGCATGTGTTCCAGTCTCTCCCAAGTCTCCTTTTGTTTTCCCATGATCCCTGACTGCTGATGGACAGACGAGTCAGACAGTCAGGCAGACGGACAAAGACAGACACAGTCAGACAGACTGGGCTCATGTTTCTACCAAGTGTCTCAGTGACCTCGTTGCGTTCAGATGACATTATTCCCCTCCTTGGTCCTTTGAGATGTGTCAAAAGTCACATAGCCTGGAATAAATTTGTCCCACTAAATGAAAGTCCTCCTGCTAAGAAGTACCCTTTAGCCTGCAAAGGACCCTCCGATCGTCTCTCTTTCACACACACACACACACGCACACTGTACACGCACGCAAAATTCAATTCGCAGTGACAGTGAATAAGAGAGTGATCAAGCAGCATGCCTCTGCCAATTTTCACCCTGATTTCAGAAAGGACTCTGCCTTCTGATTGCTATGCAGAATGGGACCTAATTTTACCTGGTGATGAATAGCATTGTGTTTTGACAATGATTCTCCTTTTTATCACAGACAGACAGAGATAGAGACAGAGACAGTGAAGGAAAAAGAAAGGAAGACAAAAGAGATTCCACTGTTGTGAAGAGAGGAGGAGAGAAGCTAGACATAGAAGAGAAGAAATGTTCCATAGATTAGAGTAAGAGAGAGATAAAGAAAGTATATGCCTCATCAGGCTTACAAGAGTCAGAATCACTTTACAAGTCCGACAAATGTACAGAAATTTGTCTTGATGACATTAGTGCCGACATCAGTGCAGAGACATACAGATTTGACAGCAGGGCCTCGTCTGCAGTGCAAAGTGACAGTGTGACAGTGGGGACGAAGCTTGCCCTCAGGACACAGCACCCACCCTGCTCCCCAGGGCAGTGGTTCAGCAACCAGGCCAGCCACAGCCACACCAGGCTGCCAGGGAGGCTGGGTCGCAGTCACATAATGGCCCACACCAGTACGCCCTCGAGCGCAGCTGCGGCCCATTAGGAATCTCCCTGGAGGCCTACCAACGGAGTGGGGAGAGCAGACAAAGGTGAGCAAAAGCTTAGCCCACACACCTCCAACTTGCACATTTGCTCTGTCTCCCCACAGGCTTGATCCATAGACTGTAAAAAAAAGATGGATGTAGTCAGTGTGACATCACCCATAGGTTTCTGAAGGGCCGTTTTGAAGCCTGGAGATTGGGTTTACGGTTGACATTTTTTGGAGCCAGCACAGCCAAAGCGAGGCCGAGGGTTGTCCGCAGAGCTGCAGCTCCGCCTACTATTGGCCCATAATCGGTGACCTGTCAATCACCAGGAAAACAACCCTGTTATATATCCGTTATATCCCGTTAATGACACAATTATTTTGAAAAGCACCATAAGGACACATATTAGAAGAAGTGAAATTAGGTACTGAGACCATAACCTTCTGTCGAAAAAATTTATTGACTTCATATTTTGAGTGAGAAGTTGGGTTGTGGTCCAATTGACTTGCATGGAGTTGGGTGGTTTGGAGTCTTTTTGGAGCCAGTCCATAGCGGACATTCCACTTCCTTATTGACTTCAAAATTCAGCCGTGGTTTTGGCTGCTTGGTTTGATCCCAGGAGATGCCTAAGGCTACCAGGCTGACTGCACTGCATGCCCTTCTCCCTTACTTTGCACGCTCACTAAGGCTTGCCGCACACTGGACCGCCTCGGCTCCCCTCCCACCTCACACACTCTTTTGTTTACATGTAACACGCGTTATCAGATACATGTCCTTGTCCTTGTGTGTGTTTTGCCCCACCAATGTTTCCCCATGTCACACATGTGCGAGACATACTATTACTAAGACATCGCAGCAAACATTTTGACGTTGAATAGATGTTGATACAACGGCCTGCACCAACACTGAAATCCTGTGTAAATATAGTGTCAGAATTAGAAGTTTAGACCGTTTCCGTTAGCCTGGTAAGACCATCCTGATCACGTGACCTCACATTCTGTTTCGCTCCACGGATCAGTCTGGACTTCCAGCCACCCACATCGATTTCAGTGGGCAGGAGTACTTGCCTTGACAGACAGACTCCTTCAGCCAATCAGTGAATCCAAATTCAAATCCAGTCGGAAGAACGGCGAAAACGTCTTTTCCGCCGAGAAACTCCGCTAGTGCATACTCTTGTTCTTGTTTAATTGTTGTTATTGAGTCTATTTCTGCAATAACTGCACTTATGGCTGTGTTTACTCTACTAACGTTAACGTTAACGCTCATTGCTTCGGGAGACGCCATTACTGTTTTGCCAGCGGCGGCCTGTATTTCACGTCATCAACTCCGATGCAGTCCCTGATTGGCCAGGTTACGTCATCAACTACGACGCAGTCCCTGATTGGCCCGGTTACATTGTAATTTCAAGAAATCGATGTGGGCGGCTGGAAGTCCAGACTGATCTGTGGAGCGAAACAGAATGTGAGGTCACGTGATCAGAATGGTCTTACCAGGCTACGTTTCTGCATTGTTTTTTGAAATTGGGACCCAAATATAACTTTAGTCAACAGTTAGTCAAAATTGTTCCCAAAGCTGTTTTAATATAAATTTTTACTGTTATAATATCAGATTGTGAAAATGTTGCTTATTTGGGTTGATGTGAACCTGCATGTCATGTAAACCTAAGTGGGTGGATTTGCATGTTGCTGTTTGCATGTTCCTGCATGTTGCTGTCCATCAAATGCTTGCTGGGATACTGTAGTAGGCTGTACATACTACTCACACCACTGGGATACTATAATAGACTATACGTATCATACATTACATTTCATAGGTGTGTGCACATACACAGTACACACACATACACCCTCTCAAACACTTGGACATGCACACATCTGTACACACTGATACACTTATACACAATCCTCTATTAAATGTGTTATCTTTAACATATTTTTCTCTACCTCTGTTCTTTGCCTCCTGTATCTGTTCTTTAGCCGGCTGACAATGTGTGAGTGCTTTCAAGTACATGCTTCAACTGTTTCACTTCCACTCTTAGTTGAGCAACACAGCAGGGAGACAACTTCCCTGTGGCTTTTGAAAGCACTTACCGACATGTGCACTTTGTATACACAAAGCCTTTTACCTAGACGGCCATTTGTTTCGGTCGTTCACATTCACACGTTGCCATAGCTCTCATTATGAATGTATATGAGCATCCCTTTGTCTTCTTATCATCTTTTCCCTTACTCTCTCTTGCTCTCTTTTCCCTTTCTCGTCCTCTCTCTCTGTCTCTCTCTTTCTGTCTCAGTTTTTATCTCTTTTCCTTTTCTCTCTTTCTTTGTCTTTCTATCTGTTCTTTCTCTGTCTCTCTTCTTTGTGTATGTCTCTCTCTCTCTCTCTCTCTCTCGTCACCCTTCTGCATCCTCAAACCCTTTTAGTTCTCACCCTCTGTTCCATTTCCATTCTCATTCGTCAAACCTTGAAAACATTTCCTTTTACAGTCTATATGGTGCAGAGAGGTATACAGAAACTCTGTGTGTGCGTGTGCGTGCTAAAGGAAGAGGTAATCCTCTCAGTCTAACTGGCTATTGTATGTGATTTGGATGGCTCATAGTGTTTGTTTGGGAGAGCATTGTCCCTCAAGGTGTCAGCTGGATGTGATGCTGCTGTGTATCACTTTTGTTTGGGCTCTTGTTGCCTTACTCTCTCCGTCCCTTCCTTCCCTCTCCATGGTGCATGCAGGAATGCCAACCGGACTGTGGGGCCGTTGGGGCTGTTGTCTGACTGAGCGGACAGCAGCAGCAGCACTGGTGTTCCTGTTTTCCCCCACTTCTACCCCGTCTTCTCCTCCTCTGGTGTCTATTGCAGTTGCTTGGCTAGTTCTCAGACAACATAGAAACATAACTTTCTATAGAGTGCCGAAGCCCCTGAATAACTGTGTTGTTGAAAATGCAGAGTGTCCCAGAGTAATTAGAAGGGACTTCTGAGTGGAGCTGAGTGCCCGGCCATTGGCCACCAAGCCGAAGCCTGGGAATTTGTATTGTCTTTCTCTCTGAAGGCTTTGGGTTGTTTTGTCTGTGTGGCTGATCTACACACATTTGTGCAGGATGGAACATGTTTGGCATTTTCTGTGCATGTCTGTCAATGGTAACAGTAACAGTAACAGGACTTCAGGTTTTGTGTGTGTCTGCATGTGAGGATTTACTGTGAAGATATGCATGGAGAAGTGCAGGTAATTCCCACAGTGTACCTCTTCTCCTTTGGTCTTACTTGATTTGCATTTACTCTAAAGGCAATACCTCCTTTCACCGAAACATTCAATGGTCTCGCCATGCATCCTAAGTACATATCTTGGAACACATATGCAAATCCTTCTTTTAAATCCATCAAAGACCAATCTCCTCTCTTGTCCTCATCCTGGACTGATGCGTTTAAGGACAGTTTGCTGAGGTAATGCAGTTTTTTTAATAAAGAGCTTCCAGTCAGAGGAAGAGCCCCATCACATCTAATTTTTCCTCACGCCCTCTAACAGCAGATGAAGGGATTTGCACTTAGGAGTGGTACCTGCCCTCCCAGTGCACTTAGACACAAGCTAGCCATACTAAAATGGATTGGAGCGCCTTACAGCAGGTGAATCTAATTTAAGATGAGAGGCGAGGGGAGAGGGGAAGAGAAGAAGAAGATCAGCATGAGGGAGAGACAAAAGAAGAGTGGTTGCTTCCATCTGCAGTGAGTGCAATTCATCGTGGGAGGGGTATGCCTCTGAATTGGTGGCATTATTACTCCAGAGGGAAGGCTAAGGGGTCCAGGTGCAATATGTCAATGTTTCCTGTTGACCTCTCACTCTACATCTTGTGAGTATAATCCTGCAGCCTTTCGCTGTGCTGCCAAAGGACTTAAGTGTGACACCAACCTTTTCTCCAGCAGCCAGCTCATAATAGAATTTCATTCTCTCCATGTTAAATCTTCTCTACAAGCCACAGCAGAGCAGCAGTCGTCTCCTCTGATATTACACCTCAGCCTCTGCACATTCAACAAACAGCGGGGTCACGATCTGTCTGAGCTTCATTCTGATTGGCAGGCATGCAGCCTGCATTTGATCTGGCTTTTGACAAAACAGAGCTGTCTATGTCTATAACGGTGTAACCTCTACCACCAAAGTAAGACACCAGCAGCAAAAGATAACACCGAGCAATAACAGAACTGTGACACTGAGCCCCTCTGTGTTTTCCAGAGAGAGGCAGACAGGATATTGTGGTTGTTGTTGTTTTTTTTTTTTTTTTTTGTCTTACTGACAGGTGTTTTCCCACTGTCCTCCATTCATGTTATTATTGTATAAATACACCCTGCTGGCCGCAGTTAAAACATTGTATTTCTAATAGCTCCTCTGGACAATTCCATCAATTTGTTCGGGACAAAAATGATGCAAGCTAAAATCAATGTTCCATACACAAAAAAAGGCCTTATGTGAGCAACTGTTGTCTCATGTAGATAGGACCATTGAGAGTTTAACAACCGTGTCTATGGTTGATTAGAGAGCCAGACCAAAGGAAACAGCTCATTTTCCTTGTTAAACACACTAAATGCCATACGCTCGCTGCATGGACGTGCTGGGGGTCACTGGGTCAGACTGGGCCGATGGGGTTTCCTGTAGGTAGAGTGTGACTGAGCTAGCTCTTTATTAGTAGCATGTGTGGTTGGTGTATTTGGGTATTCAATGGCTGTCTGTGTGAACTGAGTGTGCATGGGGGATCAATTACATTACATGAGATAAATATAATTTATAACTACTTGAGTTCCACTCCCAATACTGTATATACATTTTGAAAAAAACAAAAACAAACATTATTACATTAACATTTTTCATTCAATATCTCTTAAATATAGAGGATTCTATGGACCCCCTAAGGGGACATGGAGGAGAAAAAAAAAATTTAGGGAAGAAAAAAAAACAAAAAAACATTCTTTTGCGTTCTAGCAAAGGTTAGCTCCTCTGGCTCACTTTGCGGACACATCTCCTTAAACAAGACAACCGCAACTGTAACGTGGCAAAACTCGAAAAGTACTTTGTCGATCAGGGACTCTTGTCACCATGAATATTTCACTTCTAACACCAAATGAATGGAAGGGAGTTACTGGTTGATGAGATGTAACATTTCACGTTCTGTCTTTGCACCTAGTCTGGTAAGTCTAGTCTTGTAATCAGCTGGGGTTGTGGCAACCTAGAAAACCTAGAAAACCTGAACAACGACACTACAAGAAATACTACCTCTCTGGAGGTTATAATGTCCTATTTTCCTTGAGACTGTGTTGGAGACATTTAGAATCAACTACATAGTAATTATTGAGGCTGTAGTTTGTGGTAATGTAGTTTTGGATTGCAGAGATGCAGAGATTTCAGAGTTGGATCTTCAGCTGTCCCCTTTGTTCCTCCACAACCTAGCCTGACCTCCCCACCTACCAAGAGACCATCCAGGAGACCCGTCTTGACCTAATGGAGGAGGAGGAGGATGAGGAGCACCCTGGGTCTGCTTAGCCAACCCCCTGAGCCAACTTTCAGTATGTTTACCAACACATTTTTATTGCACACACAAAACTTTGTAAATATGAAAATTCAATAAATATACAAATGTCATAAAGTATAAACTATAGTATAAAGTAATCTGTAAATAAAAATTGCAAATTTGCTACACACTAGTATGTGATGTACACTCTTGTAATGGAACTGATGATTTCTGAGTTTCTGTTACTCCACAGATTACGTTGATGAGTTGATGGACCTCATCTTTGATCACGTGTTCAAGGACCCTGCACCTTATGTGAGCCAGGTTTTGAAGATCCCCATCCCAGAAGACCCGTGCGCCCAGTCTGACAGGCCAGCCAAGGAGGACGTCATTGCAGCTACGTGTCTCGGTTCAATCAAGAGGCAGTCTGAACCCGACGTAGCTGGCAGCATCAGGGAGCTCACAGCATATGCACAGCACCACACGCTGGTATCACTACTCTGACCCTGAGACCTAGAAAGCCCCAGCACTAGCTGACAAAGGATCTGTAGGCTAGACACCGAGAAGAGGGTACACATACTGTCAATATATTTCATTTGAATACTTAGTCTCTTCTTTTGTTGTTTTGGTTATCTGGCATGAGGTCAGGTTGTAGTTGGGTGTGTTCCACGAATACATAACAGATAACTAAAAACATGAAATTATAAATCATTTTTGTGATTGATACTGCACTACTTTACTACACTGCAGTAACTGCTACAGTGGAACACTCCCCTGTGTACACTCACAGATGTAGATTTTGTAACATAACAGCACCCCATTATGGTCCTGCAGCAGTGTTATGTTTTTACATGTGCCTTTTTAATGCCTTTTCTATAATAAAATAATTTTATTCTGTATGAACAGTCAGTTTTGTGGTTACTTTTTGGTTTCACGTTTAATTTACATGGATGTGTAAAAGGAAAAAAAGATATAATCCCACACACACTGTCTACACTTACATGTACATAAACGAAAAAAAAAAAAAAAACGTTGCCTTTTTTTCTGTTTTCCAATGTTTTTTTGCTCCGAATCAAATGTTTCATGGTCACGATTCATCTTGTAGTTGGTTGGCTTGGTTACAGGCTTAAAACTCTTTATATAAGGATTTTCTGAAACGTTAATGGAGGAATGAATGGGAAATTCACTTCCTGGAACCGGAGCCGTTCAAAAGTGGGCGGTCACTGTTGAGCTCTATAACAGAAGGAAATAAAAAGCTGGGAAATAAATGTGGCATTAGGAAATAAAAGTCCCTTGAAATAAATAAATGTGGAATTATGAAGTAAAAGTCCCCTGAAATAAATAAAAGTAGTCCTTTGAAAAACGTCATTTTGAAACAAAAACCTATTTATTTATTTATTGAACTATATTGACTCATTTATATATTTATATTTACATTTATTTATATATTTATTGCCTCATTTATTTATTTCAGGATTTATTTCATAGCCATATTTATTTATTTCATAGGCATATTTATTTATTTATGTATTTATTTATATCGACTTAAATGGCATTCCATAAATTATAAGGTTCTGTCAGGCTTTTTCATCAAAATTGAGTTCAGTCAGACAACTTATGTATTGAATATGAACATATTTATAGATAATAAATATTAAGATGGCTTTTATTTTGGCATCAAGGCTCTGTTTTGTATCACTCCCTGTGAAGCATAATTTAAAGTCAGCCATAAGTGAGAGCAAGGAGAGATCAAATGCAACCCCCCATGGGGAACCATGTAGAGCCCACAGGTGGATGCTGGGTGGAGGTGGGGTGAGAGATACACAGGCAGCAGCAGAGAATGAGCAAGTGAGTTTAAATAGACCACCCAGTTGGTGATAGCAATACGCAAGCTCAACTAACACATCAGCTGATCCAGAGCTTCAGCGCCACTTAAGTTGTCTGCCTGAAATAGCTTCACTTTACTGCAGAATAAATGTAAATACAGATTTTATTTTGGCATCAAGGCTCTGTTTTGCATCGCTCTCTGCAAAGCATAATTTAAAGCCAACCAAAAACAAGAGAGGGAAGAGATCAATGCAACCCCTCAAAACCACATTGACCACCAACTACACTATGTGTACCGGTGATACACCCACCATACGACAAGCTCATATTCTACTTTGTCCCACTGAAGGAATATGCTGTAACGAAATGCAAAGTCATTGCACTTCTGGATCTGACTTGGTGATTCTGGCCTTATGTGAGACCTTCTATGTGTAAGCCAGGCTCCAGCCCCTGTGTGGCCATCCCTTAGGTGACCCAGCTAAGCAGAAAAGCTGCCAAGTGCCAACAAGGATACTATTTACTTGAAGAAAAACTGTGGATAGTGGAGTTGCCACTATTTCCATGAAGGATGCCCAAAACTGATATCCCAAATGTTGGAGCAAATGACATCAAGGTTGATTTAAGAGCAGAGTGGGGCATTCTTACTTTTATCCTTAATGTGTGTACACTGCAGTCCACCTGATAAGCAGCAGTAAGCAGCAAACTGCAAGCATGATATTCATCACATTTAGCAAGGCATATTACAAGGCACTGGAGCCCATTTGTTTTATGAGCAATCATGACTTGGTTTGTATAAATGATTATAGCAAATATATAGAATATCATATATAGTTAACAAAGCTAATTTGATGCAATCTTAAAAATAAATACTAAATGTTGTGTACTTCAAAGCTGCCTTGATAATAAAATTTTCATATACATACTCATCCAGTTTCCCATTGAAACTGAGGTTACCTCATTGTAAACAATTAGATAGAACCTTATACTGTAGATTCAACCCCAGATTGAGTTTACATAATTATAAGGTTCTATCTCTTTTTTGACCCTGTAAAAATCTATTTTCTTATTGCCCTAGGATTTTGATGTTTTGCATTCCAAGTAGGCTGGCATGAGGGTGCAGGCCTGGTTGAGCAATAGATAGATTTCACTACATAACGGTTTTGCCAGCTGGGATGTCAAAACTTTGATGCTTAATATCTCACAGCTTTATTCTACCCAGATAGAACCGTATAGGCATAATTCCAAGATCACAACATTGTTTGTTCGTGATAAAAGAACTTCCTAAAATGCAATGTAGCCATAAATTAAGCTGTGTGTATGTGTGCATGCTTGAACTGTCAGGGATGATATTCCTATTATTTGGGCTCAGACTGATTCAAAAAAAGTTCATTCCAAGCTGTTTGGAACTCCCACGCATTCAATTTTCTTCACTGTAGGGAGATGACAAAGGCTGTAATGCTGTCATTAACTACAAGGCAAAAATACAACCAAGAGAGTCAGACACACTGATGTATTGATCCAACATTACATGACACATCTCAGGGTTGGATTGAATTTTATCTTGTTAGCTTCAAGAATTAAACAAGTTAAACTAGGCAAGCTTAGTTTAGCCGGACCGCGAATGCAGCCTGTGGGGAACATTGTCTGTCAGGAACTGAAACATTTGACCCTTGACTTTCTGTCCATAAATGGTACTGGACCCTCTTCATGTAGGTTTCATGTAGGTCAGTGAGACGTAGGGCAACATTTTCAGGCTCTTGGGCAACGCCCTGTGCCCTAAAACAGCTGCTGTGGCAGAAACTGTGGCATGGAAAATGGACTGGCGTGCTCTGAATCTACACATATAGTCGAATCAATCCATTCCATGCCACAATTCATCCAACACCGGCTGTTTTGGGGCATAAGGCTTTGCCCCAGAGTCTGAAAATGGTGCTCCTAGACTTAAATTGGGCAGTATCAGGCAAATATTCCGTATGTTTTGTTTCTATCAGAAGTCGTTGTGTTACAAGTTACTTCTATTATGCCAAATTTCCATGCTTGCAATGATTAAGACCAAATTAATTAGCTCTCATCTGCAGTTAGCTATTTCCAAATAAACAAATGACGGCTCAAGGGTAAAAGTTATATGGATGGCCTGCACCAAGGGCTTAGCATGCATGCCCGCTTCAACAATGGGGAAGTGTTTCCCACCGGTTGGCAATGTTGTTATAGTGGTTGTGGCTGGGGGGGATGACACACATTTTGAGCAAATTGTGCTACTGGTCTACTAGTCTGTGCATTGTCAAATGACAAACATGACGTGATGCGCACATTAGAGATCCATTTACATCAATTTCTATACATTGACCAACATTTTATTTTGTGGCGGCCATGCTGATATTGTGGTGGTGCGTCACAGATGGGTCTATGTATGGGAAAGTCGCGCATGCACGATTCAACAATGGGGAGTCAGTCAGTCAGTCAGTCAGTCAGTTAGAGACAAATACTACTATTGGCTGGCAAAAAGGTGAAAAGCAGTTGAGTTAGCTAGCAAAGTAGAAGATTAATTTATGGCCAAATAGCTAATGCTAGCCTTTTGTTACCTGTCTTTGTGTCTCCTTTCAATGTGCCAGTAGAAACTTGATATTCAGCAGTTTCTGTTATGGATTTCTTTCAGACCGGCACACAGCCGTGTGTTTTTTCTTCACACCATGAACAAACTCTCTGTGGTTTAATTATCTGAATTAGATGATTGCCGATGAAGCCAACAGGTTGCTGATCAGCTTCTCACAGTTTACTGAAGGCAGAACGCAACTGATGAGGAACATGAAGGTTTTTTTCTTTTGGTTTTTTAATAATGCATTCATTGGCAGGAAAAGGAATTCAATGACTGTAATGGTCGATTGTCTGTACATAAAATAATTTGTGAATTTTATACAAGTGTTGTTTATTTATTGTCAGTTTAATTTCACTAAATACAAATTTGAGAAATTTGAGACCAGTGCCCAAGACAAGACCAAGACAAATTAGGTCCAAGACCGAGACGAGACCAGCATCAAGAGATATTACAATACTGGCGTATAACATTTAGAGTAGTTAGTGAATGGTACTGCCTGTAGATTTCAGATGCTGTAGCCTGATGTCTTCTACGGTCACCTTTGTAGGTTAGTACATCATTCCTTTGACATCTGAATTGGGCTTCTGTATGAATGCTCACCCTACTGTAGATTATGGCACAAAGAATTGTAACATCAAATCATGTTTATTGGTAAATGCCCCTATTATGCTACAAAATCTCTTCAGAGGAGCTAGTATTAGAAAAATGGTACATTTAGCAGAACAAATTTGGGAAACATCTTTTGAACGTGCTTGTGAAACCTCTCTTTTAAACAAGTAAGAGGAAACTAAAGTACAGTCTTTTTTTTCTCTGATTATTTTTGGGTAATTTCCGCCTTTAATCGACAGTTGAAAGTAGAGACATACGGGAAAGATCAGGGAGAGAGAAGGGGATGACATGTAACAATGGTCCTGGGCCGGACTCAAACCCAGGACGTCGCGCCCACATGGCTTGCACGCTCTTTTGAATTTTTGTTTTGATATATTGCTGCTTTCTTAAAAGTCCCCCCCCAAAACTGCTTTCTGTACACACACTACTGTTATTAGAGTTCCAAAATAATGCACAGAAATAGCAGTTATAATTATATTCACCCCCCTTTCAAATGACAGCTAGTTATCCTCATCTTAGGCCTCCAAAATCCATTGGCCTTTGTAGGTAACTGCTTTACAAATGGAGAGGTCCATTAGAGTTGTTAAAAGTTAATATAGGTGGAACAAGGGTGGGTGGTTTATACAGTTCCTATTTGTAGTCAAAGGTCTCTTTGTTACACATGTTTGTCTACAGAGTGTAAAAAGAACAAACTGTCCAAGCTACAGCCTTTGAAGATAAAGATTTATTAAGGATTTATGTATAAAGGGGAGTATGCCTTTGTTCATTGGCCTGCATTGACTCTACAAAGGGATTATATTGAGGACAGAACACTTATTACTCCTTGGCTTGCTCCTGTTCTTTTGTTAGCCTTTAATACATGTTGGCAGGCCCTGGTGCTAGAGTTCCCATTAGACACATAAAGCAAACCTAGGACACACATTCAGGATGGAAAGCCACCCCCCCCCCCCCCCCCCAGCCCCATCTCCGATACACACATGCACACATACACTCAAACACATATACGTATCTCCCCAGTAGCACTCCTCCACTGCCCCTCCATAGCCCACAAGACAATTGTTGTGTGTAATGACCCACTGTTCTGTTACTCTTGGCTGATCCCTTTCCTATCATCCCTGGGGTTTGTTGTTTTGCCAGCCGGATCTAGCCTGTGCAGTCACTTGTATCTCCCAGACAAACAGCTCCCAGACAAAGAACCATAAAACTTAAAGCTGGGATGAATTGTCATCTTGGTTCTTTCCCAAAACCACAGTTTTAAAGGATGTGTTCTGGTCGGTACCCTCGTTGTGTAATCCATAGTAAATTGCTAAAAAAGGCTTTGGAAAGTCGTCAGATCATACATGATGGTCAAAAAGTCTGGTTCTCATAACCTGGTTCTCAGGAGCTGGTTTATGGAGTTTCAGTAAGAGCTGAAACCTTCTCTCTTCCCTCTGACTTCTGGCATAAAGCCTGCTTAAAGTATAAATGATGGCTTATGTCTGTTCTCTTTCTTTCCATTTTGGGCTCTAAAAGTCTTGTTCGTTTTTATAGTCCCTCGCTGTTAAAATTATTATTGGTTGGAGTGGCTACTTGGTGAGCAGGAAGAGATTCACATTTATGTTTTGTAGGCTGGTGTTCGCTTTGAGATCCCTCCAATCTTGGTTTGTATAGGGCCTGTGTGTTGGGGACATTGTTAAGCAGGACTAAGTGTGTGTGTGAGTGCATGTGTGCATATGAGTATGTGCATGCGTGCGTGCGTGTGTGTGAGTGTGTGTATGTGTGTGTGTGTGTGAGAGAGAATGCTTGAATATGAATGTTGTGTTATCAGCACTGTGTGAGAAGAATATTCATGTAAAATCACCCATATGGGAATGTTAGAATCTCAACATGAAGTACAGTAGCAGTCACGAATGGCCAGTTTTCCCCAGCTTCAACTTGAAGCCCTTGGTGACTTTTGATAACGGGGAAAACAATGTTTTGGATTTTGAGCACGTAGCTTATTTTCATATGGTCAGGTTTCTGTGTCTCATTACTTTGCACTACTTACCTATTAAAAGTGTTTCCTCATCAGTCTCACTTGTTTCCAAAGTGAGTCTCGCCAGTCGCCATGCTGTTAGATGTTTACTGCTTCTGGGGACGTTTACTATCCGTTACATTTGATATAAATCTAATCTAATCTATAAAAATCAAAAGAAATCGGACTAAGAGTATACATGGGCTGAATAATTTGAAAGGTTGGGCAAAAACCTGGCTGTGTTAATCGGGGTTCTCATAATGAATAACAGAATAGTGGGTCATTACACATGATCACTTGAATAATTGGGGAATTGCCTTATTCAGACTATGATTAATGTGCATGTAAACGTGCTTATTGAGGAAGATTACTAAGTTATGGTGAAGCTTCATGCCACAAAATGTCCCAGTTAATTCTCCCTTAGGATGATCTGTGCCTTGTGCCAAGTTTGTCCCACAGCACTAATCAAGTTCCTCAACACAGAGAAAAAACTCTAGTCAGCTGCACTACAGCATGGAGATTTTCCCCTGAAACCCGGTGTTCCTATTCTGTGCTGAAATCACAGGGGACATTTGCTCTGACAAAAAATGTCCTAATTATTTAATTCCCAGCAGACTGCTGACCTGTATGTCATACTCATAGGATTCATCACAAATACCCTCCAAAAGCCTCCCAAAGCCTCTACGCTGTTTTAATTCATTTTGAATCCTTGATGGACAGGTGGAGAGCTCAGTTGTTGTGCAGCAGACTACACACTAGAGAGAATGTGCTACAGACTCACAACCTATATACATTACCATTTATATTACATTTTAGACATTACATGATGCTCTTAGTCAGTGCAACTTACAAGTGCAACTGTAAAATAAGCTTAGATTCTGGAGGAGGAAGGAGTGCAGTGATCACAATCATAGAATGATAATGTAGAGGTGCTAGGGGAAAGAATAAAATAAACTAAAGAAAGAGACAGGTATTTCTTAAAAAGCTGGACCATGGCCTGGAGGTATGGGGGTGTGGATCCCTTCTCAGCCTTTTGTGCCAGCACCAAGGGTTTAAATTTGACAAAAGCAGCCATGGGCAGCCAGTGGAGGTAGTGTAGGAGTGACATGGGAGAATTTGGGGAGGCTGAAGACAGGGTGCAGCGTTCTTGAGGAGTTAAATGGGCTGAAAGGAGTTCAAGAGGCCAGCTAGGAGGGAGTTGCTGTCCAGACAAGAGATGACTCAATGAATATGATTGAAGAAGGGGTCGGGCAGCGTCCCTGGTGAGGAAGGGTGTGATTTGATAGATGGTGTCGAGTGCAAACTTAAAGGATCAGGTTGTAACTGAAATGTAGGCCTCAGATAACAGTGGATTGTCTAGAATCTGGGCAGGAGTCACCATGGTTTTGTCAATAGTGGTTGAAGGGTCTTGTCGAGAACAGGATTTACCAGAGGAAAAGAACAGCTCAGTCTTGTTGAGATTGAAAATTTGGTGTTTTTTTTCGGGTAACTATACCAGCTACTTGCACCCATTGGCACATCATTCACGAGAATTTCCAGTTTCCAATATAGGATTGTAACACAAGTAACATAGCTAGACTAGCTAGCAAGCTAACTTACCAGTCAAGTAAAAAGAATGCTACGTCCGCATCGGTACAAAATACTTCCCCTAATTTTTCTCCACCTACTCTACATTATGATCAGGTTTCATGGCTTTGTGTCTCTTTCTTCTGCTGACATGGTTATTGAGTGAGCAGGGAGCAAAAACAACCTGGAACACTGCCCTAAGAAGCTCTCCATCGTATTAAACAATATTGTGTACTACGTCACCTCCGTACTCATATGTCCTTGTGCGCGTGCTTGAAAACCAAAGTGGTGTTGTTGTTGTTTGGGGACCCTTTGCTCACTAGCACCAATAGTGTCTACTATTATGTGACTGCAATATTGCAAGGAAATTAACACATATCTGCATTTTGCTAAATACATTTTCAAAACATCCAATATCACTGAAGATGTACATAGCATTATCTTACCTTTTGAATTATTCAAATCTTCAAAATGGTTGTGGAAGGCAGAGGTAACTCAGAAAACATGCAGGTTTCTGTTGCGTTGATCTGTTGCGTTGCGTCAGATTGGACCAAGGTGATGGTAGTGATGGTAAAAAGTTGCAAATACAGTAGATGATGAATAGATGATTTCTCCAGCTGTCACAGGTGTCTTCAAATATTTAATTTTTCTGTAGTTGTGTGTGTACTTTCAATACATATTGTCCTTTGACAGTGAGAAATTAAAATGTATAACTTCAAATATCCCCCCCAACACATTGTTCACTACACAAAAGGGAAAGTGCATATTCAGCCAGAGATCAGTGGGAACAGGTAGGATTATGTTGCCTTGCTCAAGGGAACTACTTCCTCAGCTTCCACAGCCTGTGGTTGCTGGCAGGCAAACAGATATAATCATGTTCCATTCTAAATGGAAATGTAATCAAAAGATAATGAATACATCACAAGTCTCTGCATGAATCAATCTGCATATCAATCCTGTGTTAGTAGTGCATTGAGTTGACTGGGGAGTGAGAATAGAGATTGTCATTTTTGTAATTCAACTTGACTTACAGGGGGTTGTATGAGAACAAGAGGTTGTTTGTTCCAAGAACTTCAATTATAGCATTTTGAGTCTCTTAAATAACACACCGACTGCTTCAGAATGTTAAATGTAATGCCAGGGCAGAGATGAAAACCTTGGCTTTCTTCAGTGTAGACGGATAAGCATGCCTTTACATGGATAGCCCTTGGAATGTCCTTGCAGATGGAGAAGACCAATGAATAGCCTCTCCCACAATAGCCATTATCTCCTCTCTGAGGCCAGGCTGCATGCAGAAGTTGCCTGTTACAATGGTGTCCCTTTGGAGGGAAGAGAAGAGCAGTCAAATCCTCTCCTCTGATCCCATTGATGTCTAAGCTTAACTCTAATTGAGGAGGTGCTCACTTCAGAGAGCGTGAGTCCCTCTCATATTACTCACTTAAGCAGCTCCCCTTGAGTTGGAAAAGATGTCATTTACTCACTGGTGTCTTGCAGCCTTGCCGTAAACTTTTAGAAGATCAATTGTAATTTGGGCAGAATAATCTCAATGACTTCTAATGCTCAATGATTGCTCAGATGGACTTGTGGGAATCAAGGGATCAATGCATTTTAGAAAATGAAATAAGCGAATGAGCGTCCAATGTTTACTACTATTGAAGTGAAACAGATACTCTGTTTAGCTAGATGTCTACTGAGACTGGTATTGAGTTACAGATGAATGAGTTGGCCAATATAAGTAGATGGTGTAAAGCTATGAGTGTTTTCTATGGGACTGAGGGAGTTTGCCTGTGTATGCTACTGTTTGTTGATGTTGATGTGATGCCGGTTGACATTCATGGTTATTTGGTTAGCTGATAACAAACCGCTGTAAAGTATTTGGAGGTTGAAGGAGTTTTGCTGTTGTTTGGTGTTTGCTGATGTTGAGAGTTGAGAGTCATGATAAATTGATACTAACCGGGAGGATGTATCTAGAATAGAGAAAGTCTGGTCAGCGAGGCGCTCACTTCAATAGACTGCTGTATTCAAGGATTTGAAGTGTGTATGCGCGTGGGTGTGTGCGCACGCTTTGTTTGCGTGTGTTTGTGTGTCTATGCCTGGTTATACTTATGTAATGTTAAACTCTTTCAGAAGCCTCCACGATTCAGTGATTCTCTGAGAGAAAGAAAGGACAGGGAAGAGGAGAGTGGATGCACATTTTTTAGCATTTTATTAGCATAACTGCTCAGCATAACATCAGTCTCCTGAAAAACAACAAAAAACACAAAATCATCTTTTCAAGAATTAAGACAAACTGGTTAATTTTTTCTACCGACACCATATTTTAAACTGATTGTAAAGTATTTAGCAGGGCAATGAAATTTTGAGATATGTAGAGATTTCTGTAGGACAATGTTAAGCAGGAGGATATTTTGACACTCACACGTACTTGGAAAATGAAATATTCATACATGACAACCAACTGTTTGAACATTGCTCTGTTCTGTCAATTGAACATGAATATCCGCAACATTAGAGCAGAAAAATCCCCCACGAGCCATTTACTACAAAGAAATGTCCCTTGCTGTACAAGTACATAATTGACATAGCTACCCTTTAAATCTCCTCAACAGTAAGGGATTGTCATCCTCAGCTGGATGAAATCTTTAGCTTTTGAAGTAATGGGGGACAGTGTGCAAAGAGACTCAATCAGAGTGATCAGAGAAGAGGGAAGTGGGGTGACTCAGTGCGCTGCCGGCAGAGCCAAGGCCAGGGAAGGGGATAAAGGCTGCTGTATTCTTCTTAGTGCCTGAGGGGAAACAGCTTATAGGGGTATAGGAACAGATCCTTCCAAGAGGAAAGTACAGATAGTACATCAGGAACTTCCTTCTTATCACAAAAACTCACACTAATATGATACACATGTACTGCTAACACTCAAGCAAGAAATGACACATTTCACACATCAAGCAAGAAATGACACATTTCACACATCAAGCAAGTGTGTGACACGTGTCCACTGATCCAAAGTATAACTCATCTCAGGATTAAGGGCTCAGATGACCAACGGTTGTGTGTGTGTGTGTGTGTGTGTGTGTGTGTGTGTGTGGTTTGTGCGTACGTGTGTGTGCGTGTGTATGTCTGGCATGCATGCATGTATATGTGTCCTTACTGTGTGTGTATGTGGCTGCATCACGCTCCTCAGACCATCACCCCCATTATGACATCACCACAGAACAAGAAAGGGATCGTATGGACATTTCTTTGAGCATCTACAGAACAGTGATGCCTTTTCCTCTCTCCTTTAGTTCTGTGCACAGCACCATGTAGCTGTTATTGTATCTCTAACCCATTCCATCCATGGCCAGTGATGCCTGGCAGAGGACTAGTGCCAGAACCACCTGCCCATCACATGCATTATTCAGAGAACCATGTGTGAGCAGCTGTTTCCAGGCTCATGAGACAGGGATCATACAGAGACTGATGATACAATTTTAGATGTGATCTCACTCTTACATGCTTTCAATGAGGATCAGTGGAATGCCACAGAGCTCACCAGCAGCAGGACATGACAGAGACAGAGAAGGCCTGAAAACAACAGATATTAAACAGATGTAGCCGTTTGCACAGCCACTTTTTATGGCTTGCAACAATAATCTACTGGTGCACTGTTGCTCCAGTTCCAAAATGAACTGTTTGTAGAATTCCTGTTATGTTGTCTTTTCAGCAGAGACACAAGTTTGATCTAAAGATAATTTAGATGACGTCAATGTAAAATTCATCTGTCACATTCTGATTGAGGGAGTTATTCAGTATAATCAGGTTTGAGGTAAGCTGATTTTTTGTTGTAGTGAAATTAGGATTTGTTCTATATCAAGTCATTTTGTAAATTTGGAGAGCTGTGACAGATAACATAATCCATTTGTTTGATGTGTTTTTTTTGTTTGTTTGCTTAGGTATTTATAAATAAACCAAGTGTACACACACACACACACGGGCCCCCATAGAGGCACCCGAGAAGTTTGCCCATCAGTATATAAATGTAACTAGATATCAGCCACAAATAATGTATTCATTTCATGTAAACATTAATGCTTTCGCCTATAGGCTACTAGTCGTGTTAACGTGTTAATTAGTTAGCTTTTGCCACTTTAATGATGTTAGCTTACTTGCTTAAGATTAATTTGGCTATCTAGACTGAGGTAAAAAATGGAGGTTGACAGAAAATTGATAGAAATACAGTGTGTATATGATCCTTAAGCTTTATATAGGGTACAGTAAAAATGTGGTATATTACAAATCTGTCAATGGCACCAGTGGGTTAGTTTGCCATCCAGCCTATGCAGCGCTAATATTAGAAAAGCCTGGCTATTTAGTGAGGGAGTCAGATAAAGAGTAAATGTTTGCAGTATCCTGGGCTAGTTGGGCCATTTGGGCACACCCTTAGTGTACAAGCATAAGAGCATAAAAGAAGAATACCCAGAGAGTCCGTGAGAGAAGGAGTGGAAGAAGACTCAAGGATCCAAGGCTATAGAAATCAGAATGGACTTGACTATGAGCAGGGAGAGCACTTCAGTGGAAGCCACTAGTTCAGCTGTAGAGGGAAACAAGCGTTAGGTGGCTTGGCAAATATATCAACTATTAAGGGCCTCAGAATCCATCAAGGGAAGTAGAGATGCTTTATAGAGGGTGTCTGAGGACCCATATTAACATGTACTTCATAAAAACTCAGTCAAGCCAGTCAGGTGAAGTCCAACGGGAGGTAACAAACCAAACTTTGCAGGATATCAGGGTCCTTGTCACTGAAGAGGCAGCTAGCACTCAACGGCAGGGTCGGGAGGGCAGTGAGGTAGGTCAGTCAAGAAAGGAAAAGAACAGTGGGTAAAAACCTTGAGTGGACTGGCTGCTGAGAGGAGTGAATGGGAAGGCGTTAACACAGACGAGATAAGGGTGCTTGAGAAGTTTAGAAGAAGCTAGAGAAAATTGGGGATATTATTTATGATTAGGGGGTAGAGGGGTTTGGAGATTTCAGAACCACTTGAATCCAGGTGACAGCAGGAAATTGATAGACTCATCGAAGAAAGCGGGCAGCTTAGGAAACAGTGGAGAAAGGCCATAACAAGAAAGAGGGTGTCCATGCCCTGCAAACCAGAGATGCTCTCGAATTCGAATATCATATGTAGCAAAACACAAATAATGTGTCTGACACAAATTTTTATTGCCATTGTTTTCCAATAAGACTCAGATGTTTCAATAGCATGGAGAAAACATATTCCAACAGAAAATACCCCGACTGGCTTTTCTCATTGAATTCAGAAGAGAAGGAGGCGGGTTTTGTTTGTGTTTCTCTGTCAATCTGCTGGTGCCGCAATAGAAAGAGAAAGAGAAGAGTGTCTTGTTCATATACGCTTTTTGTTTGCTCCGGAAAAAGTCAAATAGTTTTGATTACAAATTTAGCATTAGCCAGGCCAATTTTTCTCTTTTTCTTGTCCTAAACTTTCCGAGGGGGAGTTGGTTTGACTGGGAGTGGATGAAGAATAGCTGTCTGTTCAGTACAGCAGGGATGTTGTGTCTCCCCATCGCTCCAGACCAGGGTTCAAATTGGGAAGGGCTGGGACCCCCCATAAGAGACAAGGGACCCCCGTAAGAAAGACAAAACTTGGGGGGGTCCCATGACACATTATCAGATAAAACCCAAAGTGCTCCAAGTTTCATTGAATGCAGCATAAATCTCCGACGTAGGCAGTGCTGGAAATGGCCACATTTTACTGGAGGGACCCTATATAGAGATCCCAGGTATCATCATCGAGAAAACCAATACATATGAGCAATGTAATGCATGCACCTGTGATGTATAGCCTACTAGATTAGTCAACTGCTTTTCTCTCCCTCTAATTCCGCCAAAGTGGTTAAACATAAATCATATGATTTCTGCTTGTAGAATATCATGTTTAGAACATCTGCTATTTCTGCTATTTCTCTGGGCCTGTTTTCACAGAGAATCTCAAAGTAGGTTATCTGATCTGTGTTTACATCTACTTCTTGGTGATTTTCCTTATTCTATATCAAACAGAAAACTGTTCACAGACCGAGTGTACTTCAAGAATGTTACCCTTTACTTTGTATGCCACATCGACTTTTACAAGTAGACAAATACGTTTAAGCTCATCCTATTGACCTCTGTTTCTGAAAATCTGCTATTTCTCTGAGTACCTTTTGTGCAGTGAATCTGCCAGTTGAATGATATGTGTTCCCATGAAATCACTAGCACCTTTTGAGCTATGCACTGAAGGCTTTGGAATAAAAAAAGGATATATTTGAACAGCCTGATTCATCACTCCACTTATTGCATCTTCACCTGTCCTTGACCTCGTGCCTTTCTCTCCTTCTTCTTGCCTGGCTGTGAAGTGAAGTATTCACACTTTAATTAAGCATTTCATTATAAATTCAACAAAATACTGATTTTCTGGGGGTATCCTGGTGGCTCAGTGGTCTACAGCGCATACCATGTAACTGTGGCATCCTAGATGCCCAGGACCTTTGTCACATGTCATCCCCCTTTCTCTTTCCCAATGTTTCCTGTCTCTCTCCACTTTCACCTGTCAAATAAAGGCAAAAGTGCCCAAAAAATGTAATAATAATAATTTAAAAAAAAGTGATTTTCTGATCTTTTGAAAAAGAGAAGCCAAATTTGTGATTTAATCTACAATTACATCTTTTTTTTATTGTTTTCATTCCCAAAGTGTCCCTCAACTATGACGTTAACTAATCATTCAGCTGGTGGTCCAGTGCCAGGGCCCTGGTATTGTGCATGCTGGCTCATTGGAATGGCACTGGAACACCTAAATGGAATGGAACCATCATTAATGTCATTAGTTACACCTGTGTTTACCCTTCTATGACACGTCAAAATGGCTGCTGTGAAAAGTCTATCGTGCCATGGAGGGCAGAGTGTATGCAGGTTTTCATTCCAACCAATCACTGCACCAGCTCATTTCACTGATTAGTTCCTCCTCTCTGGTTCAAGGTGTGTTAATCAGTGAAATCACCTGGTAGTCTTTGTTTGGAATGAAAACCTAACTACCTGCATACACTCTGCCTTCCATGGCACATGATTGCCCATTCCTGGCCTAAGAGGAGCAGTAGCACAGACCAGCACTAGACTAGGCCAGTCCCAATCCAGCAGCAGAACAGCACAGTCAGGGTCAGAACCAGCTCAGCAGAACTCAGATCAGGCCAGACCTGTCTCAGCCTGGCAGCAGCACATAAATACTCTAAGGGATTTGTGATTTTCAACTTTTATATGACCATAGGCAGGCTGTGCAGTTGATAGCATAAGGTCATTAATAATGAAGATGTTTATAATTGACTGTCCAGTGTCTCCAAGTTAGGAGTGGGGGGGTTGGTGAGGTTCATCTAGTTGCGTTGAATAATTCAGAGTGAGAATGAGGAAATATATTTTGATTTATAAAGACATTTCTTGGCCCCGCGACAGCAGGGGCTCTAAGGACCGCAATGTCGATCGGTTGCTCACTCTGTTCACCACTTTTGGTCACGTGGGTGAAAGTATGATGCAGGGAGTTAGATTGCAGACTCTCAATCACGAGACCTGTGTTTGATTCCCGGCAGGAACACAGGAGTTATACGAAGGAGTTATTCTGTCCTATGTCATCTCGCAATAATATACAACAATCGGCCGACCACTTACCCCCACTACCAAGAACATAGGCGTCTAAACATGGCAAACTCTGTTAGACTCTTAGTCTTGTTTCAGTTTATCATTGACTGTTTAGTGTCCCCCAGTGTCCATGCAGTTCACATTAGCATACAGTAAGATTTTATCCGGTTCAGAATTATTTATGGCTAGGGTTGACCATATGCAGTGGGAAGTGCAAAACATTCAAGCCCATTCAGCAGATAGGAATAAAGTTACCAGTGTCAGTATCTGTAGAAAAAGGCAGCACTGATGCCAGAATAAAGTAATCAAAGGCACTTGTCATGCAGTATTTTTACTGCCACCTTCATGTCACTTCCTACAAGATAGTGGTGGATGATACAGCCTAAATTTTATATCACAATATTTTTTGAATTTTGAACGGTAAAGTTATTATATCACGATATGGTAATTTTCTGGTAATTCAATTTGAAAAATGGCTTATAAATAAAAGAACACTCTGAAAATGCCTATTTATAAACAGTCCCTTAAAAGTCCCTTTTATTTGGCAAATATGGTATTCTATCACACAGTATTTATTTGGAACATTTATGCAAACTTTATGATAAACTAGAAACATAAGATAAGCTTATTAAATAATTGCGAAACAAATAACAAAATAACTTAACAAGTTCTTTGTCATCTGGATTATGTTGGGTTTCATCCGGTCGGGTTTACAGGACATGCTTCCAGTGTTTCCCACAGGCTGACAATTTATTTGCGGCAGAGGGTGCACTGACTTATTTTCAATATAACACAGCCTGTTGTGGGTTATGGATTAATTACTTATCACAGTCCTTATCACAGTGACAGCAGTGTGTCCAGTGGAATCCAGTGGTGAACAGGGGAAATATGCCAGTCTCTGCACTGCACTCATGTTAACATTCTATCTGAGTGCCGAGGAATTTTACACATCTTTGATAATTAAAAAGTGTGAAGTTACTTTTTACACACACCGTTACAAACACATGCAAGTTTGGAGCAAATTGTAGAATTTAAAGTTTCTCTTTCGTTTTCACAATGGGAGGCTCTGTTGGATTGGGTGCAATACTGCTGGGCTACTGGTCTGTTTTACACAAGTGGATGAGGGAAAAAGGCATGTGTGTGCGGTGTGTTTAGCACAGGCGAGATTAGTCTCTGGTGTGACAGAGAACCTTTTAGGCGATTTCTATACACTGACCAATTTTTTATCCTTTGGCAGCTGTGCCAATATTGTGATGCCACAGATGAGTCTATGTATGGGAAACACTGCGCTTCACTCTCCTCCTCCATGTCACCTCTCACACAACAAATGCACATGGTGTGGTGCACGTAAAGCAGCCCTGCAGCTATGTTTTCGACAGTTTTTGGAACTAGTGACGCTGATTGGCAGCATATAGGGCATAGTGGCCCAGTTCCATTTCATTTTAACACTCAACCATGGTAGAAACGGTATTGCTACTGGTACACAAATTTCTACCAGTGTACGGGTATATACCGTTATACTGCCCACCACTACTTCAAGGGACACATAACCACTTGTGATGAAGGGCGTATAAGATTCAAGATCAGGAGAATTTGAGGCTTTTGGTTTCAGAACTGCTAAGTGGGTCAAGGTCATGGGTGAGGGCCGGGAAGATGATTTGGATCTCATGACATTCACTGACTTTTCCTAATATATTTGTTTCCCTCATTCTCCAACTCCATCTTTTCCTCACACATTTTTACATACCCATTCACTCTCTCATTCTCTCCCTTCAGTCTTTTCCTCAGTTACCTCAAAAAGGCTGCTGTGGGTGAAGTTATTGCGAGTTTGTAGTAGCCCACATGAAATGCAAAACAGGTAAAAGCAAAATTACTGAATAAAAATACTTGAAAAAGTACACAAAAAAGCTACTGGATTACAGAAAAAGAGCAAATGTAAATTGTTATTTCCACCCCTGACAATATGTCCATTCAGTTCTAGGATACAATATTTGGAAACCACTGCAGCACTGCTGATGCATAGTTGCAGAATAGATACAGATGATGGGGAAATTCTATCACTATACAGTATGAAACCTAGAGGGAGATAAAGATGTGGACTTAATTGAACCAGGTCTCTTAAAGAGAAGTTGGTTCACTCAGGCACCATCTTGGTAACGCCCTCCAGGCAGTAAGACAAGATCCATATCACTTTGAATGGGGAGTCCTCTGTCAGTTCTGTCATACATATCATCATTTGCATTTCATATTTGGGAACACTGATAAATTGCACACAACATGGAGTGTTACACTTTGTTCCCAAGGACACAGGTCATAGAAAACCATATTCTTTTCCATTTAGTGATGCTTCTATGCATGCGCCATCCAGTACTTTGCAAAACAGTGATATTACAACATTCAAGACAAGTCTGGTTTACGGCAGCCCCATACACTTCTCAAAAAGCATTTACATTTGCAAGACAAAAAATTCTTATGTATCATACAACTTCTTCATTTGCTGATTTCAGTTCATCAATAAGAATATACAATTATTCAGGCCTGAAAGTCTCACATCCATCAAAGTTGCACCGGTGCTTACATGAGTTGTAAATAACATAGCTCTGTGGCTGCGACTGTCCATTTTAGCTGACAGCATGTGGTACGCTGTCAGTGCCGTTATCTTTTTGTTATAGATTTTCCCATTCAAAACTAGGGTGCCCTGCCTCCTCAATATAATACTCTCTCTGATTGAACATGCTGCTTGATCCCCCAAAATCCTCTGTGTCTTCTCAGGACAGGAGTTAGCAGATGAGTAATCGAGGGAAAAGCCCCAACCCCCCCTCCGACTACTCCTTCCCAGAGCGCCCCGCCCTGCCACTCACTCTGATGGAGCTGCTAATTAAGGAGTGCTATGAAAGGGTCACCCAGTCCATCCATGGGACACATAAATCAAACTCTTTTTTTTCCCTTTTTACTTTCGACTGCCATCCCAGCAGAATCATCACAGCAACTGTTCAGCGAACAGGCAAATGCTCTCACACACACATGTCTGTGTGTGTGCCCGCGAGTGTCTGTGGGTGTATGCATGCGTATGTTCACTTGTGCTTGAGTGCGTGTTTGTTTCTGTTTGCAAAGCTGCTCACAAAGCTGTGTGTGTGCCTGCATGCGCATATGTGTGTACATGTACTGTATGTGTATGCATGCATATAAGTGCAAGGGTGCAAGTTTGTGCATTTTCGGTTTGCTAGTTGGTGCATATGCACACAGGGCCTTGTTATGCGTAGCTGCACAAGGGCTGGGCCCATTAACCAAATTAACTTTGGAGACTGGATGTAGATGGAAGGAGGGATGAAGGGAGAAGGGACAGTAGCCATGGCAGCAAGGAGGGAGAGGGAGAAAGACAGGGAAGGGAACAATAGGGGTAGATGGCCCTGTGGGATAGTAGAGAGACCTGGGAGGAGGGAGAGGGAGAGAGAGAGAGAGAGAGACAGAGAGAGAGAGAGAGAGAGAGAGAGAGAGAGCAGGAGGAGTAGGCAGGGGATTGAGAGAAATAAAGAGACAGACAAAGAGAAATTGAGAGAGGAAGACAGGGAGGGAGAGAAGGAGACAGAAAGAGAAAGTGAAAAGAAGCAGGCAGAGGAGGCAGATTAAAAAGTGAGACAGTCGGGAGGAAGGTGTTCGGGATATGGGATCTTGTTGGGGAGGGTAATGGCTCCCGTCTCTTCTATTGCTCACTAAAGGCCAGAGAAGTGTCTGAAGGTTAATGCACGTCAGAGACTGGGCAGCTTAGGCAATTTCATGGAGCTAAAGAAGACGATGATAATCCAGTTAAATTGAAAAATGGGAATGTCTATGGATCCTCGTTCATCCTCTAATTAATCCTTTCTTACATTCATGCACCCAGATAGTTTATATGATTAGGATTGACTGGGGATAATACTTTGCTCAGTACTGCCCTGCTGAAATACCCCATGCTGCCACTTAGATGTTGACTATTTGTGCATGATGCAGTTTGGACAAAACGGGCCTGCATTTATAGAGCAGGTTTTTAACTGTGCTTCAGTGATGCTTGGCTATGAATAAATCACTACATTGTGCAGGCCCTCTAGTGTTTAATGGAACGATTAAATGGAGTGTCACTGGGACAGACAGGAGAGCCACTGAGGTTTTACCTTGTGTGTAAGCAAGCATCCCTCTCTCTCTCTCTCTCTCTCTCTGTGTATGTGTGTGTGCATGAAAGGCAGAAGAGAGACGTGACATGCCTTTCTTAAGTTAAATGTGTGTCTTAAAGGAATAAATCTGCTCCCTAAAACACTTTAATACTCTTAAAAAGCAGCTATCAGTTATGTACCTTGCATTTTTGGGCCCATTTTATTGTTTGGTGGTGTATTTTACTTAATCCAGCCAAACATAGACAACGTGACATCACATCAGGTTATTTCCATCGCAGCTACAATGGAGTTTAATGGCAGAAAAATGTTCAACTATCTGAAACATCAGTGGTAAATGTCAGGTCTTGGTGTCAGACCTTGAGAATCAAACACTAAGGGCTTCTTTTTAGACTCACCATTTTGCACCAACATTCAAAAATTGTACAGGGAGAAGTTCATCATAAAAGAGGAAGAGATGCAAATTTCTCCACTGACAGTAGCTTTAATACTCTATAATGCAATGCAGCCATAAGATGTGCTTGTGTTGATGTGTTTTGAGTAAAGGGCGTGACTCGCTTTTTGGAAAAACTTGCTTTCTTGTTCTTACTATCGCTTGTGTAAGAACATCCAAGGGTGGAATTTTCCTTTACGTTTGCAAATTGCCTCATTTGCAATAAATACATATATAGATGTACAGGGCCTTTCTTCGGTGTGTCAGAGACATGGACAAGTTTCTTGGTTTCACAGAGGACTATCACTACAAATATACAAATATACTTAAATACAGTGTATACAATAATTATATATTCAGGTGCAACACAACCAGCAGACCATGGTGAAACAGGAGCAGAACTGGCGTAGCAGCTTAAAATGCCGTGCTGCAACTGGGCCGCAACAAGTTCACATGCGTATGCTGTGTACTTCAGGTGTAAGAGGGAAATACAGTACCTATAATTTATTTGGGCAGCTTCCAGGCAGCACCACTACACTGGTACGCTTACAAAGAAGCTGAAGTTGATGAGCTGTATCTCAACAGAAGCCTCTGTCTTTCTAAAGATGGTCTCTCTCCACTCATTTGTGCCTCATGTGGAAATAAATAACGGATCAAACACACGGACATTTGCCGGATTTATGAGGACAGCGTCTTAGAAAGCCTCCTTAAGATTGCCAGTGGGTTATGCTTTACGAAATCTGTCTATGGACGGACATTTTGAAGGGCTGACACCCTCTGAAGGGTTCATTTGTCTTTCTAAAAGCATTGTGTTTTTGCTGTGCCACTGTGCTCCCTCTCTCAAGTCAGGCAGTAATGTGGACCTCTTGAAAATGCAACTATTTTTCAACACTGTCCTTTGAGAACGCTTTCAATAAAGTGTTTGCTATGTAATTTGGGTCATTGTTCATGTATATGGATGAGGCTGTAATACAAGATGTTCCTTTGAACTTTAACCATGTCCTTAAGACAGCTGGGGCCTCTCGGCTGTCTCAGCACCCTGTTCAGGAACATGAATTTACTTTTAACTGTTCTGTTTAAAATACTCTTATCCAGAGCGTGTGTTACAACTTGTATCCAGAAAAAAGAGCTAAACTAAGAGAAAAATTGAATTGCCCTGCATGATTACATATACAGTAAGCAGTAATAAGAAAGAAAGAAAAATTATTAGTGTGTCAGTGGGAACAGTTAAATATCACCACCAGTGGTTCTCCAGCTGAATTCAAATGCAGTTTTTCTAGGCTCCAGGAAGATTTCTCTCTTGCTCCGATTGACTGAAACCGCCAATCAATTTATTTCTTCGCTCTTCATTCATTTCCCTGAGCACCCCTACCTTGAAAGTAAGCAAACACTCACATGCGTGCACACACACACACACATACGCGTGCGTGCACACACACACATTCACAAATGCATGAACACTCTGAATTCATAATTGCTACAAAGAGAGTGGGACTGAGGAGAGATGAGGATGGGGCTGGGAATAATGTTCTTTATTTATCAAACCAAATGGAATGTCAGAATAAGGCGCTGAGTGGATGGCCAGTCAGTGCTCACTGTCTCAAAAGGATTATAAATTCTCATCCAAATAAATGAAACTGTTTAAGGCTAAGCAACACCGGACTCTGAGAGGATGGATAAACGGGAGAAGGACTGAAAACCGTGCCGTGTTCTCTCAAGCAGCACAGAAATGCTGTGAAGTTTGTTTACTTGCACTCTTATGATTTCATTAATGTTAATTTAAGGGAGGAATCAAAGGGGGGGAATGGAATATTTAGAGAGCCCAGAGCAGAGCACATTTAGCTGAACTGTGTTCATATGAATAAGTAATCAGGAAAAAAGGTTCAGACAGGTTATTAATCTATGCATGGGATGGATCTCTAACTCCAGACTGACAGACTTTAACATGACCATTGTATCAATAATGAGCCAGTCTGAGCAAGTTAAACCCATTGTTTTGGGGAAAATAACTTGTTTCTCCAAAAAGTATGCTTTTTTAGATAGACTAATCATGAATGAATGAATGAGTATGAGTATAACTTTGTCCCTATAAATAAGTAAGCAGGAAAACATCAAACAGGATTTTAATCTTTGCATGGAATGGACAAGAACAATTGACAACCATGGATTTTTTAAATTGATATGGATTTTGATTGGGTTTTGTGACTCCTGGGGTAAAGACCATGGGAACTTTACATTAAGATAAAAAATACCAACATTGGAAATTGAATATTTAAAGGGGCTTTAAGTAATTGTGTGGCTGCTACCCTAGGTAGAGGGCACCGCCTTTAGTAGGCGGGCCATTGGAACTGATTAGCAGTCCATTCTCCTCATATGGACAGGTGTGTCAGCCAGCCTTCCTTTGTTTGAGCCTGACAAAGGTTTGGTGTGTAGAGTACTTCTCCTTCTTCTGCAATACAGTTGATGCAGGTAATGCAGGTCTAAGATTGAGAATGAGAAATTGTAATATTTAGTTCGTAGTCTTATATTGTTTTGGTGATTCAGATTTTAGGGTGGCTTTGTCCCTCGGTGATTCCTGTGTGGCCTGTGCTGTAGCCCAGTGGTTATGAGGTAGGCGGTGAGTTTATTATACCTGCCCCTCCATAACATTCATATATGAATGTGTTACCAATATGCACATGTTCAATACTGTAGGTGTGTTCCTATATGGTGAGGATTCAGACTGGTCCCGTGCTGTAGGCCTTTGACAGACGTTCCAGGCAGCGATAGGCCAGTCACCCTTTCCTGTGTCACATCAAGCATAGCCTACGCTCCATGCAGGTAACCTATTGGTAGTGGTAACAGTAGGAGGGTTAATCCCTCCGAGGTAATGTATAAACATCATCCCTCCAATATAGAGGATTGACACCTGCATTATTTTCCCCTAGGATCCAGTGCCAGGCTGCTGTTTTGCCTAGTGTTTTGCCTAATGTGGCTTTGTCCAGTGACTTATTTGTGTTTTATTTGAACTGTTTTATCTGAATAGCATTGGAAATTATATGTTCTTATACTGTGTACGAGACCATTCCTGCTTTAGTGCTGGATTTTTATACTGTTGAAGACTGTTTGTATTGTTAAAAATAAGCTTGTCCATGAACCAACTATTTCATAATAATGTACTAGACCTTGCATTTGTATATCTTTCTTTCTTTTGAGCAGAGGGACTGCGCTGCGGGGAGTAGACTGGGTCCTAATTTGTGTTCACTGCATGCGGTGTGGTAAGCTTTCGGTATGGTGAGCTTTAAATTTTGCTAATAATAATAATAATCTTTATTTATATAGCACCTTTCCAAAACAGGGCTTACAAAGTGCTTTACAGGGTAAAAGCAAACAACAGGAATCATGAGGTGCTAATCATAAAAACACTAAGAACAAGTAGCACAATAATAAAACAATATATAAAATACGCAATAAAACATAAAACAACAAACACAGTAATAAAACATAACAATAAAAAATAAGATAAAACAATACAAACAAATGGTGTAGCAAAGGTAAGATGGGATCACAGGAAGGCTAGCCTATAAAAGTGCGTTTTAAGAAGAGACTTAAATGAAAAGATAGACTTAACCATCCTAATCTCCTCTGGAAGGCTGTTCCAAAGTCTGGGGGCCCTGTTGGCAAATGCTCTGTCACCTTTGTGTTTTAGTCTGGATTTTGGCACCACCAGGAGAGGAGCATTTGAGGACCTCAGGGCCCGTGACGGCACATGGGGAGTTAAAAGGTCAGAAATATAGCTTGGGGCCAGGCCATTCCGGGCTTTAAAAGTGATAAGTAAAATTTTAAAATCAACTCTAAAACGAACAGTATCTCAGTCTTTTTTGAGTTCAGCTGAAGGAAATTTTGAGCCATCCATTTATGAATGTCTTCGAGACAGTTCATAAGTGAAAATATTTCATCGAAATTATTGGGGTCACAGCTGAGATAAACCTGGGTATCGTCTGCATAAAAATGGAAACTGATGTTGTGCGATCTTATGAGATGTCCCAGTGGCAGCATATAAATGGTGAACAGAATCGGGCCAAGCACCGAACCCTGAGGAACCCCACAAAGCAGCCTAGAGGTGGAAGACTTGGACTCAGCAATACCAACACAGAAAGACCTGTCTGTAAGGTAGGACTTAAACCATTCAAGGGCCGTGCCACTGATGCCCACCCATTGCTCTAAACGGGACAAGAGGATGGTGTGATCAACTGTGTCAAACGCTGCACTGAGATCTAAGAGAACTAAAATGGAGGGACGTCCAGCGTCAGCAGCTAAAAGCAAATCATTCATGACCTTAAGAAGGGCGGTTTCTGTACTATGGTGAGCTCTAAAAGCTGATTGGAAAGACTCAAACATTGAATTATCATTCATAAAAGCTAAAAGTTGATTTGCAACAATCTTCTCCAGGACTTTAGCTAAAAACGGAAGTTTAGAGATAGGTCTAAAATTGTTAAAATCATTTGAATTGAGTCCAGGTTTCTTTAACAGGGGTTGAACAAGAGCATTTTTGAAATGACGGGGCACAGTACCAGAGGAAAGGGAGCTATTTAAAATGTTCAATATAAAAGGACAAACTGTGTTAAAAACTTCTTTAAAAAATCTAGGGGGGAGAATGTCCATAGGACAGGAGGAGGGGTTCATTTTGTTAACAATTTCTAATAGTGTAGGTTGAGAAACGGGGTCGAAGAGAGCAAAGCAAGTATCAGGCCTAGCGGGTAAACAAACTGACGGGGGATCCACGGGTGCGGTAATACTCTGACGAATGAGGGAGATTTTTTGAGTAAAAAAGTTTAAGAACTCATTGCAGGTTTCAGGTGTAGCGTCTACAGAAGGGACAGGGGGAGCATCAGTGGCACGGCTTACAATGTTAAAAAGCACTTTCGGATTAGAAATATTAGATTCAATGAGACTAGAAAAGTAGGCATGTCTAGAGTTTTTAACTTCTGCATTAAAAAGCTTCATCAGAGCCTTAAGGTCCTCATGATGGCCAGGGAGTTTAGAGGCCTTCCACTGACGCTCTGCTTTACGACATTTACGTTTCAGAGTTTTTCTGGTCTTAAATGGTGCAATTTCATCAAGGATGGAGTTGCAGATAACATTGAAATGTGTTAGATGCTCATCCATTGATACTAAGGGCTCTATCACACAAGGGATAGTGTTAAAAGCTTTACTAAACATATTTACAGAGGTAGAATTAAAAACTCTAGACCGTAACTGAGTACGTGAGCTGTTAAAACAAGGAGGTAAAACCAAATTAAAACATATACAATAGTGATCAGAAATACAAGGATCAAAACATGTCAAGTCAGATAATGTAAGACCATAAGATAAAACAAGATCAATAGTATGGCCCTGACAATGAGTGGGCCCAGTCGGTGAGAGAGATAAATTAAAAGAATCAATCAGGGATAAAAACTCAGCCCTTAGACTGTTAGAGGTGCAGCAGACATGAATATTGAAATCACCAAGAATTAAAAACCTGTCATATCTGGGTAGGATTATTGATAGGAGCTCTGAGAATTCATTTATAAAGCCACATGAAGATTTGGGGGGTCTGTAAACTAGAAGGCACAGATACTGAGTATCTCCCTTAAAAGCAAATGGAAGTGCCTCAAAAGAAGAAAACAGACCTAAGTCAATACAAGAAAGATTTCTATTATTTTTGAAGAAAACAGCTACCCCTCCCCCTCTTCCCAAAAGTCTAGGTTGGTGATAAAAAGAGTAGCGAGGAGGAGAGGCTTCGATTAGAGGAGTAAAATCCTCAGGTTGCACCCATGATTCTGTTATCATAAAAATGTCCAGATTCTGTGATAAAATAAAATCGTTGCACACCAATGACTTATTTAATAGAGATCTTACATTGAGTAGCCCTGTCTTGAAAATATTCGGTACTTTGGCATGAGGCAGTGGAGGAGACGTAGGCTGGCAGGGAATGAGACTGAGATTAGATGGTGTGACCAAACGGGGAGAGAGATGGCTTGTTGAAGACCTGATCCTTCTGTCGCTGGTCACAACGGGAATTACGCTTTTAAAATCACAGAAAAGGCCAGCAGGACCCTCACTGTTGTAAAAGGGGCTATTCTGCGGAGAAGTGTGGAAAGGGTCATGCTGAGATGTGTGTCAGAGAGAATTAAAAGCTATAAAATGGATAAAATTAGAAACCAGCTGCGTGGTGCCTTTCCTATTTGGGTGGAGGCCGTCCAGTTTGTAGAAGTCTTGCTTAGTCCAGAAATAGTCAAAATTGCTGATAAAATTCAATCTTGCTGCCAGACAGAAATTTTGCATCCACTGGTGGAGGCTAAAAAGACGAATAAAACGTTCAACGCTCTTTGAAAGAGTAGGGATGGGGCCAGACAATACACAGCTTTTCCCCAGACTCTCGATTGTGCAGCATAGTGATTCAATGTCCTGGTGCAGCTTGGCTGATTGTCTAGACATGACGTCATTAGTCCTGGCGTGAACTATTACAGTGTGGACTGAGGGGTGAAGATCAATGAGCGTTGGAGTAAGCTCAATAAAATCCTCAACTTTTCCACCGCTGAGACAGTATGTGATGGCGGACGGGATTTTAACAAATCTTACAATGGAGTCGCCCACCACCAAGATTTCGGGCACAGAGCTACCCCTGTCGGTGTAAACTGCAAGGTTGGAAGGGAGTTTGCAGGTGACAGGAGTAGCCGACCTCGGCGAGGCAGGGGGCGGTGGCACTCGACTGGGGGCATCGGGCCTTGCAGCTGGAGACGAAATGAGAGCAGCTGAGGTGATAGCCAGCTTGGGTACACTGGGTGACAGGCGACGCCGCTTGATCCAAGGACAAACGGGTTTGGGGGTTGAAGTGAAGGAGTCGATCGAGGAGCCAGACGAAGAGCCAGGGCCAAGGCGCTTCCTGGGGCGGGACCGTGGACGACTCCGCCGTCCCTCCGGGGTAGTAAGCTCAGATAGAGGCAGGGAGGGCATGTTATCCGATAACTCCTGGAGCGGTGCATAGAAGTTGGAGTATGGGAGATCGTCGGTGATGTCACGTTCACCAGATCCATACGGGTCAAAAAGGGGAAGCGAAATTCTTTGATGTTTACCTTTCCGGTGTTTACCTTTCACAACTGAGGCCCAGGAGGCAGCTTCACGGAGAGTCGGTGGGAGGCTACCGGCAACTGGAGCCCCACCGCCAGGCAGTTCCAAGGAGGCCAAGCGGTCTTGGAGCAGTGACTGCCGCTGGAGGAGATCATCTATGAGACTTGTAATGGAGGAGAGCTCAGTCTTAAAATTGGAGATTTCATCTGCTATGGTCATCGTTGATGAGGCCCACAACGAGCCTAGTAGCAGTCCAGTCTCTCAAGTAGAAACCCACGACTGGAGGGGGTGAGTAAAGTCAAACGGTGGAATTTTAATCCCACTTAAAATCCCACTTAAAATCCCACTTAAAATCCTCAGTAAAAGCGACCGGCTAGCCACTAGGCTAAAAACAACCTAGTTTAAGCTAGCAGCAGCCGAGGCAGTCCAGTCGGCAACATCCAGCTAAGTTAATTTAAGATCCGAAAAGCCGATGGCTAAAGTCTTTACCCTGTTAAAACGCAAAGGTAAAAACAACCAGGATCTAAAAGTATATCTTAAAATGTGGCGTAAAAACTGGATAAAATGTCAATTTGTGACAGAGCACAACTGTAGCCTTACCACACAAGCAAGCAAACTAAACAGGAGTTAACCCTCTTCACCTAGCGTTCATTGGATCTGCCGTGTACTAGTGTGTATTGGTGTATTGTGCACGTGGTGTGTCGTTATTGGGGTTGTAGTATCTCCCTGCAGTACGTGCCCTTGTCTCACTCTGCCCTCTAGTGGTGGCTTTCCTAAATTATTGCTCTCTGCTGTTACAACCTGCATCAGGCTAGTCAAATATTTTATCCATATTTATGATTTGTAATAAAGAGATTATTGTCGGACTAACCCGTTTTCCTTTTAGTTTCTTTGCAGCAGTTTTTCTCTTTCCCTACAGCAAATTAAATAAACATTTTGTGTGTACCAAATGCACGTCTCCCGCTCTGTCTGTAACCTTTTAAATCTAACATTGTGGTAAGGCCCAAGTATTTGGTTGGGTCCGTACGTCCTAGGCCATAGGTGGTACAGGACAATTTCCTATTTCTACTGGGCCCGGTCACGTAATGTATGACTATTATCAACCTCTATCAGTGACCGAGGAATTGCAACAACAGTGACAAGTCTCTGGCACGGCTTACAGTGGCCTGTGATTGACACAAATAATGAAGTCACATTTTCACAATAGAACGATTAAGCTAACTAATTAGAGCAGAGATCCAGCAGTTGCTCCCTCATAGTGTCATCCCCCATCTTTGAGCAGCTGAAAATACAAGGGGGGTTGTTCCAAAACACAGTATGGGCCAGAAAGCAAATTTTTGAAAACCAGAAATCTAAGCACCTGGTGAAATAATCGTTGAGTCATTGGTACTGATCGACAATCCTATCAAACCCCCACAGATAAATAATGGTCACTTTGTGCTACGGAACAGTAAAAATCTTACTTAACGCACCTATAAATGTACAACTGCAACATACATTGTAATGTCATCTTCTACTATATGAATCCCTGGATGACATTTACACCTAATTAATGTCTTAGCTCGACTGTGATGGAGGAATGTTGCCCTCGATTTGTAGGCATGAGTCCTTGTTATAATCTCTTGGGCCTTTCATCATGTCTGATATGTTGTCATCAAAGCCAGGATCTAGCAGAGCCTGTCACCATGCTAAGTCTGACTTATGATTACCATATTGCCGATCCCCCTGTCAGAGTCACTAGCTGCCTTAGTTGTTATTCACGTAAAAGCAGGTTACCACATGCTTACACTATTAATCAGTGTGTGCAATAAAACTGTACATTTTGATTATCCGGGTCACATCCAGGATTCCACTGTTCCATGTACTTCTTCTTGTAAAGAACCTTGAGAGGAAATTGTATATTGTGAGAAAATATTTTCAGTATTCAGTAAGAACATGACTCCCTTTCTCCATCAACATTCACAAATGCTCTAAATCATACACCAGAGAAGGAATGTAGCCTATAATTCTTCTTGACAGAATTAAGACTTAAGACAGAATTAAGACAGAATTATGTTTCTTCAGGAGTTTGGGCTGATTTAATTGTTTATTTATTTTTTAATTAGCACCCAAGAGTATTGTCTGTGATCACTGCATCCATTAATTAAAAGAAGGTGTCAGAACAGGCGGGATCTTCTGTTTCTATACACTCATGATGTTGGGACATGGCAATACAGCAGCCCAGACAATAACCACTTTTTCTTATATGGCCATGATGAAGAGTGATGATCACATTATCAGTATACATTTATTCTTTCTCCATTACATTTACTATGTATTGGTACATTTAAAAAGGTTTTAACTGTCTCGGGCAAGTGATTAATTTCTGAGTGTTTGTGTCTCAAGAGGGAGCTGGCCAGTGCAGCAGTCTTCCATCACGCCAGCAGGAAATGGCTGCCTCACAGAAAAGACCCTCTCAAGTCATTTTTATTGTATGTAAGTAAAATACTCTAATCCTTCAGGCATGTGGCTCCTTCAGTACTCTCGAAGAATATGGCAAGTCTTAGACCAGGAGATGCAGTGGGCCATGGGCAGCCATGGCAGCACAGTCAGGGCTTGCTGCTGTCCCCTCCCTCATCAGCATCTGCTAAGCTGCCAGAGGACTAGTCAAGCCTTTAACACCGCCTACAAAACTGTCAAAGCCAACATGTTTGGCATAGTAAACTCTCCTTTAAGTAAGTGATGGCCAACCCATTATGAGCACCGTTAAAAACAAGCTCTATCTTTCTTTCTCACACCCTTCTCTTTCTCTTTTGTCTCACACTCTCTCCCTTGCACTCTCTATAAAAAGGTCTATGAGGAAGTTATTAAAACCCACTATTGGGAGAAGGTTAAAATATGGGGGTTAGACCAAACCTGTCCCTCCCACAGGCTTTACAAGTATAGGAAACAATACACTGTTGTCAGACTCAAGGATCTTTTAGTACGCCACTGTGCAATCTTGGGCTCTGTAGGGCTTGCAGGAAGCTGTGGGTTGGCAATTAGCTGGATAACTAAATACCTATTAACCCCACTGTTTTTTGCTGTTACTTGCTAATATTAGACCCTCTAATTGGACTCCTTAGGTTTGCCTACATGGTCTAATTCTGTCTGTTCCATAGAATGTTAGAAAGCACTTTGGTGTAGAGAGCCATGTACCAAAGTACCATGATGAATTATGAGCAAGCTTTGCAGGGGACTAATTTAATTCTCTGTATATTCTAATAGACACATTCAAATAGAGTGCTTTCTTTTTCTTTCATACAAAATATTCATTTTCTCTGTAAGTATGTACTACATGTACCATGAAATTCTTTAACTCTGCGAAGACAAATTCCTCAACATTGTTGTACTCAACCATCTAAATAGTTTCCCTCCTGTTGTATATTGCAGGTTGGTTGTAGAAGAATTGCATGTGACCGTGCAGCACTTAGACACTGCCTCCCATAGACAATGCAAATGAGGTAGGATTGATCTTTTCTTTGAACTGCTCTACTTGCTAAACATTAGTTGTTGACGTTTTTCATTGTCTTGGAGGTGAGACACAGCAAGCCCTCAAAGGCTGCTCACATTGACAAATACAAATTATGGGAATGACATGGGCGATGGAATGGCAGGGTGTGTGGGAAGTAGATGAAGGGGGAATATGGAGAGAAGGAGGAGGGCAGAATGACTAGAACATCGATTCCCATGATGCATTACTTAGCTGCATCCCCTGTGGCGCAGCTGTTTGTTATCTGTCAGGGTCACAGCACCATCTAACTGCTGGGGAACAAGCTATGCTAACTAGCCCTCCCTGTACACATACATATTCACATTGGAGAAATGAAGATAAGCAGCCCACCCTACTGTCACACATACACACACAGAGGCAAGCAATGCTAACTGCTCCAGCCTAAACTTACACATATACAGCACACATAGGGGCAAGCAATGCAAACCACTCCCGCTTAAGTCCCAAAGCAGCAAGCAATACAAAATAGCCTTTCCTATACTCACAAACACGTAGGTGCAATCAATAATAAATACCCCTCCATAAACACTCACACATACAGATAGGGGCCATCTCCTGACCCACACACAAACATAAATATTCACTCGATTCTAACTAGAATCAGAGAGCAACAAGAGTGCCATGTCCACTCTTGTTTGTTCCATTGTGTGTGTGTGTGTGTGTGTGCTCCCACTGTGTGTGGATGGAGGGTCATGGAGGCTGAGGAGAAATGAGATTCCCTCTGGGCAGGTGTTAACAAGCCCCAGGTACAGCCTTCAGAGCACCATTTCCAATCTAGGAAACAACTCTCACAGAGACTCTGGGCAGGGGACCTGAGGATTACGCTCTAGTCCGATTAACATGAAAGGATGAGAGGTGCATATCTATGGCATGCAGATCTGTAACCTCTTGGCCTCTCTCATTTCAGTTTCCCACTTCTGCTGGCCTTCATTTAGACTCAAGGGAATGGAGAGGAAAGAGACGGTAGATGGGGAACCTATGGACATTCATCTTTTTTACAGCAGCTATGTTGCGTGTCTACATGCAGCCCTGTTTCAGCCAGGATATCAGATTTCATTATGCAGTGTTGCAGCTAGGTTGTAGCCACAGATTTAATCAAGCATCTAATCATACTATTGCCACTAATGAGAAATGGCAGTGCACTCTGTGATCAATACACATGTCACAAAAGCACTTGTATCTAGTATGCAATCACACAGATGGAGAAATCTGTGAATTTAACATGGCTACACTAGTAGTGTAGTCAGCGTAATCTATAATGTGTAATATATAAAAACACCACAAATCTGTACTGGAACTATAATTAGATTAATTAGCTCATTAATTAAGGGCAGGATGATTGAGGCAATGCCTGGGTAATGTGAACGTCTGCAGTGCTGACACATGATTTTAAGTCCCTCATAAATCTTTACATTTAGATACAAGAGAGATATTACAGGGTGCTGCACAGGTCGACCCACAGCAATATCTGGCTAACACATGATTGATGAGTTTAGATAGAAAGCAAAACCTGGAGGAGGAGGGGTTGTTGGAGCAATGGGGCTGACTTTCATCTATCTATCTATCTATCTATCTATCTATCTATCTATCTATCTATCTATCTATCTATCTTTCTATCTTTCTATCTATCTATCTATCTATCTATCTATCGATCGTTGTTCAACATGACACCAGGATGCAATGGCCTGAAGAGATATTAGAATACACATGTTCTTGGAGTCTGTGGGGTAAGACCAATTTATCCTAAACCAAATGGAAAGGGGCCGCAGCACAAAAAATTTGAAGACCTCAGCCACCTGAATGTCTTTGTCACTGCAGAGTTTGATCTTTTAATCTGTAGCACTTCCCTTTCCAAAGGAAAGACACATTTGTGCAATCTGTCCCAATATCCCAGAGGTGGAGCAATTGGGATCATTACACTGAAGAAATGTATACGTGAAAGTATACATTTCTGTGCAATGCACAGAAATTGTGCAATGCACAGAAATTGTGCAATGCTTGCAATGCCTGGTGTGCAGTGCCGTCTAATAATTTTAATCAGGGATATGCAAGCCTGAAAGGAGTTTGGCAGTAATACCCATCTTCCAAGGTCAGACTCCACTTGCCTCAGGACTGTATTGTAGTTTTTAGAGAACATGGTTTGGACAGAGGGCTAAATGTCCTAAGAATTTATAATGAGAAACAAGAGGAATATTGAATGAAGACCCTTCCATAGCAGAGTTCAAAGGCATCAGTGCAGACTTTGAGCAGTTAACCTTATAGCTGAAATTGCACCAAAGTCAGAGAAAATGGATAGCAGATGAGGAATTGATTGAGCAGGATTATCTAAATAATGAATACATTGCCAGCATACAGAGATATAACTATATATAAGTAATAGGCATACGATTTACAGACTGATGGACAGCTTGAGTTAATGGCTCCAAAGTGAGAACAAAAAGCATGGGAGCCAAAGAACATCCTTGTCTTGTTCCTTTCCCTATGTTAAATTGAGAGAACTTACTGCCAGTTAGAACCATGGCATATAGGTCACAATACAAGACCATGATCATATTTATGAATATGACCCCAAACCCACATTTATGCAACAGACAAAAAAATACTGCCATTCCAGGTGATCCTTTTCCACATCCAACAAGCACAAGGAGATTTAACTGTGTGGGCAGCATATTGGATGTGAAGAAGAGGCTAATTTTGTTTTGATGAAGCCCATCTGATCATGATCGAGTAATGGACACGTTAAAGAGCCCTAGGTGTCGCGATAGCACCTTCGCAAACAGGTTGACAACTGCATTCAGTAGAGAAAAAGGCTATATATGCTATATAAATATAGGGTATAATTGCAGTATTCGCATTACCTGAAAAAGCACCTCAACTCTGGCCAGAATTTGAGGTACAGATGAGGAGGAATCCCATCAAGTCCTGGTGATCTGCCTTGATACATACTCTCTATTGCTCAGTTACCCAAGAGTAATGGAAGAATCCAGAGAGCCAATAGACTCTGCTGGAAGAGTGGGTAGTGTCAAATCTGTGAGGAACTTATTGGTTTTATTTGTATCCAACCGGATAGAGGAGGCGTAGAGATTAGAGTCAGCAAAGATGGTGTTGATTTGGGAAGGGTCAGAAATAATTACCTCCGCCAACGGAGTTGGACTGGGGTTATGCTTTCACCCCGTTCCGTCTGTCTGTTTGTTGGCACGATAACTGCAAAAGTTGTGAATGGATTTGCATGAAACTTTGTGGAAAGTTTGGTCATGGGGCAAAGAATTACTGATTCACTTTTTACGCCAATTGGCCAAAGGGGGGCATGGCGGTGGGCGTGGCTTCTCAGAAAAAGGCATACTTCCAAATGGATTCACGTAACACCATCAAACTTTGTGTGCCTATCAGTAGACAGAAGAAGAAGCAAACCCTCCATTATTGGCCCAATCAAATGACATGGGGGCACTGGAGAGCTCATTTCCAGTTTAGACATAATGACCCTGCCAAAACTTGGAAAAGTGGTAGAAGGGCAGCTCTAATGGAAACCGAACAGATATAGAGCTGATTGGCCACATGGTGTTGTGATAATCAGCTAAAATGCTTACAAATGGCTAGAATTTGAACAGGCAGATCTCATATCCCATTTCAGGTCCAGCCATGAAAATGTGAAACAAGTTGGTAATGGGGCATGAAAGAAATTATTAACTTTTGGGGAAGATCTGACATGTGGAACTAGCATATATTGACAATTGCATAGCGTATGTGCTCTGAGTGCTATCTAGTTCCATGTGGTGATTCAACAGTAGAGATGTGAGCAAAACTCTCATTGCTTTGAATTTTCCAAGCTAAAAGATGGCTACGGCAAGGCCCATAAAATAATAATTTTGTTGAGTCCTATGAATGAGAAATTCTACTTTGTTATTTACCAAAACAATTAAATTCCTTCATTATGAGATCACGATCTCTGTGATCTTTTAATGAATGATCTCATGCTGTTCTCAAGGGGAGAAAATTTAGACTCCAGCTCAGTAATTCTTTGTAAATGAGATAAACAAGTTCCATCTTAATCTGTGCCACAAAATCCTGATTGTGCAGAAGGGAAGTGTTAAGTGGCATCACACCGCTCTAGTTCTTTCATGTGAGAAGGAGAGTTTACAATATATCACCTTATCTGACAATGGCTGACAATGGCATTATGATATATTCTCATGCTCTCACTGACTCACTCAAGTCTTTAGAAATAAAAAAATATAATTAATTCTGGAAAAGTATTTGTGTCTGGATGAATAAAAGGAGAAGTCCTTTAGTGTGAGGTTCAAGGACCTCCAAACGTCAAACATTGCTAAATCATCTGCCCAGTTCTGTAGAGCTGGGCTTGACTTCCACTGTTGTGATCCCTCTCCTGCTCCCATTCTGTCTCAAATGTGTTCCCATACAGCATTAAAGTCACCCCCAATAATTAATTTAAAGTCTGGCAAGTCAAGCATGGATTTTGTGAGGTGAGCAAAAAATGTGTAAGTAATGTGTTACGTGCATACAGACAGAAAGGAAATCTTGGTATTAGAAATAAAGCTTCTAACATGGACAATTCTGCCTTCTTTGTCCCATCGAAACCCAATTAGCAAATTATAGCATATATTCTTTTTTCCAATAATAAGCAGTAAGCAGTCCACTTGATTTTGATTTAAATGAGCTACCAGCAAGAACATGGTAGTGTTGATCTCTGATATTGTCTTTCTGCAACAAGCAGGATTCTTGTATCAAGGCTATGTCATTTTTTCCCATTTTGAGCAGTTCTAAGCACCCTGTACATTTTGTGAGAGAGTTAAGGGCCCGTGCTCTCCAGGACAATGTAGACATATATTACGCAAACCCACATGACAACATAAACATATACAGAACATCCCCCATCCAAGAAGAAAAGGTTGGGCATGAAACGGAACATGCTCCCATCCCTCAATAAACGGTTTGTGAGCATTATGACCATAAGTGAGCAGCATCCTTGCTCTCCCCCATAAGTGTAATTTAACAACAAATTAAATATAAAGAAAATAAAAGAACCAGAAAAGATAGAAAAATCATTACAGCCTTATGTGCACGGCATTGTCTGGGGTCTCACTAGAATCTAACAAAAAGACTAATTTTTTATCGAAAGAAAAATCATATAAATTGAAAAAGAAAAGTTACTGCAGGTGGGAATGCTTCTTAATTACATCAACAACATGGTTATCCAGGCAATGAGTATGATTGATACCAGGATGTTATCAACTGGGAGGGAAGCAGAAGAGAGTGAGGGACCGCTGCCTATAGTGCCACTGTAGAGAACAGGAGAATTGATAATGTTTCAGTGATGAATGATAGTGCCGACACACCTGCGGCTCCTGTTAAGGAACAAGGAGAGGGCTGCTGATCTAAATCATTGATGGCTTCACTGATGGCTCACGCTGAGGTCCTACAGATAAGAGGAACAAGTTCGTAACACAGAGCACGTTTTGTATTAAAGTGGTCACTGTAACAAGGTGGGAGCAGGTGTGGGGCTCGCTTCGCTGCTCAGACTGCTGTAATACTGACTGTAACAGACAACATCCTTAGAGGACAAGGAGAGGACACTTGTTCTGTGGCTACAAGTATTGCGTCTCAACACCTCATACACTGGTAGGACAAGGACAGGTGGAGGGCAGTTCTTCAGACATGGACCACCTAAGATGTTTTTCTTTCTGTCTGAATGCTCATAGTGATTACATGCTGAATGATTATTTGTTATATTACTTTATTTGTTATTATTATGAGTAATATCACCAGGCACGGCGCTAGGATTTTTTCTCTCCCGGTGCTAAGGGGGAGCTTGACCAATACGTGGGGGTGCTAAGAAAATAGTCGATTTTCATGACTTCAGAGTTACTTTATAAGGAAGTTCTCGCTTTTTCAATAAAAGCAGATATGGCACACAGCACATTCGATATAAATGTAGTTTTTAATTGAATTTGACCAAAGAATATTCAACAAAATAGCTATAAGCCTAATACAAGTGACCACAAGGCAATGACAAAAAACGTCTTTCACGTGCAAAGGTGAAGAACTGCCCTGGTGCTCCCTCACGTCGTGGCTCACAAGTTTCTCTCTCCGACTCATCTTTCTTATCTCCCTCTTCTTCTTTGGCCCCCACGGAGACAGGGTCTGGGTCTGGATTTTCATTTTCTACCCACACTCAGCTCTTGATCAGAAAACGGTCCATCGCAACAGGGCGAGATGGGCGACTAGCTAGCTAGAAGTTAGCTCACATAACGTACGAGCACACACACCAGACCCCCCCCCCCCCCCCCCCCCCCCCCCCCCCCACACACACACACACACACACACACACACGTCATAGGGTACACGCGCGGCACGAGCATGCAGCCAGGGATCGGATTGGGGACAGAATGGCTGGTTATTAACTTTTACTTTTACAATTTTTTACAAAAATGTAAAAAATACTAAAATGCTTGAGGGGGCTTAACTGGGGCTACGCAGATTTGTGACGTGGCTATAGCACCCCCTAGCCCCGGTGTAGCGGCGTGCCTGAATATCACGTTTATTCTATGTCTTCCACTGCCACCTGTGTATTTGAAGTCCTGTTGTTCCATGGACAATGTGTGTCATTGTTATGTTATTATGTTAACATGTGCTATGTTATTATGTAAGTTCTTGATATGCCTCTGCAAAATCAATTCTTCCTTTCAAGAATGGAATTTCAAGAAAAAGTCCTGTAAATTCATTATACTTCACCAGTAAAGTGATTCTGATTCTGGCTTTGATGGTTGGTCTGCCATTTGCTTCTGGATCAGGAACAGGTTTTAATGTAAGGGACGCCTCTTTGTGTTAGGGAGATGAGAAAATCAGATGGGGTTGAGGTCTATAAAAAGTTCCTCTTGTAGGACATGAATGGGTAACCTGGTAACTACAGGAGACTAGCATATAGATCGATGGAGAGATAGACAAACTGACAGCATTTATGATGATGATGAGAATAAGAATAATGGTTCTCCACCTGGGTGTGTGGACCTGTAAACTGTCCCACACACAAACACACTCCTGCTCCTCCTGGTCTTGTGTGCAGTATCTCCTACAGTAGGTGGTGAGTTAAAGGATGACACTGAGGAAGCAGAAAGGATTACACACCATACATTAAAACTGAGAACCGGGTAATACACACAGGTCCCAGAAGCACATGTATAACAATCCCATAGTGGAAAGTGTATTTAAAGGAGTTTTTAAGTGGAGGCTATTATGGTAAGAGGAGCAAAGTACTTCATATACTCCAAAGGTTGAACAAATACTTACATGGCATTTCTCTAACCCTGCTGCCTCCCTCTTTTACTCATTGTAGCTCTCATTTTTTTATGACATAGGTGTTCAGTATGAATAGTGCAGTTTTTCTGACTGCTGATATAACAGGTGGTTTGCACATCCTAGCATCAACTGTCCTAGACCAATAGATCCTGATTTATTCCCTGCTGCCCACAATATTCTTTTAGCACACTCACCATGTAACATTGATGCACTATCGCCTATCTGTTAAAATCATTGATTTTACTGTCCAAAGTGATATTGACAATTCCTATTAGTTTAAATGACTAATGTCTCGAAACAAAGTAATGACAAAATGCCATTGGCAACATTATCCCCAGTCAAGTTGATGTACAGTGGCAGACTAATTAGGGTTTGCCATGTTAAAACTTCCCAGGCTTGACAGATGTAGGACTTGCATTTATCAAAAATGTATTTCTCTGTTGAATACTTTTTTTTAAATGCCTAGCGGTGCTTCCATGGATGATATAAAAAATGCATTTTAAGTACCTCAAACAGACTCTTTTAGATAAGGACAATATCTTTCTCTATTCACTGCTGCACATGACTGAAAGTGAATAGAGAGAGAGAGCTTGCTCAGGATGAAAAAAATGTGACAAAGAAGTGAAGAAATTAAGATTTCTGAGAATATGACTTGATATTGTCTCTGAAGATCTAAACAGTGTAGGAGCAGCCTTTTGAAACTTCCCCTGTGTCCTCATAAAAAAAACTATGTTTTTTATCTGCTTTGAACTGGATGGCATTGATATGAAAGGTATTTTATGCCACAACGTTTGGTCAAAGAGGCTTTCCAACCATGCTGATAATACCTAACTTCGGGTAGCTGTGCTTTCTGAAAAATGAAACTGGTTGCTATGCTACCTCTTAAGGTCAGAAAAGATAGAGGCTTGTGAGGAATCTTCATGGATCTATCATATTTTTTATTCTTATGTACAATATTTACTGCCACTACTTTTATTAGTACTTCTACTACTACTACTACAGTTCAGGACACCTGGGGCCAGATGTATAAATTATGCATATGTACAAAAACAATGCATACGCTACTTTCCACACAGAAATTGGTATTTATAAAAAATAATGTGCGTACCTCCACGCCTTTACACCATGTGTAGACAGGCCCATTGGTAGACTGTGTCTGCAGAGACCCTGCCTTCTGTCTGGATTTTTTTATTTCTGAATGTTTGGGACATTTCTGGGCATCTCTGATACAGAGTGACTGGAGTTCTGGTCAGAGCGAGTGTGTGTCGTGAGCTGGCAGCTAGCTACCATTGTTAGCGTAGCTACTTTGTAGTAGAAAAGCTGACAGCTAAGCTAACCAGCACCTACCTGTCCAACAGAAAACAAGCCAACTCCGTGTCACTCTTCATCCCCATCCTCTCCTTCAATACTCACCAACAGGTGAAAACCAACATCAGATTCACTCTGTTTTGGAACGTACCTTGTCTGCTTGGTGTTTCGCCTTGCTGTATGTTTTTTTTACTGCTTTTTTTTAACCATTCTGGCAACCGCAGGGAGGAGGGGTCAACTTTGAAAGTTGAGATTACAAGCCACAACCAGCAAAATTCTACTCAGTATGCCTTTAAACGGATTGTTAGTCTTGAATCTATACAGCGTTTTGTAGGCTACATCTGACCCCTGGCCTTGCTGCGGTGGAATCCTTATCATTTGTAAATTTGTTGTGCAAATTTAGGGGCAGCCATGTTCAGGATCCCCCCTTCATACACCTGTACATTCATTAGTAGGCAGTAGCACAACAGCACCATATAAACACCATAGACCTCCTTGACAGTTGAACACTAATGCCATACACACACACTGTTTCACCTCTGGAGCCGCCATGTCTGGGTAACATGCACTATGTGAATTCAGACTTGGGGGCAACTCCAGGGACCTCATTTATAAAACTGTGCATATAGAACCACACTAAAAGATTATGTACGTGCAAAAGAGGAAAGGTGCATATGGCAAAATATAATCTGATTTATAAAGCCAGGTTTCCCATCAACTTGTAATTTTGCGCACGTGAAGAAGCCTTCATGAATATTAATTTGCATGTAAATGTACTTGTCATTCCATTCTCTATGTGAGAAAATGGCAAAGTTGGAGAGTAAAACTGAAAAGACAACTTTAAGTGTAAAACTGAAGTGCTTGTTGGGAGGTCAAGGCGAGGCCAGAGGAATTGTTTCATGGCCTTTTTTGGCTATTACCAAACAAGTTGAGTGGCAACATTTCACAGCAGCAGTTAATGCTGCCAGCTCTGACAGCCGGACCCTTTATATAAAATAAATAAATGAAAATAAATTGTATATAAAGATTGACACCAAGAAGCACATTGCTGAGCATTGACAAAGTGTCGGTACCACCAGTGGGCCAAGGGGAAACCAGAGCTCTCTCCTCTTGACGGACGTCTCTCACCTCAATACGACCGGTGGTGAAGACATGGCAGTAGTAGATGTCTTCAGCCTCTCCGTGCACCACAAAATCAGCCATAATGCATCATTATGCACCATAACTGCAAGCCCCTTTATAATCTTGTGACATTTAATCCAATTGCTTAAGGAGTAACTAAACCCCAAACACAAATTTGTGTAAAGCCTGACATCTAATGGTAATTAGCATGCTTCTCTAATTGCCAGCTGCTATTGGCTGGTCTTTGGTGCCAGATGATGTCACCACCTGTTGTTCTCTATAGAAGGTGACATCTCTTGGCACCAAAGATCAGCCAATAGCAGATGGCAATTTCAGTTCAGTAGCATGCTTTTTGCCATTAGATGTCATTGGGACAATTTATGAGCCCATAATGAAAGTTTATCGCAAATAGGGAAATGCTTTTTGGGAAAAATAGATGGCATTTAAGCCTGTCACATACTCTACATAAGCAACGCATGCAACAACGCAAAGGGCAACACATGGGGCATTTCTCATGTTTTTGTGTAGCAAAATGTGTAGTCCAAAATTTGTAATGCGACGCTAATGCCTGCTGCAATATCATGTGGCTCAGGTAGGGACGCTAAATGAAAAATACTGCTTAACGAACAACTACCAAAACAACTACCAAACAACTAACGAACAACTACTAAACAAATGAAAATAGTGATGTGGTCAGTACAGACACTGGCTAATCTGGCGCGCATACCATCCTCTTTTCAACTTTTTCTTTTGGCAGCGATGGAGAATGTATAAAAGTATACATTCCTCTGCAGTTGCCATTTCTAACATCCTTATGTCAGTGCTCCAGATAATATAATACTTCCATGCTCCAGACTAGTGGCTTTGCTAAATGACTAAATGACCTCGGACAGGGCTCTAGGAAGCTGCTGATCGTGTGGGTACTATGTAAGCAGACAACTTCTGTAGGTCGAGAACTTGCATTAGCGTATGCCAGTCTTGCATGGAATATGTAATGGGCCTTAGACTATAAAGCTGCAAATAAATGATTAAGGACCGGATGTTCCTCTGGGATATGATTAGTAGAAGCCTGTGTAATTTGATATGGAGCATAAAGAATTGATTGAAAGTGCCATTAAAACATTTTACTTTATTTCAATGCTTTGCCATCTGTGTCACCATTTCTCAGTGTGTCCAAAAGGTGCATATGCATGGGTCAAAGCAAACATGACATCCTGGGTTCAAATCTGGCTCAGAACCTTTATTACATGTCATTACATGTTAGAGGGTCTCCCTCACTACTACTACTACTACTATAGCTACTGCTACTACTACTACTACTACTACTACTACTACTACTACTATAGCTACTGCTACTACTACTACTACTACTACTACTACTACTACTGCTGCTGCTACTACTACTACTGCTACTACTTCTACTGCTGCTACAGACATAAGGGTTAAAAACATACATAAGATTAGAACATACATAAGATTAGAAGCCGAAAAAACATACAAACACAGAGGGTCACATGTCAGGAGAAGCTCTGACAACATAGCACCTTCACCAGTTCTCTTCACCAGCTCAATCACTGTAAAGAACACATTCTCAGGTATTATTGCTATAGTATGCATTATTAAATATGCACCTATTTAAATTACATTACATTATTATCCTAGTTGAGTAAAAGGTATATATATTTTTATTTTTATTTAGTCACCTTTTATCTTTCCCTTTTTGTAAAGCACTTTGTAATTACAGTTTTGAAAGGTGCTATATAAATAAAGTTTTACTTACCTGTTATTCAACAGTTTAATTTTTATTCTTTAACTTTCTGTGTCACTCAGTACATCCAATTCTAGCACAGAGACACAGACACACACACACACACACACACACACACACACACACACACACACATATACGCATACAAACACATACACAACCCAAAGTAGATAAGACAAAGAGATTAATTAATGTCATATTGGTTTTTAAATACCGCAATGTTAACTTGACTAATGGGAATGCCTATTAAGTAGTGCTGACAGTGTGGATGCAGGATGCATTAGGTATGCATTATGTAATTAACAATTACAAACAGTGTCTACCAAACAACAGCCCACACACCCAGACAAACACATTCACATCACTCCTCCATGACACCACATGACATAATTAGATGACATATAGAAAGATAATATTTTCAATTGACAAATATTCATTTATCTTCACTGTTTTAACACTTTAACCCTGACAACTGACCCCACCCTACAACCAATGTTAAAATGCTTGTATTACAATAGCAGCCAAGAGACTCAATTCAGTTCACATCCACACTGTGCAATGGCTTTTGCTATAATTGCACAATCTGACCACAGAAAATGAACTAAATGTCCCTGGGGAATAGTCTGAAGATGCTACGACACTTTAGGTGAAATGTGCACAGCAGCCTGTATAATTGATTGTTTTAACCTTCTGTAAATGTAAAATTGAGCGTTATAACCCTCTTTTGCCAGTAGACACAACGTTCAAACGTTAGTATTAGCATAATGTTGTGGTTAAGGCGAGTCTGACTGGGACTAGATGTAGTAAAGCTGTGATGTCAACCTTCTGCTCTGATAACTTAATGCTGCATTAGTCTGGAACAGAAAATATAACATCTTTTTCATGTCTCTCTCCTCAAGACCAATGATGAATGACTGTGGAACTTTATCTGAGTTAGAAATGCAACGAGCAAAGGAAGTGTGTGTGTGTGTGTGCGTGCGCGTGTGTCTGTGTCTGTGTCTGTGTCTGTGTCTGTGTGTCTGTGTCTGTGTGTCTGTGTCTGTGTGTTGATTGATATATTGATTGATCATAAAATGTTCCTACTTTATCTGGTGGATTTGAATATTACACAACATTAAAAGAAATATATAAAAAGAAAATGTTAATAGAAGCATAAAAGAGAGGGCTGATGGATTTGCAGTAAGAACATGCATTAACTGCCTGTGTATTCCCCATTGTAAATGATCTGAATTTTATGTAATCGTGATTATCTCTGCAGTTCAGCAAATTGTTTTGTGCTTTCCTGTGATGTTTTCTCATATATGGTGAAAATAGCAGTGTAATGAGGGGTACAAAATAGAGCAGCTCTTCATTTCAGAGACATATGCACTTTCTTCACTCCAAAGACCAAGCTTCTGCTGATATATGTATATTTAATTGGGTGTCAGTTCACTTCTTAAACATTCCCCAGTACATTCTGGGGTTCCCGGCCTTTAATGGCGCAAACAGCACCAGTTGGATTGAACTATATTGGAAAATAATGATATATCTGTTAGTGTTTACACACAAAAACTTTATTTGAAATGGAGATGCAGTAGTTTCAGCAGTACAGCAACTGTTTAAGCTTCGTTTGTTCTGGCTGCCTCATGCCCATGCACACATTATGCATTTCTTTGCAGTCAAGTCATGTGGCTGTGGTGTAATAAAGGAGAGCTGTGAATCATTAGCGGCAGTGAGGTAAGGTTAAGGAGACTGTCTATCAAAGTATTCTCAGAAGAGTTGAGGTGCTTGCATGTGTGTGCATGCATGTGGGTGGGCAGCTATGTGTATGCGTGCGTCTGCATTATGATTCAAGATTTAAATGGCTAATTCACCTTGATGTTGTGGAGGCAGAGTTATGGCGGTTCTCAACGGCAACAACAATAAGGTACTTTTTAATTCCTATTGGAACATTCTCTCTTTGCTCGCCACTCTCCACAGCGAGGTCTGAGTGCATGGTCATCTACAGATTAGTCCCGCTAGAATGGGTGAGGAGTCAGAGTCTCGTCCAAGGACATTTGAGCAGGGCGGATGATTTCCAGTGCAGCGGCTCGAACGTGGGTTCCTCAGCTGAAGGAGTGTCTGCCCTAACCTTCAAATTAATAAAATAAAATGCATTTGTTTGTTGTTAAGGTCAATTAGGCCTACCGCAGATTTTATCCTTTAATTGGCTTCAGGCTGCCTTTCTCTTCATTTATTTTAAATGAGCATTTTCCAATGTTTATTTAACCTTGGGCGTGACAAGAGATAAAAATCATCCTTGTCAGCAAATCATATCCAGGGACCAACCAGGAGACAGAAAGCAACCACAGCTATGGAGTTTCAAATTGTTTGACCCTGGAAAAGACAAAAAGCTTTATTTCAATAGAAATATTTTGATCATGGCTATATGACTCCATCTTCCAATAGAGATACACACTCTGAACTGCAGTACTCTCTCATCACTCAGCTACAACTATATTACAGTTATTACTATAACTATTATTATTATTATTATCATTGTTATTAATAATTAGTGTCTCTGGTAGTAGTAGCTGTAGCAGTAGTAGTAGTAATAGTAGTAGGCTGTAGCAGGCCTAGTAGATAGATATTTTTTATATGTCACTCCTCAACATACAGATCATACAGCATTAGAAAGTGCATTAGATACAGAATGCATTAGATAGCATGGCATTGCAAATAGTACAGTAAACACATTAACCCACAAACCACTCATTAACCACTCACTCAAATCCATCAGCCCTCTTCATGCTTCTGGGAAAAGATACATTTACTTAATTCTAACACACACACACACACACACACACACGCACGCACGCACGCACGCACGCACGCACGCACGCACGCACACACTCACTCACAGACAGAGATTCCTCGAATTAGTACATACATTTTCACTTTCGTACTTCCTGTTCCTCAATAAGGGCTTTATTTTGAAAGGAATGACCGGAAGTCTCATGTTTTATTCAGGTTGGTTTGACACTGGTCTGTGCTGCTCGGTACAAAAACCACACGGAGCTGCATTCACTTTCCAGTGGTGGAGAAGAGACGGTAAAGCGGAGAGCTCGCCCTCCTCGCTCCAGGGATTTAGGATACCTTTGATGGACTTGACACAGGACGAGCACTCGCGTTTTTTGATCCAAACATGACTACTTAGGTGTCAGTTACAGCGCTGTTTTGCGTAAACTAAACTGTTGTCTAAATCTTAAATGTCTTCACCTGCATCGATTTCGTGTGTAATGTGTTTTATGTGCTTGCGCTCAACAGTGAGGTAGACTTTATGCCTAATATTTTACTGCAAATGCGAGAGAGAGTGCGGAGCGGTGATTTATCCCGTGGAGGTCGGTGTTTGAGCCCCGCAGGATCAGCCTGTCATAGGGCATCATGATTTGTCTGGTTTCCCACAAGTGGATGAGGAATATTTCTCCGGAGATGCTGCTGTTGCCGATGTTGTGGTTTTTACCTCTGGCTGGAGCGGCTCCCTCTCTGACTACCGAGCAGCTGGACACGGGGGTGGTAAGTTTCTCTACCTTTTCTACCCATTATTGGACACGGGGCTGCTGAGTTTCTCCACATATTATACTCTCTGGACACGGGGGCTGCTAAGTTTTTCCTACTTATTACCACTGTTGGACGTGAGGGTGGTGTGTTGTTCTACCTTTTCTTCCCACTCTTTGACCTGGGGGTGGTGAGTTTTTCTACCTTTTCTGCTTACTCTTGGACATGGAGGAGGGAAGAGCTGTCTTCTCGTCTTCTCTATCGACACTTGCTCTGAATTTTAACAACTCGCCGCAGTCCAAGGCAGTTTGGACACGATGATAAATGAAATATTGAGCTGTCCTATTCTCCAGAACAAGAGCCAAGATCACTTTATTTATCAAGTGACCCTGCAATAAATACATGCATAGGAATGTGTCTTGGTGCCATTTAGACAACTTCCACTGTAGGCGATAGTGCTAAAAGGCACAGCAGGACCTCAGTTACAGTGCGGAGGGACGGTGCAAGGCAGCAGACAGACAGATGAGGGCTTTCTCAGTCATGGCTCCATGAAAATACCGTGACTGCTCCATGTTGGACACCCGATGCCAAGTTGAAACAATTGCTCTGTTTAAAATAGCGGATCATACATGAGATACGGTGGGGTCGAGCAGCAGTCTGAGAAAATACTGTTGGAAAGAATGAATCGATGTGAAAAAGAACTACAGTCATCCTACAATTAATTTTAGGAGGATGCTTTACAAATATCACGGCAGATCTATAAGCCCTAAATAATAATACAGCGAATTAAATTCTTATCCGATATTTTAATATAACCATTGTGCATGACCAAGAGTGATGAAGGAAAGCTTATGAGCCTTTTTAAATCCCACACATTGTAAATTAGGCTACACCAACATCAGGCTGGACCCACACCTATACTTCATCCATATTCAAAGATGAAGAGGGAGAGAGATGAAGTAAAGATTGAGGAGCAGAGCACCTGCAATATATATATATATATATATATATATATATATATATATATATATATATATATATTTATATATATATATATCTATATATGTATATATATATAAATACATAACATAACACAAACATATAAAATCAATAGAAATGTGCTAATCTAAGAACAATAATTCTTCAGACATCCTAATTAATTGTTTACTTTAATGGGTATGACAGAAAATAAAATGTCTTTGAAAAACTTTTGGTACTTGGTACCAAAACAGATTCACTCTTCAAGGCAATTACAGCTGCTCATCCCAACTTCTGTCTCTGTCTTTGTCTTCGCTCTCTCTTTCTCTCTCACCTGTCAAACTTTCCTTAGTTTCTGATACAGAAACTTGGGGATGAACTTTCCTTTTCTTTTACTCGTTAACAAAGCCTAGAACAAGGACACAAAAATAGATCAGTTTCTATTTTTTTCCCTTGTCTTATTGCTTTAAGTTTCTCTTCCGCCATGTATTGCTCTATGTCTCTTTTTTGACTTGTCACTTTCTGACACATCTAACACAGCAGACACTCTAATTGCCAGGGTATAACTGTATGGGCCATCACTTTTAATCTAGCTAAGACTGTGTGTGTGTGTGTGTGTGTGTGTGAGAGAGAGAGAGAGAGAGAGAGAGAGAGAGAGAGAGAATTTGAAGTTAAAAGTTATCTTTATTGAAGTAGCTTCCTTTGATACAAAGCAACATATGTACGCTACATAAAACTGTCCAGAAACAATTAAAAACAAGCGAATAGTAAACATGTTGTCCCCCACCAGTGATGTAGTTCCACCCTTGGGTCAGTCAGTGATTGCTGAGTGTACTTGAAATATGAGTGAAATTGCATTTTCATATGGGACAATGAAAGGACAGATTAACCATATATTTCTATTGCCTACTCTCCTCAGAATTAGGCTTACAAGTTATATCTTGAAATGTAGTAACTGTAATTGTCCTGTTTTTACTCAGCACAGTACGAAATATAAGAACTACAATACGCAATAAATACAATCCGTACATTACACAATGTACACTACAATACAATTTATAATACAATATACAATATAACATACAACACCAGGAGCGTGAGTGTTATGAATAATATAAATGCTAAATGATAAGTGATATATGGTATTGCACGGTAGGTAAGTGGTAATATGATATAAGTAGTCAACACTGACGGCACAGTGGTAGTGCAGTGATGAGTGCAATAACAGTCCAACAGTCCAACATCTGTACAGTAACTACAGTGTCTTGTGGTTAGAGGTTTGCCCAAAAATTCTCATTGACTCTCACTTCAACACATCAACCCAGGCTGATGTCTAAAAAAGTAGGCCTTCTTGTGTGTGTCTTGTGGTTAGAGGTTTGCCCAAAAATTCTCCATTGACTCTCACTTCACATCAACCCAGTCTGATGTCTCCAAGTGTGTAGCGTGTGTAGACTATTATGTTACCTATGATAACTTTAACTGTATTGCTTTACCACTGAGTCCCCATTCATTGTCCCCCACATTGTATGATAACTTTAACTGTATGACCTGCTTTACCACTGAGTCCCCATTCATTGTCAATGCCGCCCCCTAGCGGCACAAAGTCAACATTACAGTGTGACTAACTAACGAACGAACTAACGAACGGAGACCGATCCATAGTCCCCCCTTTGGTGGGGGACAACAAAGAACATCACCTGCCTCTCCCCTATATTACAAAAATGTCCACTACTTCAAAAAAGGAATAAATCATCCTGGACAGAACGCAGCACGCCTCCCTCCTCCTCCTCTCAAGTGCCCGCAGTAAGCTTAAAAGCATCCAGGTTGTCTATCAGTCTGAAATACTCTGAGGTGGGGCGCCAGCGGCCCCCATCATCCGCACAGCATCTGCCTCTGAATTCAGTTCTCCCTGGTCTTCCAAATGGTCAGTCGGGCCATGCCTGACAGGACATTCATCAGGACCTGCACAGGCTTCTTCCTCGCTGTGTACCTTGGACCAAAAACAACCCAAACCCTGAAACCACCCATCAAATTGGCAGAATTGCCCTCCTATCCTTGGACTCTGGACAAATAGATGTGATAGGGATTCAGTCTCTAAACAGAGAGGACACCCCTCCCCAGTACTAATATCCAGGTGTGACAGATGTCTGTTTGTTGAACTATCTTCCATTTGAGGTCAGCTGTCCACTTTTCAGCGGATAGCTTGTACATGGACTACTAGCAGCCTTTTGCTGAAATGGCTGGACCAGCAAACTCAGTTCACCTCGACGCCTTCATCCCCGCCGGAAACCTTAATGCAAGTGTAATATGCCACTTTCTTTGCTACGGTCTGAAACTCACCTTGCTCTGGGGTTGTAAAAGGCAGGAACCGCCCCTCTTGAGACAACACTGTAACACCGAGATAGAATTTATAAAGAGGCATTGCTGACACTAATCAACTGAGGGGCTATAAGCTAAAAGCGGTATATAACCAGTCTGAAGGGTATTTATATCACAGTATTTCCGCAGGCTATTTCAAGTCTGGCATACCCCAACAGCAAGGTTCTCCGCACCAGCCACACCAATGAAACTTTAAACACAACAACACTTCTGCCATAATACTATTTCAGTAGTGCCCAGACAAACCATTGCAATCTACATCAGCAAATACATGTTATATGATATTTTAGATTGCATGTATTCAGTGTTAACTGTAACTTTCTAGGATAATAGCCAAGAATATCTGTGCTTAAAGGGAGCAGCACTGCAAACTCTTTTGTACTTTGGGAAATGTGCATATGAAGTCATGTTGGCATCAAGCGGCCAAAACCGTGGGTATATTTTTGAAGCCAATGTGAAAGTGGCAGCAGCCGCAGTTCTTCTAATGTCCGCTATGGGCCGTTTCCAAAAAGACTCCAAACCGGCCCAACTCCATGTAAATCAATGGGACCGTATGCAGCCAATAATTTTTTTCCACAAGAAGTTAAGGTCTCAGTAGCTAATTGACTTCTTACGTGTCTCCTTAAGGGGATTTTCAAAATAATTGTGTCATTAACAGGTTATAACGGATATAACACAGGGTTGTTTCGGGTTGTTTGCCTATAGTGATTGACAGGTCGCCTGTCCAGTGATCGACACGTCGCCCTTGCATCGCCGATTATGGGCCAATAGTAGGCGGTGCTGCGGCTCTGCAGACAACCCAACCTCCACTCCCCCCACCTTGGCTCCACCCTTTGCCTCGCTTTGGCTGCTCTGGCTCCAAAAAATGTCAACATGGCGGTGACCATAAACACAATCTCCAGGCTTCAAAACGGCCCTCACACTCACTACGTCCATTTTTTTTTACAGTCTATGGTTGGCATAGACACTAGCACATCTTCAAGAGCTTGCATTGGTCAGCAGTGAGCATTTAAAGGATAATTGGAAAGGAAAATAGTTTTTGCCATCATGATGGTTGATTATTGAGTGTGTTTCCCGGGAGTGCTGCTGTCCAGTACCATGCCAAAGCAATCTCCAGCAGTTGAATCCAACAAGCAATTAAAACACGTGATTTCAACACAATAACACTCACACTGCAGTTATTCCAACATTTAAGTTATAATAGTCCATTTGACACTTTTTAGCATTGCTCATACACTTTTTTGTTTACTTTGCTGGCTGCTGGTTTTATGCTGCGTTCAAGTCAAGTCAGAAGAAGCGGACAAATGGGCTTTCGTTGCTTCAGCTTTCTTTGTGTTTTACTCAAAAATCAATCATAAACAAACTACAGCAGATATTTCTCACTTTCCTTAGGTACGGTTGATTATATTAGTGTGAATATAACTGATAATTTTTCATTTTCAATACCTTGGACTGCTCGGTGGATTCGCTGCTATGTTTACTGCTTGGGTTCACACACTTCTGCAATTTGTGATGCCAGGTGGGAGATATCAGAGCCTGCAAAAAAAATCCCACACATCCTGCTTGTAATTACCACTAGGAGTTTCTCCCAGTTGGCAGTTTACTGTAAATATGATATGACATGAGCGCAGCTGCAGGTTGCAGTGTGAGTGTTACTGTGTTGAAATGATGTGTTTTAATTGAACACAATCAATCATCATGTTGGCAAAAACTAGGAAAATAAGGCGCAAGGTGAAAATAACTGGAATTATCCTTTAAGGGCACATGAATGTTTTCATCCTCTTGCCTCTTTCTTGTATCCGGTGTGTGCAGAAAAACATCTTCGAGTTCCTTTGGATGAAAAAACCTGCCAAAATTGTGAGCGATGCCAAACTGCATTGAGAAGCATCTATTAGGGCTGGCATGTAAACACAATTTTAAACCTATAGGCCTTACATCTATTTTACTAGTCTAGTTTTCACACCATTAACTGTCTGATTACTTAATATCAGCCATATTTTTAGAATAGCATGCCAAAACTATCAATAAAGTGTTTCTCAGAATGTGTCTCAGCAGCCTTGTGCAGTTTCACCTGGAATTCCTAAAAGTCAAAAAGAGTTGAGCAGTGACTCTGATTGACAGAACAGTGCAACTGGTGGATGAAAGTGGAAATTTAAATGACTGACTACCAACACTAGTTATTTTGTATAAACTGAGTGACACAATCCAGAAACTGAGGGCTTGCTTATCTTGTATAAAATATTTTTCATATTCTTTTTAGTTCCTGGGAAAAGGAGACTATCTTGCTAAAACTTTTTTGGTCGGCCCTATTTGATATTTCAGAGTTGTAGTGTAGTGTCAGTCCAGTCCACCTCCACAGGCTGCAGCAGGAACAGGTGCTTGGCATAACAAAGATGCCCAGCCCTCCTCAGTAGCAGCTGATGTATCCAGCCAGTTCAGTCCACAGTGGTACTGCAGCCTCTAAGCAGCTTGTAGCCTGAAGGCCATTATTCTTGTCGCAATGTCTATGAGACCTTGCCTCCCTTCATGCACTCGTAAATGCAAAGCAGCTGCCAATACAGTGATGTCCAGACCAGCAAAGGTCCACAATACTCCCCTGCACTCGCTCAATTATGCCCCTCGGTGGAGGTAAGACAATTAGTCTGTGCCATAAAAGTCAAGGCAAACGAGTTCTTGGCAGTCAGATCCCTTCCATTATATGACAACTGGGATCATTTCCATTTCAACACTCTTAACAATAACAATATAACAAACGCTCTCCTCTCTACACCCTCCAAGTTTTGTTTTTGAAAATCTTCTGTCTCTAAAAACACTCCCATATGTAAGGCGCCTCTTTTCCCAGTTCACTTTAGCAGAGGACGCTTTGCTGTGTGTTATTTACAAATGTGTTTGAGTTTTCATCGCCCTCTAGTGGTCAGAAAATTTTGCTTATTGCAACTTTAAGCCTACATAGGAAAGGTTCAATTGCCAAGGAGTACAGCTGTCCTGATACGGTACAGCCCTGTCTGGTCCCTCTCTGAACAGGAATGGGATGGCTCAACCCAAACCCCCACCTTAACCATGCATGTTGCCAATTTGTATAACAGTCCCACCCAAACCCTTCCCCAGAACCAAAGGCCCTCAGGGTAGACAACAGAAAACTATGGTCAGCCAGATCAAAAGTGGTCCAGAGACAAAATCCCAACATCAAGGTCATAAAATGTACATATATATCAAATACAACTCTTGTAAGAAAATAGGTTTTTGCATAATAGGGTTGAAATATAATATATATAAATATAGTATGACTGGTCTTTATGAACCAGCATCTCCAGATAATCTTTAAGTCTGTTACACAAAAGAGACACAGGTGTCTTATTCTTCAGCCATGCCAAAAACTCCTGTTTAGGCAGAAGAGAAAGAGCTGCCAGCTGACAGGAAGCTGGTCGTGAGCCCCTTCGGACACACTCGAGCAGCACTTCATGTAAGTCAGCTCCTAAACCGTTCCAAAAACATTTGCAGAGGTCGCCAGACAACTCGTCTATGCCAGGTGCTCGACCTGAGGCTAACTAACCAACTCCTGTAGTGTGCTCATCCAGGCTGAGCAGCACGCTTCACAGTCCCCAGCTGATGTAGCCCCGAAAAAACTCTGCAGTACACACTCTGGATCACAGAGTGTACTGCAGAGTTCACAAAGAGTCAAAGACAGGCCGTTTGCTTCCTCTGGGCCATTGACTTCTCCAAATTAAACAATAACGGCTTGGTGAAGCCATGTCCTTTACCGAAATAATCTGCACTCTAAGCCCGCTTCACCCTGTCCTGTGAAAACAAACATATTTGTTGCTTTTTGTGCTGCAGTAGTTTCGCGCTGTTAGGATTACCATGAGCCTATGAACTACATTAGGATTACCTTGAGCCACTGAAGAGTCTGAACAGCTGCCTTGACCCTGGCTGTAGACTGGGTGACATGCTGTTGATAAAATAACAAAACATAAATTTGAACCATTCCCACTCTCACTATTCACTTAAAGAGTGAAACTTCTCTTTTCTAGCTCTACAAAGTTACCAAAAACATTCAGACTTTTCACAAAAAATAGTATCAACAGCTTAACATTAACAGTACTAACATTTCTCTCAATCTCCTAAATACTAAACTCCAACGCCCTGATTAGGAGCTTGCATGCTTAGAAAACAACAAGCACAGATCCTGTACAGGCCCACGGCACGTGTTCAATTCAATTCAATTCAGTTCAATTGAATTTTATTGTCATTGTACAATCCACACGTACAGGTACAACGAAACGTGGACTTGCGAGCTCCCAAGAGTACAATGCAAACTGGTATCAAAAAATAGGCATTTAGAATACCAGAAAATATACCAAAAAAGAAAAATAGCATCAAAATACTACTGTGCAATAAACAAAGAGCAGTGCAAATGAGTGGGTGGTGGTGTTGAGTGTTGAAGTGACTGCAGTCGAGGTAGAGTAACAGTATTCAGCTGGGTAACAGCCCTAGGAAAGAAGCTGTTCCTGAGTAGCGCCTCCCAGATAGCAGGGGGGCACATAGACTGTGGTTGGGGTGGGTGGGGTCTTTGGTGATGCTGAGGGCTCCCCGCAGACAGCGTTTGTGATAAATGTCCTGAATTACCACAAGGTAATAACGTTACATACCATTAAAGTTTGTAAGGCAGAAGAGCATGTGGATGTTCGTAAATTAACGGCAGAGAGTGGGACTCAGTGTGTGGAAGTCAGTGTGGCATTTAGCCTATAGGCGAGAGGCTGTCTCGGAGCCAAAGACGCCCTCTAGAGGCAGTCAGTCAGGCATCTTACAAAGTGTTGATGACTGACTGACGGACTGTCTGCCTCCCTGCCGAACCTGAATTCGCCTCTTGATGCCCCAGCTACGCCATGGGAAAAAACTAAATCACATATCTCAGCTCACCATTACCACCCTCCACTTCACTATTTATGCGGTAGAAAGCACATTTACTCCTAAACTGGCAGAAAAAAGAATCTCTACCCCTGCACGTATCAGCCCCATGGCTGAGGATATGTTGCCCCTCTTACCATAAGCCCCAGTCTACCACTTCCTCTACCTTTGCTACATCACCATGGGATTCCTAAAGGAAAACCACACCTCGTCTTTTCTGCTGAAAAAACGAAAGCCCTCTTCTGCCCATCCCTGCTGCTGTTAATATTTTCAGCCCTCAAGCCCTTCATGGGGAGGTTTAAGAAGGGGAACAGAACAGCAGACAGCAAACACAGGCAGGAGAGAAAAGACACCTTGTGATGTACGATCATGATTCTACTTAGGCTATTTAGTTTCTGCCTTTTTGCACCTTTCACTTTCTTGGGCACAGGACCCTTCCTTAAAGCAGTTACATGCTCTCTAAATCAATACCTATCAGCCTCCACCAGTCTTAATAAACTTCTCTATATCAGAAAAATAATGTTTTACTTTAGCAGACTTTCCAAATATTTCATTAAAACATCAATTAATCTCCTCTAATGTGTGTACTGTAAATTGTCACCTTGAAACAATGAATCTGTCACTGACATACCATCTGAATCATAATCCATTTCCTCAACCTTTCTTTGTAGTCACGTCCCCACTATCACACCTGTGGCTACGTGTGTGTTTACTATCGCTGTCTGTTCCCCAGATTCGGCCTGTCCTTTCTCAGCCTGACGTTCAAATATTACATTAGGGTTTACATCCACTACACAAGAAGCCTTGTGTGCTTTGTGTCAGAGTCTGCTCCTCTTGTCCCTTCACCTGCTTCAGACTCAACGTTCTCGCCAGCCCAACATCACCGAACTCAAATCGTTCCATGCTGTCTGAATTGGCATAAAACATATAGTACCCATCCCTCCTTGTATTTCACACTAAGAGACAAGCCTGTGTAGTGTAATTTAGAAACATGAACACCTGTCGCCAGATAGACTCAACATGTTGAGCTTCTCACTTTTACATTCCAAGACCACAGTTTTGAAAGCCCAAACTCCGCCAAGTGCGAGCACAACTCGATCAAAAAAGATCCTCCTTAGGTGCACGGCCAAAAACTGATATATGTAGAAAGAAAAGCCAGCACTCATAATATCCTTTCGTCTTTTTAATAAATAGGCAGCTAGTCAAGGTATCATGGTGATAACGCTGATGATGGCTTATAGCTGAAACACGCCCGTCGTTTGTGCTCACTAGCTGCCCATTTATTAAAAAGACAAAAGGACATTATGGGTGCTGGCTTTTCTTTCTACATATACACAGTTTTGAAAGCACCTGCTATATTCCTGAAATGCTGAAGCTCTCACGCCAGTGCCTTGTTGGGAATTGAAAGAGGGTACACCTGATAAAGGAAACAGAAATACACCACCTGCTTTATTCATCCTAGAAACACACAACAGATTCCCTAGTCCAACTTGATCACTGATGGCGAGGAGAACCTCCACTACCAATACAACCGAGTTGCTTGCAGGCACAAGGCATCTATACCTGGACACCATACCCACCAAAGCCCACTTTAAACTAAGTACACAAAACTGCTTGCAACTGCGCAGCCAAGACGCACCTTCAACTAATCTAGAACATGAAGTGAACCATGCAAATTCAAACACAGATCAGAAAAGGACGCCAAAAAAGCTTATAGAAAAGCAGTACAGGCTCGGAACAAAAACACACTCACACAGCCAATTGCCACTTTGCAAAGCAGGAGAGAGAGTATGGACAGCTCTGATGGTGATAAGTTGACCAATGACTGAACCTTTATCTCTGAGGTGCAACAGGGAGGCAGAGGACACACAGAGAGCATTATTCTGCACCACTGAAAGGACTTTAAAACAGGGATACGATCAGTTGAATATACACTTAATTCAGTCCCCACAGTGGAAATATCATGCATATGTGTGTGTGGGTCATTGTGTGTGTATGTGTGTCTGATCATTACTGGTATCCACTGGGACTTGGTCCACCAAAACAACCAACTAACCACAAAACAGAGGCCTCCGATCTTTACTATTGCTGCAGTCCTGTAACACACCACAACACCTTTGTGCTCCATCACTTGGCATTTAGCTGAGATTGTGTGTTTATGTGTCTGTGTGTGTCTCTTCATTCACTGTGTCCTTAGTTAACTGAACTACACACTTAGGCACAGATGAGAGGCTTCCAATCTCTAGCTTTGCTGCTCACACATCGCCACAGAGCACCGATATGCAATTTCAGCGTTTGAGGGAACTGGTACATAACAGCTCAAATGTAATCTGCTCTATGTTTTCTGCTCATCATTTCATTTTTTCCTCCTGGGGGCTATTTCTCCGCTGGTACAGAAAGACCGGGCTCCTTAGAGGACTATTCTCCTACCGATCCAGTACTTGCATTAGCTGCCACACAGTGAGAAATGGAAGTGCATAGTTGCTAAAGTATCTAAATTACTTTTTATTCATCCACATGTAGAATTTTTGTGTATCACATTCAATTTCTTTCATGGAGGAAAAATTGCCATTTACACAGCTATTATGAGTAATAATCCTAAAGACTGTGTGTGTGTGTGTGTGTGTGTGTGTGCATATGTGTGTATGTGTGGCAGGACAGCAACAACCACACCCTGCCAGCTCGTTTCTTTCTAATAAAGCAGATTCTCTGCTTTTGCTGTGTATTTTTTGCTGTATAATTTCTTGAATGAGAACACCATCTGGCTTCATCTCCACTGGAACAGAGGAAAGGAAAACTGGTAAATCCCCCCCTTCCCCCATTTCCCCCCCACTCTCCCTCTCACTCTCCCTCCCTGCTAGACCTCAAACTATTGCGTTCTCATACAACTAGCCTGCACGCCACCAGCACCACCACCCTCATTAGCTCCATCTTTGCCTCAAACTAGTGCACAGTTCACCAGTATCATGTTCTGTCACCTCACTCCCTCAGACTGTACTCCAGATAGAAGACTTTGTTTCACCCACACATCATGGTTCTTCTGATTGCACCCAAAAGGCCCAGGGACAGAGGGGGCTCAAAGAGAAAACTGGATTTATTGACAGTCAAGGGAAACTGTAGGAACTGTAGGAGTGAGTGCTGCACTGAAATCAGTAATTAAGCAGAGAGGGTCAAGGAAAGAAGGGGATGCTTCCACCAAGAAGTAATCAATAGTGTATCTCCTTGGATGTATCTGTCTCTCTCAGCCTAATGAACCAGGAGGAGATTTGGACCTTTGGGTATTAGACCTCTGAGACGTTTTTACTTAATTGCCTCAACAGCTGTGGCCTTCTCTATGTGACCAAGATGAGATTCACAAGTAAAAGCACACTGCCAAAACACACTGGATGCTAGTTTCCCTAAATCTCTGTTATCAAACTCCCAGTCTGGACTCCTAGGATACTTTTAGCACCACTGTCCCACTTCCATCAAGCACTGTGACCTTCTGTCTGTAGCATTGCATCATGGGGCTCATATTCAGGGCAAGGAGATTATTTCAGGAACAATGTCATGTGGGAGAGGACTGCAGTGCAGGAGAGAATATATTACTGTATAAAGATTGACAGAGAGAGAAGGAGAGAGAGTTTGCCATGTAATATATAGCACAGCTTCAGCTTCTCAGGAAGAGGGAGATGGAAACCAGTCCTTCAATCCCCTCATATCTAACTTGTCATCCCAGCCTCGCTAAGTGTAAAGTTCTGCAGAGACTGTACGTTTCTGAGGAGATTGTGAGAGTTGCTGAAGAGTTTATGATATCCTCAGAGGCCAATTCAACGAGGTTCTCAAGAGCCCTGATAGCTCATTGGCTGCCACTGCAGCATGGCAGTCAGGGACTGATGTGTGGCAGCTGCAAGACTTCTGCGCGACCCTGTCAATCAGTGACAACACACACATTTCCAGATAAAGTTCCACAAGTTGAATCCATCACTTCATGTAGGTGGTTTTCATGATGACTCATAAAGGGCAGAAAAGTTGTTGAATAATTCCTGCAAGACTGTAGGCCAAATACAGTTCACTTCGTAGTAAAGTACAGTAGTTCAGTACTGTGCAGGATTTGAAGTCCAAAAGCCTAAAATGTCCATTTGCAGTCACAAGGAAAATCTGATTTGTTTCTCATATTGATGAACAGGATTGTCCAAGGGAAAACTAAAAGCCAGGGTATATAATTTTACAGTAGTAATTGATCAAACTGTGTGGGCAAGTGAGCGGGAATTACTGTACTCCACAACAGAGCTGCACGCAATCCTCCTTTTCCATTGGCTCTCACTGATTTCATGACTTCACTGAGGTTTAGAAGCAAGCTGGCCCACTCCAAGGCTCCCCATATAGAAACCCCCAAATCAACTCCATGTGGCCAGCCAGTCCTATTTTAACAGAGGAATCCCGCCCCCCTTCATGTCTTATACCAGATCAAGGTCTTGGTCGCCATAGCTATTCAAAGGGCCGACCAGATCTTGTAATTAAAGTGGTTTCTAGTGTTGCGCTGGCTCGCATGTTAAAGTTTAAAATAATCCAGAGGCCAGCCAACAAAACTGGCAATAGACTGCTTTTAAAGCACCATCAAGAAAACCCCAAAGCAACAACAGAGCTCCTCTGAAATTGCTTGCAGAAATTGGCAGAATTGTAGGAAATGTAGAATGTGTAGTGTGTGTGTGTGTGTGTGTGTGTGTGTGTGTGCGTATGGATAGATTCAAAGAACAAGGCATAGTTACTGCTTCTGAGCAACAGGGCAAATGCTCAAGAGTGACGGCTCCTGTTGACTTTTAATTTAGTTCTTAACAAGTTGTAGGAGCACAGAAGATGCAAAAAAAAGAAAAGCGGGAGGAAGAATAGAAGGAAAAGGAAATTGTTTTAGAGAGAATAAGTGTTTGATGTGTGCTGTGGAGTCAGCTTCAAGACTGTGTATAATGCTCTCACAATGAGAACCCAATCCTCTGCAGGTCTAAGGGAAATGAGGAGAATGAGAGACAGAGACAGAGAGAGACTGTGTGACAGTGGGTGTTTAAGAAAACACTGGGTGTTTGGCCAACATGTCTGAGCAATGTGTTTATTATAGTTATAATATAATAAAAGCTGGGGTGCTGTAAGCATTAAGGCGTAAAATCAGACTTGCTAGTATGAAAGTGGAATCAGTTTGTCCCAGAGAACAATCTTTAGCCACATTCATTTGGATTGTTACATTCAAGATTGTATCTTGAGGTGGTTATTAGCTCAGCAATTATTCATTGGTTAATTAGGTATTTTTTCTCACTCTTGCCCATGGGAGACAAACACAAATTATTCTTAGTATTGCTGTCCCTAAGTGACAATTAAACTAATTACATGTCTTCTCCAAAAACCAAGTAGGAATCCTCAATGATCAGACCGTTACCAACATACAGTACTATACTGTAGTGTACCCTTGTGTCCCGTACTGTGCTGGCCAACTTGCCTCAGTCTTCATTGATATTTTCAACTGGTCTCTTAGGCGATGTAAGGTGCCAGTATGTTGTAAGTCTGCTGTTATCATCCCTGTACTCAAGAAGCCAAATGTAAGCTGTCTGAATGATTACAGACCTGTTGCTCTGACCTCTGTTGTTATGAAGGTCTTTGAGCAACTGGTCTGTAACGATCGACCCATTGTCACAAGACCCATTTCAGTTTGTGTATCGGGCCAATAGGGCTGTCGAGGATGCTGTATCCCTGTGCTTACATACCATTCTACAGGACTTAGAAGTAGACCTGAACAATTAATCGAAAAAAAAATCTGCAATTTCCAAATCACAGAGGCTGCAATTAATTGCTTAAGAGAGAGAGGCAATGGATTTCTAAACAAGGTGTTTTAGAGCTACAGGTAATGTTTTGTCCATGAATCAAGTACAATATTGGTGAAAACCTTTCATCATACTCAAACTCAGTAAATCCTGCCTCTATTTTTTTTTTTTTACAAAATCACTTTTCTTTAAACAATTTTAAAGTTCTAAAAAATTTAGGACAAGAAAAACGTGGTGATATGAGTCAGTTTAAATCGCAATTACAATATTCTGTCAAATATCCACAATTTGATTTTTTGTCAATATCTTTCACCCCTTACTTGCTCCTGCCACCTGCGCAGGGGCTCTGATAGGTAACTGGCTTACGGCCTATCTTCTTTCACCACTCCTGCACTCACTGTATACCAACGACTGCGTATCAAATTTGCAGATGACATCCCAGTAGTAGGCATGATAACCAACAGTGACGAAACAGCCCACAGGTATGTGATTGGGGCCTTGCTTCAGTGGTGCAAACAATTTAGAACTTCACATTGGTAAAACAAAAGAAATGGTTGTTGATTTTCAGAGAGGCAAGGAGGATCTCCCTCCACTGGTCATCAGTGGCCAGATAGTGGAGAAGGTGGACTCTTTTAATTTCCGTCATTTGCCAAACACTGAAGTGGGAGGCCAACACCAGCCTCATCATTAAGAAAACCCACCAGAGACTTCACTTTCTGCATCAGCTGAAAAAGTTCGGTGTGACCACGGAAGCAATGACACACTTTGACAGAGCTGCTGCTTCCCGGCCACAGTGTGGAATGGTAACTCAACTGCTGTTACAACCCCAGAATGGTCCGGGGGAAAAGGGAAGCAACATAAGGATGGTTGAGGGAAAAATGATAACTTGGAAGTTAGAATGAAGAAAATAACCCCAACCCTAACCCTAACCCATGGTTATTACAGAAAAAAGGAAGCTTAAGTTAACAAAACTTCAGGGTGAGCCAAGGCCAAATCAACAAACAAAACCCCAGTACTGACTGGAACTGAAAAACTGTAAACTGTCCAAAAATAAAAGTGAAATGCAGTACAAGCTCCCGTACTAATCAAAAACAGGAGAAAAATGGGAAACAACTCAAATGGCAGTTCACCCCTACAATGCTTCCAAGGAAGTTGAAACAAAAAAATGCCCATTTTACAATATCAGTAGTACAAAAGAACACAATTGCAAAGCTAGTATCCAAAATTCAATCTGCCTGCAAATTAACTGAAGGACTACACACTCAACCAGCTAATAAACAAGCAGTCCACACCACAACACAACACAACACACGCAAGCAGGTCAGGCAGCAAGTGGCCATCAGGCACTGAAGGTCAGCTTCTCAGGTGTTGTACACCCTGGGCCGGTCCATGAGGAAGCAGTTGAAGAGAGTGGTGCGCACAGCATCTAAAATTATTGGCTGCGACCTCGTCTCTGTTTCCTCCATTTATGCCAACCGTGTCAAGAGGAGAACCCAGAAAATGCTCACTGACCCTTCTCACCCCTCCAGCTCCCTTTTCAAAGGAGATTTTGAAGTACAAATTGTATAACAACTCGCCTTAGGAACAGTACATACCAGAGCAGGCTGTTCAGCTACTGAACTCCAGCACTTTACAGGGGAAGTGCAATCATTAGGTAGCATACACACTAGCACTTTATTGAAGGAGTGCAATATGGAACAATATAGTTTGTAGTTGTCAGAGGGTGGTTGTGCAATATTGAGCAATGTCACTTTAAAGGAACCATATGTCTTTTGTTTGGACTTTTTTTTATTTTCTTTTTTGCATTTTTGCCTTTATTGGGCAGATCAAAGTAGAGTTGGACAGGAAAGATGCAGTTGCAGTTCCTCTGGAGAGCTGGAGAGCACTGACAGGTATCATTTGAGTGTTATAATGCATTTAAGAATCCACAATGTTACGTTACTCAACACCATCCATGTAGTCTGTATTAGTGTGTATGCTTGAAGCTGTTGTCCATGTAAAAGTGAGGCTGCTGGAGTGCATTGCTAGATACCATTTGGGTATCATAATGCATGTGGAAATGAGAATAAAAGTGCAATGTTACATCACTGTGCGGCACCACCCAAATAGTCTTTATAATTGTGCTTGCTTAAAGCTGCTTAAGTGTTGACTGCTGATGTATAGCAAAACCTGGCAGCTCAACATACTCAGTTTTAGTTCTTAGACTTCCATGTTTCTCTACACTCCTATCCAGTCATCTTATCTGATTTCTTCAGCATTATACAAATACATATTCATTATATTCCAGGGCTGTAGGGCTCTCTATCTATCTTTTATCTGGCTTCCTGGATCTATCTTCCATGAATACAGGAGCTCAGTCCAAATCTTTCCTTTTTTGTCCTCTGTGCAATTGTCAAACAGCATTCTCTGTTACAGACTCCCTCTAAATCTAAATCTAAATGGGCCAAATAAAGATTTTCTACCTAAGGCGACAACAGTAAAGAACAGCACCGTTACAACTGTTGTTTTTATGTACCGTATGTGTGTGTATGTATGTATGCATGTATATTTATATGTACTTTATGTTTGTATACATACATCATCAGATTAATTTAAATTGAGTTTAATTAAATATAATTCATTTGCTTTTGTTGATTGGTTGGTTGGTTAGTTGGTTTTGTAATTTTTTTGTTTAATTATTTACTGGTTCAAATTTGGTATGTTTGTAATATGTGCTTAATGCACATGGGCAAATAAGGCTTCAGCAGCCTCTTAGTATGGCAACAGGTGTTTTGTTTATATCACCTTCACTCACAGGCTTTCCCACCATAAGTCATGAGTGTAACATGAGCTCCTCTTGGATCTCAGCCCCACAACTGACTAGAATTGTCCTGGGATACAGTTTCAGCTAGATATGCAGGCTGCTCCATATAGCACTCCATATAGCATCACAGCTTCATACAAAGGGTCTAATTTAGAGCCAAACTAATTAAAAGTCATCCATGCACACACACACACACACACACACACACACACACACTTACACACACACATGCACGCATGCACACCACCACCACCACCACCACCTCCACCTTGCCATCAAGCATGGGAAAAGAGATGTCATTAAGTATAAGTAGAGCAAGGAGCAATATAGGCCACTGGATAAATTGGATCATACACATTCTCCTGCAGACAAACACAGATACACAAGCTGACTGTGGCAGTCTAGATGTTGGGCAATGTCACAGCAAGCCCATTTCATTACTGGTAGTATTGCTGGGGTTTGAACTTTGACCCATTTCCCAGTCTATAGCAGTGTCAAATAGCAAAGCAAGCAGTCTCCCGCCGCTCCTTATTTTCTCCAATTCAGCTATCCCTTCCTCAGCAGTGGAGTTTGAATTTGACTTGTTTTCATGTGGTGTTGACTCAGTATTGTCTTTGGCTGTGGAAAAAGTCTGTTCTTCAACTGAGTGTTTGATGCTGATTCACAGTGGAGCCATCTTTACTGTGCAGTGGTTTTATGGCTCTGGGTCCGGTACAACTCCTCTCTGCTTCTCTTCATGAACCAAACAGCACATATTCAGACAGCCAAAGTAGATCGTCTGAGGCGCTGTCACTCTCCAAGCCTGGGCCGGATTATCCATATATCGCATCGGGCAAGTGCCCGGGGGCACTCGCCCGATTTGCCTTGTCGGGGGGGCACCACACATTCAAACCACAATTATACCTTTATAAGCTTTGTCATATTTTCTTTATATAATAGGCCTACTCTCTGGGGGGAATGCATACGCGGCCAAAATTAACCTTTGATACTAAAAAAGAATATGCATAAAGAGAAAGTATCGTGATTAGATGTCTGTTTAATGATTTTTTTAATTTTTTGTGTTATGATTTTTTTAGTCATGCTCTGTAATGGTTTGGCATTCAGTCTTCATTCAGGCCTTTGAAAATGTATTTATTTTTAGCATGATGTCTTTGATGTGAGTTGCATTCAAATTTGATACAGTATAGCTCTGTGTGTAAAGCCTAAAATGGCATTTGTAGGCTCAAGTCAATCTATGGTGTAAAGTAATTTGTTGGTTAGTACATTGTCTTACATTTGTCTGCAGTATGTGTGTTGAGCCTGTACTGTTTAAGTTAATGTAAATCTATGATCCTTATTGCCATAGTAAATTTCACTTTTTTGCGTGTCAAGTGGACGGAGGGGGGCACTTCAAGTGACTTCACCCTAGGGCACCACACTGTGTTAATCCGGGCCTGCTCCAATCACCCCCTCCACACACACACACACACACACACACACACCCCACCCCTCTGGCATCCCACCCATTCTGTCCCTCTGGTGATACTCCTCTACTCAGCTAACCCTTCAAAAGCTGGTGCCACAATAACTGCTCATCACCTGGTGGTGTGCTGCACTTTTCACAGCTGGGAGCTGTTTCTAAGTAAAATCTTGTTTTCTTTGTTGTTCTTTGTTGTTTGTTGACCTTATTTTCGAAAGCTGCACTGTGGTAGGTAATGCAGTTTGTGAGCGCTGGAGGGTGTAACAGCTTGTGTGTGAAAATGAACAAACTAAAGTTTGAAGCCTGGTAGGGATGAAAAGTTTGTTTGGCACGTAAGGAGGCATTGTTTTCACTGTCAGACACAATAACGATTATGATGAAGCATACACACACATTCAGGTTAACACATGCAGAGAGACAGACAGACACACATTTAATCTTGCGCAGCCAGCACCATGCTCTTGCAAAATAGGTACACGAACATCTGTGCTTTTGTGCACACCAGACTGGTTGGCTATAACTCTGTATTCCGCACAGCATCTGAGTTTGTACATTGCTGCCACTCTCATCATCAGGGGTCCAGGAGGACGGTGACATCCCGGGGACCCACTGGACTCAGTTCACACAGCTCAGTTCTAAAGTTTTCTCTCTACTCTACATCACTGAAACTCCCTCAGGACCACCCGCTCCCACAAATCCTCACTCCGTATGTTCATCCAAAAATGCCAGGTTGCTTGGGCACAACAACTGCTTGCGTCATCTTGTTCTTTCCAAAAGGTTTTCCAAAAGTAGTGCCTGGAGCATTGTATTTTTTAATTGCAGTAGAGGCCTGTGGCTGCAACAAACAACATGATGAATTATGGCTGTAATAGTTTTGGTTAAATTTGATAGTGGCTGGAGAGGCAACAAGTTATTTTCTTTGGCAAAAAACTCAGATTTCCTCAATTCTCTCTGGATAATCGAAATAATTACTTCAGTCATGATTATTATGCTGAGTTGTCAGTTTATGCAATAATGTAAACAGCTTAAACCTTACTTGCAGTATTGGCAAAGGTGGCATTATTATGCGCATGTATACGTAACCAAACATGTCTAACTGAAGATATATATCTACTGGGAAGTACTGTAAAACAAAATACAGGCAACTGACAAAATAATGGAAAACACAGTGACAAGGATTTAATATCTCCAGAAACATGAATTCAACTTAAAAAGGGACATCATCTGCCCATGGCAACATATTTATTATATGTGGATATTATGCTCCCACATAATAACAGTTTCCTCTTGGGAGAAACCAGTCTGGAGCATTACCAAACTGACAGTACGTCATGATGGGGAGCGTGCTGCTTTTAAAGGGGATGAGAGGAGCTGATTTGATTGGCAATGACTGATGCCAGCCACTACCACACCCACTTGATAATGTATTCCTCTTAATCCAACCCCTTTTACAACTGTGCCACCAGTGTGCCACTGCTGTGCCAGCACCTCTGGTCACAAAATTGCTTGTGCCTTGATTCACTAAAATAGGGCCCATAGTTTATACAAAAAAACTAAAAGTTAGGAGCTTTGTGCGGAAGAAAGGTTTGTGTGACGTAGAAAGAGGTTCATTGTTTTCCTTATCAGAAGTGAGGTATTGTGTGTGACCCCACTGACCCCATAGCTAAACCTTTGGGCCTATAAATTACATACAAGATCCATAAATACACTGATAGCCACTCATATCCATAAACACACCATCTCTCATACCTTCACACATAACACAAGCCAATAAACTTTAAAACAAAAACAAAAATATTACACAAACATTTGTGCATACCAAAGCTGACATACACATATACACACGGACACACGCACCCACACACACGCACACACACACACACACACACACACACACACACTGTAAACAAACAAGTTAAGAATTATTCCTGGCAGAGAATTGCATTTGCGACAGTTGAGCAGATCTGTCAGGCCCCCAGGTTTGTGTGTGCATGTGTATGTGTTGTGTGTGTGTGTGTGTTGTGTTTGTGTATGTATGTATGTATGTGTGTGTGTGTTTGCGTGTTTCCCCCCTATCTTTGTGGCATATGGAATGAATGTGGCAGTCGGGGCACTGGGCAAGCTTTATTCAAACCTTGTGTTTGTGGGCTTTGGCTGGGCTCCATGTCACATTACCGCCCACAGAGAGATGCAACTTCAAAGGTTTGGGGGCTTTTTTCTTGAGTGGAGCCACTGCATCTTCTGCCTGTTAAATTAAACTCCAGTTACAGGGACAGCTCCTAATTGGCTCCAAAACCCATCAGTTTGTTTATCTTTAAACTTAGGCTGACTTATTTGTGCTCTCTCTGCCTCACTCCCCACTGGGGCACACATAAAATATGCCTTTTGGTGAATAATTTTATCCGAAGTTCCTTAGAAATCAGAAGCACCCTGGTGGTTATGGAATGAAACCCCTAACCCCGGTAGTGTTTGTGCCGTGCTGTTCTCACTGAGACAAGAGACCACAAGGACTATTCATAAACCCACAGATATAAGCTCACACACATAAAATACTGATTTATAAATAAAAATTCAGTCTACTACTTACTTAGACATATAGCTTTACGGCTCAAAACAGGAACTGCTTTACTTCGTATTATACGACTTTATTCCAGTTCCCCTATTCTAAATACAGTTTTCACTTCATGTTAGCTTACTTATTTTGTTGGAATGCATATTCACTGTTTTCAAGGGCTGTTTTTGGCTCTCATCCTTCTTCTTGCTCTTCAAAACAAAATGCACATGATCGACACCAGGAAGAGCAAGGGGGTACAAGTAGCAACGTTGTCTTTGCTACAGGAAATGTGGTCTTGATTTTTAGAAACACAAAATGCTACATGTAGCACTTTTAAGGTGAACAAATGCCTAAAAATCCAGACCTCATGTTTTCCCAATATCAAATCCCAAACCAGAGTCTCATAGAAGAGTGTTATGGCTCCAGGCCATCACATATAAGGCCTCAGGTAAACTGTGGGACCCAGATATGTGTGTGTCCGAAATACACTTTGATATTGTATTTCTCTCCCCCTTGCCAAAACAAAGATTGCCACAGACATCACTTTCTCTTCTAATTTATTTATGTCCTTTAAAACTGACAGTAAACTCCTCAGGCCCTAATTTTCCAGTTATGTAATCACAAACATGGGCTTTTAGAAACACAAACATAAACAACCACAGCCACAAACATGAAACAGGAAAAAATCTGCACCCTGAACTATTGTATGATAGTATGAACTGCATGAAACACCCCACCACCCCCAACTGGGGGACACTGAACAGTCAATTATAAACTGAAAAATGTCTTTATGAATCAAAATATATCTTCTCATACTCACTGTGAACTACTCTGCAACTGGATGAGCCTCACCACCAACCCCAAACTCCTAACTGGGAGACACTGAGCAGTCAATTATAAACATCTTCATTATGAGCTGCCTTGTGCTGTGAACTGCACAACCTGCCCAATTATCCCACCCCACTCCTCACTGGGGGGACACTGAACATGAAGTGCAAATGAAATAGCATGCTTTTTTTTAGCGTGGGCGGCAGGACAGGTGCGTTCCATCTACAGCATATAATTTGAGCGATGTGCTGTACATTTTCAAAGCGCCACGCAATTGTGCCTGCATCGTTCAGTGTGGGCACCTTGAGACAGACAGAGAGAGAGAAAGAGAGACAGACAGACAGGCACCCACATTAAATCTTGCACTTCTAGCACCATGCTCTTACAAAATGGGTACACAAACTTCTTTACGGTGCATTTGTGCACACCTAACTGGTTGTCTATAACTCAGTATTATGGACAGCTTCAAATTTTATACAGTGCAGTTGCCACTCTCATCATCAGGGGTACAGGAACGCGGACGACGACGTCCTAGGATTGATGCAGTAGTTCACACAGGTCCATGAAAAAAGTTCTCTCTCCACTCTACATCACTGAACTCCCTCACCCGTTCCCACCAATCTTTGCCTTATATCCTCATCCAAAAAGGCTGGGTTGCTGGGGTGTGCATGAATTGCATGCATTGGCTCTTTCGTTCCATCATCTTTCCCAAAAATAAAGTCTGAAGCATGACATTTTCTAATTCCACTAGTGATCGGCCTATAGCTGTGACGAACAACGTGATGTGGTCGGCTAGTGCAGAATCACGACTGTAATTATAGCAGTAAAATTTGTTAGTGGTGGGAAATCCTCAATTCCACAATTCTCTCTGGATAATCGAAATAGGTACAGATGCAGCAGAGCAGTGACAGCTAGATTTTGAGGTTATTTTTGTCCAACTGGACTGAAGGTTTATTTAAAATATTTTAATTGGTCTCCCCGCTCACATTTGTATGTTTTCAATCAGGAAACTGAACTCCTGGCACAATAAATAGACTACTTTATATATTCATGTATAGGCACAGAGCTGGAAGACTAAATAACAAACTAGGCTACAGAGCAATCTAACTCAGAGAAAAAAAAAAGTAAGGAAGGCTAAAATACCATCCACGGAATCATCATCATCAATCATCATTCATTCATTGGTTTCAATCGGGAAACAAAAATTCAAAAAGATCATATAATATAATGTTTTTCTATTTCTTTATTGTGAATAGATACACAAGTCAAAACAGTGTATTTCCGTGCTTCACTGAAAAAATAGACCAGAATCGGTGAAAGAACGGAATGGCAGAAAATGCTGTGCGGCTCCTGTCCAGCTCTCGCCCGGTGGACACGGCAACACTGGATAACATGGCTGCGTGTCAGCTTCCACACACACGCACGACTAAGTACAATAATCTGAACGCGTCTGGTGGACACTCGCCGTTAGACTTAGAATGAGTGAGCAGGTTGGGTTTAAGTGCCCTCCTCAAGAAGTCCCGGCTGTCACTGGACACATTTAGTGTTGCGGGCATCGAGTCTATTGACCTTTCAGTTAAAAGACAGTCTTTTTAACCACGAGGTCGCCCTGCCTGTGTGCAGAACATGATAGTCTTACATTTCAGTTGTTCAATTTTCAGTTAGTTACCTGCAGAACCGCTGCCCTCAAGATTAATTCCCTTTCCTGCCATCTGTCTCTCAACCCCTCCATCCTTCTCCCTTTCACAGCTCCCTATTTAACAGGATTGAGCAGATGACAGCTTCTATTTACAAGGCCTGGTTGGGTTCTGTGATGAGGACTTGGGGTAGACAGCTACTATCTCCCTCTCTCCCCACTCTCTCTCTCTCTCTCTCCCTCGCTCTCTCTTTATCTCTGTCTCTTTCGCTTCCTGTCTCCGTCTCCCCTCTTCTCCTCCTCCTCTCTCTCTCTCTCTCTGTTTCTCTCCCTCACTCACTTTCTCTATCATCTCTCCCTCTCTCTTTTTCTCCCCCACGCAGGAACAGACAGGAGTTGTGTCTAAGCTCTCTGTACAACCAGCTGTCTCCAAGCCAGGGATTAAATGATTCACTTACCAACCCCGTTTTAATCCTTACTGTCTCACACACACACACACACACACACACACACACACACATTTTGTTGCTTCGCGTGGGTCCAGTAAATTGAATTATATTTGAATTATATCCCAGAATTAAGTACATATCATTAGGCATTAACATTCACACCTCTAACTAAATGGAAACCGGGTGTCAAAATAAGCACATCCTTTCAACAAGTCAGCCATGTGTCCCATTATAAGCGCATATCTAGATAAAAATATTTGCCTCCTAAGGGGATTGAGTGCTTCAGGAGACTGGGGTGTGTGCCATCTGCTGGTAAAATAGTGGGTTTGAATCCAACTGATGACTTTTATTGTGTGTGATCCCCTCTCTCTCCTCTGTCGTTCTTGTCACAGTCCACTGCATACTATTTCATGAAGCACAGATTACATAAAACTCATCTTTAAGCTAGATCTTTTCCCCTAACCGAAAGTAGAGTCACCGTGCTCTCGTCATGAAATATTTTCTTGCTGGAGTGGAAAGGCCTGTAAATACAGTAGACCTTGTGGTGCTCAACACCCCCATTGAAACTAACTCAAGTAAAATCCTTTTCAGCGGTGTGATAGCTGGTTTGGACCAACCCCATCTATTCAGTAGATGAGAGAGCTGGTGCACACACAGATGTGAGTGCACTCCTCCTCCTCCTTTTTCCATTTCAGTCACTGGAAAGCATAGTGTGTTCATTCCCTCTATAGTGTTAATGATTTGTTGCTCTCTGGTGTCCACTTGTAAAGGGGCGTAATAGCTTATATGCATTCTCTGTGATGCCTGCTTCTTATTAAGTAATGACTGTAATCTCTCAGATATAGAGACTATGAGAACACTGTGGATATTGGAGCATGGAAGCATTGTGTCTGTGTGTGTTTTTGTGCGCTTGTGTGTGCATCTTATTTGTGTGCGTCCACTCAATCAGCATTCTGTGCATATTCGCACCAGTGTAATGTTTGCTTGATGTGGGTGAGCACACTTAATGGGCATATTATCCTAACCTATTTTACACTCTGTTCCAACAAGCGCATTATTGGGATTTCTATGCAAATTCAGAAAATGACAGTTTTATAGTGTTGCAGTCTGCCTACCTGGGAGGTATTTTTGTATGGAGGTTTGTGTTGATGTATGTTTTTTTAGGTATGCTGTTTGTTTATCCTCTATTAAGAAGAAATGTAAAGAACTATAGAAATATATTTTCAGGCATGGTATAAAACAAAAGCACAATGGCATGAGTCATAGACAATGGGCCTCATGCATGAATGTTTTCTTATTTTTCTCTTAAATTTGTTCTTGCGAAATGCAATAAGACAAAATCCAAAGTCAGGTTCAGAAAATATGTCCAGACCCCCAATTCTGTTCTTATGCACATAAATCCATGCGTGTGCCCGATAATTTGTATTAAGCATAAGTAAACATCCCAGTAAACCAACATAAGGGCAGTGGACTTTTAGTACCATGTACACATCAGCACACCTCACCATTGTATTTGATAGGTAGGCAGTAAGAGAAAAATAAAATAAAAAAATAGACCCCTCCAGCAGGATGCCTCCTAATGGCAACAAGAAGAGAAAATACACTTTTCTTCATCAGAGATAGAGATCCTATCATCTGAAGTTACTATCAGAAAATAGTTGGCATTTTCAAGTGAGCAGTGGCGTTACGGCTCCAGATAAGCGTCAAGCATGGAGAGAAATAACTACTGCAGTTAGGCTGCAAACCGCACATTTAGTGGAGTTAAAAAGAAATGTTTTGATTTGAAATTAGATGCATAAAACATCAGGCATAGGGTAGCAGCCACAGGAGGGGGACAGGACATGGTCCAAACATAAGAAATCATGGATGAGTGCATTGCATAATTGGAGATGTTGCATTGATGGGTGTAAACTCCAGCTGTCCTCTGGACCGAACTTACAGAGCTCCAGACAACATACTGCAGGAACAATTACGAGGAACTGAGAATGATGGTAACAAGCAATCCAAATAATAGATCCTTAGAGCAGAATTTAGGCACAATCTTTATTTCACTCTGCAAATGTCTTTGGCTCCAGTGTGCCATCCACATTACAGACTGCCTTGTGTGTTTTCATAATGTAAATTGATTTTTAAAAACTATAAACCCAGCACTAAGCACAACCTCTATTAAAAGGGAGGGATCCTTATAATCTGAACAATTATATAACTGAATGCTCAAATTGTATTTTATCCAGTCAGTTAGGCTTCAGGAAACAACATGGCACTATCACTGCTGCTTTGAAGGTGGTAAATTACATTATTGAAGCACTGGATTGCAAAAAAAAATGTGTTGCTCTCTTCATTGATTTGTCAAAGGCTTTTGACACGATTGACCACAGCATCTTGATAAACAGGCTTCTCAGTATTGGTTTATCTGTTCAAACTGTGGGATGGTTTGCTACCTTTCTGGAAGAACTCAGTGTGTTCAGTTTGATGGGTCCACCTCACCTGTTTTGAATGTTTCCAAAGGTGTGCCCCAAGGCTCAGTACTAGGCCAAAATCATCTGTGTCAATAACCTGTGTCACAATATACCAAATGCTATGTACCATTTATATGTCGATGACACCATTATCTACTGTTGTTCATCTTCTGTCTTGCAGGCTGTTTTTTGCAATCTGCTTTTTATGTTGTACAGTCCCATTTATGCCAATTTAAATTAAATGTATTAAATGTAGACAAAACCAAAGTGATGCTGCTTATATTAACTCAAGAAAGATGCCTCCAAATCATCCAAGTATTTTAACTTCACAAGGCAAAAAAAATGAGTTAGTGTCAAACTACAAGCATCTGGGTATTCTAATTGATCACCGTCTATCTTTTAAATTTACATTGAAAATCTTGTTTCTAAGCTTAAACTGAAGTTAGGTTTTTATTTCAGGAATAAAGCCTGCTTTTCCTTAAAAGCTAGGAAATACCTGGTTTTAGCAACATTTTTGCCATTGCTTGATTATGGTGATCTACTTTACATGAATGCGTCAGCCGAAATGTACGGAAGCTAGATACTGTCTATCATGGTGCTTTGAGGTTTATTTCTGGGTGTAAAGCTCTTGCGCACCACTGTGCCCTGTAGATGTTTCCGCGGGTACAGTTTCATTTATAAATCCATCATTCCATCTTACTTGTGCACTTACATGTCCAGAAACCTTGGACATTAAGGTTTGTTTGTATGTATTTGTGCTATGTGACTATGCTTAACTAAGTGTTTTGGCTTTTTATATTGCTTTAATTTTTCGATATAAACTTAAATTACTTCATGCACTAGGTAAGATAAGGGCATTTAGCTGAGGCTCTTACACTGGGCACTGTTCCTTTGTGTGTGTGCGCATACTTGTGTTCTTGCTTGCTATGTGGATGTTCATGCTTTGTTGCATTTATCCTTGCATCTGCATTCATGAGTGCAGCGGTATGTATATGAGTTTGTCTGTGTTTCTACGCATGGCTTTGAGATGAGTTATGACCCTCCAGAGGTGTGTATTGTATCATGGTGATTGGTATTGAATGTTAAGTAGTGTTGTGTTATCGATCAGACCAGCAGGTTTGTTTGTGCTGCCACCAGCCATGAGAATATTTATGTCCTAGTGCAGAAAGACAGACAGACAGACAAGATCTATCTATCTACCTATCTACCTATCTATCTATCTATCTATCTATCTATCTATCTCCTCTCTCTTTCTCTCTCTCTCTCTCTCTCTCTCTCTCTCTCTCTCTCTCTCTCTCTCTCTCTCCACACATGGTGCTTTAAGTTCCAAATGGAATTGGACAATTTTGACCCCTTCTCGAACCGCAGACAGTTTCATAAGAGACGATCTTCACCCCAATATATCTGGTGCACGAATGCTGGTTGCCAATATGGATTTCACTCTCCTAAGCAAGCGGCCATCTGTTTCATCTGAAACAGTCCATGCCCTCGCAAGGTAACTTCCTCAATAGCTTCCTCCAATAGTTTTGAAACTCTGCGCTCATAGTCTAAACAGTTTATCGGAACCACTTATTTCCCCATACCTACCGGCTCCAAGGGAACTCTAATAGAATGCTAAATAGTTTTCCTAGTCATCTAGACCAAGATTTGGCCCTTAATGTCAGGTTTGGCCAAGTCAATATTAAACTTCTTCTTTGTTATCTGTAATGAATTTATCTCTTTTAAAATTCTTAATTTCCATATGTTGACTGAAACATAGTTGAACTGTAATGACTTTTACCCCCTAAATGAAGCTACTCCATATAGTTTCTTTTACTGTACTAAACCCAGATTCACGGATGGTGGTGGTATGGCTTCCATCCATGGGAGTAACTCTAAATGCCACCATGTCATACATTAATTATCACTCGTTACCACTGTATCCAGCCATGCCCACCCTCCAGTGGTACTAACTCCAAGCGTAGTAGTAATACATAATGAATGCAGTACATATAACATACACAGTCATGCTAATCTTCCTGCTGTCCTGAGTACAAACCATAACTACAGCAGTAATGCAAAATAAATGATGCATGTTGAGAGACTTGCACAGTGGTTAGGCTATTACTGTATATAGTCATTGCCAATGCTCCAACAGTCCTCCTTTCAGCCTCAATCCTCAGACAATAGATGGAACAAATATGCCTGTATTCCCAGAATATTTGTGAATGATTGTGAGGATTTAGGTAAAGAACAAGACAAATAATCAGATCAAGTGCTTTACAACTGGGGAGGAACCAAATATATCACTATAGATCATTGTGGAAGAAATCTGGATGAATATGTTAACTATTGTCTTCACTCAGCAATTGAAAAGTGTACTTTTCTTTCAAAAAATGGGTATGTGTAAAATCAGGAGAGAGGCACTTGAATGAATGGGAGAAGGTGCAAGGAGACACACAATCTCTAGACAAGTAAGTTCTCACTTTTTAGTGCCTGGTAATGCAGCTCCAATTTTATGTTCAATTAAACATGTCCGTAAAGCTGCAACTAATTACACTGTTTGTAATATGGTAGTTGAAGTGTGCTCTGCCTGTTCACAGTAGAGATTACAGATGTATCCACTTCATACTACATGTGTACCATCAATCAAGGGAATTCCTTTGTCTTCCAACTGGCAAGGTGGATCCCAACTCATCATCTCCCATCTAACAAAACAGAATAATGCATTCAGTATAAAAGTGATCTGCTGTACTGTTGTTTAGAAATTTCGGTAACACTTTAGATTAGGGAACACATATTAACTATTAATAAATTTGTTATAAACATGCATATTGGTAATGTATTGGTTCCTTATTAGTCATTACAAACTACTGATTAGCACCTTATTCTGCACTACTGTCTTCTACAAGTATAGCACATTAACTATGGGTTTTTCCTCAACAGCCTCCTAATTAGTGCTTATAGCAGTCAGTAAGGACGTTTTGGAAACATAAGTTGGGCTTTTAGTGTGCTTTGCTCAGTATGGGGCTTATTAGGTGCTAGTATCACATATTATTGAGGGAAATTATGAAACTATTGAGGGTAAACCCATAGTTAATAGCTAATATGTGTTCCCCCATCTAAAGTGTTACAGAAATTTCCAATACTCTTCTCTTCTCAGAACATCAGAAGGTGTGAAGAATGACCTGGCAGCCATTTGTTTGAAACACACTATTTTTGCATTAAAACATGCCCTTCTTAAGAACATTTGAGAAAAAATTGCCAGGTCTGCTGCAATAGTAATGAGGGATATATGACAGATGCATATAGCCATGGCCACCCTCCAATAGTCCTTACGTCAATACCTAACTACAGCAGTAATTAGGCCTGTAAGAGTATGGAATTTTGCAAAAAAGAATCATTGGCTATTGATTTTTCAGTTTTAGAATTTCTTGCAAGGAAAATCAACATGTTTACTTTGGTTTAAGTGAGGACAATGCCCCCAGTTGCATTGGGAACACTCTGATAGTGTGCTTGTGGTGTAAATTGTACTTTCTGGCAAATTAAGACAGTAGTGGGAATTGAGTTTAATTTTCCTGCCGCCAAGCAAGTGGAACCATGTCGTGATTAATTGCGTCCTCTTACAATTACCTTGTCAGCTTAGGGTTTCGCACAGACTCTCTTCGGGATGTGATAGGAAGTTTTCCTTTACTCTTGTCTCCAAAATTCCTTTACTTGACTGGGTGTGTTATGCTTGCTCCTTCTCCATCATCCCCTGCCATTGATGTACTGGGAACCATCTGCATCTGTGTCCTGTCTCTCAGGCACTCCTAGATTCTCCTCTATCAGTGTGTCTCTTCTGTCTTCCTCCTTGATAACACCATTGTCCCTGTAGGACAGATGCCTTTGCTAATAGGTTTTGTGAATATGAATGTATCACAATGCAAAGAAATTTAGGATCACAAACGAAAAAGCTGGTTATTGCAACCCCAAAACTATGAACATTGCAAAATAGGACGGAGAGCTAAAATGTGCAAGGCAATGAAAGAAAGATTTACATCCAAAATCATAGTCTTTGCAAACTAAGGCAGGACTGTGGTAGGCTATTGTAGGCATTAACCCACATAAGTTCAGTATTATTTTTAGACATCACAAGTAGGCCTATGGAGTAGGGTTTAACATTTTTAGCCCCGCGAGAGCAGGGGCTCTATCGCATTGTCGTTCGGTCGCTCTGTTCACTACTTTTGGTCACATGGGTGAAAGTGTGCTGCAGGGAGTTAGATTGCAGACTCTCAATCAGGAGACTGAAGTTTGTTTCCCGGCAGGGACGCTTCCACAAAATCCAATGTTAGACTCTTAGTCTTGTTTAGTTTAACATGGTCAAGCTATATACCCACCAATTTAGACAAGGCCTGACCTGACAGTTTCACCCCTCTCTCCGACCCGCTGGCACCCCAACTTTGTAAAAGAGCAAAGAGTGCACCATACAGTAGTAAGATGGAAATCAAAATTATTTTATTTTATTATTTTAGGAAACGTTTGAAATTGCAAAAAAAAACAAAAACGGGTAATGGCTGTAACGTGCCCAAACCGTGGTAAGCCTCTCAGAACTGCAGTGTGGCAAAATTACTGTTACAGCCCTAGTGGTAATGCAGAATAAATGTAGAACAGATGCATGATTGCAGAAGTGTACGAATGTTACCATTACGTGCATAGTCATGCCAACACTCCCGACTTCAATACCTAACTTCAGTTATAATGCAGAATAAGACAAGATAGAACAAGATAAGATTTCAGACTAGTCCAGTTTGCTGTTGATATGAAACCCCTGCTACCTGTAGGACTGCACCATCTCCACCTCCTCACCCTGGGTGGCGACAGGTGTCAGTGGCTTCTTTCTCTGTCAGAATTTAACTACCAGCCCCATGTTGAACTGCAGGTGGTTCTCCTTGCACCACCCGACGAAGCTCTTCGCCAATGCTCTTCCTCCTTGCTCTCAAAGATGCACCCCACAACAGAGGAGTCATCAGAGAGTTGGCAATGTTGAATCTAAAATCAGATGTGTTGAGCAAAAAGGTGACAGTACAGCCCCCTGGGAAAATCCTGTGCTACCCTGCAGCGTGTCACACTTCTCTGGAGGCAGAAAAACTGGCAGCCTGTCTTTTAAATGAAAGAATATCATTCTCACCGTGCTTCCCAGCCTCACCAGGTGGCAGTAAGCCCTGTGGAGCTTGTATGATGGTATCATCCCAACTTATGTCAACTTGGTGTGCAAAATGAAGTGGATCCATGGAGTCCATCACTAGGGATCTGAGGTACTGCAGTACCAGCCTCTCAAAGGTTATTATGTGTGATGTCAGTGCCAGTGGCCTGTAGACACTTAGGGCCCTGGGGTTTCCTTTCTTAGGCACTGGGACAAAGGGCTGGGTATCGTTAGGATTTTAACCGATTCCAGTGCCATTTTTGATTCTTCTTATCGATCTGATTCTTTATCAATTCCCTTATCGATTCCTACTGTATAAATTGTCAGGGGTAAAAGACTACATACAGCTTTAGTTGAGTAAACTGTGGTTTATTACTCAAGACAGACATTGCTGTGTAGAGTTACTTTTGTCTCAGAATTACTTTTCAAAACAGCTAAAGCATATTTGGCATAATGCCTTACTTTAATGCCTTAAATTAAAGTAATTGGAGGTGAACATCACAGAACAAAATCAAAATATTTGCCACTGACTGTATTTACCACTTTATTGGATCGTTCAAGTGCGCTCTACCCGTAATAGATACAATATTTCCAACAGAACTTGAAGGCAGGATGTGATGGTTGCCGCGGTGTGCTGCAAATCTGTAGGAGATAATGAGGTAAATGTTCGATTATACTGCACTTTATGGTCATTTTTCTGCCGTTTTTGTAACTCTAAAGAAACAGTATCCAGCAACTTCTGTTGTTTTGAACAAGGCTGTGGTAGCCAACTCGCTGTGTGTTAGATATGGACATAGAAACTTCACCGATGTTTCGACTGACATGAGGGTGAGTACTACGTGTCAAATTACGTCATTGTTTATGATTGACAGCACACTGGGGGGTCAAAAAGGTTGTTGTGCAGCTACTGGAGATGCATTATCGATTCCAGTGAATTGGGCAATTTGGAACCGGGACTTACTTGTAACCGGTTCTTGATATCTAGCCCTGCTGGGACAATGCAGGAGGTTTTCCACAGTGGGGCGACCCTTGTCAGATTCAAGGATAGGTTGAAGAAGTGCTGGAGAACCTCTGCTAGCTGGCTGCCACATGCTCTGAGCACCTCGGGGCTGATGCCAGGCTGAGATTTCATTCTCCCTAGTCTTACATTTGACATATTGGGTGTTGCTGGTCAGAATTTAGAAGAGGGAGGCATGGTCGAAGTCACCAGAGATTACCATGAAGGTGCTGGGATGTGGTGTCTGTAATCCTGCAACAACTAGGTGGATGAAAAACGGCAAGATCCCCTCCTTTCTTCTTGCCGCTCTGTTCTCCTCTGTCTACTCGCACCAGCTGAAAACCCACCAGGGTGATCCAAGGGACTTTATGAAGTAGATAAAGCTGCATTGCCGATATTCCCACTGTGTCCTGACCAAGCTGGAGAGCTCATCCATCTTGTTTTCTGGCAACCCCACGTTCCCCATGACAATAGATGGGAGGTAGGGTTTAAATCTCCTTTCTCTCTCTCTCATCTTCACCCCTGCTCTCTTCCCTGTCCGACGTTTCAGCAGTTTGGTTGGTTGACTCTTTGGACCTGGGCCGGACTCTGGCCTCACTGCTCAGGAGTGTAGGAAAACAACAGTTTATAGTCCAGAAGTCCCATAGAAAGGTGGTAAAAGAAGTTGAAAGTACTAAAAATAGAGAGAAATGCGAAAGGTGAACAATATTGAAGAAGGTACTGAATAGAACAAAAGGAAAAAGGGAGAATAATAGCAGAATAATTGAGAAGAATGGAAGACCCACTGCAACAGTCATCCAGTAGTTCAGACCTTGAACAGATGTTACCACTGTATATAGTCAATACCAACCCTCCGACTGTCCTTGCTTATTCTCTCTGTGGAACCTCTCTATCCTCTGAAGGGAGAATTGATACTCCTCTCTCACTGGGCTTCCATTCCACTTTTTCTTCTTATCCCCCCTCACATCATGCCTACTGGCGCGTGTGCATGTGTACATGTTACACACACACATACTGCATATATACGTATATATATACACACACATCTTGGATTATGCATGACCCACGGGTTAACACATGCTGTTAGTGTAGTGCACACACAGCAGTGCTGTATGTTTCATTTACACACTCAACATTAACCAGCTATACACAAGGGATCCATGAGCCTTCAAGGTCTATTTATCTTGAGCAAGGTTTACATTACATTTACATTTTAGGCATTTATCTCATTTTCAATTTACGAGTGCAGAAGTAGAATAAACTTAAATTCCCAAAAGCAATAATAAGGCATAAGCCTCACTTTTCCAGAAAATAAATATTGATGTGTAATTGAGATTGAGATTGAAGACATTATTTTGTCCAGATGATTTACGTAAAGACAAGAGAAGAGTAAGATTATATGATTTACAACTATAGAGGGCGAAATAAATCATTCTATAGATTATTGTGGAGGAAATCTAGATGAATTAGTGAACTGTTTTCATCAGTGAAAAATACAATCAGCACCTGTAGTTGACTTTAGACTTGGCCGTGAAGAAAATGACCCCGATTCTGAGCATTTGTCTCAGACAATTTGCCGAGGAAAACTTTTTGATGAATGACAAGACAGTGGGTACAAACTGTTCGATACGTCAACCCTATACATACACAGAAACTGTGAAAGAGAGAGAAGCCACGTTCGGTTTTGAGCAGTGAGAGGAAAGGCGAGGGAAATGCATCAGAGAAGACAGATAATATCGAGGCAAGGATTAATTCTCACTTTTCTGCTGCCTGGCAATCCAGCTCCAATTTTATGTTCGATTAAACGTGTTTTCTAAGGCTGTGCAACCGTCCCTGCATGTCACCTGCAATTTCACTCTCTCTCTGTCTCCCACATCCTCCCTCATTCCCCTCATCTGTTTGCACAGGTGAGACTAAATCCTTCATTTCTTCACTAAATTGTGTTTACTTTCAAAGTCTGGCATTGGAATGGTTTCAGGAGCTTCTCAGTCAAACACACTTAAACAAGCTTTCGTTGCTTGCCTGATATATCATCCCTGTGTAATGCTTTAAGTAAACCATTTCTCTGACTAAGCTGCTGATATAAAATGGGAAGCTGCTTCTGCTGCTTTGGAGAACGATAGCATCTCTGCTGCTATTGCACACATTCCCTGGATGTTTTGAATAAAAATGGTTTTGAGAAATCTCCTTAGCTGAGAGCAAAATAAGGAGGATTTGTGTTGTATGATGTGACACACATCCACATCTGGGGACTGTTTTTTAAAGGCTGTCTTCTGGTGGACAAGGAAATGTTTTTCTATCACAAATGTCAATCGTGTGTGTGTCTGTGTCTGTGTGTGTGTGTGTCTGTGTGCTTTGGGACAGTATTGTGCACCATTTTGGAATGTATCATGTAATTAGATCAGGTCTTCCTTATCAGTGCAGAAGAGCAGTGTAAACAGTGAACTGTGTTAGCACTCTTCCTCCCAGTGCTGCTTCCCAGCCTTTTAACACATGGAGGTTCAGATCTGACCTTATCCCTGCAGTTGTCCAGTGCTACTTCATATAAACTCTTTTCTGTCTCGTCCTGCTTTATATTAACTTGTTTCTATCCAGTGCAGCTTCATAACCTTTTAACAGACAGGTCTGACCTCATCCTTGAGGTAGTAAAGAACAATGTAAACACTATAATGGCCAGTGCTCCTTCATGGCCCTGTGAGAGACGTTGAGGTCGCGAGGTTGAACGTCTCCCGGCGACTCATTTCCTCCCAATAACGCTGAAGATGAAGGGACTCAGCAGCTGTTCTTCAGGGCAAAACAGAAAGAGGCATTGTGGGACGGAGGAGGTCAGGAGCAGGGGGACACAACAGATTCAGCTTTTCATAGAGGTTGTTGTGGTCATGGCAGGGTGGATTTTGACCTTTGGGGAATCAGAAAGGGAATTAGTCCCATCTGACAGGATGTGTTATATGACGCTGGAATGACTAATCTGTTAACAGGGGGAAGAGAGAATCTACTTCAGCTAAATACTGAATGCTCTGTTCAAGGACTGTTTATAGGCCCTGTCCTGTTTCTGTCTCTGGCTCTATGCCTCTGTATTTGTCTGTCTCTCACTCTCTCTGTCTCTCTATCTCGATCCGTCTTTCTTTCTATCTCACTGTCTCTATGTTAGGGCTGAAAGATATTGACAAAAAATCTATTATTTGACAGAATATTGCAATCGCAATTTGAACTACAATTCTTATCATCACAAGTTTTTCTTGTCGTTGTTTTAGAACTTTAAAATTGCTTAATGAAAAGTGCTGTTGTTTAAAAAAAAAAATCAGTTACAGATAGATCCTTCTCTCTGTCTTTGTACTGGTTGTGTTTCTCTCAATATGGGGCATATTATTCCTATTCTTATTCTTCATCAGGACATGCCAGTATATGTATGAGGCATAGCACAAATGTGCAGCTCTGGAGTCGGGGTGTGGGTGATGGAGAGGGGGAGGATGGAGGGAAACAGAAGAGAAAAAGAGAGTTGGGAGAGAAAGAAAGGGGGAGAGAAGGAAGAGGTAGAGGGAGAGAGAGGAAGATAAAATAGAATAAGAAATTTGTACGATAGCTACTTTGCTGCTTTAGTCCCTACTGTATAACAGGATTACAGTGACCAGGGTTCAGGATTACAGAGACAGAGAGAAGACTTTTTCCTTCATTTCTAGATACTGTAGCACAGAACAGGAGAAACAAAAAATTAAAAAAAACTCAGATGCCCATGGAAAATTTGCATGTACATGTGAGAGAGAAAGACAGAGAATGTGCATGTATGTGTTTGTGTGTGTATGTTTTTGGACAGGTGAATGAATATGATGTTAATATTCCACCAAAATCTTATACTTGAAATGCGTCCCTGGAATGTCTGCGCTACACTTGACATATGTTCATGTTGTTATCCGAACATTGCCACTTTGATAATGATCTACCAAGTATTGTCTGCACATCTGCATACCTGCCTTGATAAAAAAAACCCAATGAAAACTAGCAGAGTGCTAAGTACAAGCTTGCCACATGGGAAGGTATGGGCAAACAGTGCTATATTGTTTTTCTGATTTTTATTTAATTTGTCATTATGGTTAAAGCAAAACAAAGGTATGACAGCTTTATTTCAAACGATTATTTGATGGAGTCTTTCAAAGTAAGAGGTAGTAGGCCCACAATATTAAATTACAGAGAGAGAAGGTTGGTAGGTAAAATGAAAATAGATTGTCAAAAGCCAGCAGTATCTGTACACTGTAGCAGATAGTATAGCCTATGTGTACTTGGCATTCTCTCCTTCTGATCAGCCTATAACAGCCTGAAAATACATTGCTAACTATGGCTAGCAATCAAAGTCCATCAGAATTCACCTCAACGAAGAAAGAAAAGCATAATAGAGGAACCTTCCGAAAGCAAAATATTCAATATTAGTTTTGGGTATACAGTATAAGGCATTAACATCATTTTACACCTTTATTCATTTTCACGTTATACTGAAGGGGGGCGGGATCCGGAATCCCTCATTTGGGCCTAAAAATGATGTCATGCTTGAGAAGACAATAGGGAGGTAAAGTGGAAGTCTTACTAAAATCCACATCCGGTATAGAGCTGCTAACTATGCCAGCAGGGCTACCCATTGATGCCAAGAAGTCCCCTTAAATTTTGTACACTCCGCATCATAAACAAATTAATGATGTCTGATTACCCAGTGACTTCCATAACTACAGACAGGCTTTGGCAGCTTTGGCAGCCATCCTGGACGTTCTCGCTTGATATGTACTGGGACAAACCAAACCTTCATCTATTATACGGGTATGCTAATGTTAGGTAGATAGGCAAGGGTAGAATTACTATTGACATGGTGTTTTACACCTGATTGCAGCTATTATAATGCAAAAAACTATTACTCATTTTATCGATATATATGAGACATCAAGGAAAGGAAGAGATGAATTTGTCAAGTGCGTCAAGTGTATGATTGGAAATTAAGTTCTACTCAATCTCTGCGATGTTCAAGACATCAAAACTGTATTTGTGTTTGTATTGCCCTCAGATTCTGTAAGTGGGAACATATCCTGAAACCCCATGACATATTGGGAAGCCAGAACGGTACATAGGATAGTTTGCTTATATTTTGTAATTTATGCTATATAGTAGGAAAGTCTATACCAAAAGTCACGTTGGCCTCCCTATATTGAGCCTGTAATGGGACAGTAAGGTGATGGGATGGACCCAGAGCCTGTCGTCAGTTCTTTGGATTAATACTCCCGTCTCACCACTGACAGAAGCACAGACAGGGAGCAAGACAATGTGCTGAACAATGTGCTGATTGTGGCTCTGAAAACACTTCAACAGCCAATTTAAATGATACCAAACGGCACAATCAAAACATAGTGGCAAGCTTAATGACTGTTGGCTCAATATACAAATTGTCAAGTACACTTGAGAATGGCTCACCTAGCTTGCCAAGGCCCGAAGGTAATTTTCTGATGTCCTAATCTGATGACAATATTACCTACACAAGTACAAGCAATATGAAAGCTGTCGGGCAAATCCTGTGCATGGAGACAGTAGCATCCATCCAGCAGTGCGCTCGTTTGCCTGAACCCAATGTAGAACTATTTTTGTTTTGTTTGATCCCTGTGGTAATCATGAAAACAGATTCATACATTTGTGAAGCTGCTTTTTGCCAATTTGACATAACAATTCACAATTTGCATTTGTAGGATATTTTAACCCAGCCAAAGGCAATTGCATTCATTCAAGTTTTGTTGACTCACAGAAGCTAAAAATCAGCAGTTTTTTGTAGTTGCAGTGAAAATTATATCTTTAGGTTGAATTAGTCCTAATCCACCTTTTAATATAGGGTTAGGGTTAGTTACTTGAGGGATCTGTTCACCACACAATGCATTCCATAGCATTAGAATTTGCTAGCTCATTTATAAATAAAGATCAATTATAAATTAGGACACAGAAACTTTACTTGGGGTCTTGGCAATGTAGGTGAAGAATTCTTGAGTATATTTGTCAATACTGTTATTGAGCCTGGGATTAGGCCATTTTTCAAAGCAGGTGTTTACACTTGCAAATGATTGATTGATTGATTGATTGATTGAACTTTGGGAAAATACAAACTGGATTTTTTTGTTTAATTTGAACGGACTGCTTTGGAACTTGAGAATTGTTTCAAACACCCATGCGACACTGACATACACTACTTATTACAGATTGTATCTAAAGGACAGTATATGGACTTTGCAATTAAAGCTTGTTTGTGTCTAAATGGTGAGTGTGATTAATCTGACTTGAATGAACTAATCTTTACCTGGTTTTAAGGCGGTATGTAACTGCATGAATCCTGTGTACGGTTGGACTGTCAGATAATTGACTTTAACTGCACTTGTCAGGCCAAATGCTGACTGACACCCCAGGCTCCCGGACCGAGACGTTTCTAAGGAGATAACCAAACGCATGAATGTGTACATAATAAATCTAGTGCAGCGCAGATGCACTGCAGGTGTGATTTACACTGTCAGCCAAGGCTACGTGAATGCTACATGTACATCACACCTAAAACACATGCCAACGTTACACCTACGCTACATGTGTCTTACGCATCTGTCTCCATTTGTAAGTCAATGTAAAGTCTCTGCATAATCTTTGATGTTTGGACAGATCTTACAGGTCTTGGTCTGATGCTAGGTAGGCGTTTGCAGGTACTGTTTCTGTTTTTCTTTATCTTGGACCGATATATATGCGTGTCTGCAGGGGTTGGTGCATGTAAATGAATGTTCTCGCATACTTGTGTGGTGCAATGCATTTTGTGGGGGATGGCACTGTACCAAAAAGACAGCAGGACTAATACTGAAATATCTGGTCAACCATCCCTCCGAAAAACACATTTGCTCAGAAGTCACATGATAAATAAGCAATTACATGCTGTATGGCCATGCCTGTGATATGTGTGTGTGTGTGTGTAGTCCAAGGCACTCTGTCTCTTTCCAAAAGTTAAAAAGCCTTTATTCGTTACATGGCTAAGAATATTAAAAACATTGAACCAACATGGAAAGAGACAGAGTGCCTTGGACTATATTTTTTGTTCTTTCCTACTGAATGGACACCCACTTCCAAAGAGCGCCTATCCATTCAACACCGAGGACCCATTGCAGCGCTCCTCACCTTCTGTAGTAGCAGGGTTGGGTTCCGTTGGCAAAATACCCGGATTCGTAAATCCCCAATTCGAACTAATCCCCTGTCCCTCCAGATGATGTCATATGCTTGTGTCCCCGGTCCCCACTTCCCAGTGTGTTTGTTTGTCAACATGGAGGTTCGACGCAAGTGTTCAAAAGCGTGGGAACACTTCACAAAATGAAATGAGAATACGGCAAAATGCAATATTTGTGGCACAGTTCTGTCGACCTCAAGAGGGGCACAAGTGTGAAGAAAAAGCTCTTATCGCAGCATCGCATAAAAGTTAATGAGTGCTGTGTTTATGAAATTTTCTTTGTCCCATTTCAACAAATTATGTAAAAAGGTTCGATGAGGGATTCGAAAGGATTCGGATTCGGTGAAATGCTTTCAAACCCCAACACTGGGCAGAAAGGAGGATGAAATAGGGAGAGAAAGGTGGATGAGGTAGGAATGGGAAGACGGAGAGAGTTGGGAGTGATTATCTGAAAATGTATCACTCTATCAGTAACTACTAGGTGAATTATTGGATACCTTGAATTGAATTGGCAGGGGAAGGGAGTGAAACAGGGAGTGAGGAGGGAGGAAGATGAAGGGATGAGAAAAAAACAGAGACAGAGATAAGACAGAGAGGAATGGGGGGGGGCATGACAAGGGCTGATAATCAGGGAATCAAGTGACTGTGTGTGTGTGTGTGTGTCTATTTGAAGTTTGAAACATTATAGAACTAAAAGAAAAGTGCAGGATCAACTGGATCTGTCTGCTTTGGTTTGTCAGTAGGAAACCTAGAAGGAGGCCTTTTCTCTGTCTGTGTGTGTGTGTGTGTGTGTGTGTGTGTGTGTATGTGTGTCTTTTTTTGTCGATCTTACTCATTCAGCTCATGCCTCACTCACGCACACACACTATCTCCCTCTCTCCCTCTCTCTCTCTCTCTCTCCCTCTCTCTCTCTCTCTCTCCCTCTCCCTCTCTCTCTCTCCCTCTCTCTCTCTCTCCCTCTCTGTGGTGTGTGAAATCAGAGCCTGTGGTTTGGTTTGATGTTTACAAGGCTGTACAACAGAAGGCTCCCTTGAGGATAAGTGGATCTTAAAACTCCAAAAAAACGTTCTCTTCAGAGGTCTCTCTGTCTGTCTCTCTCCCTCTGTTTCTTTCTCCGTCTTGCTCTTTCTCTTTCTCTGTCTTTCCTTTTCTCTTTTACCCCCCCCCCCCCCCCCCCATCTCTCTCTCTGTCCTCGTTTAGGTATTCAGTGAGGTTTTCTGTCCCAGCCACACACACATGCTGACACACACATGCTCACAGTCACTTTCACTGTATCCCTTGTGATCTGTTGGCAATCCTGACAGTTAGATAGATGAGATGGTTTGGGATTCTTGACAGTGCAGAACACTGACCTTGCTCCTTGTCCATACACGCACACACACACGCGCACACACACACACACACACACACACACAGACACAAAGATGCTCAAACAAAACAGCTGGAGGACAGTGAGGCAGACAAACTTTCAAGTATTACTTGATGTAATACTTGATGTAGATGTAAAAATGACAGCTTTCTCAGAGTTATCCTTAAGAAGTTATGGCTAGTGCTAAAACGATTAGTCGATTAATGGATGAGTCGATTGACAGAAAATTAATCGATTAGAATTTTTATAATCGTTTTAGTCATTTATCAAGTAAAATATCCAAACATTTGGTGGTTACAGCTTCACAAATGCTAAGATTTGCTTGCTTTTCTCCATTTCATATCGTCATAAAATGAATACTTAGGGTTTTTTGGCTGTTGGTTAGACTGAGTAAGTAATTTTAAGAATGTTGCAGGCCTAGTTCTGGCATTATGAGAGGATGCTTTACACATGCACACCTGACTTATTTAGAGCAGTTGAATTGAAGTCAGAAGCGATTACCTCTTTCTTTTGGTTCATTACCTCTACTCAGTGATACGGGGTACAACTAATTTACCTTTACCCTGTACATTACCTGTTCATTACATTTAGTGGTAAATCAAAAGGGGGATAAACTCCAGCGAATAATCACCATAAGGCAATAAGCGTTAGTGACAAAATAGTCAAAGTGTTGCTGTATTTTCTGAAAAAAGTTCCAGATCATGAAGATTTCTGAGCGTAAAAAATATGTCCGTAGGCAAACTTTACTTTCCCAAGTAAAAAGGTAGGTTATAGAGTTTCAGTGAGCTTATATCCCTGTACAGCCAGCGGTGCAAAATATCCAAACATCTGGCTGGGTGTACGAATTGTACTGCGAGATGAGCCAGGAAGACACAATTAATCAAAGTAGGAAGCCGTCATCTTCATTCAACAGGATTGTCACATATTATATTGTATTCAGTTTTTGTTAGTGTGTATGAATCAGTGGCCGTTTGTGCCCTCCAAAGGACTGAGTTTAAATCTGAGCTCGCTTTTTTTGTAGTTATTTCTAAACCTTGAGCTTGAAATGAAAAAGTTCTGTGTCAACTGATGTGCACAAGCCTGAAGGAATTTGTAGGTGAGCGAGTATTGATGTTTTACAATAGAAAAGACTGCTTTCTTTGCAAGGATCCCACTCCATTGCAAAGTAAGATAACATTGAGGTATGACTGGATTATTTTTGGTCATTTACAGTGCAAAGAAGCAAATTAATGTGTGCTCAAGCTCTTGAGGCACTCATTACTTACAGAAGAAAGGTGAGTGCGCAGCTCTACTTTGTCAAAGTCATTTTAATTAATCAGGTAGACTCACTATTTGAAAAATGATGTGAAGATCAAATTGAAGATGAAATCCAAGTAGATTTTTATAAATGATGCTACTTTCCTCATCTGTTTGCTCCCTACTGTTTGGCTCCTACACTCCTTTGACAACTTTAACCTTCATAGCTATTTTCCTCAAAGGCAATACAGTAAGATGCTGCATGAGCTACAGACTAAACTCTGTAGAAGTGTGCTTCAAGACAAAGTACCTCTCAGAGAATGTTACATTTAAGAGGCTTTTATCTTTTAGAAGGTTTACTTAAGATGATCTTAAAGCATAACTTCAGCCATTTTCAACCTGGACCCTATTGTCCCTAAGTAACGTCTTGCATTGACACTCACCCTGTCACGATACATTCATTTTCAGTGTTTCCATGACTTGAAAGAGTAAACAAGGAAATGCTGAAACAATGGCCAAGGTAGCATCAAAACTGTATGAAAAAAGCATGAGTTTAGATCATTTTCTTTTGCATCGACATGAGATTTAAACAGACAGAGTTATGTTTTAAATTCACAGGTGCTGTTACCTGACAGATGGAGGGATAGTTTTATTAAGATTACTTTAACTGTCCTTTGGCATTTATCTTGAGCATCATTTGTCTGTTTTCCTTTCTCTAATCGCTGCCTGAATAAAGCTTACAAAAATTTACATTGATTTGTATTGCTTGGAGCAGCGGTTGACTTTCATAGCCCTTTGCCTGTTTTGCTCCATTGTTTTTTGGTTCTGCTATACAGCTCTGGGACAAGAAAGTAGAAGAATCAACACTCTTATGCAGAACACAACGCAGTAATTGAAACACTTGGCCTTTCTACAAAAGGAGATATGATTGTTGAGACAAACATCTCAGTACTGTAGCATCAAAGGCAAAATCTGAATACAACTTATCATTTGGGGTACAAGAATGTGGGAATACCAGAGTGTTGCACATCATTTTGTGCAGTCGGTGTGTTAATAACGAATGATTAAAGAAGACTGGAGTTTCAGCCATTTGCATCGGCCCCCTCACACTGCAGTTAATCACAGATTTAGAGGGGATGAACTTACTGTACAGGCAGCTTCTGTCTTTTCATCATATACAACTTTTTCTTTCTTTCTCTCTATCTCTTTTAAATTTGTAATTTTTCTTTCTTTAGCCTCTCTCTGCCCTTAAGCAGATTTTTGCCTATCTCTTCTTTCTGTTAGAAATCCAGTGTGACCAAATACAGCCATTTAAATGACATCTATTTATACATAAACATAAAGTTTAGATATAATGTAACATAGGTTTTTTTCAACATCAATGATGATTATGTGTCATTGATGTACGTATTGATGTCTGAGGCACAGGTATGCGGTATGCATTTAGAAGTGCTGCAAATATTCAATAAGATGACTGCTGCTCACTTGGACAAACTTTGCTCAGGTGCTGTAGGTATAATACAGAGAAAAGATAAAATCTCTCCACACTTAGAGCCAAGAAGTTTATTGCTGAACTTTTGGTCCAAAGCACTTCAGCAGTATGCCTAACACTTGAAATGTGAAAATGTGACGATTACATTTAAGCGTGAGTAAGCTTTTTCTTTTTTCTAGACTGATGACTGCTATATGGGAGGAAATACCAAGTATATCAAACTGTCACTTAGTAACCTTGCATATGTCTTAACACAAAGGCTAGATGCAGGAGCAGAAAATAAAACTTTTTCTCTGACCCAGATTGGATTGTTTTTCTGCGATAAACCAACAGTCATCTTTAGTTGGTTTAAAATAGAAAAAGATATCACTGTGGATTGATGCTCCCTTAGTGGTTTCAACCTCAGCTGGTCTGTGTGAATCAGTTCAGTTGTGGTCAAAATGTTGTGGGCTGTAATCCTCTAAGGGATGCAAGTGTAGAGTGCTGGTACATTTTTCTATTTTATTGTCTTGCATTTTTATGAAGCACCAAGGGCTGAAAGATATTGACAAAAAATCTAATTGCAATTATTTGACAGAATATTACAACTGCGGTTTAAACTGCGATTCATATCATCAAGTTTTTCGTCATACATTTTTTAAAACTTTGAAAAAAACAGTTATTTTGTGCAGGATTTAATAAGTATTTTTGAGTATGATGAAAGGTTTTCACAAATGTTGTACTTGATTCATGGAGAAAGAAAAGCCAGCACTCTTAATGTCCTTTTATCATATATTTGAATGGGCAGCTATAGAGCACAAACGACGGACGCGTTTCAGCAATAAGCCATCATCAGCGTTGACTTTGGCCGTGCACCTAAGGAGGGTTTTTTTTGACCGAGTTGTGCTCGCATTTGGCGGAGTTTGTACTTGATTCATGGATCAAAGATTACCTGGAGCTCTAAAACACCTTTAGAAATCAATTTTGGACGCCTCTCTCTTTTAAGCAATTAATTGCAGCCTCTGCGAGCAATTTTTTTTAGATTAATTGTTCAGGTCTAGCACCTAGTCAGTATACTAGATATGCATACCGTAGCTTCGTACTCCTTGTGTAGTTAATTTAAAATCAAAACCCATATGATGTGGACTGCATACAGTGAAGAATCAGGTATATTTTGCAGTAGCAGGGGGGCATGGTGAGCTGGTCCTGGGTTCAAGCCCCCACGTTGATTTCTCACTTGGTCCTGGTGAAGTGTCCTTGAGCAAGACGCTGAATCTTTACCAGCACCTGCTGTTCTGCAGCCTTGACTTCCCTGTGGAAAGAAAAGTTTGCTATGGGGGGGATCAATAAAGTATTGTATTATTATTTTTCTGTAAATCCAGCCAAAAAGTTCAATATACAGTACCGACGTGCCCATCAGTCATTGGAAAGCGGACTGGGTTTATTTGGTGGCTGCTGAACCTCAATGTGCCTCTGGAAGCCCCGGCTCAGCATAACCTAAAGTATCCCAGAATCCCAGTGCTTTTGGCCCGGACCGCACTCTCCCCTCCCCCCCCTCTGTCAGCAGCATCACACTGAACCGTTGATGTTGTTGTCAGACTTCTGAATCAGCTGTTTAATGCCATTCTTTTTATCTTTCCAATTTTTCTTTTTCACATTTGCAACTATCACTTCCATTGACATCCTGGTCTGAACTCAGCTTTATCATCAGTTCTTTCTGTTTTATTTTAATTCCTTTCTGATTTCTTTTGTAATCATCGGATGTGTGAGAATAGTATAAGAAAAACACTGCTGAGCCCTCTGGAGGTGTTGTGGGCTTATTTCAACGTCTGTGGTGGGAGATGCCCACTTAATAACCCCCATCATGCACCAGCTCTCATCCACCCTCCTCTCCTCTTATCCAAGCCAGGCTTCAACATAGGCACTGAGCCTTGTTTAATAGCACAAGGGGCAGTTACATCAGAATCGTTTTATTTGTAAATGAACATTGGCCAGTCTCCAGGACATTTACCAGGCCATTAAAAGATAAGGTGCTGAAATTAAACACGGAGAGTCATGATTCTGTAGAGACAGTGCAGATGTAATGTAATCCAGCACTGACACAACCTGCTTATGGAGAACAAGAACACTTCTCTGTCTCACACTGTGATCTGAGTCTGACACCCTCACCTTGCCTACGTGTGAGTGCATGCACACAGACTCACACAATTCACACACACTGTACAAATGCGCAAATACATATACAGACTTTGTTGAATTTGTTTTGGTCTGATTCATTTTGCAATTTCGATTAGGAATTGGGGAGTTTCATGGGAGGAGTTATTAACGATACCAGATAAAGCAGAGGGTCCGAACTCTGGTCCTCGGGACCCAGAGTACAGCTGATTTTCTATCCTACCAGGTAGTTAATTGCATTGACCTGGCATCCCAGGTCTAAATCATTCCTTATTAAATGGCTAGATTAAAAACCAGCAGTACTTGGGGTCCTGAGGGCCTGCATTGGGAACCACTGAGATAAAGTGCCATTTCGATTTGTTAAACTCTTTTGGGAAATTGATGTCATTCCTCATGTTCCTTGTTGTGACTTAGAGACAATTTAACTTCCCAACAGTACTCTCTTTACACAGCTTTGAGCTTTGCCACCAAACCCCTGATGTTACATTTTGAAACTCCTTCAGGAAATTGATGTCGTTGCTCATCCTCCTCGATGGTACTTAGGGTCAATTCAATTCCCCATTAAACTTTTCCCACACTGGGCTAGCAATGCCAAGGATGGAGAGGCAAATATCAGTCAACAGAGAGCTGTGTAAGAGCTAAGTCATTTAGTTAATGGAATTTCCCCAGTCGTCGATAGAGGAGGGATGCCTTGCTATCGATCTGTGTCACTCACCTCTGATGAGAGCTGATCAAAAACCCATTTAAAATCAACCAAGTCTGACTGGCTATCTGATCATGGAGGAGGGGGGGTACAGCTGATATCTAGATGGATTGTACAGATTGTACACCTGATACAGATGGAGAGGAGAGAGAGAGAGAGAGAAAACAAGAACCAAAAGATAAACAGCAAGAGAGAGAGGGAGGGAGACAGGGGGAGAGAGAGAGAGAGAGGGAGAGGGAGAATGAATGAATTATAACAAGAAAAGGGGTGAATTTGGCTGTAATTGGGGCCAAAGATGATTGACTCAAGAAGAAAATTTATCTCTCTAGCTTCCAGTGTTAAGGAAATGAAGACTTAATTTAGATGATACACACACAAACTCATACACGAACACTTTCAAGCTTTTTTCAGGAATGTGCATAACACACACAAACGTACACACACTCACACAGTTGTCGCCATGCCAAAGCCCTTCCAGAACACGGTCCACACAGTATACAGAGACACTACAGATGAACAGGTGTTGTGGACGTTCTCGGAGTCTTGGAATACTTGGAGCTCTTGAAATGTTTTGAGCGGCTCTTCAACACTGTGTCAACTGTTTCCCCTCCAGGATTGGCTGAGTAAGTTCGGCTACCTCCCGCCCCCCGACCCGGTGACTGGTCAGCTTCAGACCAAGGAGGCGCTGACCAAGGCCATCAAAGCCATGCAGAAGTTTGGAGGGCTGCAGGAGACCGGCGTCTTAGGTATGTGGGTGTGTGTGTTTGGGGGGAGGGGCGGGGTCACGTGGGAGGGTTGGCACTTTGGGTGGATGTAGGTACTATGGCTGTGTGTGCGTGTGTGAGTGTGTGTAGTGACTGATTGAGTGACTAACCCCCATCATGGAAGTCAGCTGGTGCTGATTTGCTGTCCTTTTAACTAATTGAAAAAGCCACATTGGCCCCGCGTGATGCGAGGCAAAGCGTCCCAGAGGCGGTGCAGCACCTTCACGATACGCTTCAGCTCAATTGTTTTTTTGGGGCCATGGTGCGTTGCTGAAGCATAGCTTAGGCACAGATGTCAATTACAATGAAATAAAAATGGATGAAAAGGAGAAATGCTTGTTTTATAATTTGTGTGCAACATCAAAACATTTTATAAATTTCCATAAAATAAAATAGATAGTAAAAATAGATAGTATCTTTACGCTAATTAACACTACCTAGAATGTAGAAAAGAAGAACAATTTTGAGCTAGTAACTAAATGTATTAAAATGTAAATGACTATAGGTTTAAAATATGATATGATATATTATAATGCATTTGCTTACCCATCACTGTGATTCTGACTGATTTTGACACGCACTAATGACAAAACTAGTGTAGCATCCCTGGAGAAACTCCAATGGAACAAAAATGTTCAACTTACGCAACATTTGAGGTGTGGTTTCATTGTAAGAGAGAGAGGGAAAAAGTGTGTTTGAGTGAGTGAGTTTGTATGTGCACGTGTACACACATGAGCGCGTGAGTGTGCTTGTGTGTAAGTGTGCAACATCACTGACAATGTTACTCCTTTTGAAGCTGCAATTCTCACACAGATGTCGAACTACGGTGGTGGAATGGGTGTACAGACTTTATCCATCTACTTACACCTGTTAGACATAATCTGTATTGATGTGTTAACTAATCTTAATAGTTTCCATCTGTCTGCCTTCGCAGACTATACCATAGTAATGCTATGTTAATTGGTAATTGGCTGTTAGTTTGTACTGCAATTACTACAGACTACACTTGACTGTTAAAAGTAGTATTCTATTCTATTCTATTCTATTGCAGACCAAGCCACTCTGGGCCTCATGAAGACACCCAGGTGTTCGCTGCCTGATGTGTCCGAGGCAGAAGGGACGATGGGCCGCAGGAGACGGAGCCTGAACCCCCAGAGCAAATGGAGCAAGAGGCACCTGTCCTGGAGGTAGGAACAGGACAAGATTACACTACAGTATAATACTACATAGCTGTCCTGGAGGTAGGGGACAGGAAAAGACAATGTAAAGTAGACAGTACATTGATTGCACAATAGTATAATACTATACAAGAGGCGAGCTGACAGCTCAGAACAAATAGAATAATGAATATGATAATATGTACAGTACATTGGTTAAACTGTTTTTTAATACTATACACTCACGCTGGAGGGAACAGTACAGTAAAATCCAATATACAGTAAACTAATTACACTGTAAATACACATTGCAATGCAATGCAGTTCACTTTAGTTCTACTCAGTACAGTTTGCTGTTTCAGTGTAGTTCATTCTATTCCAAATCAGCCTGATGCAATTCTGTTCAGGTTGATTCAGTTCAACACAGCTTAGTTCATCTCAGTCCAGTTCAGTTCATCACATCACATCACATCACATCAGTACAACACAGTGCAGTCAGATATAAGTCATAAACCACCACACCTCCACTGTTTTTTCTCCATCTGTGTTTCCTTCGATAGCTGCTAGATTAAAGGACTGTTCCTCAAGGCAGAAATCTTTTGTTTTCTGGATCAATTCTGGCTCAGAAGAAATGCATTTTGTAAGAGTGGCCTGCTGGTTAGAGAGACCTTTAACTAAACAGAAGGTTTGCATGTCCCTTCTCTCAGAAGATATGCAAGGACACAAATTACTGATTACAAAGCGTAGAAAATGGTGTCTGAAGTGCTCTGAAATGCTTGTGGAAATGCAATCAGTATTACAGTAAGGTATGCAAAGGTCACAGAAAGGTCTTTGTCTACATTCATTAGTCTAAGTGGTCTAAGTCTATGTAATTATACTGTAATTAATGGGCCAGAGACCAAAGACATATGGATGATTCTTAAAGAGCAAAGGCCCAGCCAAACAGTCATTGTGCAGTTTATCCATGACAAAACAATCTGGTTATGTTAACTGCAGCTCGACCATCTGTCACAGATAGAGGTAAAGCCCAGCATAGGGTGAGAGAGGAGAGGAGGAGGGAGCGAAACATATGGTTGGTCTCTGTGCTGATTTACACACGCTATGAGGGGCGATTAAACAATGAGCTGCTGTAAGCTGCTGTGTGGGCCAGTGTGTGTGTGTGTGTGTGTGTGTGTGTGTGTGTGTGCGCGCGCGTGCCCAAGTATTCAGTCCAGCCCTTTTTATCATACTCTGCTTGCACAGAAACACACACACGAACAAAGACAAATACACACGCACATGCACACAAACAAGAACGCACACACTCACACACGCATGTACGCATCCTCTCCCACCTGGTTGGTTTTTCTCCCTCTCTCTCTCTCTCTCTGTCTCTCTCTATCTCTCTCTCTCTCTCTCCCCCCCCCCCCCCCTCTCTCTCTCTCTCCCTGCTGGTGAGAGGTGTTTGTGGACAGTCTTTTCTTTTTCCCACTGACATTCAGTCAGTCAGTCATCAGACACTAGTTATGAATTTTCAAGTTCAAGTTTGTTTATATAGCCCTTTATCACAAGCATTTCTCAAAGAACTTTACAGAGAATGAACCTAAATAGATTTAACTGATCAATAGTCAACCATAGAACAGAATGATATAGGATAAACATCAGGAAGAGCAAGACACACAAAAGCAGATTTTAGCGAGACATAACAGCCTACCTATTCTACAGCCTAATTTTCACACAACCTTACTGGATTTTTTGTTAAACTCCCACAATCCTTCTTTGTATTCAACAAGATGATTGTCTGGTTGGCGATCTTCCCCTGTGTGTAGCAGGGACATGCAGAGCCTAGTTCAGGGGCTCAAATGACAAAAGGGGGCATCTTTAGCGCTCACATGGCGTGTGGGTGGAGAGTCTAGATCAGATCAAGCAGCCAAAACCACTGGTGAATTTTCAAGCCAATAGTGGCGGCAGGCGGCAGTTCCGCTAGGGGCTGTGGCCTCACTTTGGCTGCTCCGGCTCCAAAAAATGTCAACATGGCAGCAATCGTAAACCCAATCCTTAGGCTTCAAAACGGTCCTTCAGAAACCATATGGGTGACATCACACTCACTACGCCCATCTTTTTTACAGTCTGTGGTCTAGATAAACTACAGTACATATGTTTTTTTTTTGTTGTTTTTTTCTTTATTTCAAAAAGATATCACAAGAAAAATACAAGGACACACAATAACTTAATACTCGACAAGTACAAAGCATCACATCACAAGAACAGTACAAAATCAAGAGGAAAATAGGGGTAAACAAACACAAGTAATACAACAAATAATACACAACATATACAAGTAATATATAGGGTGTTGCACACTGTATAATATAAAGTCTTGTACGTTAAAGTATATTGTGGGTCTATATGGTATTTGTGATATTTTAGGTAGGATAGTGGGTGAGGAATCAGCTCTCAATGGACTTCAAAAATGGGGACCAAGAGTCCAGATACGTTTCAACTTCATTTCTTAGAGTTGCAGTTAGTTTCTCAAAGGCTGAGTGTTCTGTCAGTAAGCTGAGCCAGTGGTCTATGGATAATTTTGCTCTGTCCTTCCTTCTTGTGTGGGCAAAGCCAAAAGGCATGGAAGTAATCATCTATTGCGGTGTAACAGTGTGTGCATGTATTATCATCAGTGTAGCCCACAGGGTGGAGCTTATTGGTAGTGATGTGTGGTCCATGTAGGATTTTATGCTGAATTAATTGAGTCTTGGTGTTACGGAGAATGTCATGGAGAAGATGTTATTACATAGTTTTTGTTAGTCTTGCTCTGAATACTGTGCATTGAGATCTTTATTCCATTTGTCTATTGGTAGCGATACAGAGGTGTCTTGTGATAGGAGAATCTTATATATTTGTGCTATTATTTTAGGAGGGTGGAGAAGGCTGAGTTTTTGATAAAGAGGTGGAATATGGCAGTGAAAAGTGTTAATGTTTACTTTCTCCTTTTTGGCCTCTTTTATTTGTATGTACTGTACTGAAAGCAGCAGTGATCTGGGATTTTGTATTTGTCTTGGAGTTGGTCGAAGGTCATGAGCAAGCTGTTATTGAAGTGGTGTCCCATGCTGGCTACTCCTCTCTCTTTCCATAGTGGGAGCAGGAATGTGGGTTTTTTTTCCAGTTCGGAACATTGGGTTATTCCAGATTGGGGTGAGGGAAGATGGAGAGGAGAACTACAATAAATTTGTTGGTTTTGAGATACAGTGCTGCTGAGTAAAAGTGTCATGGCATAATGCACGGATCAGAAAATTTTGACGAGCTTCGTGGTGCCGAAACCCTTGGTTCCTAAAAGGAGAGACTTTAACGTAATTCCAGCTTGCCACTAAGCGGTGGTGCTCACATAGGAGAACAGTGGTGTAGTCAAGAGTATAGGCACGTATAGGCTGTATACTGACTTATTCTACTGAGATTTCTAATGAACAGTTTGTCTTATGCCCACATATTTTTTTTGGCACATACTCATTATTAACAAGCTGCATCAGCAGAATGCAAATCCATATGGAAAACAATATCAATCATGACAAACTGAATCTAACCAGTCACATGTATTTGTGGATATGTACTGTAACATTAATTCATGATGGCAGCCTGGCAGGAGGAACATTAGCTATACAGTTACATTGCTACCACTTAGTCTACACACAGAATTGCTGGGTTCCAGTACATAAATGACAATTGAAAATGAAATGAAAATGAAACGAAGCATGGGGTGAAAAAATGAATGAAGTGTAGTGTGATTCATTGAGTATTGGGGTTGAGGTGAGTTTGGCACATCCGCCAATGAAAATAATCCCGAGAAAATAGGCGTCTAATATTATTTCCGCCTTTCAATGAATGGCCTATAGGCGGAACAAATGTTTTGTGTTTCTCTAGGAAATGTTTAAAATGTTTTGGCAAACAGGCTATGATGGTGAAAGACAGCTAACCTACCAGAGCACAGCAATATAGTAGTGTGAGTGGATCTATTCTTCTTGACAATACATGATGTGGTTATCCTGATCATTCCAGGACTGTAGAAACTCAAACTACAGCATCAGTTGATGCTGCTGACCTAGCTAGGCACCGTGGGACTGGACAGCATCTGGACTTGTTTGACTTCCTTAGCTATTTTTCTCGTGTTTGTTTGTGTCTTAACATTTTTTCTTCTTTCTTGCACAGTAGAATGTTGAGCTATATCTCATTGGTATAAGTTGTTAAGTTGGTTTAGCTGAGGTTAGGATCAGGCGTTTCATGGCCTCTCAGTCGGGGAGAATGGAGTAAATGTTGCTTTGCCAGGGGCTGCAGTGTGTGACTGACAGCAGGTACACACCGCAGCCCGTCATGTTTTGCGAGCAGTTGGCAATGTGAAAATCCTTGCTATTATCCCAGAATAAGTAATGCTGTGATAGTGTTTCTTAAGAAGGCAAGTCTAGTTAGCAAGGTATTTTGGTGAAGGAAGTTTTATGTTTCACCTTTATCTGTGGCAGCTACAAGAGCAGTTGTGTCTAATGTACCTCCGTTCATTAAAGTGGAGGCTAGAGGCTTGAGAGCTCTCCCATTTCAGAAAGTTTGCCTGTGGTTTCCGACCGATTTGTCTTGGATGTGTTAAGGAGATGAAGCATGCTCTGTTGCTTCGTAGGCAGGTGTTTATGTAGTTGAGAAGTGCTAATCAAACTTTAAATATGAGTTTCAGTGTTAAATTTGGCGACAACTCCTATGATATGTGTGGCAGTTTGTGCCACATTCAAGAGAGGCAGACAGAGAGGCCCAGAGGCGTGTCCTGGGGCAGACCTGGCAGATGGGGCAGAGCAACATGCAGGGGAAGGAGCAGTGTTTCCGCTGCATTCATTCAGCAGTGGAAGCCTGTGTCAATCTCACAAGCAGAGTTGTTTTCGGTCACTTCTACTCCATGTGTAAGCGAGGCTGCGCGCTGCCACCATGGTGGTGAAAATACACGCATTCATTATGGGGTGAAACCGAAGCACCTGAACATCACGCCACTGGGCTTTTCGGTGTAAAAAAGCATACCTGCAGGGTGGAGGGTCTGCAGAGAATCAGCTGAAGTTGCAGGGAAAGCAACAGCAAAAGGTGGAGTTTGTGTAGATTTCAGTTTACATAAACATTCATAAAGTATCCTCTAAGGCAGTGTTTCTCAACCTAGTCCTCAAGGACCCCGTGTTCTGCAAGTTTTAGCTGCAACTCTACTCTTGCACACCTGATTTAATTGAGGGCCACACATTCTCTTGAATCAGTTGTGCAAGAGCAGAGCTGAACTTTTATTTTTCTATTTCTATTTCTGTTCTATTCCTAACCTTTATCCAATTAAGAACAAATTCCTGTTTAAAATATTGTTTTTTATATTAGGCTACATGGTTCTGTTTCAAAAGTAAAGCAATAAATGTTTGCTTAATTAAATAATTAATTATATCATCAGCTGTCATGTTATTTCTTTACCAACCCCCTGCTGCTACTTGATCCTGTAGACTTCCAGCAATTGAGCTAAGCTAACCGTTCCCATACCTTTAGACTGCATAAAAAAGGCGTCCATGACTTCGTCTGACTCTGGGTAAGTAGGAAAAATAGCCAAATTCCCCAAAAACCGACCTATCCCTTTAAAACAGAGGAATGTTATTGATATAATTGCTAACAGTGATGTAGGTAATGAAACGGACTAGGGGCTCTAGTGGAGGGGCGGCTTGGTGTTCTGTCCAGGCTTGCGGGTCATTGTCATCTCACATACATCTACAAATGTCACAGTAATAGGCCAGTGAAAGCTGAGATATATCATATGGCTGCAGCACATTTTGTTATTTCACCAGTTTCTGAGAGTTTGGGGAGAGATGAAGAGAGAGGAAAGGGGTTTGTGAGTTAGTAGTGGGATACTGGTTAAGCCCATATAGACACTTTTGTCAGCAGTTTACAGCTTTGTCATCAGCCTCAGTCTGGGAGGGCTCTTGCTGCTCTGCGACAGGGCGTTAGAGAGGTGGAGTTTGAACTAGTGGTGGTTGAGCAAGTGTGAGGGCTAGATTTGTAATACTACAGAGAAATGTATGCACCCAGCTCCCTTTTCTTTGGCATAAAGATGTATGGCAAAAAACAAATGCATTGTGTGTCTGTGTCTAATTGACGTGTAACATCTGTTGGTGGGGAGATGTGTGAGGAGGCTGTGCGCTTCTACTCCACATTGTATGGTGCTGATCAGTGTGACCCTGAGTATATGGACGTATTGTTGTCACCCAAAGGACTAGTGATGTGTGGGTCAGGTTTTTGTCAACCTGTGACCGCCCAATCTGACACATAAACATATCCCGACATAACATGCCCGACCCATTGACATACACATAACACAACGACCCGAAAAAGATCCACCAAAAAAAAAAAAAAGATTCTGGCAGCCAGGAAACAAAAGACTCTTGTATAAGGCTGTACGTAATGCATGCACTGTGCAGTGTGCACAGGATATAATGTATGGATGACGGATAAACCAGCTGGAGATTGGAGTTTATTCCGTTAATTAAATTTAAATTTCATTGAAATTTAGTCTATAATTACATTCTGTTTGTACTGTGTGTATTTGACCTGCACCCAATCTTCATTCGACCCTAACCCGCCCCACCCGCGGATAAACCTGCAGCATCACTACAAAGCACTGAATTGAACTCTTTTATCTTTTAATGAACTGTCCAAGGCTGTTTCCTAAATGGCTCTTGCTCGTGCCCGGGGGACTGACGGCTTGCCTGTGGACTTACATAAGGCCTTTCGGGTCATTGTTGGCTAGGACTTGAGTGACTTCAAAAACTGGACACCTGTAGCTCTGCTGTCTCTGGATTGCAAACTATTTGCCCAGTGCCTTGCTAATAGGCTTAATATTAATATATAATAATATTAATTATTATTATTTGTTTGCAATAATCAGGGCATTGGGCCAGTGAAGGACAGCCTCCGAGGTTGTGTAGGTCTTGGAGGGGGGTTTCTGCTCCACAGTTACTAACCCAAAACTGGTGGACTTCTGTTGGTCAGGACATCAGTGGATGAGCGCGCCCTCTCTGGTTAGGGCTTGTTTGACTTGGAGAGCAGGGTGGCAGCAATCCAGCTTCAGGCAGCGCAGAAACTGTTGTAAGGAATCAGCATCTGCTTGAGGGGACCAGCATGTGCACTACTGTCGAGGCCGAGGACTGATGGTTCAGGGCTGTAACATCAGCTTTTCCTCATGTCTCTCTCTCTCTCTCTCTCTCTCTCATTCTCTTTCTCTCTCTCTCCTGCTTACTACTTCTAATCATACACCCTTGGCCCCACTCAACTCTGTGAAACAGAGTTCAGTCCAGTGAAGCCACCTTTGTATTCACAGCACTCAGATTTGTATAACAGTGCAAAGGAGCTACATTTCACTGGAAGTGAGATACAGACATTCAAATGTCTTTTGTAGATTTATTCAGCCTAGAGCTCTAGCCAAGGAACAGATGGTGAATTTATTGTGCCTTTATGATAAACACTTGTGGATTATCTGCTGGCTCCAAATCCAGAGAGGTTTCCATATGGTGCAGTTTGTCAGTAAAGAACCAGGGCAAAGCACTGATATTCTGTCCAGGATTTCCTCCACAATTGTGTCGATTAATTGTGTTGATATTAATTATATGTATTTATTTATTCATTTATGATAGATATTTCACATGAACATGGCCGTTGTGGCACTTAACTGATATCTGAGATAGAAAATCATCACTTACACACAAAAAACACACACGCATACGCAGTCTTACTAAATATTTCTTTGTCTCTGTCTCCTGCCCCTTTATTCAGCTCCAAGGGCCCTGTATTGTTGATGCAGTACAAACATTAAACACTTTCACTATATCTAATTCAGTAAGTCACCCAGAGAACATTTTTATTACTCTTCAATAAAAGCAAAGGCGAAAAAGCGCTGAAATGTTGTGCTGAAGTACTGTTACTTCAATTAAAAGTTATTCAAAAAGGAATAACAAACTACCTTGAAAGTGTCTTAAAGCCACAGGAGACTGAAATCTGTGATTCTCGTAGAGGTCTTGTTAGCTTTAGGGATTTAATAAAGGTCGCAAAAGTTTCAAAAAGCAGCAGCATTCTTATATGCAAAAAGCCTTGTCATGTAATTGGATGTTTTTTTCCCCTTAACCCCATCTCAGGTTGTCACTGGGTGGAGTTACTTTGAGACAATCTCACATGATAGAGTCTTCACCGGCAATAAGTGCCTACTCTTAGACCTTATTAGAAAAGTATCTGTCTTCCTTGTTTACATTCTATTGATGCATTGGGTGCATCCATAGCTTGGTAATCCACGTGCCTGAAGCCCTATGGTCGGACCGAACTGGACCGATGATAAATTCAAACCGCTGTCAGGAATATGTAACTGGCAATAATTTATTTACTCTTCCTCATCATCGCTTTGTCTTATTGGCTATCCGTTTGTAAATCCTTGTCACACTGTGCGCTCTGTTCCAGTGCTGTGGAACTGGACTGGACTGTATGTTGTATACATGTTTTTTTTAGGGATTGTTTGTTTGATGTATCACAGGTTCATTCACTTCAGCTACCTCTCCAAAAACAGTGTTTATCTTTCAAACCTTGGTAAATGGGTAGAAAGGTACTCAATTTTTATATCGATGTTAAGTATAGGAGTAGCCTGCTAAACAGTTAGTCAAGTACTTTATTACTTTCAAATGAAAAGTAAGATTTTGTACATGTTCCAAAATTTACTGATTACCCCTATTGGCATGGTCTTAACAAATAATTAGATTCCACTATCAGCCCAAGTTTTAACAATGGTCCTGTTCTAGTTGTGAATGTAAAATTTACAAGTAACAAGCAAGTGAACAAGTAAAAGCACTCTCAGAACTAGCTTTGCTCTAAATAATCTACTCAAATACAGCAACTAGGATAGTTATAATTAATTCTCTCTTTTAGACCTCTGTCTAAAAGAAGCTTTTGTGAGTCAGAACTCAATCAAAGCACGCATGCAAAAAGTCAAACCGCTGACACAATCATAATGACCATTCAACAAGGCTACAAGGACGTGTGTGATTCAGTTCGATCAGAGTTTTTGCCAACCAAGGACATGGTTATTATTCGGTTTTGAATTTACTGAGACAAATTTCAATAGATACATGAAGAAGCCTAGAATCCTCATGGACACTGTGGAATTGACCCGTGCTTTTCTATTGGCTGCTTGTAATGTTGTCTAAATCTCTTTGCCCTGTCAAATCCCAAACTCCCTTATCTCATATTTGTAATTCTTGTCTTCACCATTTTCCCTTCCTCTATCATCCCTCCTTCATTCTCATCTCCCTCTCTCACAATGTTTATTTCTTTCCTTCTTCCTCATACTGTCTCCTCTCCCATCCTCCCCTGTTTTCTTCGAGCTTGTGTAGCTCTGTAATAAAATGTTAGATTGTATAATATATTTTTGTGTTGTCTGTAAATTCATGCACTACCTTGGCTAGGTCTCCCCTGAGACTGACTTCATTAAATTAAAACGTAATTAATAAGGTTGTTGAAATCAAGGCACAAAACTGGCATGGCCCTGCTGTGCTCTGTAATGTTTATCAAAGTTAAGGCAGATACTACAGGGAAATGATGGCTCGTGCATTTTTCATGCACCTGTAGTCCGCCTGTGTAAACACAAGCCATTTCATGGGACTCTGCAGTTCATCTGTGATGCAGAGCAGGCGTGCTCTGACCTTGGTGGGCTTACCTACCATTACGTACGCACAGACACACACACAATTTGGATGCACGCACACACGCGCGCGCTGACAAAAGCAGGCACTCTGCCTCTCTCTCACTGCTTCTCTCTCATAAACAGTCTCTCTCTCACACACACACACACACACACAGATACACAAAATCACTCACCCTTGCCCATTTGAATTAGGACTAATAAGCAGGTGAATTGTTTGTGGAGGTTGAACCATTTGCGGTGACCTTGGCTAACTGTGGTTGGCAGCCTGGGTTGCTACACGACAGCAGAGCCAGTAATAAAGGTACTGGACTAGACATTACTGCTATTTCATTTAGTATATTTTTATGTCCTGCCACCATGGTACATCTCATGGTGATTATGGTGGGACATTAGGCAGCTCAAGTGCCTCTTGTTTAGCATAGTGGAGATTAGTAGAAAATAATATCAGTAAATAATAAATAATTAGGTAAATAAATAAATAAATAGATAAGTAAATGTGTATCTCCAAGAGATTACGAGTCCAATAGTGTACATCTTCTGTATCTTTACATCGTTAAATTACAGCCTTTGACATTATTATCTACTCTGTTTTACTGCTCAGCTCCTCTGGTCCAGACTGTCCTGCTCCTCCTCAGGATGAGTCCTTTTCCTTCTTTGAGAATATTTTTCAATAGTAATCTGGATTGAGGGAGCAAACAGAGTCAGAGTTAAAAAGTTAATATTAACGTTATCAGTCCACTCAGTGGATACTGACTAGCAGCTAGGCTATACAGCGTGCTAATCTCGGAAACTCAGCTGTATTCCGAGTAACGTTAACTGTTAGTTCTTCTTTTCGGGAATTCAGTCGGCCGTCTTCTTGGCATGGAAAAAAAATATCCCTCACGCGTGTGCAGTGGGAGGCGAACAGACGGGTCCGGTGAGAGAGTGAGTGAGCGAGAGAGAGAGAGAGAAAGAGAGAGAGAGAGAAAGAGAGAGCGAGAGAGAGAGCGAGAGAGAGAGCGAGAGAAAGAGAGAGAGCGAGAGAGAGAGAGAAAGAGAGAGCGAGAGAGAGAGAGAGAGAAAGAGAGAGAGCGAGAGAGAGAGAGAAAGAGAGAGCGAGAGAGAGAGGTCGCGTGGAGCAGTTTTACGATTATATAGTTTCATATAAAGTTTTCTGTGTGTGGGAAACCCTGGAGGGGTAGAGCAAGGGGAGATTGTCCACTAGTTAATCGATTGCGGATGGCGTCGTTCTCTCGGACAGATAAAAAAATAAAAATAAAAAATGCTAAAATGGGTCGCCAAATATACTTTGGCGGCCGTTAATATACCTGGGTGCCCCGCCCAAGTAAAGTCTATGTGTGGGAAACACTGATCTTTAAATTCAAGGGAGACAAATAGACTGTTAAATTTAAGCAAATTCTTTAATCAATCCGTGTTATATTAATTATCCCTCATAGTACTTTATCCATTTTGTCCATCTTTTCTGAAATGTCCCTAAGCTTCCTTTCATTTTGTAAGTAAGCTGCCCGCACCTGTTCCACTAGTTCTCTCCATTGAGGACAGATGTTCTGAAGCCAGTTTTTAGTAATTAATTTAAGAGCCACAGCCCTCATTATTCTCAACAGATACTCATCTCTATTATCAACCATTTCCACTGGCATTTTCCCTAGTAATACAAAATGAAAATTCATAGCAAGATGAATTTTTACCAATGGCTTTAATCTCTGTATATGTATACAGGTCCAAAATGGTTTTAATACAGAACAGAACCAAAAGATATGACTAAAATTTGCATGATCTTCTCCACATTTCCGCTAGCATTTGGAAGATACATTTGAGTTAAGTTGAGAGTTAAGACAAATTGCATCTATATCTTCCAGGCATATTTCTCCAAAAATGAGAGGCTGTAGTTTTATTTGTTCCTACACAGGTTTCTTCCCACTTAGTTTTAGCTTTCTTACGTTTTTTCAAATATCTTATAAATAGTAGCTATTTGATGTTTTACATAAGTCATTGTTGTCATTTGTAAGCATAAACCCTGTGAGAGGATGTAAGCTGTGTGTACTTATAGTTTGAATGTCACTTTTTTGTATATAGCTCCTTACTTGGAGGTATCTATGAAAGTGGGAATGCGGGAGATCATATCTTTGCTTCAGCTCTTCAAAAGAAACAAACCCTTTGTCATTCAAATTCATTTTCCAAATATATCTAAACGTTTATGAGCCCGAATTGCAAAAACATTATCATTTGGATTGAAATGAGGGTCTCTTTTTATCTCTGGTACTATCAAACAGTCTTTTTCCATTTATCTCACCCAAAGCTTTAAGTGTGTTTCTAACCCAGATATTTGTGACTGTTTTAATCTTGAAGCTTTTCAAACAGAAAGGTTATGTTTTGACAAGTCCATTATCAGCATCTAACTCTATTGATCTCCACTTTGCTTGGGAGCCCGCAATGAACCATGTTCTCATACTTTGAATCTAGGCAGCAAAATAATAGTTTTGGCACAGCTAATCCCCCTTTCCTTTTAGATAACTGAAGCACTTTCATTTTCACCCTAGGCATTTTACTAGACCATAATAAATTATTTAACATCCTATCCCACTTCTTGAATACAGGTTTAGCTGTATATATAAAGGAAGAGTCTGAAACAAGAACAAAAAGTAAGCTAGTACATTCATGCGTATGTTATTTACACAATCTGTCAATGACATAGACACCATCCTCTATCAAAATCCTCCTTTAAGTCCTTTAGATTAGCTTGAGTTTTTACATTTAGTTGATCATCTAATTCTTCATAATTCAACGTATATATGGAGTCCAAATCTTAAGTTAATTCCTAAATATTTTATTTTGTCTTGGTCCAATTTCCATATTTCTCTTTCAAAGTATTGGTGAATTGGTCTCACTTAAGGTTTCACATTTCTGCATATTTAATTTATATCCAGATACATGACTAAAATCTGTGATTTTCTGCATGACCATTTGCAGTGATTTCTCAATGTCTTGTAAATAAAGAACCACATCATCAGTGTGCAGCTGCTAAAGGTCTAATGCTAAGAACAAATGTAAGAGGAGACAGGGGATCCCCTTGTTTTGTCCCTCTTTGTAACTCAAATCTACTTGAGAGGGAACCCTTCACTCTAATCTGTGCCTTTGAGACATCATACATTAATTGTAGCAATTTGACAAGTGTCATGAAATCCAAAAGCCCTGCATGTTGCATAAAGATATGGCTAGGACAAATGCCTTCTCAGCATCTAATGTGAGAACCATTGTCTGACCAGATGTTCTATTTGCATAGTCCATTACATTTAATGTTCGTCTTACGGCGTCCGTTAGTTGTCATCCTGTAATAAAGCCAGTCTGGTGTGGATCAGTAATCTCACCAATGATCCTAGCTAAGCGATAACAAGCTATGATACCACTTAGCAATCGTTGGCCAACTAATTGTTATATATGAGTTACAATCAGTAGGTTCTTTACCCTCTTTATGAATTACAGTAATTATTTAATTTCTTTGTGTGACAGCTCATTGTGCATGTTCTAAATCCCAAATAAATTCTTTATCAAAATAGGAGAAAGTTCCTCTTTAAACTCCTTATAAAATGATCCAGTAGAGCCACCACTCCCAGGACATTTATCAGATTTTAACTTTTGTATTTTTATCTGTGCTGTTGCTGATCTTGGCCAGGTCTCCCTTGAAAAAGAGGGTATTAATCTCAATGTTACTTCCTGGTTAAATAAAGGTTAAATAAATAATAAAAAATAAATAAAAATAGCTGACGCTGAACTCAACAAAACCTTTTAATACAGTTTGGGTACAGACTCATGGATATACTGAATCAGGAAGGAATGTTCACAAGAATATTTTTGAAGGATAATTCCGGTTATTTTCAACCTGGGCCTTATTTTCCTAGTTTTTGCCATCGCAATGATTGATTGTGTTCAAATGTCATCACTCACTTCACTGCAGAGCTTTATGTACCTCCAGTTTCCCGGGATCGCTGATCTCCAATACACACCGAAAGGGCCGAAGCAATCTCCAACAGTAGAACCCCAAAAAAGTGATTAAGGGAGCAGCCACACTGACCTGTCAGGAAACAAAATGTTTGACGGATAGATTTCTGGTAATCCCACAGAAAGAAGGTGGGTGACTTAGTGAGAAGAGGAGGAGGGAGAGATACAGGGGAGAGAGGGAAGCAGAAACAGAGGACAAGGTGAAATCGGGTGACAAAGATGGGGTGAACCAAGGGTTGTTCACTCCTTGTGGATCAATGGTCTAAGGCCTCTCTCTCTCTCTCTCTCTCTCAATCTGTCCTGTCTCTCTCTACTGTGTACTGTCCAATAAAGGCAAAATGCCAAAAAAATAAGGGAGTGGAGGGACAAGGGAGAGAGAAGGAGAGTGAAACAGAGATAGGGAGAGAGAGAGAGAGAGAGAGAGAAGGAGGGAGACAATGATTGAGAAAGGCATGATGGAAGAAAGAAGAGAGGACTGGAAGATGGAGTTAGCATTAAGTCCGTCTGGTGTTGTGTTTATTCAAATCCTGTTACCACTGCAGTGGAGAGAGAGAGCTAGAGAGAGCTTAGCTAGAGAGGTATGAGAGATGGTGAGAGAACGAGAGGGAGGTAGAGAAATGAAATAAGAAGGAGGTCTGCAGAGAGAGACTAGCTGGGAAGTTGTTCCTAAAAGCTCATTTTGCGCTCTCCCACCAGCTCTTAGTGCAAAGCGAAGCGCGCTGCATTCTGAGGCTGTTGTCAATATGTTTTCCAGAGCGAGCCACATCTAGCCATGAAATACAAAAACTGATGGAATCACAGAAAATATGCAAACAGGAACTGTAGTTCTCATGCATGAGTCTGCAGTCTGGTCCCACTGGCCAATATTGTGTACTTCTCTGTCTGTCTGTCTGTCGTCTCTCATTTTAGTGGTTCTCTCTATGCGCAGCTCATTCCTATACCCAATTATTTTCCTTTCATTTCCACCCACCCATTCTATCCTCCTGTTTATCACTGATGTGGCTCTCGCCCTCATACTGTATGCACTCCTCTTCTCTCCTCTTGTTCCGTCCCATCTATTTTCCCCTTCCTCTCTTCTCTCCTCTCCTCTCAACTCCTATGTTTCCTCTCAGCTTTCCTCACCTCAGCTTATTTGTTCTCTACTCTTGTCTCCTCCCACCTATTCGCCCCATCTCCTCTCCTCTCCTCTCCTCTCATCCGCTGTCCACCTTTCCTTTCTTTAGTTCAATTTAATGGGCTTTATTGGCATGATATTTGACACCTGTTGCCAAAGCACATTTAAATAATAATGTAGCAATAATAATGTAATTTACATAATGAAAAGAAAATGCCAAAAGATTGGCAAGAACAAAAAGGAACAAAATCTAAGTGCATCCAGTTATCAGCATGTATTACCTAATTAGTACATGGAGGTATTAGCAAAATGAGGACTGATGGTACTGGTATATGACAAATTCAAGACAAACTGTTTTGTATCTTTTTGGGTAATGTTGATATTCCACTTGTTGTCTTTTGTGTAAGAAATTCATATGTTTGTATGTTGTGTACTCTCTGATAAGTAGTGAATTTGTGTCTCTATTGCTTCCTCATCACAATGGGAGCACAATCTTTTGTCTCTCGGCAGTATGGTTATGCTCACTCAGTAAGTGCATTGTCTTTTTCTTTTTTATCATTTACTGTGGCCAGATTGGCCAGATAGTCTGCCACACTGTCTATTTAAGGTCAGATGTACTTGAAGTTTGCATTGTGAGTTTGAAATTTCAGGCCAATAAATAATAATGATAACAACAACAACAGCAGCAGTAATAATAAAAAACTTAATTTATATAACACTTTTCCAAACAATTGTCACAAAGTGCTTCACAAAACAAAAAGATAAATGAATAGATACAATAAAAGAGTGGATTAAAAAAGAAGGAGAGAGAAATGAGAATAAAAAATAACAAAGGAAAATTACAACAAGGATAAAACAGGACATAAAAAGAACATTATAAGAATGCTTTCCTGTACACGTGTGCTTTGAGAAGTGATTTAAAAGATGCCACTGATCTGGCTAGCCTGAGCTCCTCTGGCACGGCGATCCAAAGCTTCGGCACTCTGACAGCAAAAGCTCGGTCACATTTTGTAACAAGCCAAGTCACTGGAACAACCAGCAGGCCTCTGCCAGAGGAGCTCAGGCTGAGCTGCGGCTCATAAGAGGTTAACAGGTCTGACATGTTGCTTGGGAGCCAAACCTCGCTGTGCCTGAAAAGTTATCAGTAAAACCTTAAAATAAATTCCAAAACTAACAGGAAGCCAGTGTAGAGCTGCTAAAATGGGGGTGATGTGATACAGTCTTCTTGATTTTATTAAGAGCCTTGCTGCTGAAGTTTGAACTAACTGCAACCGGGAGAGGGAAACTCTGAATCAAGCAAGGAGTAGAGGGAATTGCAGTAGTCTAAATGTGACAAGATAAAGATATGGGTAACTTATGTGAGGTGAGCAAAGAATAAAGAAGGCCTTATATTGGAAATATTTTTTTAATTCATTGAACAAGCCTCTTAACCTGAGTTCTCAGACTTTATTTTTGTTGGAGGACTTTTTGGGACATATCTGAAAGGCAAAGGGTGCTGGATAGGGATGGAGAGTCGACTCCAAATGAGTTGATTCTTGGTTCCATCACATCGATTCTGAGAATCAATTCTACTAATAAACAGAATTAGAGTCGACTCCTGTTGCAATCTCAACTCCAAAAGAAAATTTGTAATTAATTAATTTATCAATTGGACAAACAACAAAACTTGTTGAGCTAACCAGACTTTATAGAACATTTGTACCAAGTTTTCTACCATTTTGGTACCGTTACCGTTTTGTTGTACAACATTTTTATGTTGATTTTCATTTGGAATTTGGAATCAAATCCATTACAAGGAGTTGGAATCGGAATCAACTCTAAAAAATGTGGAATCGTCCATCCCTGTAGTGCTGGAGTCTCCTGGTTTTATCTGTACATACATCTGTGTGCTGAGAGAGAAAAGTGTAACACTATCTTGTAGTAGAAAATTAGAAATCTGTTGATTTAATTACATAAATATAAATATTAATAAATAATATTATTAATAAATAAAAACATGATGTTTTGGTCTCTCAACCTTAAATCCCGCTGCTGTCATGGCTCCCGTTTGATATAAATAAATGTCTGACCGGCTAGTACCTCGTATTTTAGCTCGGTATGCCCGTAATATTACAGCTCCAGCAGGTTCCATTTGATATATGATATATATTATGTTGGTGTTATATGATATATGATCTTTATCCTGCTCTGCTCCACCTTCCTCTTCCGATGCGACTTGCATCCCAATGACGTCACTACTCCACTAAGAACACGAACGCGAACTGCAGTCCCTGCTGGTTAGGTACATTTAGTGGCATGGAATATTTCCCATCTGCATCCCCTCCAGTCTTTACAGATGCTGCTCCTCCTGCTGGTTTTGGGGGGTCATATTATACACTGGTTCTCTGGTGTTGCCAAATGAGTTGCTATCACTGAAAGCAGAGCTCAAGTCTGTTGCCCTTTTCAAATTATATCTGATAGTTAAAGCCTGCCCACTATGGCGCTTTCAGTGATCCAGAAACGATCATGATGTTTTGCGACAATGAAGCAACCGTTAATATTTCAAAGGCTGCTCTTTGATGCCCATTATTAGCAGTCTAATTAGACATTTAGCATGGACATGGATATGCAATTTCCTGCCGGGCCCTGCACATATCCTGAGTAATGAGAATAGCATAGCCGATGCTCTATCGCTCAGATCACTTTAAATTTCCGGAATTCAAACCCTGCGTCGTGAAATTGCTCCATGACACACATAGTTTTCTCACATAGATAGTATATCCCTTGTTGGGTATTACTCTGTTAAACTTGGGCCAACTATGGGATGGCCACACAGCGACTCGTGCCTGGGCAGCCTGGCCCACATATAGAAAGTCTCACATAATCCTAGATCAGATCCAGAAGGCAACAGCTTTGCATTTCGTCATGCCGTCTCCCTTCAGAGAGACAAAGTGGGACATCGGCTTGGTTGTATGGTGGGCGCTCCACTGGCACACATAGTGTAGCTGGCTACCCAAGCTGCTAGGCCGCTGGTCCTCTGCCACCCATGAACACCATTTGTTTCAAAATCCTGATTGCTCATAAAACAAATGGTCTCCAGTGCTTGTATATGCTTGGCTAAACGTGCTGAATATCGAATATCGGACTTGAATTGGCCTTGATGTTACTTGCTCCCGCATTCAGGATATCAGCTCCACTATACACATAGTTTTTTTCTTTAAGTAGATGGTATATTCCTTGTTGGCAGCTTTTCTACTAAGCTGGGTCAACTAAGGGATGGTCACACAGGGGCTGGAGCCTGGCTTACACATAGAAGGTCTCACATAAGGCTAGAATAATCAGGTCAGATTCAGAAGTGCAACAGCTTTGCATTTCATCACGGTGTCTTCCTTCGGAGAGACAAAATTGGATATTGGCTTGTCGTATGGCGGGTGCATCACCAGTACACATTGTGTAGTTGGCATCTGATTTTGAGGTAGTGTTTGATCCCTGATGAGATTTTGATCCCTGCTTGCTCTCACTTTTGACTGCCTTTAAATTACGCTTCACAGGGAGTGATATGGAACAGAGCCTTGACAACAAAATAAAATCTGTATTTAGATTTATTCTGCAAGAAGTGAAGCTTGCGAAGCTACTTCAGGCAGACCACTCAAGTAGCGCTGCAGCTCTGGATCAACTGATGTGTCAATAATAATAACAATATCTTTTAGCAGGGAGTTAATAGTTGATAGTCTGGTGTGGGTCTGCCACTAAACACGACATACACCGGTTACAGCGCATCGTCAAATCTGCAGAAAGGATCATGGGAGGTAACCTGCCCACCCTCCATGTTCTGTTCTTCTCCAGAGCCAGGAAGAGGGCAGGGAAAATCACTGCCGATCCCTCGCACCCTAACCATCACATATTCAAACTCCTTCCCTCTGGCAGGCGCTTCAGGTCACTGAAGGCCAAAACCACCAGACACTGCAACAGTTGAATAGCTGTAGATTTGTTTATTACTGTAAATAATACCTATTTTGCACTGCTGCATACATTTACACTATACAATCATACTCAGCATCCTGCACTGATGCCAGATTAATGACTCTGATGTCATTGTATGTCTATATATTGTCGTTGTATGTGCATATATATGAATGCATGTATATGTCTTAGCGTATTATGGAAGTATATATGTGTGTGATAGGTGTTAGTGTTATGTATGTATGAAAGTAAGAAACGAGACCTGGGGCTTTTAACCAATGTCAAATTCCTTGTATGTGTGCATACTTGGCCAATAAAGCCTGATTCTGATAGCAAGATGAGTGGGATGATATTTAATGTTACCCGACAGAATAAGCTCTAGTGAACATCCCAAAAATAGGTTTGAAGGTTTACACACTTATCAATCCAAATTTACTATGAAAACACTATGAAACCATTAGCCAGTAAACCAACATGTTACCGTCTGTATCATTGCCAAGGTAGAACGCATTTGAAACTCAGGCTTCAAAAACAAAGGTATGGACTTCCCATCTGCTGCAATACAAATTGTGCTGCAGGCTTTAGATTTTGGCTCTGTCATATATCTGACTTCCTTCTTTATAGATTCCTTACTTAACACAACAGAGGAAGTTATTTTTCAGAAGGTAAGATTTAAACCAATTCAAAGCTGTCAGTGAGCCCTACCCAGTTTTCCAGGCGATCAGGCAGTGTGATGTGATCGACCGTGTCAAAAGCTGTGTGACTGAAATTTTCCAAAAATGTTCTTACTATTCATGAAAGATAAACTAAGAGGAGACAACTTTTTTTTTCAGCACCTTGGCTAAAAATGTCAATTTGGAGATTGTTCTGTAATTGTTGAGTGCAAGGAGATCCAGGTTTGTTTGTTTTTAGGATAAATATAATGTTTGGGTCAATGGTACCTAGGATGTCTTTTAGCAATTTGGTCGGGATATTTGTGAAATAATGTCTACTAGGGTCTGAAGGTAAATTTGCTCATAAGTAAAAGATACAGGGCAACTTTGGGAGAATCTGGCACCTAATATTCTCCACCTTATCAGAGAAATACAAGTAATATATTTTTGTTTTTCTGCTGTGATTTTTGGTTCGGCTTAATTTGGTGAGGTCAAATTTATTGAGTGTTTTTTGAGTGATAGTGTAATAGTCTTGAGGCGGTGGAAGTTGGTGATTTTACCAGCTGTTAGGTCACCCAGTCTCAAGGTTAAGATAGCTAATGGTACTTTCTCTGCTCAACTCTTGAAAGGCAAGGACTTTATTTTTGATATGAGGTCATCTTCTCATGTCCTTTCCTCTCATAACTCCTTTAATCTCTCAACTCCCCTGCTGCTCTCCTCACCTCTCCTCTCCTCCCATCTTCTTTCCTCTCAACTCTCTTCTGTCCCTCTGCTCTCTCATGCTTTCCTCTCCTTCTATCCTCTCCCATCTCCTCTTCTTTCTCCGTCTCTTATCTAAATATATTCCTCATCTCTTTTTCCTGCCTCAGAGTGAGGACCTTCCCTAAGGAGTCGGCCGTACTGGGGAGGGACACGGTTCGAGCGCTGATGTACTACGCCTTGAAGGTGTGGAGTGACATCGCACCACTTAACTTCCACGAGGTGGCGGGAAGCGACGCTGACATTCAGATCGACTTCACCAAGGCCGACCACAACGACGGATACCCCTTTGACGGGCCGGGGGGCACCGTGGCGCACGCCTTTTTCCCCGGGGAGAGGTTCACAGCCGGGGACACACACTTTGATGATGACGAGGCCTGGACCTTCAGATCACCAGGTGAGGAATGATGCCTAGTCAACAATGTATGTTTTTAGGTGTGTGTGTGTGTGTGTGTGTGTGTGTGTGTGTATTTGTGTCCCTATGCCCTCATTTGTATGTACATATCTGCCCTTGCATGTTGTGTGTGTGTTGTTTGTGTTTTTCAGTGCATGCAAATGTATGTATACACATGTATAGTTGTGTGCTTGATTATATCTGTGTGTGTGTGTCACATGCCATCAGCCCATTCGTTAATGAAGGGTCAGCTAGTCTACCACCCCCCCACCCCCCCACCCCCCCACCCCCAACACACACACACACACACACACCTCCTCCACCCTCACCACCCCCTCATTAACTCCCTCTCTTGCTCCCTCAAAATCAAAAGAAAAGGGTGAAAGAGGGAAGGGGAGTGAGTGAGAGTGAAGGATGAAGAGAGGGAGGGAGGGATGCTCTGGGAGAGATTTGGATGAAACATCTCTCACAGACTCCCAAAGTAGGCTAAAAAATTAGGAGGAGGCAGGAAGTGTCTAGAATAGCTAAAGAGGAGGGAGAGAGCCTGAAAACTGTGTTGAGTTTCCACACCATCTAAGGCTGATACACCCAAAACTAGAACGCCGCTTGTCAAACTTTGGACCCAAGCCGTGCTTCTACCCTTTGTTCATGTTCCAAATTCTACAATTAATATTTAATTTGTTGGAAATATGAATATAACATACAATGGACTCAGATAATGGACTCAAAGTAGCGGCTAATCCAGTGGCTGGTTATTATCAGAGCTTATTGTGAGGCCTTGAATCCTTCCTTCCATTCGCCCCAACTGCCGTCAATTTGCCATTGAGACTTAAAGGATCAATCTGCCCCAATACACAACTGATACACAATTCAGTTATTGCTGTACACCACTGTGTCCAAAAAGTATTTTTTCAGGAACTAGGAAAATAATTTTATGTTTACTGTAGGTCTACATTGACAGACATTTGTTTTTTTTTTATTATACAAGTATTGTGAGTCCATAAAGTCTCTTAACACATGAATTATCATTTAAATTTCTTGCGATTTATGCATCAAAAAGAAAAGGACCAAAATGTGTTATTAAAGTAGCTTCACCTGAAAGCAAAATGTTGTTCTCGGATTTTGACAGTCAGTAACATGACATGAATATGCCTCTCCCAAACCTAGAAACAAGAGAAACAAGACTATAATCTGCAATGTCAACAAACAGCTGCTCCAATCAAAATCAATAAAAGATTGATTTTGTCACACTGACACAGTGATGAGATTTCCAGGGTTATGGGCACAGTGTGTTCTGCAGAAATATTGGCACTACTATGAATTAAAGCTCAATTAGGTGTAACAACTCCAACAACAGAGTCCAAAAATCCAGTCCCTGTTTCTAGTGAAGGTCCATGATGTACCACCTCTTGATATCACACCTCAGAGGCAAATACCATCACTGGTCACATGAATAATGTGAATTTTGTTAAAGGGTGGATTTTCACCTCTGTATCCACCAGACTGGCTCATATAGAACAAACATTATGTCAGGTTACAAGGAATTATATGTGGAATTCTGGATTTTGGGGGAGGCCCAAGACAAGTTCACCTCATAACTGAGACTAAAACCCGGCTGAAAGACAACAAGAATAAGAATAAGAATATACTATAGATCCACAAGTCATTCTCTTTTCACTCCCCTCCTCCACAGGCAGGTCAGAGAACAGAGTTATCTAGGATAGCTTCTGCTGGGCTGGTAGACACTGTCCTGCTGAATGACACTTCAGCAGTGCAGATGCTTTCTGTCATGGGGGCTGGAGCTTGGCAGTCAAATATGACTATATACTATGCCACCGTGCTGGAAGATGGAACTTATAACTGGGTGGGGGGGGGGGGGGGGGGGGGGTGAGGCAGACTAGCCCAGCTGGTGAGTGTGTGATGGGGCCAGAACCTGCCTGGGCTTCCCCCCTCTGCCCTGTCAAGGCTGTGAACCATATGTTACAGGACAGCAGCTCAATCTGCTCCAATTAGACCTCCCACCAGGCCACAGCAGTGGCAAGACAGGGGGCTGATGGGCCAGTGGCAGTCTCTCTCTGTGTGTGTGTGTGTGTGTGTGTGTGTGTGTGTGTGTGGGTTTGGATGGGGCAGTGGTGGGGCAGGCAACAGCTGCATAGATGTGGGCTTGGTTAATGGGAATAGTGAAGGAGGGAGGGGATGGAGGTATGGAGAAGAGAGAAAAATGAAGTGGGACACAGAGGGGGTGTCAGAGGAATGACCTGTCTGTATGACATATTCTATTTCTCTCTCTATCATGATAGTCTGCTTCCAACCAAGTAATAAACTAGATTTTTATAGCACTTTCAAAAACATAGTTATTCATAGGTAATAACACATCCATTAGCCAGTAAGCTACACTACAAAAACGTCAGACAGGTAAAAACACAAAAAAACACTTTTTATAAAATCCTGCCTGTAAAAAAGTAGTGATTTTAAAGATGATACATGTTTTAAAGGACAATTCCAGTTTAGGCTGTAAACTTTTACATTTTGAAAGAAGTTCCATTCACAGTTTCAAATAAATGTGTGCATTCAGGAACACGGAGAGAGACAAACATACCGCCTCCAGGTCATAATGCGTCCAATTTCCACATTTTCCTCTCCAAAATAAATCTTTCAACCAATAGCTAACGTTCTCTGCGGTTCCATCAGGACCCACCTTCTGTCAATCACATCCAAATCAAATGAAATGTAAATTATGGCTTAAAATTGCCACCCTCTTCTTTACTGGGGGTAACTCATAATATTTAGACAGCATTTGTTATGAAATATTTACTTTGAAAAACAACTAAGACAAAGAAAAATAGCAAATATCTCATAATGCCATAAAAGCACTGGAAAATGATACGCAGTGATGTAAAACGGTAAGGGAATGCTGGAAATGAGTCAAAAACTTATATCATGTCAAAATTGTCCTTTAAGGGAAAATAGAGAGTGAAGAGATGCATGTTGCTGGTTTCCATGAATCATCTTTCTCTGTTAGGAATTTATGTTTTCAAGGTTACTTCCTGCTTGTCATTCTTTCACACTGATAAAACCCTCATGGGTGAAATATGCATCAAATAAATCAGACTTTTTCATCTGTAAAACAAGGACCTCTTATAACTGTTGGATCTTCAGAAGAAAACTCGTCTCAAATGTCTTTAAAAAGGCCTTTTCTTGACTAATCAGCTCCCTAAAGTTTTCCCTAGCTGTATACCTGGTGAAATTCCCTCTTCTTCTGTATTTTAGGTTTGAAGGAGGTTAACCCACCTCCTGATTTTACAGTGTTTCTCATTTGCTTGAACACATTTGTCCATTCAGAAGTTACATTTTCAAAACAGTTCACACACAGGCCTAAACTGAGAGTCGCTGGCCAAAATGTCACATTTTGTTTGCAAAATGCTCTAACATTCACAAAACATTAAAAACATGCAACAAAAGCAAATATTTCCATCAAACAACACAACTTGTGGTCAAATGAATACATTCTTTCAATCAATCATTACACAATGGACAACAAAATACAAAATACAGCTATCAATATGAACCGGTTCAACCTCACTGTAAATTGTGCTATATGCCTGTGCCATTTGTTGATACTTTACATAGTTATAGTATGTGCCAAAAAAGGCAAGACCTAGTCTTGTTTCCATACTTTTCAAACTCAGAAATGCTGAATACTGTAAATAAAAATAAAATAAACATAAAAGCAACCAAAGGAAACTTATGGGTGGAAATATCCAAAAAACAAAATAAAGAGTTGAAATACTCAGAACTTCACATTTAGTCCATTTGTTCCTGACGATTAGGCCACAGGTTCTCATCAACATCACATTGGATGTCTAAGAAAAAAGCAAATTCATAAAGCAAATTATTCCAGTTGCATGTAACTGTATGGTATGACAAGGCATTACAATAACAAATCCTTACCTGCACATACTGGAGTCTTGCCTCCTTCACGATGTCAGAGTTTCTTTGGAATGGAACTCTGTGCTGCTTCATTCCGACATGGTTTCGTGTAAGGACACGATCAATAGTAGCCTCCTGTTCAGCACTAAAGATCTTTCCTCTGCCACCAGTGTGTGGTAGCCTGTGGATTCTATAAAGTAAATGCAAAAAGCATGTCAAAATTGACATTATGACAGTCACATAAATGGGATTGATGAAACAACTGCATTACTGTAGACACAGTTTGTTCTGCCAACAGGGCAATACAGTAAAGCTGAAATACACAGTGGTATACAGTAACATTGTGACTTACCTATTCTCATTCCGAAAAAGTCTGACAATAGATGCCACAGTGCTCCGACTCAGAATGGGCTGGACCCTTTGTCCAGCCTCTCTAAAGGACAAGCCATGATTGATGACATGGTCAATAATTGTTGCCCGAATTTCATTTGAAACTTGAGCTCTATTTTCTCCTCTTGCTGCGGCTCCTCCACCACGCATGCAAACTCCTCTTCCTCAGGCCCCTCTGCCATGGCCTCTTTGATCCATGCTTGCAAATAGCAACACAGAGGTGGCATCTTTTATAGATGGATAAGGACTGATTGAAGAGTTGTGCAAAGGAGTTTCACACAGGTGCATTAGAGATTCATAATTATGCAAGTAATTTCTATTAGCTGTGAATAGATGTTTTCCTTTTGTTTAACACAGTTAATCCAATAGAGTTTTGGGTCTTTCTATGAGATCTGTGTTAACTGTTTTGAAAAAGGAAAAATGTGTGAAACCAATGAAAAAGTGTTAACACATTTGCAAGAGAAGACTTCTGCTGTGCTAAGAAGGTGATGATGAAGATCAAGTGGATCCCAGTTTCATTAAGCGTGTCTTAGCAATCGAGAAAAACTGTAATGCTTTGCTTGCCCTGAGTTTGCCCTTTCTCTTTGTTGACTACCAGACTGAGACTAGCAGATTGAAGCACTGAGGCAGAGGGAAGCAAGTTAATTAAACAACACTTAATTTCTTCAAGTCACACTCTGTCGGGCCCACCTTGCTGCTGTCTCACAGCCTGCTCCTCTGGCATCATCAGCTCGTCTCTAACTAAGATATTGTGTAAGCATTGTGTAAGCTGATGTCAATATCACCGCTTCTTTGTATTGTCTTGCTTGTAAGACAGGAGACTTTAAGTCCTGTCTGGCTTAGCTCTGTTCCTACAAAGATATCGGATTCCTAAATTGTTGTTCTTAGCAACTTTTTCAACAGCTTGATAATCTCTTGAGAAGCTGTAAACTTGTTAGGTCAGCCCAGAAGCAGAAGGTAAAAAGTGAATGTTGGTTCTTTAGCAGATTGTGGAGTAATATAATCTTCTTATGAAGGACCTTATCAGACAAATACGTAGCGGAGTAATTGCTTTTACTAATGCTTTATGCCCCCCCCACCGCCACCCCCCAACTCCCCCTTCTTCCAGTGCATTGTTCTCAGCAGGACCTTAAATCAGGGTCCTCCAAGGCCATCTTGTAATGTGCATAATTAGTGTTGAATTGAAACTTTTCATTTTGAAAACAGCGGAGCTAGCAGAATATTAAGCATCCCGTTTAGTGAACCAGTTCACCCCTGCTGTTAGATTGATAGTTCAGATATCCATCTGGGTACATGAGAGGCGGGACCTTGGTGAGGTCAAATAAGTGGAGGTCTGGAATTGCGGTTTTTGCTTTGACAGGCAGCCTGCTTATGCAGACTGATTACTGTGACTGAAAGAAAAGCCTCATTAAGCAGGTTTTCATAACACAGTTACGTTGTCTGTGTGTGTGTGTGTGTGTGTGTGTGTGTGTGTGTGTGTGTGTGTGTTTATGTGGTGAGTACTGCCACCACACCACACTGCCAGACCGATTATAACTACAGAGGTTAAAGTTATAACAATCATAAAACCACAATAACGCACACAAAAAGAACACAAGCACAATATGGAACAGAAAGCAGAACAAAACATAACACAACACCACAGCAACATCCAGCACATGCATACATACAACAAATAGCAATCTATTGTCAGTGATGTCACTCTTGACCGCCATATTGACCCCCAAATTGATTCCCAAACAATCTTTCACAGTTAGTGAGAAAAAGTGCCTACCATCGCTATTTTATTAAATAACTCACCTTAGCGAGTACCAATTCAAATGCCTGTCACATGTTGTGCAATCAGTTGTAATAACTGTGTCAGGACAGAGTGGGGTGAAATTTTATTTATTTTTGTCCTACTGATAAAAAGAGACGTGACATAGTAGCCAAAATTTATAAAAATAATGTTATCTTACCCGCCTGGTGATCAGGAACAACTGTGCAGTGGTTCTTTTGTATGCCTTAAGGGTTTCACCGGAATATGCAGACGAGTTGTGAATAAGATGCAGCTGGTTATGTATATTTCATGAAACAACAGATCAGGGAATTTATCTGCAGATTTTAGAATTTATCTGCACCCCAGATTATATTGCTCCACAATCTGTTCTTTTTCTTCACGTCTTCCTATATATAAGCACATGTAACGATAAGCTAAAAATAATATTATCAATATGTGTTTACTTTGAACTGATGTGGCTAAACTAACAAGAAGCTAACAAGAAACAAGAAACTAGAACTAGAAAAGAGCCTGGAAAAATATTCAAGAGTATTCAAATAAACCTTAGAACTAAGGATTCAGACACATATTAGTGAATGGCAAATGACACTCAACTGCAAAACTAAGCTGGGGTTTGACAATCTGTAAATATACTGTAACTCCACACAAACCTGGGTGATGCTAGACCACAATATTATGAGGTTTCACATCAAATGGAAAGGATTTCCCTGAGCTAGCTGTGCTCCTGCTTCTTTTCATCTATGTTACAGCATTCTTACTAAAGTTTAACCCCAGTGCCGGTAGCCATATTTTGTACCACAGTGGTTATATCCTACCACATCAGAGGGAGAGGTACAGCTTAATGTACTGTATTTACTGTGCATCAACCAAAGTTATGAGGCTTTTCAATATGTGTCAGTACTATATCTTATGATACCCTAAAATCAATAACACTACGAGAAGTTGGACTAAAGTTAAGTTCCTCTCTGAACATCTCCTGTATCATGCAATGATATCATTTGGCTTGTGTCTGTTCTGTCTGTCTCTCGCTCTCTCTGTTTGTCTCACTCTTTCTCTCTCTCTTCCTACCATGGGGCCCTTCCTAAATTAATCTGGTTCACCCAAATCTCTGAGCTCTGACTTTGTCCACATAGCATTAGGTCTCATCTGTCACCTCAGAAATGAGAGGGACGGAGGGACTGTAAATAAGATGACATGGTACCTGCTTTCTTCTGAACCTCTGTTCTCTCAATCCTTCCTTTTATCCACCCTTCCACTCTGCACCATGTGCTCCTGTAGATTAGAGTTGGCATTTGGCTTCTGAACATCCCAGGTGGCTACTGTAACCATGAGTGCATGTCCCCCATTGTCCTTTGTCTTTAACTGAGCACAACAGCGAGATGTTCCCAAGCCGAGGCTAACCTCAGGTTAACTGCATGCAGACTTGAGCCTTTCCCACCAAGGAACTCTAAGCTAGCTTGCCATAACACGCTAGCACTCCACATTTTTGCAAATCTAAATCTCCAAGCTGTAGGTTTTGTCTTGCTTAGCAGAGCCAGACAAGGAGGTTTTGGAGGCTTTTCCTTTTCTTTTTTTAGCTGAATGCCGAGGGAAATGTGCTTTGATAGCCTGCAGTCTCTTTAGGTGTGTTTCCGCACTCAGGTTTTGATTGGCAGCCCAGGGGCTCAGGCGGTATTACCATAGTTATCTCACTATACCACATGCCTAACAGCATTTAAAGCCTCCAGAGCTGTCTGCCATGCCTCTTAACTTGCACCATATGGAGATGAGTCAGAAAAGGGATAAACATGCAAACAGGGGTTATGCTGGTTCTACATACGGTAAGTCACAAACGTTTAACAGCAAGGTGATCTCCAGTAAGGCTGTAGATGAGATAGTGGTGGTTGCAGTAAGGGAATTGATGATTTGAAGAAAGTGCTGTGTTACTTTGTCAGTGACAAAATATCTATCATATCATCTCTCATTCTGCCCCCTTTGACAATATCAACATCTCTCACTCTTCTTTCTTTCATTCCCTCTTGCTGCCCCACATGGGTCTAGGGTTGCTTTGGGGGAGGGGGGTGGGGGGGTTTTGGCCCCAGGGTATGCCATTTACTGGGTTTCTACATTATATCACATGACTCAAAGTACTTTATGTCTGTCGTTTTTAAAGCTGCAAATCTAGGCAAAAAAGTACATTTATATTAATGTAATATGAGTTTCTATGGATGGCTTTGTCGGTCGGTCAGTCGGTCGGTCACTCTGTTCACCACTTTATGGGTCACGTGGGTTGTAGGGAGTTAGATTGCAGACTCTCAAGCGGGAGACCTGAGTTTGATTCCTGGCAGGGACGCTTCCACAAAATTCAACGTTGCGGGGCTGTTAGACTTAGCCTTTTTTCCTGTACTGTTTCTCCATCTATCTCACCTTTACGTCCTTCTTTTCTTCCTTCATCCTTTACTCCAACTTCCAATTTTCACATTGTTTTAATGTTTTAATACAAGGCCTCAAGGATTTAAAAAAATACACGAACAGGGTCAAAATGACTTTTATTGAAATCTGTGTTTTTCTTCATTAAATAAGTGTTCATTCTTCAATTCACTCCCCAACTTAATTACATCAATTATGCATTGAATGTTACAAAGACCCCTCCTGGAATCGCAACCTTATCATGGTGGAGGGGTTTGTGCGCCTCAGTGACCCTGGAAGCAAAGGCTCCTGGTAGGGATAGCGATTCAAGAAGAACCCTATGACTGGTGCAGTATGAACAAAAGGAACCTCGGCCGGAGAAGGGACACTGGGGTGCACACCTAGCACCTGGTGGCTGGGTGACCCCCATAGCTTGGCTGAGCACAGCCTGAATAAGTAATACAGGACCATTACCCTGTGGGCTAACCACCTGCAAGGCAGAGGGTAGGGGCCGGATGCAATGTCCGTTGAGCAAAGGGAAGGGGCAGAGCAGATCTCAGAAACTGGTTCTTAGAATGTGGAATGTACCTTCTCTGGTGGGGATGGAGCCTGAGCTGGTGCGTGAGGTTGAGAGGTACAAAATAGATATAGTTGGGCTTGTCTTTACACATTGGCTCTAGAACCAAACTCCTTGATAGGGGTTTGTCTCTCTACTTGGGAGTTGTCCAGGGTGAGAGGTGCTGGGTGTGTGTGAGGACACTCACGTGTCCCCAGCTGGCTGCTGCACAGTTGCAGTTTCTCCCGGTGGATGAGAGGGTCACCTCAATGCGACTGCATGTTGCGGAGAGGAAAACTCTGACTGTTGTTTATGCGTACATGCCTACCAGCAGTTTGGAGTATTCTTCCAGCAGTGAGATGCTGGAGTGGGATGCTGGAGAAGGCTCCATCTACTTACTCCATAGTCCTACTGGGAGACTTCAATGCTCATGTTCAATGACTGGGATACCTGGAGGGGTGTGATTGGGAGAAATGGCCTCCCCGTTCTCAACCTGAGTGGTGTGTTGTTGGACTTCTGCCATAGCCATTGATTGTCCACAACAAACACCATTTCCGAACACAAGGAGGCTCATAAGTGTACATGGTACCAGAACACCTTAGGCCAAAGGTCCATTATCGACTTCGGAGTTGTTTCATCAGACCTGAGGCCATATGTTCTGGACACTTGTGTGAAGAGAGGGCCTGAGCTATCAACTGATCACCTTCTGGTGGTGCGTTGAATCAGATGGCAGGGGAGGCTGCTGGACAAACCTGGTAGACCCAAATGTGTAATGAGGATTTGCTGGGAACACCTGGCAGAGGAATGTCCAGAATGATTTTAACTCTCCGAGCGAACTTTTCCTGTATCCGGACAGAGGTTTAGGACACGGAGTCGGAATGGACCCTGTTGAAAATCTCATGTCATGGAAGCAGCTGCAAGGAGCTGTGACCAGAAGGTGGTCGGTGCTTGTCATGGTGGCAACCCAAGAGCCCACTGGTAGACATGAGGGAGGCCGTCAGGCTGAGGATGGAGGCCTTCCAGAGGTACATGCCATAAAGGCTGCAGCTGTGAAAGTTGCAGAAGCGAAAGAAAGATGTGGGAGGAGTTTGGAGAGGCTGTGGTGGATGACTATCTGAAGGCCTCAAAGAGGTTCTGGAAAACCATTCGGTGACACAGGAGGGGAAGGACATCACCTAGGCTGTTCTCAGCAGAGGACTGGGAAACACTTACCTCAACTGGGGATATTGTTGGAAGCTGGAAGGAACACTTTGAGGAAATCCTAAACCTGATAGACATGTCCTCTGGACAGAAGGCAGAGCTGGAAGATTCAGAAGGGTCACGTTCAATGTGGCCGTTGGACTCTGACAAGTGTGCGCCTTGTCCCCTCTCTTGTTTGTGATATTCATGTACAATATATCAAGGCGCAGCCGAGGTCTGTGTCCAGTTTTGTGACATTAGGGTAGCATTTCTGCCACTTCACCAGAACCTTCATCAGAATGACTCCCACAGACACAGGAAACAATATATAGTCTACTATTTCAATCACGAACAAGTTTAGTTCAAATAATTAGGACATACAAATGACATACACAATCATCATGGAATACAGAAACATAAAACCACAGAGTCTAGAAAACTATAGAAAATTGTGTTTTACTATATATACTATGCATTTCAGGTCTTTTTCTTTGTAATTTTCCAAGTGTTATTTTTTTATTTTTTTATTTTAGTGTTTATTTGAAATTATGTGCAAGGTTTTGATCTCTTTGTCTCCCACTGGCATCTTCATAAAGATAAGAATATGACTTATATGACTACATCAGTGTATCCATGTAACACTACATACACTAGCCTTGACTTTGATCCTGCTAATGGAAACCTGAGGTTATCATGCAAAAATATAATTTTCTAAACAGTATAAAAGAGAAGTATAAGATCATGCAGGTCAGGTAACAAACATCAGTTCTGAGGTATCCCCAGAATTGGTGATAAAAGATTTTATTGAAAGCAGTAAAACAGACACAGAACTTGAACTTTCTTTGATTTTGTATTTATTTTACTTATCTACAAATTTCTTGTGTCAGCAAACAAATAAATTCTGTCCACTTTCTTTTCTTCATTTATTCTTGCCTCCTCCTTGTTCTTATTTTCTCTGGTCACCATCAAACCATCCATCCATACTCATCCATATTCCTCTTCCCTCCTTCCAACTTTTAGGGCTCTATTTTTGCGAATCAATGGCACACATCAATGATTCACCAGCCAGTCCCTGACATCTATAGAGGATGCGGTCACCTTCACAGTACCCACTCCGTGCGTCGTGGTGCATACTGACAGTTCTATGTTGGATGACAATTATTCACGCCACAGCCACATGTATATAGTTAGAATGAAAAGTGTTATATCTTATTTTTTCCTTGAGGGAATTATATCAATTGGCCAAATTATCATCCACAAAAACAGTTGGTAAACTCTTGAATAGGATCTCTCCATGCATTCATCACTTGTTGAAGCCACGAAAATATCACAGAACATGGCTGTGCTTTGTGTCATGCGCTTTTGACCTTGTCTGAGCAGGCAGGCAAGGCAAGCACAAATCCCCATATTCCTTGACACCAAAATTGCACTATGGTGCTTGATTGTTACTGACACACCCCCTACTGCGCCTCTCCTCCCACTTAGATGCAGTCAAGTTCACGGCGAGTCACCAAAATAACAGGTGCAGGTGAGAAAAAAAATGTGTGCACCGGTTGAAAATGCTACTTTGCTGTCAGAAAGCCACACCATGTGCCATCTTGAAAATAGAGACCTTAATGGTCAGACTATTTTAAAAGCAGTCGGTTCCCTTTTTAGTCTCCATACTTCCTTCTGTCCTTTCCTCCAATCGTCCTTCAACTTCAATTGTTCTGTTTTTAAATGAGCTTTCTCTTCCATCACTATTCAATCACCTTTCCTACATGTGTCTTTTTTCTTCTGTTTTGCATTTTACCTTTTTATTAGCTGCAACCAGCTGCTAGTATTGGTTTGTCTGTCAGTACATCTGTCCGTTGGTCCATAGATCCATAGCAAAAATTTCAAAAACTTTTGTGCTGATTTCGATTAACTATTTCTATTGATTCCAAAGTCACATTGGCATGACTGATGGCTTGTTTGACTCAAGAGATACCTGTCAGTTGTTGATGTCATTGAAGGACCTCCCCTTTTCATGAATGGCTGTTTTTCAATCTATATCTAGATTGTCTATCATCTATATCTACATCCATTGAGAGTATTGAGATCAGCGATGGCTCATTGGACTCAGGAGAGAGTTTCCTATTGATTGGTGATGTCATTAATGACTCCCTCTGTCCTGGTTGGCTATTTTCATTGTCTGTATCTATTGATCCTAAAGTTGTATTAATGATAACTATAATGAACTCAGTATGCAAGACTTCACTGATAAATGTATCCCCACACTGTATGAAATAATTGAAGAGTTATCAATTGTGTCAATGTGATGTGTAATAAGCTGTATTAGGCTTTTTTATTTGGTTTCATAGAACCAATAAGTTGAAGCTTATCACAAATTACGTGTTTCTTCTTTTTTTATTAATATAAAACATCACTTGACTAGTAAGCTGGACAACAACAACAGGAGCATTCGTTGTAACTAGGCAATCTTCATGGGAAGCTCGAAAGACCAAACGTGTTCACAGACTGCAGCGCCGCACAGCATAGCACCGAGGAAACAAGGAAAAAAGGGATTGTGTGACCTTATCGCGTTGCATAATTGTTTCTCTGATCTAATTGCCTGCTCTACTAAACAGATCCAGCTAAAAAAATGAGGGGGACAAATTTGCAATTTCCAAAAGTGGAGGGGACATGTCCCTCTGTCACTAGGGAAACCGTTGCCCAATCTGTCCCACTTTCTGTCTCTCTCTCCTCTTTCTCTTTCTTTGACTTTGTCTGTTTTGAGGTGTTTTAGTCATGTTTCGTCTTGTTGTGGGACTCATTAAAGAAAGTCAAGTCTGTCTTTCTCCCTCTCTCTCTCTCTCTCTCTCTCTCTCTCTCTCTCTCAATTCAGTTCAAATTAATGGGCTATTATGGAATGACATACTGTACATGTGTTCATATTGTCAAAGCATACAACAACAAATACAGCAAATGTAAGACAAGATGATTTAAGAAAAACTGAATAAATTATACAACAGATCAGAGTCTTCTTTACATTGAATATTGGTAAATAATAATGATATCAGCATTTTATAGTTATTTTTACATTACTGTATAATAATTATCAATTATAGCAATACATACACACAAATGTAAATCATTTTGAACTAAAAGTCTCAGTCTCTCTCTCTCTTTCTCACTCAGACTCCCATGGGATGGATCTGTTTGCGGTTGCAGTTCATGAATTTGGTCATGCCATTGGCCTGGTCCATACTTCAGCCACTGAGTCCATCATGAGACCGTACTACCAGGGTCCAGTAGGAGACCCTCTGAAGTATGACCTACCCTATGAAGACAAGGTCCGCGTCTGGCAACTCTACGGTATGGAGGAGGAGTATGTGTGGTACTGTGTGTGTGTGTGTGTGTGTGTGTGTGTGTGTGTGTGTGTGTGTGTGTGACAGAGAGACAGAGAGAGAGAGTTAGAAGAGGTGCGGAAGAGGTCAGGATTAGGAATCTCTGCTTCCGCTTCATGTCTGATTAATGCTGAAGAGTCTCAGTGAGTGTGTATGTGTGTGTGTGTGCGATCTGTTTTTCTCCCTCCTCTCCTGTTTCTAGTCATCATTCTCCTCCCTTCCATCTCCTCGTCTCCACCCTTCTCCTCCCTCTTGCCACTCATCTTCTCCCTCTCCTCCCCCCATGTAATCACCTCTCCATCATCTTCCCTTCCACATCCTGAGAAATACACCACTACTCATCTCTACATACACAGAATGCCCCTTTACCCCTCTGGCCATGCCCCATGATCCTCTGCTGTAATTACTCATGTTTCCTGGTTGGTGGTGGAAACATCCCTCTTGCTGGTGACAGCCCAGCAGCCAAAGGACACAGAGGCCTCTCATTGCAGGAAGCAGCAATTGATGAGTTCTATAGAGGAAGGTTATTGATTTAATTAAAGCATCAGTGGGAGTCAGGATGGACTTAATTGGCCCTCTTTATGGCATGTGACCTTATCGCACCGCTCCGCGATAGAGACAGAGAGAGGTGTTAGGAGGAGAGAACGGTGATCATAAAGAGGGAATTGGAGTGCAGGAAAGAACGGTGAGGTGAGGGAAAGGACTGTGAGAGAGGGGATATGAAGCCAGGAATTGAATTGAATTGAATTGAATTGAATTAAGATGGTCTGAGAAAGAGAACGCAGAAACAGAACAGAGAAACAGAGAGAGAAAGAAAGAGATAGAGAGAAGTAGAAAGCCACAATTAGGCAAGAAAGGGGGGATACGATAAATACATTCAGAATCAGCAGCATGTTATTGCCTCCATTGTAAGTTTATTTGACTTGACCTTTGACCCCATATCCTTCCTAGGGGTCAGAGACTCCGTGTCCCACACCAATCGACCAGGCAACCCCTCCCAGACGGCTGAACCACCTGTCCTGCTGGACCTTCCTGAAAACAGATCCACTGTCCTGTAAGTAGAGCACTTCAAAAGATCCGCTGTCCTTTAAGTACAACACAAAGAGATCTACTGTTCCACTAGTATAACACAGAAATAGAGCCATAGAATGAGGCTGAGTGCGCTGCTTTGCTTACCAGGTATCAAAGAAGGTGATCTTTGGAGTCAAGGTTTACATATCAACAGGCACAAGAGGGAATGAAGCTCATTGTTTGTGGTAAAGAAGGCTGATCTCCCCAAGAGAATAGTCCAAGGCACACTTCTTTGTTGAAAAGGTTAAAAAGCCTTTAATATATGGGCTATGCCTACGCATTTCAACTATTCAGTCTTCTAGTTGAAACGTGTAGGCGTAGCCCATATATTACAGACTTTTTAACCTTTTCAACAAAGAAGTGTGCCTTGGACTATTCTCTTGGGGAGATCAGCCCTCTTAACCACAAACAATGAGCTTCATTCCCTCTTTTGCCTCTTGATACACAAATAGATCCACTTCACCCTCTTCATCAATCCTTCATTCTCTATCTCTTTCTATTTCTGTATCTCAAACACACAGGCCCTATTTTTGTGCCAGCACAGATCAAGTGCAGTGACCCTGCAAGGTGGTAATTTTGTCGAGGAAAAGCTGATTTTTTTTCCCACCTTGCGCCCGTTGCATATGACATTGCTTGCGTCAGTGAAGAGCGCACTAGAGTGGAGTGTCAATATAAAATGGATGATGCAGTACAATTGTGGTATCAAAGTTATCTACTTATGTGTTATATAGATCTATTTCAACCTCTTCATCAATGCTTCAGTCTCTCCTTTTGTGTCTCTCAAACACACACACACATACACACACACGCACATGCACACACACGCACACACACACACACACACACACACACACACACACTCATGGTTCATTCCTCTCCAAGCTACCTCAGTCATTTTAACTGTCTGTCCTGCTGCCTGGTAAAACCACAATGGTGAAGCAGAGATTGAGATAGATTTCAACCATAGACTGTAAAAAAAAGTGTGTGACGTCACCCACAGGCTTCTGAAGGGCCGTTTTGAAGCCTCAAGATTGTGTTTACGGTCGCCGCCATGTTGACATTTTTTGGAGCCGCAGCAGCTAAACAAAAAGGTGATCTTTGCACAACCGTATGCGCCAGGTGCGTCAGAGGGGAAGGACAAAGTAAAAATCAGTAGACTCCCGCACACTGTCTTCACTTACAAGAATTGAATAAATGACACAACGTTTCGGTCAAGTGACCTTCGTCAGGTATCTGCGAGCCACAGCAGCCAAAGCGAGGCAGGTGGAATTCAGACAACCCAAACACTATTGACTTTTATTGTTTTGGCTGTCTCTACATTCAACATGCTTTAAAATGTTAAGAATTATTAACCAGCATAAAGAGAGACTGGAAGCTTTGCTAGTGAGTTAGCTGTACTCTGACGGCCTCTTTGAATCTACAGGAACAAGAGAGGACACTTTGATTAGGGAGCGATCAAAAGTTTGCCCCTTCAATGCAATGCCACCTGACCTCCATGTATATCTGTACCAACTTGCTCGGATAGGAAGGATATTGGAAATTAGCTAAAAATCCATTGCAATACAATGCAACAACCAGTCACTTGCATTATATCCATGTGGTTCTATGTCTTTGTAACAAAAAAGCATACACTTACTGTACACACTTTTTGAAACAAACCCAGGATCCCCAAATTGTCTCCTGCATTCTGTGACCCCCTACACATCACCTTGTAATCTGGACACAGTCAAGCACAGCTCAGTGTGTGCCCCGAGATGGTTACTGAAACTGATATTAGCATACACCAACACACACATACACACATAGAGACACACATTTGTGCCAAGCAGCCAAAACCACGGGTGAACTTTGAATAACGAAGTGGCAGCAGCGGCAATTCCTCTAACGTCCACTAGAGTCTGGCTTTTTTTGACAAGAAGTTATGGTCTCAGTAGCTAATTTCACCTCTTCTAATGTGTGTCCTTATGACGATTTTCAAAATAATTGTATCATTAAGGGGATATAATGGATAATCCTAGTGACTGACAGGTCGCCTGTCCAGTGATCGACAGGTCGCCAATTACGGACCAATAGTAGGCGGAGCTGTGGCTCTGCGGACAACCCTCGGCCTCGCTTTGGCTGCGCTGGCTCCACACACACACACACACGCACACACACACACACACACAAACAGTACACAGCTATCCAGCCTTGAAAAGCAGCTCTGAGCCAAACAGGCAGTAGATATAACGACTGACTCACAACAAGTGGGATATTTAACTCTTTTTCCAGCACTATATTAGCTTCACTGCTCATTTCTCACCAGCTCCATCAGGGGATGATGTGTGGAAAAGGTGGATTGGGCTTGATAAGGGTCAGTGATACTGACCACTAGGCGGTGGCGTGGTGTTGATAGAGTGCTGAATAGAGATCTTTGTTGATATGAGGCTGGCTGGCTCCCACTCACAGTAGCAGCCTTGTGGTGCTAATGGCCTCATCATTGGCAGGCCGGCCACGTTAGTGCTTTAAATCACTTATTAGCCCCGGGGATAGAGGCACCGGGGAACCGCGCCGTGTCAGACTGATAGCATCTCCTCTAACATTTAGCCTTTTTAATTGAAGCAAACACTCTCAGTGGGTGACTGTAATTATCACACATATTATCTCTGTATGCAAATGTAAATACGGTTTAATTGGGTTTTGGACTGTTTTTTAATGGAAATGCATACCTTATTTACTAAAAAAAACAGGTAAAGTTGTCCTATGTTATTTGAAAACTTATACTGGTCGAAATTTATTATCTACACACTTAAGACACTTAATATTTACAATAAGAAGTTGAATATTCCTTGAATCTTCCTTGGCTGTTGAATGAAGCCTGAAAACTTTTCCCCCACTTCTCCTCTCTCCTCTCTCCTTCTCTCTTCTATTCCCTCCAACTTCTCTCTTCCTCTCTCCTCCCTCCTCCTCCTGCTCTCTTCTCCTCTTGTCCGTCTCTCAGGCTGGCGCGAGATGCCCCAGACAGATGCACCAGTCACTTTGATGCAGTGGCCCAGATACGAGGAGAGGCCTTCTTCTTCAAAGGTATTCAAGCCCAGGGGGGAAAAAGTGAAGGAGAGAGTCAGACAGACAGACAGACAGAGATAAAGAGCGATATAGAGAGAATCAGTGAGAGAGGAGAGAAAAAACAAAACAAAAAGGGGATGAAGTAAGAGAGATAGAATGAGAGAGAGCAGGGGAAAACGGAGGTGAAAAGACAGATAATGAAAATGAGTGAGAATGAGAGAGAGGGAGAGGGTGGGGACAAGATAGAGTGGTGTTTGGGGCGATCAATAGAAAACCAAGTCATGCGTGGCTCCCGGGGCTCATCTCACACACTCACACACCACCACATATTCTCCAGTCCAAACAAAATGCTCCTACAGGGCCCGGACTGTCTTGCTGTATACATATGTGCTGAGCTTGAAATAAACTTTTTGTGTCAATAGCCAATGTGGCTATTGGATTTCAGAGTTACCATCCACATCTACTACCAGTTTTCACAAGCCAAAAGCTTTTTTTTTTTCTTAAAATATAATCAAAAGGATTGCAGAGAATCTAACTGCATGCATTTCATCTTTATCATTAGTAATAATAATGTATGTACCAGTAATGTATGACATCCTGACTGATTTGTCCTGGCTATACCCCTCCACTCTTAAGCACATACCCAGCAGCCACAGAAGCCATAACTTCTGTAATTTTCTCTTACACAGTTAGATTAAGTGAGACAAACGAAGCAAACAAAATTGCATTTTTAAATCAGAAATTCAAAAGAAAATAGAAATTTGACATTAGTACAACAAATTTAATCCATAACCTCTAATGAGATAACATTCCTAAAAACTATTGCATTTTGTACACAAACCATACTGCAAATAGTAAATGCCAAAAGAAAAAAAAAAAATTGTGTGTATGGTTGTTGCTATCATAGACTCCTAAAGGTCTTTGTGTAGGTGATCTGTTGAAGCTCCTATCTCCAACCTCTCCTGTTCCTCTCTGTCATAGGGAAATATTTCTGGCGACTGACTAGAGAAAAGCACCTGGTGTCTCTGCGTCCGGCTCAGATCCATCGGTTCTGGAGGGGCCTACCGGCCAACCTGGACAGTGTGGATGCTGTCTATGAGAGGCCTGGGGACCACAAAATAGTCTTTTTCAAAGGTATGCTGCAGAAAATCACATAATTAGAGTGAAATCACACCTACAGATTGTTTCCTTTGGTACGATCCAGGGGATATGAGTCATATCAGTCCAGACTGAGGTTTGCCCTCCGTTCATTTTTAATGCTAGACTTTCCAAGCATGAGTAACACCTGGTTTTCAGATGTCAACATCCGTCTCCTTATACCCATGAAACTACGTTTTGGGGTTGTTTGGTTCAGATTACGCTGTCACTCCTAACAAACCGACCCCCAGTTTGCTTGGAAGAGAACCAAGACCCACATTTTCAGGCAGTGTGCAGTAACACTGTCTCTGTTCAACCTTCAAGGAAAGCTGTGAATGTTAACATAATCAAATTAATCTAAGTTGCATGTGTAGCTGAATTTAATTCCTGACAACAGAATGTTTCATTTCCTCTGGCCATGATGTAGCTCAAATGGAAATTTAAATTGAAATTCACCTACTTAGATTAATTCACCTTATATTTGAGTGTCAGAACCTTAATGGTAAAGTATGGCTGAGAGCCAACATCATTATTTCTCAAATCCCTTTAGAAATTGATTCATTTTGAAAGTGAATTTACTTCAAAGGCTTTACTTTATAGTGTTGGAGGTAACTCTGTAACATGTTAGAGTACTCACACTTTTTTGTGGTAAAGAGTAACTTGAGGCGTTCGTTTTCAAACTTGCATTTTGGTGCTTTTATTTTCCTTACAAATGGTTGAATTTGTAGGTTAGTGCAAATTAAAAAGAAAACAAATGAAAGTGTTGTGCTACATGACCTTATTGAAAGCAGACTGCAGTAGGCTGCAGTTGACGTGCGGTCGAGGCTTATAGGCTACGACAATAAACTTCATGCTTTACTTTGAACTGATCAAAGAAAGAAAGAACATAACTGTAAGCTTATCTTTCACTATCATACTAAAGAGTTGAATTGAAAACGCTTGCCAGTGTGTTGTGAGCTCTATCTGCTGTTTATTTTGAGACCAGTCATGATCAGTTAAGGCTCTGTGATCTTACTAGTTTACCCTATATCAGTGGCACTCACAGAGAAGGAGGATTAAGTTAAAAAGCCTTTATTTCAAATCAGGGAATATCTAGGGCAATAAAAATACCAGGGCAATAAAAACACAGGGTAAAGTTGCAAAACAATACACATTACCAGACTGTTATATCTGTGTAGAATTAGTTATGACTATGCATATCCTTTGACCCCCCTATAGACATCCTGCCCACCCCCTTGCCTCCCCATTTTAAAAATATGTAAAACTACAACTGGTTCTTAAGGCAAAGGCTGGCCCTACTCCATATTTGATATTTGATATTCATATACTGTGAAGTGTTTCTATTTCATCTTTTGATATAATCTGTGAAATGGCTTTCTACAGAGAATGTTCTCTTTGACTGGGTGTCAGGCCAAATTCTGAATTATATGGCAGCCAAGCATTTGGGAACACTTCATTTAGATTGTCCAATGTTGATACTCAACTATCAGATGACAAAAGTAGTAGAAAGCGTCACTTGCCTATTTGGTGCATCGCCATAGACTATGTAACCCTAACACTGACCTTAGCCAAACCCTAACCCTAACTCCTAACAATTTCATTTCAACATTAACCCCAACCCTAACATTAACCCCAGCCCAGACATTAAGTATCTATAGACTACTTTTCATACAATCATGAGTATCACTTGAAACTCAGTATACACATTATAATCACTTTATAGGAAGTTGAGTATCACCTTTGGACTTTCCGAATAAAGTGTGGCCAACCATTTTTATTCTACTGTATTCATTTCAAAAATGGCAAAAGTTGATCCCTTGACCTGCCAATGTTTCAATATCTTTTCAAACAAATTGTTTCAAGTTCATATCTAGTCAGCTGTCTCATTGTGTTTTCAAAAATTCTGTCATGTGTCATTTATAAAATATTGGGTATATACAGTATATTCCAAACTGTTGAGTTGTTTTCCTCTCTTGACTGATATCTCCATGTCCCGCCCCCTTCAGGTCTAAAGTACTGGATATTTAAAGACAATAACGTAGAAGAGGGTTACCCCCGTCCAATCAGTGACTTCGGTCTGCCCATGGAGGGCGTGGACGCAGCCTTCGTCTGGCTGCACAACGACAAGACCTACTTCTTCAAGGACAGCCACTACTGGCGCTACGACGACCACCTGAGACGAATGGACCTGGGCTATCCTAAAGACACGACGCTGTGGAAGGGGCTGCCACCGCACCTGGATGACGCCATGAGGTGGTCTGATGGTGAGTTCATTATTTTCTGTCTTTCTTCTTCTTTACTTTTCTCTGTACTTCAGTTAACTGACAGATGGCTTGTAAGGATTGTTAGTAGTGAAAATGTTAAGATTGAGTGCGAGATGAAATCACTTACATATGAATCAGATAACTTTTTATGTACAGTACCCAAACAATGACAAAGTTGTTACAACCAAAATCTTAAACAGGGCCATCCCACACTGATCTGCACTCAAAACACAGAATCATGCACACATAAATGGATTCAGAGTCATACTTGATATGATAGAAGTGACCCAAATATTCACCAATGCAATACCTCTTTGTCTCTATTTATCTCTCTTTCTAACTCCTCTTTCTCTCTCGCTACCTGTTTTGCCCTTTTGCCCCCGTAGACTGCAGACTAGTCTGGTGAAATTCAACTGTGATCATTGCTCAGTCAGCCCTGTAATACTTTCCTCTGCTCTATCTACTGTCCTGCATCTTCAAGAAGTCACATCACAGTACCTCTGTTCACTCTACTGCTGTTGAGCCTTGATAAGCCCAATCACCCGTTTGCTCTCAGCTACTTTCCTCTAGCATCCAAACCAGCCATGCAGGTCCTTGTCCTAGCTAAACTGCACAAGAAATAGTTAGATCAGATCCTCCTTAGCGGTAAATGTCTTGACAACACTCTGTTATGATATTGAGGGTGAATTCACAAAAGGCCTGCAACGCCTTTGCGTTGAACAGAAAAAATGTGTGATTCACAAACCACCCACAGTTGGTGGAAAGCAAACTTAATTGCGCTGCCAAGGAAATAGCAACACAGTGTGCAGTTGATCTTCATGCATATTTAAATGAAGTTATCCATATGCATTTCAGCGCAAAAAGACCCCTTTCCATGCATATGAGGCTCATTACAGGGTGCGTCCAAATTCACAAAGATCATCAGTAATTGCCAATCGCAATTAGGGTGAAATTGTTGAGATCTTCCGAAAGCTGGCGGTAATGGAGGTTTAAAAGGGATGTGATGCGCACACTTTACAGTCACTATGGCAGCTGTGATTGTAGCCAGGCGAACATCCCAGTCGTGCTAGAGAAAAGATATTTTGAAGCAGAATATAATTGTTTCAGTTAACCGAGATGGAAACTATTCGTCGTCATAGGTTTGAAGGCAAAGTCATACAATTATTGACTTACTTGATGAGATCGAGGACAGGATTGAGCCTTCCACTCAAAGATCCCATGCAATATCTGCCATTGTTAAACTGCTGTCATCACTTCAGGTTCTTGCTTTTGGCTCCTTCCAGACACCTGTTGGCTGTGCAAGTCGTTGTCAGGGTGCATTTCTATGGCTTGGTCCAAAGACATTATTTATACGTTTGGACAGTGCAGGTTGCACAATTGAAGTGCAAAAAATGACACTATCAGTGGTCGCTATTCATTCTTTGTGAATTCACCTGTAATTATCTCATCTCTCTGATCTGGAACAGAGTCAGTAGTAGGGGCTGGATTGCCTTGAATTTCAAAGGGGTTCTTCAATAAATAGTAGCATCAGTGCAGCATTTTATAATGTGCAATAGTGTGGATCTCAAGATAAATATACACTAGCTATACACACACACACAGACAAAAACTCGAAACAAGTAGGCTCTTGGAAAATGCTATGTATACATACACAATGTAGCAGAATTTATCAATGACCTAGGTAAAGGAAACTGTGGTGAAAGAAAGAGGGCTTGTACACCAACAACTGTCTTCAGTTGTTGACCCCCTAGTCAAGCTGCTCAAGTTTGCAGATGACGCCACCTTAGTGGGCGTAATCAAAGACAAATGGGTCAGTCTACCGCAGAGAGGTTGCAAAACTGGCATCCTGGAGTGCCAACAACAACCATGACCTTAGCACTCGCAACACAGTGGAGAGAAGTGTTGAGAGTGCTAAGAATCCACTGACCGATCTCCCCCTAGTAATCAATGGCTCCCCTGTGAACTCAGTGGAGTCATTCAGATTCTTGGGGACCACCATCTGAAACACCCTAAAATGGGATAGAAGGATTAGGGTTAGGGATGGGATGAGAAGATCTCCAATCTAATCAAGAAGGCCCATCAGAGGCTGTTCTTCCTGCGTCAACCTCAGGACCCCCAGTGCTGAGTGCTTGTCACAATCAATCCTAGTCCAGTTCTACAGAGCCATCCTGACATCATCATCATACCCAGAGGGTAATCAGCTGCCAGCTGTTCTCCTCCAAAGACTTGAATGACACCAGAGCAAGGAAAGGGGAAAGAAGGCTGCTGCTGACATTTGTTTTACATACCACCCTCTGGTGGACAGCTACGGTACATCAGTACCCACACAATCCACCACAGCATCAGTTTCTCCAGAACAGTAATCATCCTCGCTCCCCACCCCACCTCACCCACCCAAGCACACTCTCACATGTACACACACACACACACGCACACACCAGCACACACACTACACACACACACACACCACCTTGCTAATATGCACATGGACACTGATATGAGCTGTTCAAGCTAGCAACATATTTTTATTTTGCACATCTGTTATGCATGTAATCTTTTGTTATTTATCAACCTAGCTGTACTTTCCACATCTTTGACTTTACCTCACCTGTCTTGTTGTTTTGCGTACCAATGCCTCTCAACATCTAGTTGGTCCTTTACCTCTGAATCTACTCATGATTATGATCCTCTGGAATACTGGACTACTGCACTACTGGACACTCATCAACCTCCTCATTCATTTTTTTGTTTTGTTTTTCATTGAAAGTACTTGTGCATCCCTTGTACCTGGTGAAAAAAGCAATTCTGATTCTGAATTCTCATTTTCCTATTGGTGACATTCCTTTGAAATTCAAAGGGCTGCTTTGACAAATAATAGTGGCAATGCGGCATTTTATACTATAGGTGTGGCTCTCAACAGAAACATGCACTAGCTGCTCACTCACAGCACACACACACACACACACACACACACACACACACACACAGCCAGAAACTCATACACACAAACAAATAAGCTCTTGGCAAAAACTATGTATACCTACACAAAGTAGCATAAATTATCAATCACCCAGGCAGAAGAAATTCTGGTGAAGGAAAGAGGGCAGGGGAGTATCTTTTGCTAAAAATAGGATTTCTGTAGTGTTCCTAGTGAAGAAAACCCCCAGCTGATGCCTCCAGTTTATCTATTGAACTTCCACATGCAGAATTGTCATTAGGATGAGCAAAAAATGATAATGTTTGGGAAATGCGGCCAGCTGGAAAAAGAAACATGTTGGGTGTAATAATTTTGGTTGCCTCGGTAGCTGCATCGGATGTGTGTGTGTGTGTCCATGTTTATCCATGTTTATTCTGTGTGCGTGTGTGTGTGTGTGTGTGTGGGTTTGTTTGCTTGATTCACATGATTTCTCTGGCATAATGTGTCAGTGCACTAGCCATCTCTGAAACCCACAAAATGTAGAGTTGAGGTTGTCATAAAATGTTATTGTGATTCATGAAACATTTCCACACATCACTAAAAGCTGATAATACTTGAAGCCTACATTCAACAGACCACACATGTGGAAAATAACACAGACACAAACAGTAATACCTGCTGCGGGATGGCCTGGTGGTGTGAGATCCCATATTTTAACTGGAAGTTCACAGGTTTTATCCCCACAGCAGCCATTAGTGTCTCCCCCAAAAGCAGCCAAAAGTGCACAGCAAGTATAAATAGTAACATTCTAATTGCATTGTGTTTAACAGATTGTTCTTATGGCTTCCTGACCTAGCTGGCCTATCCATGTATAAATAAATCACAGGTTTTATCCAAACATAGTAATTTCATGTTGGTGTGTACTTGGTGACTGAGGTACTTACTCATCTAATGCCACTGGTAGCGCATGAAAAGTTTTTCATTGTGGCAGCAAAGGCTCTGCCTTCTGTCCAATGTATTAAACTGGTTCTGATCTATGATCATAGGCTGTGAAATTCAAAACACAAAGTCTGAAATGAACTGTCAGAGCCAGATGGACAACATGCCTACGCTACTAATGTTCTGCTGACTGCCACAAATTGGCTCATACTTTTTATGGCATATGGTCGACCACTTTCCTGATCTGGCAATTTTTTATTTTTTTTATTGGGCTGTTGAAACATTGACCGATCAATCCACAGTGTGCAGTGGACTCTCTAAATTTAATGAATTTGTCAAAGAGGATTGAACTGGGATGTTTTAATAGAGGTATGCACCATAAACAAAACAGGAAGCTTGTCCACTTCTCCGACTCAGTGGTCTGAGTCAACATGATCTTACCAACTGCAATAAAGGTTAAATGGATCAATGACTGTTTGTTCAGGAAAATGGGCAAACATTAATTCTAAAGGTCAAAACTGGGTTGTACATTTATCTGTTATATGATGGCTCTCATGGTCACTATGGAGGCTTTTATAGTGACAACTGGCAGGACAAGAACAGTAGAACAGGTAAGAACAGTCTAACACATTTGGTAGACACATACAGTATATTCAGATTGCTTTGCTATAGCCACCATGTACACACGTTGCCCACTAGGGCTGGGTAGCAATGTTTGGTAGTTTATTTTAGTAAAGTTTATTGCACATATTAAGAAAAAAAAAAAAAACGTAAACATGAGCTGAAAACAACAACTAAAGCTGAGTATTTTACTGACCAAATCACATCAGCACTACCAAGTAACAGAAAATGCTAAAATGTTTGGTGCCAACTTTTGGAATTTTAATGTTCAAAGAAATAAATAATTGCTTTTGTCACAGCCGATCACTGTCAGCATTAAAAGCTTCACTTGTGAATGGTGGGTGGGTCAAACATGGTTTTGCAACGGTAAAACCAGTCATTCTTTTAACTGTATGTGCCACTTCTTTTGATTGTTAACAATGCAGAAAAATCTGCAAACTTCTTTTAAGTTATAGAGAGCCAAAGATTAACTAAGCCAGGGAACCACTTTGACAGTAGGCGTTTAACTTTCTAAGAATCTATATATTCTATCTATCTTCTATCTATTAGCTTTGATTAAAAAAAAAACAGACAGATACTAAAAGATGGCCCATCTAAAAGTATCAGTAAACATAGACTCCCACTAACCCCAGTCAGCCATACCTCGTTAAAATCGAGTGTCCATGCTTTACCACAATGAAACATCTAACAATGGAAAGGTCACTGTTTTGGCAAACAACCACACAGTTCTATGTTCCAGAACAGTGTAGCTGGCATGAATAAATAAAAGCATCAATAAATAGCAGTTGCTTAATCTCTAAAATGTCTCATAATGAGATTCTTAAAGTTTGAAAGGGTGCCTAGCCCCATTTGACTTCAATTACAAAAAATACGGAAAACTAAAATGGGTTATATTACATTGTAGACACAATTTTGGTGAATGTCTTCATGTAAAAATGCTGTTATTCATTTGTTTACTGGAGTACCCAACTCAGTGAAATTGTTTTGGCAGTAGAAATTGGCATGGAAAGCCCGAGGTGATATCCAGACAGTGTGTTGCAACAATTTGAACAACATTTCAAATCACCAATAAAATTGAAATAATAAAAGCATTTCGTTTTTATTATTCAATAAAAAAATACAGAAACATTTTGCTTCTGAAAGCCTCCCTGTGCATTTGCACAGCATCTGAGGAAAACATGAATGTTCTTGCAAAAAAAGCAAATGGTCTGTTTGTATGTGTGTGTGTGTGTGTGTGTGTGTGTGTGTGTGTGTGTCCCTTCTTATCTCTCCCCCTGACTCTCCCTTCATCCCCCCCTTTAAACCTATCCCTTCTCCTAACTTCCCCCCTCCCTCCTTACTCTCCCTAATCCACCAAACAGGATTAGTTTTAGAGGAGGAAGTGGGGTAATGTAATCATTACCGGAGCTTGTCTGTAATTTTAGTCCTGTCCGAATCTGCCATGTCAGTAATCTTTATGGACTACATGCGCCCATGCCAGTAAAATTTCCGGTCTCTCTAAAATGCCCAGTTGACATCCCTGAGATTGTTGGCAAACTTTGGGAAGCATATATTGCTTCCCAAAATGTGTGGTTTTACACCGCTCTCAAATTGCACTTGAATTTGAAGCGGTGTTCAAACCAAACTGCAATCAGACCCAAGTCTCAACTCTGGTCCAGTTATGACTTTTATATGGTATTGCAGCCATGCTGTAGTATTATTATTTGTCATTGTTTAATTGCAGAAGTTATGCATGACGCAACGGACATTTTTGGTGAAATGACAACCTGTAAATGGAGCACACACTCCCATCTCTCATCTTTGGAGACTGATTACAAAGATTTTTTATCTTGTGCAAACTGTCCAATAACATTACAGATGTCCTGTGTTAACAATTACTTAACGCACATTTGTCCTGAAAACTAATCCTGTCTGAACGGGGCTTTTCTCTTCCTCTCTCCCTCGCTGACTCGCTCTCTGTCTTGAGGACCCAATTCAGAACTTGACTTGAGCACTGTGCAGGACATGGGAGGATAATGGGATACAAATTGTTGAGTCACAAAAATATGAAGGAATGATGAATATGAATTAGACTGCTGTTTATTGGATTCTGAAATATTGGAATGGTATTTAAAGCAATTAACGCTAAGCTTTCACAGCATTCACACCAAGCATGTTTTGAGCTGTCTACTCCTTTAGTTTGGTCAGAGAGCGCCTGAAAATGCTGGTCTTGGCCCTCTTCCAAGCACATTGCCTTGTGATTTGTTTGGAGTGAGAAGATAATTGTACCAGCTACAGGAAACAACCCCAAAACGCAGGGATTTCTGGGCATAGGGAGATGGATGTTGACATCTGATAGCCATCCATTACGCACGCTTGGACAGCCTGCATGACAAAATGCAACCAAAAGGGCAAACCGCAATCAGGACTGATGCTTATATTCAGCTATTTCTTCATGTAGTCTTACCTGGTATGAACCGCAGAGATGGTAAATTACAGCAAAGAGATAGGAAATTGATTTATTTTGAAGAGTGGCTCGTCGGTAAGTTGAGTTGAAAGCAGTTGTCATTAAACTCATCTCTTGATATAAAACGTATTTTTGATATAAAACAATTATCCCTGTGGTTCCTTATAGGAAAAAATGCAGAATAGCCTAAATCATTTCAGAGTTTGCAAAGTATATTTTATCATGTTTTTATCCTACTAATGCTTCATGGACATGTTACCAATTCCGTAATTAAAGGCAATGGCTCAGCCAAAAGACATGAATGGCCTGATTTTCCACCATACCAATAAGAATGACAAAGAAGCCAAATTTTTGCATAAACCCATGTGCCACCCTCAGTGTGCACACTGAATAGGCCAAGTCTGAATAGGTGCATCTCCATTCATATAAGACCATGCCATTTGGTGGATGCTTTTCTCCAAATCTTCATGCCATATATGTTTGCCATGCATGCTTACATTTTTGGCATGGGAAGTGACTACAAAGTCATTGTTAGTGATCACCTTCAACATATGATGAAGCAACACTGTCCTTTCTATCGGCAACAGAGCAACAATTAAGAAAAATAGAATGTCTCCTTGAATAAAGACTTGAAGATGAAAACTGTATAATCCATACCAGAATGCATTGGATCTATGCCAAGGTGCATTGTTGCGGCAGCTTTTAACAAGGCCAACACCCTGTTAAGGCACTTTTATTGATGTTTCAGTTGGCTGTATATATTAGGCGTTGGGTGATGATAAAATAGTTTTTAGATGTTCAAAATGGCTCAAAAAGCAGCTAATTAGCAGGAGTTACTCGGTCCTGAAATTGCAGGCCGCTCTCAGTGGGAACCGGGATGATCCTGTCTCCCCTGCAGCATCTCCCAGCTGGATGTGTGGAAGCTGTTTTCCCTGTCAGGTGTTTAGAGGTCTGATGTTCTGTCTTCTGAGCCTTTGCCAGCTTCAGAGGTCCTGCTCCAAGCTCTTTGATGTGTGTGTGAGAACAGGCCAGACGCAAAAGAAGGGACAGCCCGAACAAAACCCCCAAGTCTATGCAAAGACACTGAGAAATACATGCACACACGCGTCGTACACATGAATACACACACACGCATATACACAGACCTTTGCGCCTGGGAACTGGAGCCACATCAAAGCCTTTATCTTGTCTGTAGGCCGCTTCCACCAGCTCAGGATGAAGAGAGAACGGTGAGATGCAGAGAGAGGATGAGAGAAAAGAGACATAAAGACGATATGGTGACATCTCAGGATGAACAGCGAGAGAGAAGAGAGTGTTAGGGAAAGGGAGAAGCCATGGAGAAACCTCAGGATTAAGAGATAGAAGAGAGAGATGGTAAGAGGGAGAGAGAGAGATGATATGGTAAGAGCAATGGAGAGGGCTGGTTAAGATACTGGAGGTACATGAAGGGGCAAAAGAAGAATAATGTTAATACAAGTCATCTTTCTCAATACTCTTACTGATATACTTATATAAGCTGTTTTAATGCTTAAAATGTGTATTCTTTTGTGCACTTTTGTCTGCCATGAGGGCAATTCTCCAATTTGTGTGAACAAAAAAGTTCAGTACTCTACTATATTGTATTCCATTCTATTCTATGATGTTCTCTTATGTTCTACTCTGCAGTATTTCACTCTGTGTGTCTCTCAACACACACACTAATACCAGCCCTCTCCCTCTTCCCTCTGTCTTCCCTCTCCTGGTGAAGGCTCCTCCTATTTCTTCAAGGGGAAGGAGTATTGGCGTGTGCCGGGCAGCGATATGGAGGTGGAGGCCGGATTCCCCCGGCTCATCGCTAAGGACTGGCTGCTGTGCACCGAGATGCAGTCGGACTCTCCGAGCACGGACGGCAAAAACACTGAGACGAGGGTCAACGGGCAGCATCACCCGGACCACGCGGAGAACGGCTACGAGGTTTGTTCCTGCACCTCTGACACGGCCTCGCCTCTGGGTGCCCGCCCCTCCCCCTCTCCCCTCTGGCTGCTGCCGCCTCTCTGGACGCTCTCGCTGGCCCTCAGCTCCGAACCGCTATGATGCCAAAGCAGGGGAGAAAGGTCGTGATCTGAATCAGGAAGTACGACAGCCAATCGACTGAGAGCGGGAGAGACTGAACAACAAACTCATCGGTGGAGGGCCAGAGGCCGCTCGGTCAAAACAACAACTGGAAGATTTTGTTCTTATACTTATAAATATCACTTGGTATCTTTTTGCTATCGTTTTGCTGTTATTTATTTCCCATGCCATTTGGTGGACACTGTCATCTGAAGCGCCTTCCAGTATGGGGAGTGCATACCGTTATAGTATGGGTGTCCCTATGGCATCAAACCCCTTACAAAGACAATGTGAGTACCATGCTTGACTAATTGAGTTACACAGGACCACAAGTTCCATTTCTGTTTCCTTTTGAAAGGTCAAAATGCCTCATCTCTCTGTGAAGAAATGGGACTGATTGGAGATATGTTGACATGAAATGGAAGGGTGTTCCAAGAGCATAAACAGTGATTCTTTTCTTCATGTACAACAAGTTTACAGCAACAATGTCTGGCTGACATTCAGTAGACAGGTGAATGGCATCCTGGGATGTATCCTGTAATGAATGACACCCAGTGATGCAGACTGGTAGGCAGTTAGATAGATAAATGGCATTCTCTATTGTAGACAGATAAACGGGTGAATGGCATCCAGGGATGTATACAGGTAGGCAGGTGAAAGGGATGCTGGGATATAGACAGGTAGGCAGGTGAATGGGATGTTGGGATATAGACAGGTAGGCAGGTGAATGGCATCCTGTAATGTATCCTGTAATGAATGACATCCAGGGATGTAGACAGGTAGGCAGGTGAATGGCATGCTGGGAGGTACACAGGTAGTTAATGATGATCAAAGAAGCCACACACACACACACACACATGCCCGCTCCATGTTTAGTATACAGTCTAAACCAGCTGGACTAAAATGCTTCTGTCATGTGACGGACAGTTTTCTCATGTAAACCTCACAATACGAGGGCTATAAGATGGATGGATGAACAGACGGATGGATGAACAGACGGATGGATGAACAGACGGATGGATGAACAGACGGATGGACTCTCTCTTGCTTTCGTCCCTCAACTGCACTCCTGAGCTCTCTGAGGAACTTCTGCTCCTGTATCTGCGCGGGTTCATCCTGTTCACCTCTGGTACAGACGCATTCCCTGCCCTTATCACAGGCAGTAATGGATAATATTGATTTTGTTGTATTTTTGTAATAAACACAGATGGATTTTGATGATTGTGGGTTCCAGAGGATTGGGATTGTTGTTTATTTCACATTGCTTTGGTCGGATCGTAGAGATCGTAGAGCCCTTCCCTCACCACTGGACAAGATGAGCAGACAAACGACGGATGGATGATGGACTGCAGGAGAAGACCAGGTCATCAGATGTCTTATAGACCTCAATACATGGCAACTGGATTTATTCTTGCTGTTAAGATACAGTATATTTACCTACAGTATAAATATAGACTCAGATATATTTCAGTCGATTTCAGTTCCACGACTATTGCAAAACCAACTGAACTGTGTACATTTCAAGCTGTGTTTTCTAATGTGAAATATTTTTGTAGAAAAATAAAGAACCAGAATCACTTTAACGGCCATGAATTTGTATCGATGACACCGGAGCAGAGACAGGTTAACAGTACTCCTGACAAGCCTGACACACACTGACGAGGAGGCAGTGAGTGTGAGTGCTGGGTGTGTAATTATTTAGTGTCACTGAAAGGAAGCCCAGGCTTGAAGACAGATGAAGGTAACATAACAGCGTACACACACCAACTGGGAACTACTTTCTTCTCTCTCATGTTCCCAAGCATGTTTTCTCTTGTACTGGTCACTCATGTTCCGTCACAAATGAAAACCCAACCTTGCCAATCACACTATACTCCCACTCCTAGTCTGCTTCATGAGCAGATTTCTTGGCGGAGGATTATAAACCCATATTTCTTTTGGAGAGAAGTAATGTCACCTGATCTAAAAATATTCAACAGCACTGCTAGATACTGCCAACTCAAGGATCAAAGATATCAGTGTGTGGCCAGTGTGTAGATACTGAGTGTGCGCACAAACACACACACACACACACACACACACATACTGCATATCACAACAAATTTATGTCACGGTCACAAGCTTCACCCTCACTTATAGATTAATTAAATTACCACAGACACAACAAATAAATGTGTGTGTGTGTGTGTATGTGTGTGTTTGTTTATTGTACCCAAAGGCTGCAGATGAACCCCACCAAAATATACAGACACAAAAACATCATTCTGTTTTGAGGTAAAGTGAAGTTCAAAAAGCCTTGTTTCTGCTGTGGTGACCCTGCTGCTCTGCCTGTTGGTTCCCTGTTTGTTGTTTTCTATTTTTCATATTTTCTATTCTGCATCCCCGCAACACACACACACACACACACACACACACACACATACACACACTTGTGCCATTCTGTTTTCTTGTTTTGGGCTGTAGCTTTGTTTCTACATTTCAATTATGTTTTGTTTTTTTAAATTCTGTTAATTTATTATCATCTTAGTTTAAAATAAATTTGTTGTTATTCCTCACGCATCTACCTTCCGTCACGCCTTGTGGACTGGGGTGTGACACCACTAAGAGCAGCAATTTTTCTTCCCTCCTCATGACACACTCCAGTGGTATTAATTAACTGCTGTGCCACCAGGAGAGCACCTGCTCCCGGGGGCGAATGCAGCAGGACGGGTCACTTCCCAGCAGTTCATCCTGTTTTGTGTGGCCAGCGATTATAAAACAGACTGGATTGGAGGAATTAAGTTTCCCTGTGTGTATGTAAGTGCTTGATTAAGGATGTTTAATGAGGATGCTGTCAAACTGTGACTTTATTCGAGCGGTTACATTGAAAGTTATTGCATTTTCAAAAATCCATTATTTTTTATCATCAGCTGTAATTAATACATCACAACCTGACTTGATCTTGATTGGCAGCAGTGCCGGCGCGTGGGCGGGGCAGACGGCAATTGCCCAGGGCGCCACGCCAATAGGGGCGCCAAATTTGTCCATTTGTCTTAATTTGATTGTTACTAGGGTGACACTGGGTGACACAGCATAAATACATGTATCGCGATCTACAAAGAAAGAAAAAACAGAAATAAACCTACTATACTTTTCGAAGATTCTACTCCTTGTTTTACTGAGACTGAGTTACAGCAACAGAGTTCTACTCCCAGTCTATCTCCCGACAAGCAGCTTTGAGTAGCTTTAAGTCTCTTTCAGTAAAGTAATAATAAATATTGCACTACATGAGTTGATTTAAGTGACATGAGACACAACTGGGGAGGATTTACTAAATTGTTTTGAATGTAGCGTAATGTATTAACCAATCAAGGGCGATGTGTGTGTGCTTCGGGTGAAGGTAAGATGCCTTTGCAGTTTATTTTCATGACTTTTTGTTGAGCTGTGCTTTTTACATATTTACTGTGTTGTTTTTCTTGGTTGAAGGTTGCGTATTTAGCAATTGGCAATGTGTGATGATGGTTAACGGGACATGCACGTTGCGCATTTGGCATTGCGAAGAGGGACATGTAGTTTTTGGCATTGCGTAATGGTGACAGCATATGGCAATTTGGCAACAAAATACATGTCAGGAGGAACGAAGTAAAGTGCACATTTTCATAGTAGATGATCCTATTTAGCATGGTAACGTTGTGTGTGTGTGAGAGAGAGAGAGAGAGAGAGAGAGAGAGAGAGAGAGAGAGAGAGAGAGAGAGAGAGAGAGAGAGAGAGAGAGAGAGAGAGAGAGAGAGAGAGAGAGAGAGAGAGAGAGAGAGAGAGAGAGAGAGAGAGAGAGAGAGAGAGAGAGAGAGAGAGAGAGAGCGCGAGAGAGAGAGAGAGAGAGTGTGGCAATAACAATGGGCATCATATTATTATTAGTTTTTGAGTTTGTACACCCCGCCGCCGCCATATAACATTGAGTTGGCAACCCTACGTCAAATAGTAGATAAAACGTGAGAACGTGTGGATGGGCGGCATTTATAGTTTTGCCCCGGGCGCCTGATTGGCACGCGCCGGCACTGATTGGCAGTCTTTCCAGTCAGCCAGGTTTGCATCATTAGAACCAGCTGAGCTTGTCTTGTCTGTCTCCTGAGGCCCCAAATTGTGGCTGCTTTATTTTCTGAGGACTTGAAAACAAATGCTTATCATTATGCTTCTCCTGGGACATCGTACGTTTGATAACTTCATGAGAAATGAATGAGACCATTAATCATTACATTATGTGATGGAACCACGGATGAAACCACAGATTGCTCTGATGTGATGAGGTTTGGGGTTGAGGAGGAGGTCATGTACACAGAAAGATGAGCAGACGGACGGAAAAAAAATGAAAGGCGCACAGACATAATCACAAAACACATTTGAACTGCAATCTTACATCTGTGGTTAAAGTAAATAACAGTAAGTAAACAAAAGAATCCACCGACGAGAGAGGAAATAGTTCGGAAATGGGTGTTATGATGATTTTAAATAGCTTATTACTCCCTTCAAAAAGCCCAGCAGAGATAGAGGTCTGTGATAAGAGGTCAGTGTAAATCACAAAGGTCCTGTTGTTCAGACGGATGCCAAAAATTCACAAAATTTGCAAACTTTTGAGTACCACAGTAAGTTGAAACAGGCAAGTGTGATGTCAATCAATTCTGCTCATGGACTTGAGTCCTCTGCTAAACCAAACTGTGTGTGCTTGGGTGTGTGTGTGTCCACCTTGTAGTGGTGAAAAAGCGATGCTGTCAAGAGCAAAGCCCTGCTCCTGCTCACCCTCGGCAGTAAGGTTATGGGGAGGTTCCACAGAAAGAGCAATCCAAGCTCGCACCGGGGAGAGGCATTTGGCAGTCTCGTCAAACTGGTTCTGGCAGCTCTCCGCAGTCATACTCCGCGAAAGGTCACTTTGAATTCAACTCTTGCCCGCAGAACCCAGGGGATGAGGCCAAGAGAGTGGAGGAAGGTACTGTGCACCCCTTCCTTTCCAACCTTCACATCCTACACTGATGGGATGAAGTGGCGGGGCAAGTCTTAAGGAGCCTTTTGCTTGAGTCATACACAGAAGATGCGTGGACACAGTAGTGCAAACTGGGGCACGGTCATGTCTTAACAGTAACCACAGCTACAATAAACCTGTCTGAAAATACACTACCAGTCAAAAGTTAGGACATTTTTCTGTATTTTTACTATTTTCCACATTTTAGAATACTAGTAAAGACATCAAAACTATGAAATAACACTGATGGAATTATGCAGTGACCAAAAAAGTGTTAAATCAAAACTATCTTATATTTTACATTCTTTAAAGTAGCCGCCCCTTTGCCTTGATGGAAAGGCAAAGGCTTTGGAAAGAAATTCATACACAGGCATCAGCTTCACTATTTATATTTGTCTAAAAAACAAATTTCAAGCATTTAAGCATAAGCCTTTAGAGCAAAATAGCTTCAACATAATGAAAAACATAGTACATTCAATTACTTTTGATTGGTAGTGTATATTAAGTGTTTTGTTTCGTTTTTCAAAATTTCGTTGCCTGGAAACCAATGTCAGTAACTTCAAAATCATTATACCCACACAGTGATGCTGCGGAGGAGAGCAGAGACGATGCCCAGGTTGCCGTTATTAGGGCACACAGGCAGAGTGAGCAGTGGAAACGAGCTGAGGATGATTTAGCCACTAAGGACGGTGCAGTGGATGAGAGCAGAGACATTCTTGATCTCTGAGCCATCAGACTGGCCTTCCCCGAGTGAGATGACTGACACGTTTCATCAGCTGATGACTGAGAATGGGCCTTTGAAACGCCCCGATGGCCCATAACCCAGAAGAGAAAGAAGCAGCAGCCGATTTTCTAAAGCTTATTGTTCTCATTTATTATCCAATGGGGAACAAGCTGAATGAGACTGGGTAATGTACTCCAACAAAACAAGCAAGGTGTACTACTTTGCATGTAAAACTATGTGCAAGGACGTGACTACCAATCACTTATAGTAGTTAGGGAATATAATAACTGGCAGCCTCTTTCAATGCCTTATTTCTCTTGCTCTCTGTTAAGCATTTAGTAAATAATTATTATTATTATTACTATTATTATTATTATTATTATTATATATTATACTGTGCTGTAACACCACGAAACGGACGATGGTCATAAAGATGTTTATCTTGCCGGGGGAGATTTGGAGTCTTGCAAGTGGAGGAAACAGCCAACTCCAAAATGCATACAGCGTGTGCTGGAAGCCAGTGTTGGGTTGCCCTCAAAAGTGTAGGAAACCTCAAAAATGCCAATTTCCTTGGTTTGAATGAACTTTTACCCCGTTACGACACTACTGTGGCTGGGCATGTCAGAAAACATTGCCTCAGAGGAGCCATAATCTAAGTTGGTGCATGCATTGCATTATTGGTAAGATTTGTGACCAAATAATAGTTGCTAAAAAGTGCGCTGTTGAATTTGATTGCATCCCTGACATCTCAAAACAAGTGCAAGCTCATGGATATTGATGAAAATAAAGACACAATGGTAGAAGAGTCATTTGTTGGTTTATTTAGGATACGGAAGGCAAAGGGATTGTGGAGAATGATCTACACCATTGACAATTTAGGTTAGAGTTAGCCAACTGTCATGGTTATGATAACAGTTCTGGAGATGTGGAGAGTAGCACACACTCTAATGCAAAGATTATTATTGTCTGCCGAAACATTGGTTGTTTTATCTCTGCTATATAAAATAATCTTTGTATCAAAGCCATGAGTGTGCAGCTACTCATCTCCATAACTCCTACCTCCTACCTACCGCACCTCATCAATACTGGTGTGTGTTTGACTGCTATCATTCATTTTTTATGAACAGTTCTAACATGAGAGGAATCCACCAGGCTGTAAAAGCTTTAACACCTGAAAACAACTCATAGGCTTTATGCATTATGTATGCCTTGTGCTATAGCAGCCTTAACTTACTACTACGTGATGCAGTGTCTTCTAACAGAGTGTTTCTACTGTTTTTGGAACTGTACACAACTATACACAATATTCTACCCATCTGTCAAGTGGTGGGACATTTTGAAAGAATTTGTTGATCTCACACTGAAACCACTGAGTGACACCACATTGAAGCATAGACTGTAAATAGGCATAAAAGGCAACACATCTTGTTTTTCCAGCTGAGGTTATTCTTGATGCTTTAGAAAAGCTTTATTTCCAGTCTAAAAATGGTAAAATCTCATCTGAGTCCAAGGCTCTGTCAACTGTAAGAGCGCATATTGAATTTCTCTCCAGTTCAATTATGTGGCATGACCTATTGGCGGCGATCACATGCTTGAGCATAGCAATGCAGTAAGCAGAAATATCCACAGACACAACTATTATGCTGATCAGGTCTGAAAAAGTTAATTTCAGTACAGAGAGGGCAGCTTTGAAAGAGCAGTGACTGCTGCTCAAATGATGGCTAGAGTTTGAGGCTGCTACAGACTTTGTTCAGAACGAGCAACACAACAGGATCCAGAACATCGTCCTGTCCTCACCCAGATCTGACTTGCTTCATTTACAGGTGTTATGAAAAATATTGACAGCGGTGACCACTTTGAAGAGCAAACCCACTTTAGGCAGGCTATGTTAAAAGTGATTGTTGAAAACATTAACGGTGAACTTTGCGACAGCTTACAAAAGCTAAGGCAGTATCACAAAGAAATGTTTTGTTATTAAAACAGATAATATGGTGAGATAGGAGTTTATTCGAGACATCTTGACTTTGCTTGCCTTTTACTCCACAAGGTTGCCAGACCCACTGGGCTGTAATATTATGGAGTGAATTCAGCTTCAATATTCAGGAATATATAAGATGAATATGGAAGAAAATAATTTGTAATCATGAAATTTGAAATCATAAATGATCACTGCTCAGTAAGCTAGTTAGCCATTAGCCACTACCTAGCCAACAGCTTGCAGCTAATTAGGCCATATGTTTATGTTTTTTGAGCATTTGTTGTTCACGTTTATTGTCAGTTAAGCTTGATTTATCAACTTCATGTAATGTTCCCAACACACATTCACTAACATAAAACAAGTGACAATATTTGTGTCTATCTATCTACATGAAAATGTTAACTAACATTCAGATTCAAGTGCTGTCGGGTTTATCAGGGATGTGACTTTCCCACCAGGAAGCACCACTTGAACACCTCTCCATGGCAGACAATCAAGTCGGGGCAATCAGGATTGTAGGTGCAGCACGAATTGGATGAGTTGTGACTTTGCTTCCTTTTTCATCTGCAATCTATGTGCCAGAGAGATAGGCTACAACGAGTTACAAACAAAAAGTCTAACAACTGAATAATAGCACAGATAACTGTTTACTTAAAAAAATGATTAACCACCTTATGTGTCTCTGTTCATCCTCTTTGTCATGCAGGTACTGATGAGAGCTCTGTAGATGTTTTATGTACGAATAAATCAGATGCTTCTGCCACACTGACATTCACACACACAGATGCTTCATCTCCTCCATGTTTGTTTTTATTTCTGAGCAAAAAGCATATGACCGACTTCTCAGCTTGGAGAAAAGTACATCCAACATGCACATGAATGCGCCATAAGGCTCAATAATTGTTTGACGAGATGAGCAATGCACAGTGCCACATCACTGCTAGACGGCTAGATGAAGAGTGAAGCGGCCCGCTGTCAGCAGCCTTGGAGGAGGTGGCTGCCTTCCAGTCAATACTTAAGGAACAAAAGTCCTTTGTGCTGTTCATTTGTGAATTGGTTCACCTACAGAAGCAAAACGAAAATATAAAAATCCACAAATAACTGCAAGCCACTTCACAAATGTAAATTGATTCACAAATGCAGAATCAACAATTTATGTGACATTTTAGGCTCTGAAAATAGGCCTATGTTGTTACTAAAACAATATTAAAATATCTTATTTTTTAAGTTTGATGACTTTCATGAAAACCTGCTGGACTTTTTTATAAAGTAGCAAAGTATTTGTTTGTGAGTAGTCAAAAAATATTTGTGTTTCTTCTTTTTATTTGTATTTATCCTATTTAATAGATTTCTGAAAATTGAACCCCAATTGACTCCATATTATATTGATAGAGCTCACAGTAGCACTTTCTACCTCTTTTGAGAAAATTCTGGTCAGATGGGCCAGGATTATATAATATTATAGATATTATACTGATATAGTGATGTGTATGATATATGATATGAAATATGATCATTTCAATGTTGGTTAGGATGATGATGATGATGATGTTGAAACTTTGTTACACAATAAATACTATAATCCTTTAACTAAATTTTCTTAAAATGTGTTAATGCGTATGCAAACAAAAGCACGGGTGAACATTTGTATAGTTAAGAGCCACTAAATTACCTTTCACATACAGTCCACCCTGATAAATAGGTTGTGCTCTTGCATGAACGTGAGATGGGACCTGTGCGTGTGTGTGTGTGTGTGTGTGTGTGTGTGTTTGTGTGTGTGTGTGTGTGTGTGTGTTTGAATGTCAGTGTGATTACAGATGTATGAGTTTTTTAGAATGTTATATAGATTTTCATATATACTTTTCAAATATACATTTTCTTCTCTACCTGAATCGACACCTGAAGGCCTTTGCACCAACTGTCAGCAGCAGAGCCTTCATATGGGCCAGGCAGAACCAATCAATCACTCTGAAGGGATCACACTGCAACTAAAATATTAAAAACCAGAGCAATCTCCTGCAGACTGGACACCTGATTGTGGCTGGTAGATTAGTGCTTACACTGAGAAACAACCAACTGTCCTGTTTAGACACACTGAAAAGTACTGGGATAAAAACTGAATTCTCAGCAATCATTTACATTGTTCATATGTGAAGCAGCACAGCATCAACCACTGCAACCTTTTCTGTTGTCAAGCACATGGACGTACAGCCCCGAACTGCACTCTGAATGTAGCATGATTCTTGGTTCAGCAAAACCACTATAACTAATTCATGACAGCATGCACTGCACCAGCATTGTACTGTAAGCACCAGCACACCTCCTACTGGCCGAGGCACACTGGCTCTGTGATGTCATTACCAACCAGCACACTCATCCAATCACAGCATTCTCATCTGATTGGGAGTGGGGTGTTTCAGTGTTCAGTCAGAGGTGATAAAGAATTAATTGTTTGGATGCAGTCAATACTGTTGGCTTGCTATTGTTTCCACAGCCCATTGTCTCTATTTTTACTGGTACTACCATTCGTATACTACAGAAATCTCCATTGTTTAAATCATTCAATCTTGAATTCATTCTTAAAATCTTATCCTCCTTTAAAACAAGTGGAAAAAACTGCCAGTGGGGTGAGATAACTCCACTGGTTTCCAATACAATTTAAAAAAAAAAAAAAAAATTAAAATCAAGTGACATTATGTTGAAACAACTCTAGAGATCTGCTTTATTTCAAGATACTGCGACCAATTTCATGACATTTCTCGAGTGAAACTATCTCACCCTGTTGGCAGATTATTTAACCTCATGCAGAGCCTGAGTGGAACGACACAGAAACAGGGGTGGTGAGGAAATGGACTACTAAAGACTACAAAGAGACCGAATGAAAGGAGTGAAAAGTGGGAGTGAGTCTGTGTGTGAAAGAGAGAAAGAGAGAGGGGGGGGGGGGGGGCAGATGTGTAAATACATTTGAGCATATCCATCGCATATCCATCGCAAAAAAAAAGAAAAGGAATACTTGAAGACTGAATACAAGATTAAATGACTTGTTATGATGATTAGTTGTGCAGTGTTCACCTGTGTCTTCCAATGAAGAACATGATCATGGCCTTCCTTAGACATTGTCTTTTGTAGTCCTCTATCGCCCTCCTCTGGTGCCTGAATATAGTGAAAGTGGTGAGCATGTACCCATTAGCTGTGAACCAGCTGGAACCGGCCAGTGCCTTTGGATGTTAAAGAAGGAATCTGTCAGGTCCAGTCAGCTTGCCAGGTCAATCACCTGTGAAAGGCTTAATTCTGCTACACTATTTTGGTAAAAATGATAAATAAAGTTAAGTATTAGCATCACTGAATTAGTTGGACTGTTCTTACACTGCAGAGTTAATGAGATGGCAAATTTACTGTAAGGTCTAATTTCTTTTGAGGCTGAGTGATTTCATGCATTCTTGAATTTAGAGCCCCCAATCGCCATATTATGCACAGTTTAATTAGGAATTTGCAATATGTGCATATCTCTTTGAGACACCTGCATTTACAGCGGAGTCAGCACAGGGGCAGCAAGCAGCACCCTGGAGCAGATAGAGGCTCAGTGTCTTCCTCAAGGACACTTTGACCTGGGATCGGGCATATCGGCTGCTGCAGGCATCAAACTTCTGACAATGCAGCTATGAAACGGTCTCTGTAACCTCCAGGCCACAGGAGTCACACCTATGACGCCCAGAGGTGGTAGAAGTACACAAATTCCTTACTCAAGTAAAAGTGCAAATACTCATCTAAAAATAGATTCTCTGTTGAGCGTTTGAATCACAGATGAGAAAGAGTCTGTACCTCAAATCACTAACGTTCATTCTAGCTGCTGAATTCACTAACGTTCATTCTCTACTCTCTTGTTGCTTCGCCCTTCTTCGTATTGCTTCTCTCTCTCTGTCCCTTTCCCTCCTTTTTGGTGTCGCTTTGGTGAACAAGCAGCCAATCACATTTGGCCCTTGATCAGCTGCTTCTGGGATGGAAGCTGTCTGATGTGGAAACGAGTCCGTTTTAAAAAGGTAGTGAGTAAAAGTAAAAGTAAAAAGTCTTAAGTGAAAGGAAAACTCAAGTAAAGTACAGATACTTGAAAATCTTACTTAAGTACAGTAACAAAGTATTTTTATTTCCCAGCTCTAATGACATTATGGCGTCTCAATTAAGGTCTCATTGGGCTCCTTTTCCAAGGCTTCAACTATGATCTGTCCTTCTGGCTCTTCCTCTCTGTCAGTAGAGACCTTGAGTTTCTGACTGGTCAGCCAGTTGCTTATGTTTTCATTAGCATCCTCAGTGTATGACAGGGTCTCCCTGTACTTTATCTCATGCGGGACGATGCATTTCTGCTCTGTTTTTCTGATGCCTCTTCATCCCCCTTGGCTGTCTTTCCATGAAACATTTGAATACATTTAGTACGTTTTTTTTTCTCCTCCTTCAGTTTTTGCAGTCCTCCCTTAGCTGGGCCTCCTCTCTTGTCTTTCTTTTTCCAGATGAAGCAGATTTCTTATTCTGTCCATTTGTTTCAGATGTTCTTCCATCTTCAACTGCTCTGTCAGTGTCTCTCTTTCTCAAGCTGCTCTTCTTTCCCCCTCTCCCTCCAGATTTTCCCACCCTTTTCTTCCATTTTTTTCTCCTGCCTTCATCATCTCCATCTCCTCTCTTTGTCTTGCCTCCTGTCTCATCCTCCTGCCTCTCATTTTTATCTCTGTTTAAACCTTCAAGGTCTCTCTCTTTCCTCAGTCTCTTTCATTTCCATGCTACCGAATGCCTCTCGATGACACGTCACACTTTCTTGCAAAGGGAGAAAAACTGTAGAGGAATTATGCATAGAGGAACCCTTTTACATACCACTAAATACAACTCAGATTTTTTTTTTTTTTTAATTAAATACTTACAAGCACCGCAGGATTTTGGAAGATTCTCATACATAACACACAGTGCCAGCATGGAGACACTACATTTACCTTGACGGCAGTGAATATTGTGAATACCTAGAACTACTAACGTTAGAAAATGCACCTCTTTCCCTTAAATAACTAAATAACCTAAATAAGTGAATACTAGCTTAGTGCTAGTTTCAAGCTCGCCACCTGTTTTGTCTGTGAAGCTGACAAATATACTGATATAACAGCTTAAAGCATCAAACCCAAATACATCAGTTGTACATTCACAATTTCCAATAATTCCCAACATCTAGGCTAAGCTGATGACATCACACAAACAACAAAATTCTAGAAGACCCAAAGCAACCTGCTTAAGCCTATAAATGATTTTAGTCTCAGAGGGGGTGAATCTTGAAGTGCGTGCCTTCCGCCCAAAATAAATACATGAATAAAATAAAGATTTAACAAATACTCTCTCTTTCTCTCCTCTTTAACACACACACGCGCGCGCACGCGCGCGCACACACACACACACAAACCCAAAGTGACATATCAGATAACAGCGCACTTCTCAACCCTGAGTTAGATGGTGCTAGTGTCAAAAAATGAATTATCTTTAGAAAGAAAGAAAGAAAAAAGAAAGAAAGAAAGCAAAAAAGGAAGAACGAGGCAAACAAATAAACAACGGGAGGAAGACAGCCAGAAAGCAGGCAAGAGAGAGAGAGAGAGAAAATGAAGTCTAAAATGAAGAGAGACACAACTAACACAACTAAGATACATCTTAGTTGTGTACAATGTTGCCGACTATAAAGAGTTTTTAAAACATCAAAGTTGATTCGTGTATCATTTGCTCTCTTTTTTGTAATAAAAAGTTTTAAACTGGAAAAAGCAACATGTCTTGAGATTCTGGTTTAGCTAAGGCTACAATTAAAAAAGGTTGTGATGTATTCTTCACATAAGGAACTCCTGATCAACCAGGACTAATCAATCAACAGCATGCCTACAACAGAAGCAATGGACCCCACAATAAAATGTAAATGAATCACCCATATAAAAAGCCGGATTTGTAAAGCAACATGATGCTAGATGCTCCGGAGACAGCGCCATCTACTGACCAGCAGAGGTAACCACCACATAAAATGAAAGTGAATGTGCATCCAAAATAAACGGATGTCTGTGAACACTGGCCCCCCAAAAGTTCCTCCTTCTAGATAAACCAACATATAGAAGCTCTTCACCTAGTGGCGATCTAAAAACCTAAATATTGACGTCCCCAATTAAAATTGTAATCAAGAGTAAGCGATGCAGCCTATGGAATTGTTCAGAATATGAAATTTGCTTCATAGGAAAAGCATAAAAAGTTATATTTTCATACTTTTAAAAAAATAAACAATTTATTTTTGTTTATAAAGCCTTATTTAAATTAATGTCAGCTTAGTAGGCTATAAACAGGCGATAATCATCTTTCAAATGCACTTCTTTGACCTTATTTTGAAATACAAAGCCTAAATGGAAATAACCATGCCTCTTTTCCAGTCAACATTCCCAATTACCACATTCGAATAAAACTTTCCTTCTGTGGTAACTCTCTTTCTGCAATGTTCTCTTATAAGTCCGTTCTTCCACCTTGAATCATTTAAGTCACCACACACACACACACACACACACACACACACACACACACACACACACACACACACACACACACACACACACAAGCGAGCGCACGTACATTTGTGTTTTTGTCTTATAATCTCATTTCCCCCTGCACGACTCAAGAAGACAGTCAACATTTATTCATATTTAAATATAAAAACATATTTTGGGGCTATAATCGTGTCATGTTTGGGCACTGTTGTCTTTTGACGTCATAACTACAGCTGTAAATTGCTTTGCGCGTGCGCAATATTGCAGAGGCTGGAAGCTGTCTGTTAGAGGTCTTTGTTGAGATCATCGATGCAGCTACTTTCCACCAGCCAGCTATTTATTGCGGAGGATTACGGGACATATTTACAATCTTTGCTCGTGATTAGACACTCTGAACTCGAGTGAAGTTTAAAACCCGCTGCTCGTTTCGCCCTGGATGCTCCAAGCGACAGAAGTGAGGATATGCTGCTGTGTATATAAACAAAACGCACCGAGCTGGCTTGTTAAGGTGGCACGTCAAAGCCAGCTGGAAAAGCTTAGATTCACCATATTCCCAATTGCTAACTTCGTGTCGGCGATATCGTCAGCGATGGAAAACACCGTACAGCGCTGTTAGGAGTTATTACTCCAAAATTGGTGCGTGCGAACATGAGAGAAGAGGGCAGTTTGGTGTCAGGAAGGCAGCCCATGGCAAGCGAAAGAGGGGGTGAACTTCCCTGCTGCTGCCCCGACTTGACAGAGGAGAAAGGAGCACTTGCGAGCGAGAAGGGCGACCTGCAGCCCCCTTGTCATTTTCCCAGGTCCGAGTAGAAATCCCAGTTTGCAGGACTATGGAGACGGTGGGGAAATTCGAGTTCAGTCGGAAGGACTTGATAGGACATGGCGCATTTGCTGTCGTGTTCAAAGGCAGGCACAGAGAGGTGAGTGCTGTCGTCGTTCATTATTTTTTATAATTGTTGACATAGGTACCAATGCGAGCATAAGGGAAATGAACAGTCATTTAAATGGATTGGTCGTGTTTTTAAGGCACGAGTCGCCCTTCATTAACCATTTGGTGTATTTGTTTTCATTGTACGGCCTTAAGAGGCCTGGGAGCAGGCTACAGGATGTTCCATCCTTATAACAACAGGCAATCATGGATAAGATGATGAAATACTTTTTTATAATATTTTTATTTTTACTATTCATAAGGCTCTTTATGGGGTAGTGATCCATGGCCGTTTACCTCGTGATGGTCTTTATTGTAGGGCTGATGATGAGGTTTATAATGCACAGTGTCAGATGTATCCTATAATTGTTCCCATCAAAAGATGCAAGCTGCTGCACTTGCTAAAACCTAAAATCAGTGAACATGTTGAAACATGTCATGACGCTGCAGTGTATGGTCGCAGGATTGAGGAGTATCAAATATATTGGGATTACAGTAATTTGATCATGAAATGGTAATACAATCTACTGAATAAAACCCAACCACAAATAGCCTACAGGTAGTCTACTTTTTTTTAATTTTTTTTAAAGGTGATTATTTGATTACAGGAACATGCTTGACAGTGGAAAATGTGCCTGTAGCATCTTTGTTTTGAGATGTGAGACAATTGGCACAAACGTAATTTTACCCATCTGCAATTAACAACTGATGATTGGGGATGATGATGATGATGATGATGATGATGATAATAATAAAAGTATTCTAATTACATTCCTTAAATACACTATTTGTCTGTGTAAGCTCACATTCTATCAATTATAGGCACAATGTGATACAAAAGTAACTGAAAGTAACCAGGCCACCCAGCTGATTACAACTTTAGCAGGTGATAAGTAATCAGTGACAAATTCCTTTTGGAAAGTAACCTTCTTAACCACAAGTATGCATATGGGGAAAGACATCTGGCCTACTCATGTAGACCACTCTTAAATTGTTAACAAATATGTGTCAGGATTTGACACCAATCTGCCTCAAATAAGCCGCAAGAATCAGAACCACTTAAATCCCCAAGTGGAATAAATGCCAAAGAATTAGGCTTGGTGACATTGTGCAGACGTGTGGTACAAGGCAGATAGAGCATTATGTACTGGACGAAGGGACAGGGCAAGACATACAATGAACACTACTAGACTGTATGACATAGAATAAACACTATTATACTATATGTGTCATGCTTACTTGTCTAGTCAATTGTTGGATTTGTTTCATTGTGGCTTTAATTTATCCTAGAAACATGACTGGGAGGTGGCAGTGAAATGCATAAACAAGAAGAACCTGGCCAAATCCCAGACATTGTTGGGGAAAGAGATCAAAATACTCAAGGTAAGTCAAAACCTCTGAGAAAAGACAGTCTAATTTATTTATTTATATTTTTTTTACTGGGGCTGGAGACCCACTTGAGAACCAGGACACAAAACATTTTTTTGTCCACAGCCCATAGTGATGGGTAAACCCCCAAATTACCCTGCCATTTCCATTATTTAACTAGTCAACTAGATACTGTATTTAGAAGATCTCTAAGCGATCATTGGTGTTTTTAGTTTATCTGCCACAGCTTAAATTTACCATCATTTGGCTGGTGATGTGATAATCTCTTTTTTGTTTAACTGAATGCTACAATATCTAGAGGGGGGAGGTGCTAGATGGGAGAATGAAACATGAACATCCATAACCTCTACATTCTCTCATTGAGCGTACTTTGAAATATAACAATAGTGAAATTAGCTATTCTTAAGTTTTCTGGGGAACCTTAATGGTCTTTTGTAAATTGAGCATGTAAAATATCAAAGGTATATGGCATTCAAATAATCATCGTAACTTTTTTGTTATTTCTCCAGGAGCTGAAACATGAGAACATTGTTGCATTACTAGACTTTCAGGTATGTAATTCTGAGGCTTATGCCTGCAAACAGCGTCTGGATCAGTGTCAGAGACTGACACTGAGGCTGCAGACACTGAGATTTAAAGCTTCTGTTTACATACATCATCATCTCACCCCTCGTTGTCCCAGTTTTCCCATCAGTCCTCGTTCACAGAGTAGAGCAGATGGGCTGTCGGATGTGACTGTTCCACATGACCCACTTCTGCCTCATGTAGCCTTAGTGTGTTTTTTTACCCCCCTACTTGCTGAATGAGGCTTTGCTTGAATTGCTTGTTCTAAACAGATTTTTTGGTTTGTTTGCTTTCGTTCAGGCACGTTTCTCCTCTGTCTTTTTATGAATAGTAAATCCTTGTATGTAAAAAGAGAGTACCTGTGCCTTTGTGTCCTGTGGAGCTCAGTCTTCACACGTTCCTGTGTTGACATTCCATGTGCAGTCACATGGTCTGTTTGTATTGGCCTGTTTTGTAAGGCGTTCTGGGAAGTGTAGTGGCTTAACATTTTTTCTTGCCTCAAGTATTTGTGGTCACCCTCTCTAGGAACAGGAAGAAGTTCATTATCACCTTTTCTTAAAACACACACTAGATTGTTTCAACACAGCTTCCTTGATTCACCCAGAATCAAGCCTCACTGAATGTGTTGGTGCCTCAGTATGTAAAATTTTCCACTATAAAAGGTTGCTGTTGTGCTTCCAGAATTCACACCAAGTTTAGCCTATTTGCTAAACAATTGAGTGAGATCAGAGTAGCTGTGGATGCACCTATTTAAACTAATACTTCTACATTGGGATTCACTGCAAAGTTGTCATTCACACCAAGCCCATCCAATGATCTTACTAGGATTCTGGTTTTGGCTAATGTTAGATGCTCATCTGCAACTTGATTTGTTGCTTCAAAGATGACAGTATTCTTTAAGTCAGGCCTATGGAGCAGTGAAGTGTCCCTCTTCTGCACCATACTGTATTACAGATCATGCCCAGTAGCCAAATATATCAAAGTATTTTTGTAGCAAAACACACACTGAGAACCTGAGAAAAACAGATAAATTTAAGCAAATACCATATTACAAGTTTGCAGCTTCTGTTGCATTCAGTCAGATATTGACTCTTCTAACTAATTGACTCTTCTGTGAATTTTAATTCAGGACATGGTTGCGCAAATCTTCTCTGTTCAAATGTGCAAGTTCTCAGGTGTTTTGCTGCAAAAATACCTTCATACTAATTTTTTTTTTTCCAGTGCTGTTCTATTAGCCCAGATATCAATTTAGGCCACACTTCATTCTTACAAAGTGTTTGGCTTACCACAAGGGTGAAAAAGTGTGTGTGTGTGTGTGCGCATGTGCAGATGTAATTACCAGTATTCTCTTCCTAGCTCAGTGCCACACTCAAAAGGTGTTGTGCTGAAAGGTGGTAAATAAGAATCCGCACTCACTCTGCTGTTCCTGCCTGTAGCCTAGTAACCAGACTCACAAGCTCGTTTATGGCAACACCTGCCAGATAGTTTAGACAGCAGGACCCTCTGCCCCCCTACAAATACACATCTTAATTCACCAGGTGTTTCTATTGTCTTTATGGTCTAGGTAGGACTAACACGCTGCCTGCCACCTGTTAAAAGGAAGGCTTGCATGCATTTGTCTGAGCCACATGACCAGCAAAGAGGTTCAGTTTTTCAGGGAATATCTGATTGCCCTACAGCTAAATCACAGATTTGTCTTGGGAACAGCTGACAAGACTATGGACATGTGAAAGTACTGTATGACTGGATGCTCAGGTTGTTCTTACTTTGTAGGAGCCAATGTAACTCTTTAAGAAGGGATGTTTGTTTGGGTGTCAGAACATGTAAAGGCGAGGATGATTCAGTCTTTTTTTTATTTTTTTGTTCTTTTGTCCTGTCATGTCCATTGCACAACTATAAAGAATGTTTCAGGGACTGTTACCACACTAACCTTATATTTGGATTAAATGAGCTGAGAAGCTTCTCTATGAAAAGTTGTAAAAGAATCCACCGAATAACTCCTATGCATGGTAATTTGTAGTCTTTGTTGTCTTCAAGGCTACTTCGTTTTGTGTTGTCTTTTTTGCAAAGGTCTTTAGTTCTAAGTTTTGCAAAATTTTCCTCAAGCTAGTGAACAAATCAAGATTGGCCCCTCATGGATATGTGATGCACTTCTGGTCCCACTTTGCCTAGAGTGTCGATGCTATAATGCTAGGCATTTAAATTTTACCCCATAAGAAGCTGCACCTTTGAGAACATGGAGCACATTTTTGCTTTTTGCATAGGTGATCATAGATGAGAAGACAAACAAAGAAGACTGGCAGTTATAACCAGGTCACAGCAGATGCCCTAAGTTTAATAGCCAGACCCAGAGAGACAGATGTTTTATGGGCTTGAGTTGACCTTTCATTCTCTACCCTTTGACCCCTCAGCTGTATTATATGATGACCAGGGAGGGATGTTGTTGTCCTGTCTACCCATGGGTTGAGGTGATTTGTGCCTGAAAGGATACAGACATTGATTCCTGTTGTAGGTCACTAACATTAAATCACCATCAGCAGTCCGCCAGCCGATCCTGTCCTTTCTCTTTTTCCTCTCTTACCTCCTGCTTTACTACTCTTTTTTTAGGCTATATTCAGTTATAATAGGAAATTGCTGTTGAAGGGTGGCATTTTCAGTGACTTGGCGGACTAGTAGGACTCTGCTGTAGGTCTCTGTTGTCAGAAAGATTTGTTAGTCATCATGCAAACAAGAGTACGGCTAGGCTCATATTCGTCTGACAAATATAAATAAAAATATTGGTTAAAGGTTTTAATGCTCAAAGGGCAGAGCACTAAAAATTAAAAATGTTTAAACATAAGCATAAGCAACAGGAGTAGCTATGACCAATGCTTCCAACGAGCATCTGCTGAGCACTGCTAGCCAATCAGACATGCCAGCACAGCCACAGTGCTCTACTCTTAGCCACTGAGCAACTCTACCGGTACAAATAGGGGTTAAGTGCCTTGCTCAAGAGCACCTCATTAGTAGTTTCTCGAGGGAGGGAATTTGCAACCAGTTAACATTCTTCAGTCCCTGCAGGAGTCAAAAATACTCCACTCCCTTATCATTGTACCGACTGGCAGGGACACCTCTCTCTGGGCATCTTGCCTCGGCCTAGCTGGGCTTTAAGATTACAAACTTGTTGATGAAGGCTTGTTGACAGTGTTGATGTTGTAAATGGGGGATTCTACCAGCCTGCTATCAGGCTAGGAAAACTGAAACCAAAACCAAATATCAATCAGACACCAGAGAAATGCATTTTACATTTTATCTTTAGGTTTTAGCTGATGCTCTTATCCAGATGCTCTTAAAATGAGTTTAACAGAGGAATAATCTTAATTTCTTTGATTGCCAATGTTACAAGCAACGACTAGTAAGGAGAGGATGGGTGTAAGTCACAGCACCAAAACAATAGATGTATGACAACATTTTTTAAAAATCTTTTCAACAAGATGAGAGCAAGATCAGGTTCAGACGAGGAAGTTAGGGGAGATGGTGACATGAGGTGTTTTGTGAAGAGATGAGTTTTCAGCTCACAGAAAGATGTGGAGTGTGTGTGTGTGTGTAGTCCTTACTGGGGTGGAAAGGACATTCCACCATTAGAGAGCCAGGAAATATTTGGCCCTGCAAAAGTGACCCAGTGTTCACTCTGTAATTTTATGTGGCAGTAGTGCCTGGGGGTAATTTTAGTTTTGGTTCCACTCCGGTCCCATTTGTTTTGGTCCCAGTTTTGGTTTTAGTGCTAAAACCTTCTATGATAACCTTTATCATGAAAAATCTTAACAGTAGGACTGAACTTCTTTCCACATTTTCTGGAGCAGTGGTGGCTGTTTCCTTGCTGTGGTGCGGCATCACCGCTGTATGAATACAAAGAAAAGACAGCCAAGCAAAACCAGATGGCTGGCTCTCTGACTGACACCGGTTGGTTGGTTTCTGTCCATCTTCAACAACCAACTTCAAAAGCGCTGACTCATCTGTATTATTGACAGCATTCTGGCCACTGATTGGTTAATTCAAAGAGACCGTGAGATAAAGAGAGAGCGAGACCACAGTCATTCTGTTGCCATGTGATAAGAGGGCCTTTCCAAGTGGGCCGCACAATGTTTTTCCAAGACTTGTGCTGCAGACAGGTTGTCTGTGAGAGAGAGGAGTACAAAGTAGAGGGGGGAAGTAGATGAGAGTAGAGTTGCTGGAATTCTGAATTCTGTGCAAAAGTTGTTAGTGGATGAATGGCTATTGATCGTTTGTTAGTGTTGTTTTGGAAGATAATGAATTTTTGTTTTAGATAGTCAACTACTTCTCTCTCTCTCTCTGGTTCTCCCTCCCCCTCTCTTGCTCTCTCAATGAACTCCCCTCTTTGTTTTGGTAATGCCATTGACAGCTGAGCCAAGCACTTTGAAATACCCAAATTGCAGATGGCTCAGTATTAACATAGGGCATTAGCTTATTTTCATTTAGCTCTCATTGACGACACACATGCTTTTTTTATTGCTCGCATGCATATTACGCACGCCAGATTGCTCGGACCATACATTAGGTCACATGTTCACTCAAAAACCCGATGATCCATGAGTCTGGGATGGATCCAGTTGTACTGCTGCAAAGTTCGTATAATGTTTGATCAGCACCGGCGGTACCAGTGGGAAGCATTAATCTGTCTGTTTGTCTGTCTGTCTGCCTGCTTGTGAACAGAATAGTTGACAAGACAAGGCGTTATGTGTCATAACAATTAGTCCTTAAATGTACTGAGACCATTTAGGCACATTTTTTATTTCACTTTTCCATTCTGAGTGATCATCTTAGCTTCTGTTTGCAATAACATGATCAGTGAGCGCGAGTGTCACCTCTTCCTCCCTTTGTCTGTCACTGACATGTGTTTGTTTTCCCCCCACCCCCTCCCCCACCCCGTCTCCTCTAGGAAACTGCCAGCTCAGTGTACCTGGTAATGGAGGTAAGCTTGGTGTGATGTTTGTCTTTGTTTGGCCGGCGCTGTATTGTCTGAGCATTTGCAGGCAGCTCCGACAGGGCCTGGACTATAATTAGCTGTGTCCTCAGGCTGCCAGGAGGTATAACCAGTGGAGAGGGAACAGCACAGACCTCTCTGCTTTAATAAGCAACGTTCAACACAGGTGACATGATGGTCTAGTTGTTAGCTTGTTGAATCAATTTAGTGCAACATGCAGTTTAATCCAAGCAGTCTGACTGCTCAAAAACACGTTCCAGCTTACTGATAACTCCCATAAAGCACAGCGAGAGTTGTGCCATGCTAACTCTTCTTGTAACCTGGTGTCTAGCCATTGAGATTTATGGCTTTACTCTAATGTATGTCCATGATGTTGATGAAAGTTTTTCAGACAGTATACACACGTGTTGGTTACCGTTGTATATTTTAGTCTCAGGAGCTAGTAATTGATCAATCCGAGTCAATCTGACTGTTGTGTAACCTCTATTTGGCTAACACTGTAGCAATGCTAGGATAATAATAATAATAACAATAACAGCAAAAATAATGATAGTAGTAATAGTAGTAGTCGTAATAATAATAATGATACTACTAGTCGCAGTAATAATACTAATAAAAGCTTAAGTTGTTTAGTACTTTTCAAAAGAGAGTTGCAATGTGCTTTAAAGAACATGAAACTATAATAAATGCCAACTCAGATAAGCAATAAAATGCTAGTTATTTAAAAAAATAGAAGTATAAAGAAGAAGTATAAAATGGACAAATATAGCCTAATGAGAATAGGTTGAAAAGGTTCATGCGGATCCATTTCCTTTTGAACTCTTCCGTTTGATCATTATCTTCATTGTTACACCGTAACCTCTGTGTCTTAGAAAGGGAAATTACTTACCCGTGTTCATTCATATTAATGCTGTAAATGAGAGCAACATTGCCATTCTGTAACCGCACCACTCTTCACTCCTCTGATCTGTTTTATTTACTAGCCACTTCAGAGACTGGGTAATGTCAGACACTTCAAGGCCCTGTTTTGCTTCAATTATTCAGCTTTGCCGCACGTTAGCCCTCCATGTTGGCTATGTTTCCTAATGCTATTCCTTTTCATCCCTCTCTCCCTCCCTCTCTCTCTGTCTCTCCCTCTTTTTCTAACCCTAGTACTGCAATGGTGGGGACCTTGCTGACTATTTACACTGTAAGTGGAACATTTCATCTATTAAAAGCCCCAGGAGCTTCTCAGCAGAAAAAAATAAGGGTATCAGATGAATTGACCCTTAAGGGAGAAATGGTGAAATGTCATGCTTGTAGGTCGATGACTAGAGAGCGAAGCAACAGTCTTTGCTCTGTGATGACACTGGTAAAATAGTCCACACATGATTTTTCAAAAACAAGATTATGAAATTGCTCCAAGCGAGGGGGAGCTCACTGACAAGACATTTGAAATTTTACTCCATATGAGAATCAGATGACGGGATTTGAAGTTAATCCATTTAGGCAATGAGATCCAAGGCAGTGAGATCCAGACAGTCATTTCACCCTTCAAGATGGCTTCACAGCTTGCTACTGTTTTCCGCGATGGGTTTTTCTGAAGTGAACTAACCGGAGAAAACTGAACGAGTCTGATTGTATTAGTGAACGGGAGATGAAAGGGAATTGAATGATGTAACTCTGTGACTAATGAGGGGTGTGGGCTCCAGCCACGCAGGCTGTGTTGTGAATTTAGGCTGACTGCAGTCTGCATGCCATTCTGCCCCATAAACTTGCTACTTGTGCTCGCTCACTGGCTCTCAGAGTTATAAATCATTGTGTACAGCACAGTGTATAGCTCTTTACTTTCCACCTTGATGTTCAGATCCTGTCAGTTTATAGTATATTTGTGTAAGAGTGATTTACAATGAGTGCAACAGTAGAATAATCTTAAATTGCTAGATTACTTGCATTACAAGCAACAAATAAGTCACAAAGCTCAGCCCCAAACAATGGATTTAACAGACATTCCCGTGCTCCTGGATTAATGATCTTTGATAGGGAAGTGACAGGTAAAACAAATCATCCAGGGAGAAGGGGTTGTTCTTTTCACTGCTGTTAGATCTGCAAAGAAAAGGGGCAAGAGTGCAGATAGAAGAAAACAATTTTACAGTTAGGAATACACCCCCAGGCCCCCACTCAGTCTGTTTGTTTAGGCTTCCTGTATGACTGCAGGAAGCAGCCCTTATCTGGAGCCCTAATGACAGAAACAGGTTTGGTGTTTCAGTAACAGCTATAGGAACCTTGCAGGACCCAAGGCATATGCACTTCAAATAGACTTTCACACGCAATGTAATGAAATCATGAATATAAATATTCCTCTCTAACAGGGGAGTTACTCACAGCGCCTCAAATCCTGAACATTTGGCACCGAAGACGATGTTGGCGAATCAGAATAGCTGTAATTGCCAAGTGCAGTAAATGTACAAGAATATGTCTTAGTGGCATTGGCACAGATGTATTGATCAGTCTCAGGGTTTCACTGTTCATACTGAGGCAATAGTACAAGGGACAGCAGGATCTCACATACAGTGCAAAGGGACAGTGCAAGACATGCTGTGTCAGTAGCTAGGGCCCTATAAAATCCTTTTTTCAAATTCAAATTCCATTTTCTGGAATCAGATCAGATATTTTGGTTTTATTATGTAATTATAGATGTTTTCTCAATTTTTTATTTATTTATTTATTTTTTACTCATTTTTGCTATGAAAAAGTGTCTGTGTGAGGGTAAAACAAAGCAGTCCTGGTTGTGAGTGGTTTCATCCACAACAAAGCAGAACTTATTGCCACAGATTTTGTGTCAGGAATGCATCCATATATGTGTCAGAGACCCGGGTTAGAGACGCCCGTCTGAGGCTGCTCTCCGATGCTGGAAGGGCTCCTCTTGTTTTTCATTTTCTCTAACGAAATGTCGGACTCTGCAGACACTTTATTCTTCAGGTTGACCTTTGATTTCACAAGATCGTTGGAAATATCTGTGCATTTTCCAACATAGTCAACATTGTGCTGACAAAATCTGCAGAACAGTTGATTGTCTGATTCACAGAAATCATTTGGGATTTGCTCTACTCTAAATTTTGGAGTAGGTGCCGTGTTTCTCAACATTTTAGATGCTGCAACATGCATGCACACTGACACATGCGTATATGCATGTCAATACACACTCAAGTGTTATTACATTGGCCTAAAGTATCCCAGACAAGTTTCGCACTGTGATGGAAAATTAACTACTTTTGAAGCAATTTCCCCCAAATCTGACTTTTCCACTTTGTGAGAAATTAAACATCAGCCACTAGCCACATGCTGATAAATTATGTCTGTAGCTGCTAAAACTTTCTGCCAGGTAAGCAGCCTCCGTTTGGACATCCTGGTTGGTAAAAACAGTGGAAGTTGCGAGTGTGTTTTTGGATGCACCAGCTACTGTGGTCAGTGAACAAAAAGTTATTTCCTGCCCCGAGTTTATCCTGCGCCTGGCTTTAGAAAACTGTTGGGAGGGAGGTGGAGCCACAGTGTCTGGTTCCACAGACATTCAAGACGAGGGAGGGACTCTCACATAGAACCATACGGCACCACCTTAGAACGAAGGAGATTATTGGTGGGAAGGAAGGAAGAGAGAGGAAGAGGGGGCAGTGGGTTAATGTGAGAGAGAACAGAGAAATAAAGGCCACACCTTGTGTATATATTTGGAGGTAAAATGAGGTGGCCTGTTTTTCTAGTATGATCCGAGTCAAAGCATACAGCCATAAAAATAAAAGACTTGTTATGAAAACTAGCTTGATTTGCATAGATTTGGAAGTCCAGTGGAGAGGCTCATTCAATATCCAACTGTCAGCTGTACCACCACCCTGTCCGACCCCAGTTATTTTCCCATGCTCGCTTGTGCCTTAAAGGCAGCTTATGACGAATTCTTTGTACATATATCAATGTTAATTTGTCAGTTTTACTACGTTACATTTTTTATTCCTTTTATCTTATTTATACTATCTGTCTTATCTTAGATGTAGCGTCGTTTTATTTATTTACCAACTGTTCCTCTGCAGCCAAAGGCACGCTGAGCGAGGACACCATTCGGGTTTTCCTGCAGCAGATTGCAGGGGCCATGAGGGTCCTGCAGGCCAAAGGCATCATCCACCGGGACCTGAAACCACAGAACATCCTGCTCTCCTACCCTCCAGGACGCAAGTCCCACTCCAACAACACCTGCATCAAGATAGGTAGGCGTGTGTGTGTACACTGTGTATACGTGACAGCAGTTTTCTCTTCTCAAGTGAGTCAAGTCAAATTCATTTCTAAAGTAATACTCACCATAATTTGAAGTGTCATGACTAAGTACAGAGAGGGAGTGAGGGTTGTTCAGCTGTTTGGAAACAGTGCTAATCCTTAAGCCTATTATTTTCTCCTGCGGAGAGAATTGATTGCCCTGTAGGAGTGAAGTCTGAGGCATGTGTCAGTCACAGTCGCAGCAGAGCGCAATAATCCTCATGGCTCTGCCAAAACCTGCTCAGCTCCCAGACGACACACACACACACACACACACACACACACAAACATACTGTACACACAGGCACACCCACGTTGATTCACATGCTGTACACACAGTTAGTCATTAGAATAACTTCTGGGAACCACTGAGTTAGATAGCAATTGTTGTTGCTTTTTTGTTTTATTATGCATGTACTCTACTTTGGAGAAAACTTTTCAGACAGTACATGTGCATTGGTAAGTGTTTTATTAAAGCCATAATACCCAAGAGGGTGTACTCGGAGAACACCCTTTCAGCTATTATTGCTACAGTATTATAATGTATAGGTTTTATTAGTTTTGAGAACACATAATCAGTTCAGCTGGGAACCTATAGGAGATAAAAATGATGTTTTTCAAACCACTATGGACTTTGTGTGAACCCCAGAAGACAATCAAGTAAGAGTCTTCTCCCCTGCATAAACATCTGTAGTCTTCCTTGGCTGATTTTTCTATTTTCCTCTCATATAATCAGTTTGTGTTTGCCCTCAGGATCTGCAGATTTTGTGTATGAGGGCACAGCTCTCATTCTCTTCCTCTTTCTTACTCTTTATTCTTTACTCTCCCCTTCCTCCCCTCCCTTTCCTGCCGTCCTCTTCCATTCTCCCCAGCGGACTTCGGCTTTGCCAGGTACCTCCAGAACAACATGATGGCAGCAACACTCTGTGGGTCTCCCATGTACATGGTGAGCACATTTAGGTGGTTTTTTATAGTTTGAAGGACAAAATTAGAGCCAGCACGCTCAAATGTTCTAGCATATTCCTGCTGGCCGGTGAAAACCAAGCAACTTTAATTTTGGTGATATCTTTTTTTTTCTATTATAGACAGAGTAAGATTCATGATGCTGCCACCCATGAAACCATTCAAAACCCACAAAAATAAACAAAAATAAACAAGGCACAGTCATCAGTTTAAAAATAAGGCTGTTTTTCAAATTCTGGAAAAGGTGACATTTCGGAGACACAAGGTTTTGATCAAACAGCCTCAATAAACCCTTCACTGATGATGGTTCAATTCCCCGGCTAATTGTTCGTCATGTGAAACAGCAGTGCTCTACTTCTGTTTCGGCTTAACACAATTCATAAAACTATAAGCATGTGTAATACTGACAACTTAAATCGTGTCACAAATTGCCAAATCAAGCAGTTCCGGAGGAGCGTCATGCTGAAAATCGTCTCCCTCTGTTTTTCCTGACTAGGCTCCTGAGGTCATCATGTCCCAGAACTATGATGCCAAGGCCGACTTGTGGAGCATAGGAACCATAGTGTTCCAGTGTCTGACTGGGAAGGCGCCTTTTCAGGTGAGCATCATTTATGCATGGGGTACATGTTTACTTTTCCAGGGAAACATTGTTGAGCATGCATGCCTTTTTCCAGTATGGCATGGTTCACAGTCATAGTTACATACACCCTCAACTAGGGAGGGCTGATAGAAAATTTTCTTGGTACGATTATCATGGCCAAAAATACCCCGGTAAACAGTATTTATCATGGTATTCATCAAGATTTGCTAGAATACTGCTGTTAGTGCGAGAACATTGTGAGGGTTTTTCCAACTTTGTCATGTGAGTACAAGCGAGTCGGTTGAATGGCCACTGATTGGTAATTAGTAACTTCCGGGCCATGTGAATTCAGCATTATTAGTGTGAGTCTCTCAGCAGCAACACAGACCCATGGGGAAAAGAACAAGTAATGAAACTTAGTGAATTTCCTTCATATGTGCTGGATAGGTAATCAAAATAATTAGACTACCTTAACTTTCACTAATAACCCAGGCTTTTGTTTGCTTCAACTTAATTAGCAAAGAACAACTGAAAGCACCCAGCGTTGAAACAGGTGGTTATTTCATAAAGGACTTGATTCTCTGTCTGATTGTATTTGGATCTACTCAAATATACCTGTGTGCACTTAATCCACTTGTAGCGAAAATTTCACGTCTAAGTTTCCTTGAGCCATGTTGCCTGCTTGTCTGTCAGCTGTGAGCGAGCTTGAAGCAGCCAGCGCGGTTTCATCCTTGTCAATCAGACAGCTCATATTAATGTATCCTTTCCACCTCTCAGCCTGACCTGACAGCCACAGTGTTGTTGACATGTCATTGCCTCAACGTGTCATTGTGAATGTCAGGAGAGCGTAAAGAGCAGAGACACATATGTACATCCTGTCAAAGTACGGGAAGAAACATAAACTAAGAGGATTCTTAAAACCGGCACACTATTGGCTGTCTTTTCACCATTTCCCATGTTCAAGAATGTTTTTAAAGATCTCTTGGTAGGAGAAAGGAAGAGATAGATGAGAGCATAGACTTTTAACTCATCAACTATTGTTTGATATGCAACCTCAGCTTAATGTACACAATACCCTGTGCAGTAAATATCCATGCTTAGAGAAAATGAAGAGTTTCATTCCAAAATGAGATCCTCTATTTCAAAACAAATGATACCTCCTCGTACAAAATGATTGCTGATACTTTTTGAAGGATGGTAGCTAACCTCAGTGTTTTGCTGGAAGAATAACACTTTTTCACATTACAATTCTCTATGTTGTAGAGATATAAAGGATGAACTTTAAGTATTATCTTTTCTCCCTGAATGAATAGACAGTGTTGACCTCTGAATACAGACATTCCGATTGTCAAAGTAATGTTTTCATCCTTGTCCTTGCTGCATTCTTCTGCGGTTCGGTCTGCCTCTTAGATCTACCCAAACAGGCTGTCTCTTCTCTCCAGATCATGTGAGAGATGGCAGAAGTCCAAACGCAGGGCTGTTTGTCCTGGCTGACTTCACTAATGCCATGAAAGATAAAAAACATAAATTCTTAAGAATCGTGTAATCTAAACTGGCCCGGCGGGATGTTTTGAAACCAGCTGAGTAGCTTTCCTCTTTGCTCCACTGACACACATGCCATACTGTGGTTTTGTGCAGCTCAGTGGGTGGAGCAAGGGAAATGTATGCAATTATGGTATTGTAAGGTCCTTTAGATCTAAGTGTGTAAATGAAGTGTACATACTCACAGACCTATACATACTAATGTGTCCTTGTGTCACCTGTAGGCCAGCAGTCCCCAGGACCTCCGGCTGTTCTATGAAAAAAATAAGACTCTCAGCCCCAAGTAAGTATTTTGCGATTACAGCAAGACGACAGCATGTTTCCTTGTTCATGATGATAAACTAATGCTGTGATGACAGACTGAAAAAGATAGTGTTCATCATCTCTTCCTGTAATTGCTTTATAGATGTTGTTTGTGAGAACCTATGCACCGAAATATCTCCAGAATGTAATCATGAATGAAAAACGGATCTATGAATTAAACTCTCCAGTGAAGAGGCCATTATCTTGAAACACGACTCTGTTTCACCACAGTGCTGAATGATATTTAGGTCACTCACTTAAAAAATGAAGCTTGCAACTCTCCCTCCTACAGGGTTGTCACTGAACACAGGCATGCAACTTTTGCACAGCTGGACTGTTAAATCAGTTGAACAGCAGTTAGTTTGCAACGTTTTTGGAGATGACATGCCCACAACAAACCTCCTCCAAGCTCCAGCCTCACTAATGTTTAGAGATGTGACCATGCAATTTTGAAAAATTATCATGACTTTTGACTCGACTTGATGATCTCTAGGTAAAGGACCATGCAAATCTTCAGTTCAAGTAAAAATTGGAAAATTAAACCAAAATTGCAGATAAACATGTTTCCATGACAAGTGTTGTGTTGGATTTTTACCCATATTCAGGTGTTCTTGTATGTATAGCAGTGTAGACTGATGTTAGTGTTGTTTGTTTGCAGCATCCCCAGAGAGACCTCGTGTCATCTGAGACACCTGCTGCTCGGTCTGCTGCAGCGCAACCACAAGGACCGCATGGACTTTGGTCAGTGAACGGCAGACTCAGCTGGAGTAAAATCACAATTGGATTCAAAGACTCTTTATTGCCAAGTACAATAAAATGTACAGGAAGGAGCCTAGGTGGTGCTGATGCAGACATGTATTGACAACTTCAATAGTATCATAGTGCATTCTCAATCACATGGTACAGGGCTAACAGGACCTCGCATGCAAAGGGACTGCAAAGGGACTCTGGAAGATATACGGTTAGCAGTAGACTGCATGTCAGTCTACAGATATAAATCGTGCAATCAATCACTGCGTGGATTCAGGAGGAATCCGTTCATTACTATTCACTCACTTTGTTGTTATATGCAGCACTTTTCAAAACACATTTACAAAGCCAGACAAATTATCTTTGCTGGCAGTAGGATACAAAAAGAATTAGAGAAATTTTATTTTGTGGAAATTGGACCTGTTGTGGAATCTCCTGAGTTACATTTAGCAGACTTTCTTATTCAGCAAATTACAATGAGTGCAGCTTACATTGTCAACAGTACAAGAAATCATTAGGAATATTTATTATTGTTTGGGTGCTGTAACTTTGACCTTGGCACTCCATACTGTGACCTCAGTGATCCTGTATGGCAAGTGTTGAGTAAAAAAATAAGAGGTAGAAAAGGTGTGTATGTGTATCTCTTTTACTGCACAGATGCTGAATGTTGGAACGATGCTGAGTTCATTGCCTCTCCCTAATTCTATCTCTTCTATTTTTAGATGAGTTTTTTTGTCATCCTTTCCTGGAGGCCAGCTCATCCATGAAAAAGAGTGAGTGGGACTATGCAGTCAGTTTCTTGATATATTTTGGTTAGATAATTATGAAAGACATACGATACTTGTTTTTAGGAGAATGCTCGTATTGTACACATTTTCTGTGTGATGTATGGATGTAGAGTGTCTTATAAACACATCTAAGGTCGCAACAAATAGCAATTTTAAAGTTTTTTACAGTTGTTTACATGTTTTCAGAAACCATTTTCTCAAAACTCTAAATGCAAAACAAAAAACGCAGACACAAAATTACAGAAATCCCTTGCAAAACGGAAAAAAAAAACAAAGAACCAATTGCAAACTTATGTGCTCAATGAAAAACACTACTGTGAATACTTGTAAATGATTATAATGTTAATATTAACCTACTCAAATAAATATAAAGCAAACATGCAAATTCTGGATTGGGGCTTTTAGCCAAACACCACAGAACTCTGAAACTGATTAATAGATTCAAATCACATGGTTCGTTGGTGGCATTGGTGTATTGGTTTATTCTTCAATCTCTTTAGATTATAATGGATGGCTGTGTGGAGGGATACAATTTTGATAAATTCCTGGCAGTGCAATAGTGTAAAGACAGCCAATAATTTTGTGTGTGTGTGCACGGTTGTGTGTTATATTACAGCAACTCCTACTGTGACCATGACATGCTTCCCAAGCTCTGCGTCGGCCAGCTCTTGTAGCAGCTCTTCCACCTCTCACCTCGCCTCACCACCGGTTTGTGTTCTATTTTTTCTGGAATTTCTGTCTCTGTGTATACCTGTATGTGTGTGCATACTGTATGTGTATGTATGGCCATGTGTACCACTTGGAAACAGGCCCTAATTAGAGTGTAAAGGCTTCAGTCTTTACACTACAAAGTGGTAAGCTTGGAATAGGAGCAGCTTCCTGATGTCGTCCAAAAATCTAGCTGTGTGTTTACGTGCATTTAGCACATCATGAGAGCAGGCAGTGGACATTCAAGTCATCACCTCTCTCCCCTTCCCTCTCGATTTTTTTCTTCCTTCCTTCCTTCTTTCCTTCCTTCCTTCCTTCCTTCCTTCCTTCCTCCCTTCCTCCCTCCCTGTCACTGCAGCAGTCTCTGGCTGAGGTTCAGCATCTGCGTGCCAAAGCTCTGGCCTCCCCTACCCAGGAGGCCACTGGTTTCCTCCTCAAGGACTCGTCTGGAGGAGGCGGCAGCAGCAAGAACTCCTCCTCCTGTGACACAGATGACTTTGTCATTGTGCCCGCTCACTTCAACAGTAAGAGCCTTCCTTTCTAATGGGGTCCCTACGAAAATGTCAAATGTGCTTGTGTCCTGCGGGCCTTGATCCGAGGCTAAAGAATGAAGATGATCGGGCCTTTTACCCTACAGGCCCTCAGGCCATGAAATACTCTGTCTGATGAGCTTAGTCTGGCAAAAGTCAGTGCCATCTTGTAGACCACTTCTTTTTATAGACAGGTGTTTATGTAGTTAGGTGGCAATAGCAGTGCAGAAGCTGAATATACATGGTAACTAGACATGTTTTCTCTGCCATTCTTCTCATTCTCTATTCTTTAAGTTTATTATTAATGTATTGTGATACTTTATTGATCCCAGGGAAATTCTCTTTCCGCTTACCTTGGTTTTGCTATTCTTTTGATTACCTTGGTTTTGCAGCAGGTGAGCTGACCTGTGAGAGCAAAGTGCTGCAGGACAGCCTGATGAACAGCGGGTAAGTAGCAAGGATTGGTTATGGTGACATGATTGGTGGTATTAAGAATCGTATTAGATTTTTTAAGATAGTGCCTTAAAGAGTAAGTAAACACCAAACCCAAATCCAAAAAACCCAAACCCAAACCCAAAAAAGCATGCTAATTAAATTGCCAACTGCTATTGGCTGATCTTTGGTGCCAGGTGATGTCACCACCTGTTGTACTCTGTAGAAGGTGACACCTGGCATCATAGATCAACCAACAGCAGATGGCAATTTCAGTAGCATGCTTTTTACTTAGATGTCAGGCTTTACACAGATTTGGGTTTGGTGTTAAGTTACTCTTTAATAAAGCTCTGTAGCTAATAATGTTTCTTGTGTCCTCTCTCCCCTCCATCAGCTCTCTTCTGGCCTCTGCTGGTCTGTGTAGCCAAGCCAAATCCCCACCACACTCACCTTCCTACAGCGGCTCTCCAAGCCCTGTCAGGTAACAGCACAAAACAGGAAGTGTTAACCTGGTGATACATGTGGCCCTGTGTAGCTCAGTAGGTAGAACAGAATAGGACATGCAAATGAGGGGTTGGTTACCTTTCAGAGTAGCCAGCAGAGTAAATAAAGTTCCCAAACACAGCTATTTACTGACATTTGGCTAAAATTAATGATAATTGTAAATTGTTAAAATTGTACATCTAGATGGTCCCAAATTATCGATACATATGAATCAACTTACTATGTTGTTCAGTTATTTGAATAGAATTGTATGTTGAGTCAAATATGCATGAAACATATTTTTATATTGATTGTGCTACTATGCTTTGATAGTTATCTCAACTAAAATGTTCATGTTCCATTATTTGTAGAATCATAGTAAGTTAAATAAAATTCAATATAGTGTCTTCAATCCTCTTAGGTCCTATCATGTAATTCTTCACACACAATGTATAACAATATCACAATGTGCAGATAGTTTGACAGTATTGTCTGTTACACAGAATTTCCCATCTCTCATTTCTGTTTACAAGGGAGAACTATAGTGTTGTCTGTATCCACACACACAGACACACACGCACACACACACACACACACACACACACACACACACAAAGCCGTCTCTCTCTCTTTCTCTTAGCACTGTTTCTGTTATTCTCACTCTTGTTGGCAGGCCCAGCGAGTTCTCAGCAAGTAACTATGGTGGTAACTATGGTAACTATGGCCAGTCTGTGCCTATCCCAGTTCCCACTCAGGTCCAAAACTACCAGCGCATGGAGCAGAACCTCCATTCTCCCAAACAGGATGGCTCGCCACGGTCTGTACACACACACACACACACACACACACACAGTACCCACACAATCTTATGCTAGCATTTACATTTCCTTTTCTAATTTTCTAATGTCCACTACAATGACTCATTTCTTTTTGGGGAAACAATCCCAAGCTGATGAACTTTTCTTGTGGCTTCATCCATAGGCTGTCAACGCCAGTGCGTCGTTGCAGCAGCGGAAGCTCGTTGGGCTTCGCCAGGACTGGGCCTTCACCACCGTATGGCCAGGGAGTGGCTCCCATCATCCGCAGGCTGTCGCTGGGAGGACCCAGACCCTTCCAGCTCTCTCCTCAAGGTAGCACAGAGGCTGGGCTTCACCTTACAAAGTAGTTTCACAGACATACTGTAGATTACAGCTTTTCCTACATCTACATCTTTGCAGTATGATCAGAATGACCAATCCTGACCTAGCTGGTTGTTAGATGAAGTGTAGTGTAATGATGCTGCAGCAAATGGTGAGACATCTACCATCACTAGCATGTGACTGGCTACTGATGGGAGTTGTTGCCCAAAAGTTCAGCTGCAGCCAACAGTTTGGCAACAACAAAGGAAACAAGGTGACTGTGTTTAACATTGCCCGACGTTTCTCTGGTTGTCTGGACATCCGGCAGCTGGTTTTGAAAGCTGTTCGTTGTGTGAATGCACAAACCCCCACACACACACACTCCCCGTCTCACCACCATTTGCTCTTCTCTCTTCTGTGCCTCAGGCTGGCACTATCGCTTAGCTGCCTGGGCACGCATGCCAGCTGGGTGAATGGGGCGGAGGGTGGGGGGGATGGGTGGGGTTGGGGGGTTGTCCCTCCCTGCTTTCCCTGAGTAGATTTCTTGTTTGCCTGTGCTTCACTCTGAGAATGCTTTTGTGGAAGAACACTGTTTCTACAAGGAAAAATTAAAGATATTAAAAATCTGTTCTTGGGAGTTGCTGTCTTTCCACTTCTGGGACGTGGAATTACTTTTTTTTTTTGCATCGTGTGATGGATGGATGGTTTAAATGTGTAAGGCGTTGTCGAAACATGACGATATATTTTTGGATCCATTTTATTTTTACTTCACATAAACAGCTTTGTTAAACGTGGCCCAATATTTCTACTGTAGATACGTCTGTCTCTCTGTTTGTGTTTTTTTATTTTTCCTGCTGCTATGCCACCTGTTGTCTTTGCTATAAATTCGTGAAATTTTTGAGAGACAAGGTTTACATCTAAATACAGCAATATCCTAACCTTCCATTGTCCCGTTTTCCTCTGCAGCTCTTCAGCACACTGACCCCCGGCCGACCTCGCAGCAGCAGCCACAGACGGCGGGACTGGGCACGCGGCTCCACAGCGCCCCCTGTCTGTTGGAGTGTGCCAGCGGTGGCAGCAGGCAGAAGATCAGGAAGCAGCACTCGGACCCGGTGGTGGCCCCCCAGGCGGGCCTGATGACTATCCGTCCTCTACACTCCTCCCCCAGGCTCAGTGAGCTGATGCAGCGCAGCCCTCTTCCCACCATCCTGGGCTCTCCTTCCAGGGTGAGTCAGGCAGTTAGCTGTGTGTGTGTGTGTGTGTGTGTGTACACCTGTGTGTACAGTCAAGTCAAATTTTAACACTTTTGTTTTGACCAAACAGGTTTATGGAAAATGCTTTACAGACCAAGAAAGGCCATAAATACAGATAAAAATTAGATCACATCACAAATTTTAAGATATGAGGTTGGAGCTTGTGTGTGTGTGTGTGTGTGTGTGTGTGTGTGTGTGTGTGTGTGTGTGTGTGAGACTTTGTGCCTTTGTGTGCATGTCTTGGGGCCTGTTTGCTTCAAAGGGAAAGGTGGGGAGGCAGTAGTGAGGAAGAGCAAGGGCAGTGTGTTTGTTTTACATGGTTTTAATGCTCTTCCTGGGACAGACATTTACACTATATTAATATGTATACCTCTTCTTTAGACTACCAGGCAGTTTAACTGAACCTCTGGTACCTCTCTCCTGTCCTTCTCTTCTTTCTCCATCAGACCATTCCTCCATTTGAATTCCCCAAGCCCCCCAGCTCCCCTAACCTCGTGACCTTCCTGACACAGCAGGGTTTGGTCCTAGGTTCCCCTGGCAGCAGGACTGCCCCACCAGAGCCTAGAGACCCGGGACAACAGGCGCCTACACAGGTCACCCAGCCCACTCACTGCATCCACAGACTGAACGAGGATACCAAGGGCTTTGGGCGGTAGGAGCTTTGCCTTTATTATAGCTGGATGTTTGTTAATATGTTTTACAAAATAGTTATTTTTATATGTCTGCTGCACTGTTGCTCCACCACCTTGAGGAATTGTTTGCCTGCAGGTGCAAGACAGATGTCATACTAATACAAGATATATGTGGGACAGGTGGGCTTTGTACAATGGCTACCACCGTGGGTTTAAAACAAACTATTTTTGGAGTTTGAGATTTCTTCCCTCTCAAAATGCTTTATAGGGTACAAGTATATATTCCTGGTGTTTCACTTCTTCGTCAACAAACGCAACTATTGTTCCCAATGGCCGCAGGCAAACTAGAGACGTCAGGTGGTGCGTCAAAACAGTTTGATGCAGTTCCCAGCTTCAGCTCAGAACTCAGTTCAGTTTTGGAGCGCCAACGCAGGGAACATGCCACCAAAATACAGTGTTTGAAAATGCTTTGTATGTTTTTGATAAGGTTTTACCTGTTTTATTTGTGCTGTATTTGCCTGATTATTCCTCTGTATCCTTGTTTTTAATTAATTTCTGGTATCTCAATTGTTTATCTTATTGTTTTTATGGATTATAGTTTTATTCTGTAAAGCATTTTGTGATTGTGTTTTGGAAAGTGCTATATAAATAATTTGTATTATTATTTGTTATCATTTGAATTCGTATTATTATTCCATTTTAGCGTGCAATGGCAGGGGTTGGAGTGTGGTAACAAAGGATAGCCCCTGTCTGCCTTTCTTTTCAAACATGAAGACAGATGGTCAAGACAGGCATGAGGAACATAAAGGAGAGGATAGGAGGACTGTTAAATGTAGCTGGCAGAGAGAAACTGTGTAAATGAATTAGGGAAATATGTAGTTAGTGGAAATATTTTAAATTTGGATATTTTTCTAATTCATATCTCTGTCTTTCCTTCCTGACTTCCCTTGTCATCTGCGCTGCATCTCTCTTTTCCTCTGGCCTCCTCTTGTGGAGCAGGTCTCAGAGTGCGGGTCGTCTGTCCGACCTGCTGCTGATGGCTGCGTTTGGAGCAGGCGGACCTGTGGGCGACCGAGGCAGCACAGAGAACCTGACCTCCGACAGAGCCATAGACATAACAGGTATGCACATGTCAATGCTCTGTCTTATTGAGATTAACAAACAAAGATATGTGTCTAGTCAGGGATTTCCATACGTCCGTTTATATGTGTAGCTCACCCCAGTATCAGACAGACCCACTACAATATCAGACAGGCAAACCATTTCCCAAACTGACTCAATAATACATTAAAGCCGCATAGGCGACTTTGTATGTTGACAGCTGCAGATGGCAGGACTGTTTGAAAAATTTGAACTTCAATACCCCGGAATCATGTGATGTGATGTGATATCAGTAAACTGCATACAACACACTTATGTTCATGTCGGTCTGTGATCTTTTTATAGATCACTTTTTATAGATTAAGGGGCGGCTGTGGCTCAGGAGGTAGAGCGGGTCGTCCACTAATCAGAAGGTCGGTGGTTCGATCCCCGGCTCCTCCAGTCCGCATGTCGAAGTGTCCTTGGGCAAGATACTGAACCCCAAATTGCTCCCGATGGTTGCGTCAGCACCCTGCGTGGTAGCTTGCCGCCATCGGTGTATGAATGTGTGTGTGAATGGGTGAATGTAGGCATGTTGTAAAGCGCTTTGAGTGGTCGGTAGACTAGAAAAGCGCTATATAAATGCAGTCCATTTACCATTTACCATATAACAAATGGTACCAAAGGGGCAAGAAAGGCAAAATATCTAAGGTTGGCGAGTCCAGCTTTTTCTGGACGGGAGCGCTCACTCACTACTGTTTAGGAGAGCTGTTTATATTTCACTCTTATGTTTTGATTCATAACTTTCTGCAGGTGGAGATGTGTACATACCTGACATCAGAATTTAATTTGGCCAAATAGGGCAAATCTAAGGAGTCTGCATTAGAGGGGATGGGACACTCTTCCCTATTGCCTTCCCTATTAAGCTGATAAGATGGCTGTTTCGTGCCTCATGTAGCTTTAACAGCAGTTCTTATGTTGCATGGACACATTTTTTCCCACTGCTGACTGAGTATCTAACCCACCCCAACCCGCCGCCTCTGTAAATAACATAAGTAACACTGTTGTTGCATCTTCTGCTTCAATATTTCAAGGCAACAAGACACAGATTCAAAAAGCATACCTCTGCATTTCAAGGCAGTTGTAGTTACTAATTAAACATGGCTTACTGGACATACCAGCCCCTTCAGTAGATTGTTTTTGCAGGTGACTTCCTCTCCATCCGTTTCTTTGTGCAGAGGGGGACTGCACCGTTGTGGGTAAATGTTAATTGTTGCCTTGTTCATGAGCTTTAAAAAAAAAAATGCTTGTCATAGAGTGCTTTATGGAGCAAAGACGAGGAAGAATTAACACATCACAGATTTTAAGAAATGAAGCCAGAGCTTTTGTGAATGTGTCTGTGATTTTGCATGTGTGCCTGCATGTGTGGGTGGGTGCAAGACCACTAGCGCAAAACCAAGGCAGGAGCAGAGGGTGATAGGCAAGAGAGATTTGTTCACCGGCCCTTAAAGCGGGGAAGGAAAGAAAGGAATAACTGGAATAACTGTTAAGATTGTATGCTGCACTAAATAAATGCGACTTGAGTCTGGACCTGTACAGTGTGACAGTGTTTCATTACATGGCTTTGGCAAGAAGCTTGTTCAAGAGTATTGTTATATGTCATAAGTAGTGATTTTTTGTGAGTGAGGTGTAAATTTCCACCAGAGTCCACTTAAGCAGAAAATTGTTCAAAGAACTGCGAGGTGTCATTATTTCTAGATTAGATTATTTTCCACCAAGTCAACATGTGGAAGATAAAGAAGCTTTGATAAAGAATCTTTTATGATGCCTACTTCAACAGTAGCACAGTTAATGAGTAGAAACACAAAGGCATAATCTTTGGATTGCATATCGAAATGGGTGAGTTAGAAAACAGAAATCTTATCTAATTCTGAAACTATCAGAATTAGATAAGATTAAGTTGCTCTACAACAGAAACCAGGGCAAGACAGTAACCATTATGGACAAGACTTTTCTGTACATTGTGTCAGATTGTGATATTCCTGTTGGAGTAATTGAAATCTACAGGTAGGGCTTGTATTGAAAAACAATACATTTCATCATCATACCAGGTTTTGGTATCAGTATCATAATTTGTAAATGTATCAAAAAAATCTCAAAACGTTGATTTCTTTTTACAATGAAGTCTCTAATTTTCACAACATTGTGTGCATTTTATCGAGAAAATGATCATGGTGTGATTCTATATAGAAAAGCCAATGACACATAATAAAAAATGAATTCCATATAGATTATGTTGATTTTGCTGAACCATCTGTTTGGAGTAATTTTATGGTCTTTTTTTGCCTTTTTTTGAACTCTAAGAACATGTTCCTGGTCACTTCTGTTGTTTTGGAGAAGGCTGACATGAAGCTGCGCTAGCTAATTCGCTGTATGTTATGTAGACATACAAACTTCACCAGCGTTTCGACTGACATGAGATGGAGTAGATAATGAGAAAATTTTCATCCTTGAGTGAACTATTCCTTCAATATCAGGTAGACAATCCTTAAGGCTATTTAGGCTAAATGAGTTACCTGGCTTTACGGGTACACAAAGTTGCGTGTCATCCGCATAGCAATGAAAATTGATGTTGTGTTTGCAGCAGTTATCATCCAGAGGGAGACTGTGAATGGAAAACAACAAGGAGCTCTAAGATCGATCCTTGGGGAACACCGCGGCTGAGATGTGCCGAGGCAGAGTAGGCACAGCCAATCATCACAAAATCTTTTTTTGTATCAACAAGATATGATTGAAAGAAATTGAGAGCAGTATCAGTGAGCCTGACCCAATTTTCTAAGTGATTGAGTAGAATACTGTGATGAACAGTGCCAAAGACAGTGCTAAGCTCTAACAGTATTAAGACAGAGCAGTTCCCTCTGTCAGAGGCAATGAGAAGATTGTCACCCTGAGTAGAGCAGTCTCTACTGTGATGAGCTCTGAAACCTGACTGAAATGTTTGAAAAATGTTACTGATATTCATAAAAGAAAGTAGCAGGAATTAGTAGTTTTCTTTGCAGGATCTTGGATATGAATGGCAGTTTGGAGATGGGTCTATTGTTATTGAGATAAAGGGGATTGAGATTTGGTTTCTTCAGGAGGGGCTGGACCATGGCATGTTTAAAGAAGGAAACCAGAAAACAGTGAGCCAAGTGTAAAATGTGTGGAACTTTTAGAGAAACTTAGTGGGAATACTGTCCAAGGGTGTTTACAGTGACATAGTTATGTATTAAATGTAAATGGCCTGATTTATTTTTTTTTTGTCTGTTCAGATTTTCATTTAGTTTGAAGGAAACGATTGTTGTCTCTCTCTCTCTCTCTCTCTCTCTCTCTCTCTCTCTCTCTCTCTCTCTCTCTCTCTCTCTCTCTCTCTCTCTCTCTCTCTCTCTCTCTCTCTCTCTCTCTCTCTCTCTCTCTCTCTCTCTCTCAACCACCCCCTTAAATGTCTGCTCTCTCTCTCTCTCTGTCCTGTAGTACCCCCATGTGGTGGTGGAGGCTTGGTGCCTGGCTCTGGCAGCCCAGCACAGGTGGTTTTCACTGTGGGCTCCCCACCCAGCAGCAGCACCCCACCTCAGACCTCCCGACATAGGAAATACTCAGGTAGCACACACAAACCTTTACAGAGTTACGTACACATTTTGACATTTGATGAACACTTTTATCTAAAGTGCCCTTCAGTAACATGGTGGATTGTTAGCATGGTTGACCCGAGTAGGAATCAAACCCCTAACCCTAGCAGTATTAATGTTATATTCTACCCATCAAGCTACACAGAACACAGGAAAGCTGTATTTTTCAGGGTTTGGAAAGTTTTGTAAATGTCATGGAAATAAGTTAACAAGGTGTTTCTACTAGCCAAGTGATTTAAATCAGGCTTGACCCCAGTGGTAATTGTATTTTGCCAAAAGAAGACCCGGGACATTCAGATTACCTATAACAAAGAAGAACTTAGATGAACATAGATGCAAGCAAATATTGATCATTAGAAAAATTGGGATACGTCTGCACTCCAAACAAAGTCCATACCAATGGTCAGCAGCTGGGTTGTGGGATTTCAAAAACAATAAACCAGGTTTGACATTCTCCTTTTTTCTCTGATAGTGAGTGAAGGCAGTCCCTCCTTTTTATCTGATTCCCTTTCTCTTCCTGATTTAAATATTGTTAATTCAAATTCTGCTATATGTCATCGAATAGACATGGAAAAGTGATGACATCCGATCATTAAAAAACCCCAGAATGGACCATGTTTTATGTGATCTCTGTTCCTCTGACTCCTGCAGGCTCTTCCAGTTCCGTCAGCCCAGCAGGCTCCTTCACGAGCCGCTACCCCCAGACAGGCACCTACCTGGATGGCCTCGAGGCTCCTTCCAGTCCCCGCTACAGTTTCACTGACCCCATCACCGCCAACATGGGCGGTCCTGTAACCTTCGAGGCTCCCGAGCTTCCTGAGGAGACCCTGATGGAGGTGAGAGGCAGGGCTCATATACGCAGGTCTGAAAAGTATCGAAAGAGTATGAGAAAGGACTTTCCATTGAGATACTGTGTATGCTATGTATGTACACTACCAGTCAAAATTTTGAATGTAGTATGTTTTTCATTATCTTAAAGCCATTTAGATCTAAAGGCTTATGCTTAAATGCTTGAAATTAGTTTTTTAGACAACTATAGATAGTGAAGTTGATGCCTATGTATGAATTTCTTTCCAAAGCCTTTGCCTTTCCATCAAGGCAAAGGGCGGCTACTCTAAATAATCTAAAATATAATATAGTTTTGATTTGTTTAACACTTTTTTGGTCACTGCATAATTCCATTTGTGTTATTTGATAGTTTTGATGTCTTTTACTATTATTCTAAAATGTGAGAAATAGTGTCCAAACGTTTGACTGGTAGTGTATGCTGCAGTGCCTTTGTAATATAATTAACCTATAATCAATGGTGAGTAAATCAATGAGTGGTAGATCAACAGTGTTAAAAATTTGAGGTCAGGCAAAGTATAACATTTTAAAAAGTGTATAGCAACCTCCTTTAGAACGTGTGGAAAAGAGGAAAGGAGAGCTTAGGGTAGTTGCAATCCTTTTTAGTTGATGCCATTGCCACAAGCTAACTCCCTGGGGGATCAGAGAATAGTCACAGGAAATTGGGGTACTCATAGAAGTTGATCGTATACACCACTCTGTTATGTGCATCAGGTATTCTGAGATAGGATTTTGTATTACCTTCCCAGAATCCAATGTGCATTGATGAACTCTCTCCTGTCACCCGTTGCGTTCATCGCTGTCACTTAAGAGTCTAAATGCCTGAATCTGTGATCACAGTATGGTGCCCTCTGTTGAAATGCCATCACTACATTATCTCTGTCTCTCTGCGTCTCTCTGTCTCTGTCGGAGTGCAGCAGGAGCACACAGAAACTCTGCAAAGCCTGCGGTTTACGCTGGATTTCGCCCGCTGTCTGATGGAGGTAGCTGGATCCCGCGGGGCCGGAGCTGTGAGGGGGCAGGGGGACGCTTCTCATCCCTCCCTCCCCCAGCAGCAGAGCCTGGTGGCAGACCAGATAAGCTCGCTCAGCCGAGAGTGGAGGTAAGGCCATGTCAACCATCGCTATATTAGCATAGTTTTGTCTCCAACATGCCGAGAAAAACAAGACACATATAATACTAGAGGGTGAAAAAAATAGAAATATGTTACAAACTTACATCATATCCATGCAGAAAAACTGAATATACCAAAACAAAAAAAATAGCCCACAAGCGGCAATGTGGGGTTTGAGCCCAAATGGAGAAATTTTCATATTATCAAGGATAAATTCATACATGAATAAGTTCTATAGAGACAACTATTTCAAGAATAACAGTGTCACCAATCTTATCTGTGATGTCTGCTTTAGTGGTCGTCAAAATAGCAAACATCTTTCTACTGTTAAAAGTAGTCTGATAACAGCCTGCACAATATTCATCTGCATTTCAAGGGAAATGCATGTGTGCTACAATTAGAAAGAAACATTTAAATTGTTGCTGTAAACTAACAATAGGCAACAACATCAAACTACATTTTGGCTGCTAGTTAACAAAAAACTAGGACCCAAATATGGATGCAATTATGCACCAGAACAGTCGGAAATATGAAAGCATAAATGAAACCAAATGTCCTGACATTCACTGGGGTTGGAGTGCAGAAAAAAACAGAGTATGATCTCTCTGACTGACCTTCTTTATCACTGTGGTTTTTGTGAAAACGAGCTGCAACTGAGTTTTGACCAGGAGGAGAGCTTGGTTTGTATAATGTGGTGTGCCACAGGGACTGTTACGTCCTCTCACTATTTATTTCTGAAGGCCCAAGGTCAGTGGTTCTCGGCTCCGGCCCTCTGGACCCCCGAGTGATAAAGAAGGTCAGTCAGAGCGCTCATACTCAGTCTTCCTCTGCACTTCAACCCTACAATCCAGTACTGGATTCACTGAGGCATTTGCACGGCTGACCCGGATAGAAAAAGCCGTAGCAGAGCCAGGATAGAATTAATCATGATCAGTTTCCACAGGCGTTCTTTATCCACCTTTTCCCCGTTATGATGATAATCTCTACACTGTGGGAGGGGGATCCGCACGAACCACTGGGTCTCATGCAGCAATAAACTTTATGTGCATTATTATTGTGTGGTATAATTTCAAAACTAGGCCATTAATGCGTTGGTAGATTATAGAATACGGTACGATTCAAGATGTTTCGGGTTAATATTAAAGATGTTTCCGTTAATATTTGTAGTTTTGTCTACTTGAATTGAAACAAAGTCTCCTAGCTTTGATTTTTTGCAGTTCTCCCTCACCTCAAGTAGGTGGCAGTTGACTGTTTGCCACATGTGCTTGTTTTGTTTTATTTGTACTTTAGTTTTAAGTACTGTGTGTGTGTGTGTGTGTGTGTGTGTGTGTGTGTGTGTGCGCGTGATTGTCTCCTCTAGTCATGCAGAACAGCTAGTCCTGTACCTTAAGACTGCAGAACTCTTGTCCACTGCCTTACACACAGCCATGGAGCAAGTCAAACAGGGCAAACTCTACCCGTCTGCCACTGTCAAACAAGGTACGAGTCAATCAATCTTGTAAATTGCAGCATCCTGTCAAATTATCTAATTTGTATATGTATCACAACAATACAAGTAATGAGATTTTGATTTAAATATGCTAGATAATGTGCACAGAATATCTCGCTAGCGTATTAAGAGTGATCTCCTCTGTCCGTATGCAGTGGTGAGGAGGCTGAATGAGCTGTACAAGTCGAGCGTGGCGTCCTGCCGCTCACTCAACGGCCGTCTGGAGCGCTTCTTCTCCAGGAAGCACCGTCTAATGGACCACATCACCTCCATCACCGCCGAGAGGCTGCTCTTCAGCCACACGGTGCAGATGGTAAGCCGGGAGGGAGAGGAAAACAATATTTTTTTTTTATTAATCATAGACCAGCAGGACACACATGTCGCTACAGCAGTGTCAGACTTAACCACTCAGTTATCTCTCAGCACCCAGTAAATGATCAAAATTGTACTTTTATCAAGTATTTCATCGTCTTGTGTGTATATATGTTTGAACTGAACATATTTTACCAACTTATGTGTGTACTGTCTCTCCCCTTAACTCTTATTTTATTTATATCCCTAGCACTTGTTCCATGGTCACATGAAAATTGCAAGGGCACTAAATCATTAGACACAGAGTGGTTAACAGTGTCAGCTAAATGCCTAACGTAATGTTAAATCAATGTGTCAATTTGTGTATGTATTAATACACACACACACACACACACACACACACACACACACACAGAGAACACACACAAGATGGAAAACAAAAGTCAATTGACTCTTTGTTAAAACTGAAATTGTTTGGTTTGCATAAAGATATATAAGCAAGACACAATTCCATTTTTTTCAAACTAACTGCCCAAAAGCAATAGAAAACATGTAAAAAACCAAGAGATATATTTTGAGTGTCCTGTTGTCCTCGGCAGGTTCAGGCTGCTGCACTGGATGAGATGTTCCACCAGGGGGAAGCATCAGTCCTGCGCTACCACAAAGCCCTCCTGCTGATGGAGGGCCTGTCTCTGCTGCTCACTGAGCAGGACGACATCCTCAGTGTCAGCAAATGTAAGTCTCCCTGTCACTTGATCTCACATTCTGAATGAGGGAATGCCTTCACTCACAAAAAACTTTGCTTTCAATACTTTAATGCACTGCACCAGTCACACTGGGTCACTTGGTAAAGGTCACTTGTCACCTCAACTCTCAAAACAGACTGAGGTAAAAAAAAATTGGATTCAAGTGAAAACCGTGATTTTTGATTTTCTGGGTTTTTATTTTTTCTTCCGCTAAAATATAGATAGATACATTATTTAACCCATGGGGAAATTGGATTGTTTTTGGGAGCATAATGACCAGGTAGATTTCTAACTTCTACCAGCCACTTTTTTAAATGAGTGTTTTTTTGTTCAAGGCTAAATACGATACATGGTTTGGCTAGATGGCTGGAAAACCAGCCAGTCGTGCATCTTGCCTTGCTCATCATGTTGCCACGTCTCATTGAAATATCGCTTTTTTTTTTTTTTTGGCCCTGATGTCTCCTCTTTCACTTGTTGCAACACACCTCCTCTTTTATTATCTGTGTCTGCTGGCCTCTTAACTCCGACCATATGTCAAAGTAGATGAGCTGAACTGACACAGTGGGTGTTGAGGCTTCCCTATTTAATGTTTTCCTTGATACCGAAATTTCAAATCAGAGCATTTTGTTTTGAAACTATGTTGCTAAGTACGGTGCCCAGGAGTGGTCCTGGGAAGAAAAAAGGCATATTGGATGTGAACAGAGGACAGCGCATAGTGTTACAGTGGGAGCTTCATAAAGGGTCTGCTAACTGGCTGGAGAAGGTTTTTCCTAGTTTGGGCAAACATTGTTCACCTGTCACAGTGGATGGTAGACCTAATAAATTTACCAGCCACTGCACAAAATCCCACCCTAATTTCCCACTCTGATAATGACGTATTTCACCTTAAAAACCCCTATGCACAATCATATGCTGTGCCTTTTATGTTGTAAAAATGTGTGTATTCTGTCTCGTTGAATCACTTGAAGCAATTGCAATTTAATTGTTGTTGATCTCTTGCAATTATTCAACCCTCCCACTGCTCTTTTTGTGTTTCTCTCTCTGCAGGCAAGGAGTGCATTGAGCGTCGCCTCACCGCTCTGCAGTCGGGGCTCTGTGCTTGAAGGTCCTACGCTGCTGCCTGAAATGATGCTATGATGTCAGTCATTTGCACCCTGCTCAGCCCCAGTGAACCAAACCTCCACCCCACAGCTCCTCGTGATCTCCAACACACAACGCTTTGATTTTCACTTAGACGTCAGTCAACCTCCAGGATTTGTACTGTGTGAGGGGTCTGCCATCTATCTGGAGTTTTGGACTTGGACAGTGGCTGAGACTTCCCCAACACTTAACGTGGACCAGTGCTGGACATGCAGTATTTCTGCTGTGAAAGAATGTCTGCTTTCTTTTCTATGTGTGAGAGGACCCGGCTCCTGGCACTGGAAATGGTATTTTTCGCCAAGGAGTTTTGCAAAGATTCCCTCGCTATGGGTAACGCCTCCAGGAGCAATCATAGCCAAGTAGTCAGATACACATACATAAACATAAACACATAGCATTTAAAGATGGACAAATATAGATGCTAAGCATTCACAATAACAGACAAAATGTTACCCCTTTATTAAGATCAGTAGCTGGGGAACCAAGTATCTACTGTACACCTACATGAGGAAGTGTGCTGATGAAGACCAGGAATCGTCTTGGAGTTGCCAGGTATCATTCTCATCAAATATCTGTCTTAAACCGCTTGTTTGCTTCGCCATATTCATGGGTGTAGTTTTCTCTGATTTGAATTGAATTGTTATTTGCTTTGCTGAAGGGAAGTATTCATAGGACTGCTAGGTGACCGCAAGCGCATACAAGCACTAATATAAATTTGTGGCCAAAATTACTAAAACAAATTATTTGAGTTTGGTTTATTGTTACGTTTTCATTTGAGATTCAAGTTGTGTAAAGGTGCTGTTGTGGAAGAAATTCCCCTCATGCATCCCTCTTTTTGACACTTTATTGATGCTATATTTGCCATATCAATGACCATGCCCCCCTCTGGGGCATGACTATAGAAACAGGAGTGTGTCGTGGACTCTGCTGTGCCGTCTCTGACAGGGTTTTGTTTTCTGAATAGTGGCAGGTTAAGCAGTAACAGACAGGCAACGGGTCCAGAGAACATTGACCAAAGTGTTTCACCTGGCTGTCAGGTTGCAGGAACAGCAAGAACTGTTGAATGCAGAGTACAGCTTTTAATTCAATTTGAAATTGGTTTGTCAGTATCCGTGATCACAATCATGTTAAAGGATTCCAGGAAAAATGCTGCAGTTGAACTGGGTTCTGTTTATCAGATCAGTAAGTAGCCTGGGCTCTACTGTTGCTGATATCTCATCACAAGATTCCATAGTTTTATCTTTTTATATTCAGACCATCTACGATGTTGGAGTATAGCAAGTATAATCAATTTTGAATGTAGGGCTGTTCGACAGGAGAGAAGCAGCCTAAATATTAGCCTAAATGTTAGTTAGCTAAGATCTAGGCTGATCCCAGGGCTAATGCCTGAATATAGGTGTTATTGCACTGTTGAAGTACTGTACAGAACGATCTTGAGTGGAACATGCTGAACATGTCCATTTTTTTGTAGATATTTAGACAGAATAGGTTATTTAGAGATTTTTATTTCCTTAATTTTAGTGCAGCTTTAGCTGTGTTTGAGTCGCTGTCAAAAGATGATGTATGCTTGGTGTGAGACTGTTGACAAAGAAATGGTATAAGCTATGAAACCCTTGAAAGGCGTCTTTGAGGAGGAGGAAAAAATGGACATTTTTACACTGAAAAAAAACAAAAAACATATTTGCGTTGTATTGATTGTGTTGTGTTTCATTTCAGAGTAGCCAGTCATGTGATGATTGTATTGGATTTTGAAAAGCAACTTGTGTTGATTTGGAGTGGTAGTTGAAAATATACTTTGCCTGAGATATTTGTGTTTTGTAGATATTGACCCTAACCACAAATCCCAAACGGATCCCATTACTCCCCCCCTCACTCCTGAGCCTTGACATTAACCTGAAAGGCGGACCAGTGGATAGGGTCAACTTCTACTTAGGCTGCTTTCAAAGAGAAGCACAGTATGCATGTGTGAAACAGTGTTGTATGAAGTATTGACATTGAGATTTGTTCAGTGCACAGACCTAAAGAAACTGCTATGTAACCAGATGGCAATACCTGATTTTGCCAGCAGTTTACCCTGGCCAGGGTCTGATTTTTACACGCGTAACTAAAAACATTTACTGAAAATCAAGGATTACTCTGGTGTAACCCACCGTAGGATCCAGTACTACTTTCTTTTCCCTGAGGTGTCCGTTCATCCTCTCTCCTACAGAATAAGGGCAGTTGTATATTGAACCTATCCTCTGCCTTTTTAACCAAATTAAGATGGTGAATGTGTGCATGTTTTTTGAGAGTAAGGCACGGCGTTGATATGCGGTCAGGGCAGAAGATGGTCCAAACAGAGAATAAGAAGCCAGTATAGTAGCATTGTTGACAGATCAGAATGGGGGGGAAAGTTAAATTTTCTACAGTGAAGATTTCTCTGAATCTATGTTCATTTGCTTTATGAGTGCTTTGTGGCCTTTTTTTCTGTCATCAGAGAGACATCTCACTCTGAAGTTAAGTTTTGTTTAGATATTGCTTTACGTAGAGCATTCTGTATGTATATATTACGTTTGTGTGTACATTCCTAATATCAATTGATCCACATGCCCCCCCCCACCTCTCTCTCTCTCTCTCTCTCTCTCTCTCTCTCTCTCTCTCTCTCTCTCTCTCTCTCTCTCTCTCTCTCTCTCTCTCTCTCTCTCTCTCTCTCATACCTACTGATCGTTCAGTATATAGCGGGAATGCCTCAAGAGAGGCAGGTAGCAAACAGTGATGACCTCTGACCTTTTTAAGCTGATGCATGTGACACTTTTTTTTTTTCATTGTTCCTTACAATCATTACTATCAGTCATGTCAATGATGATTATAATGGGTAGGAGTCAAAAGCGCCATAAAGAAAACTGTGCAGTCAATCAGTAGATTACAGGAGCAGGACTGGCGGCAGGGTGGAGCAGTGAGTTGGGAGGCTGTCCTTCAACTGGAAGACCCGGGTTCAATCCCCCGTGTTGGCAAGCATCCACCCTGCTGAAGTGTCCTTGAGCAAGACACCGAATCCCTACCAGCGCCTAGGGGGTGCCGCTCTGTAGCTGATCCTGGGGTCGATAAAGCATCACATTAAAAAGATCAGGAAGTGTAACCATTATGAACATACAGCGTTATGTGCACTCCCACAATATAATCCACAAATTCATTTTTGTTTGTTTGCCAAGAACATACCTGAGTGTTTGTCAAGTTTGCGTTTTCACCTTACTGTCTCTGTATCACTCTGTAAATATTGTAAATTAAGTTATTGCTCTTATTGTACATATGACACTTGCAAGCATGGAGAGAATATTCCCATACAACATACACCTTTCCAAAGAATAGGCCTTCTGCTGATCTTCCATACTGTCTATTACTATTGCAAAGGCATTTTAATGGCCCCCTATGTATGAAAGACACACTATCTCAATGTCTCTGTGTGATGTAACCTTTACTGTTTGAGAGTTTCAACATGAATAAAAATGAAAGCAAAGGCAGCTTGTCTTCGGTTGGTTATTGCTGCTGTTGCGTCACCTCAGTTGATGGGAAATTTCCAGTTTTAACTTTAACTTTGTAAGACCAATTAAAATGGATGTCTGGGACTTGAAGACGATCATCTAATTAATGCATTTCTGACAGAAGAGGTTATGCTACTTGCAATAATGCAATAATGCTTAAGGTGAGCATCATTGGCTGTCGCTATTGTCTTTCCTCTGGACCACTTCTTTTTTTGGCCATTTTACATACTTCACAAGACCAGAATAAATCATATTTTTTCTCTTGCATTTTTTTCAAACAAAGAATTTCTCAGGTCACTCACTATACCTTGTACTATAAAAACAAAATGAAATTTATCCTCAATAACACCCAAATCGCACAGAGTACATAAACGTTGTTCTTCAGTCTTAGTGTCAATATAGTACAGATGTCAATAATGAATATTCATAAAAGGTTCGTCTTGGATAAATTAAAAGGTTATTCATTAGTTGTACGCATGTGCGAAATGATTTCCAGTCGAGCAGACAAGAGGCGGCAACAGGATGTGGACTATCTTGGTTGCTAAGCTCTTTGTACGTGCTCAAACATGACAGGTCGTTGCCATGGCAACGTTGTGTGTGACTGGAGCGCATGTCAGAGGCAAAAATAACTCTGCTAGCAAGCTCTTTAACTGCTAACGTTGACTAAAGACTTTAGGTTGTTGTTGTTGTTGTTGTAGCCGATTAACAATATAACCTACCCACACTGGAACATGTAACGTTAATGGTAAGACGATTCATAAATATTGCACAATCTACCGCAGTGTTACCGAAGTTGGTCGTTTCAGGTGATGCTAAGAACGTTAGCTGTCTTTAGCAACAAGTCGTAGGCGCCTTGCTAACGTTAGCAACAAGGCAGGCTGGTATGGCTGGATGAACCAGTCACTATTGAGCAGAGCAATGTCAAGTCGTAATCTTCCACCGGTGCGAAATTTGCCACAATGGTCCAGAGTTGGGTGTCTTGACAAGCCCTGCGCTCCACGACCTTTACCGGCCAACCACCTGCAGCCGCTGCCTGTCGCTCCACTTGCGGACAGAGGAGCCGTGAGAGGCGGGGGAGAGGAGGTGTCCTGTCACGGCGACATGGACACCCGCGTCGCATCGCTCCGGAGGAATATCCAGTTCTTGCAGCAGCAACACAAGGATACTCTGGAGAAGCTCCATGCTGAAATAGACGAGCTCAGACGGGAGAATAAAGGTGAAGAAATCAGTGTTGAATAAATAGACTTGAAATGTCTCTCCATTTAGGAACACTATAACTTTGTTAAAGTTCAGTTGATCTATTTAAGTAATTTTGGATAACTTTGTCATAAATGTTAGATTCATATTTCGTTATCATTTAACTAGAGGCCAATGAAACTATTTCTGCTGCTTAGATGGTTGACAAAATTAGTCCTTTTGACTTTTATGATCCAAGAAGATTGAAGATGTGGTGTCCACAGATTTCACCGTTGGATTTCCAATATGTACTGTAGTAGAGCATAGCTTTGCTTAGGGATCAATATTCTGTTTCACCAAGGAATAAGCTAATATGTAGATCAGTTAGACATGGCACAAGAGGGCAACTTTGATCTTAGTGGAGTGATTTCTCTGAATCCATATCACTATTTTCCATTTATATAATGAATCCAAGTTAATGACACAGTCACAAAGGCCTGACTGACTGATGATAAAGTGCTGAAAAGTGAGACACTCAATCTAGGCCCAGTGGTTGCATAGCAACTCCAGAGTTTTGACTGAGGAAAATGGATGGTGAGTGGTTTCTCTGTGGGAGGCGAGCAGAGATCCGGTATCACTTCACCGAACGGGCCACTGGCTGCTCCATATAACCTCCGCTTCTGACCACCCGCCAAGAGATTCCTTAGTCCTGTTAAGAAGAATCACGTGGGTCGTCTGTCTTCGCACCATCACAGCAGTCAGGCCCTCATGCATACATGGGTTGTTTACTGGGACTGTGTTACCATGGAATAGGGGCCACCTCTTGTGTGCCTCCCTCCAGTGCTATGCATTAATATTCTCTTGATTTTGATGTTGCAGAGTTGCAGTATAAGCTGATAATGGATCCCCCAAAGTCAAGTAGAAAAGGTAAGCTGTAATTTATTGTTGTTATTGCTGGGCTTTGCTATGCATGATTTGGGACATGCGCTGTTCTTGCAGGATCGGGAATCAGGATCATTCAAAGGCATCACTGTTGGGCTTAGGTCAAGATCTGGGCAGAACAGGAAGGCTATGTTCCAGCTTACTGTTTCATTCTAAGCACATTATGTGTCTGCCAAAAAGTATTTTTGGAGCACGTCATTTAACAATTTCTGTCTACATCTGGTGTCCTCCTTGTAGTACCAACACACAGTCGACGGGGCATTAGACCGCCCACTCAGGGAAGTGAAGCCCGTGCAGGGATTTACCTGGAGCAGCCTCTGCAGGACACACGGCCCTCACAGGACCAGACACCCAGGTGATTCTCTCTCCAGCCAACTCCTACTCTGTGCTCAGGCTTCCAGCAACCACATCATCAGGCTACTGTGTGTCTTGTGCTTTGTTCTGCTTCCTTATGTTTGTCCTATATTATTCGGCTCTATGGTTGATTGTGGATCAGTTAGATCTAGTTAGCCTCATTCTCTGTAAAGTCCTTTGAGACATGCATCTGATAAAGGGCTGTATAAAATAAACAAACCTGAAACAAACTGACTGTCCAGCAAACGATTTGAGCTGGTTGATTGCTTCAGTGAAAGGCACAGCATATGTCACCCAAACTTTCTACTGCAGTCCAATTCTGTGCTGACAAACAAGGCAACTGTGGCCAACGTTTTGTGTATCGGAGAAAATTAATGAACTTTGGTTTCTCATGGTTACAGCCTGAGTTCTTGAACTTACTCTTATGACTCCAGTGAGAACTTTATCCTCTAAACTCTGGACCCAATCTCATAAAAACACATATTTCTAGTCTTGTCTAGTCTATAAAATAAGCTAATGGCTGGTTTTCAGTCTCAACCCATAGGTACAGCAGCTCGGCGTAACAGCCAGAACAGACATAAACAATAGTTTGTGTGTTTCAGCGAATGCAGCGAAATGCTGGATTCTTCCAGGCAGGATCCTGGCCCAGAGCTGAGGGGGGGGCTCATCACCTCACTACAGCCCCTGCGGATCCACAGCAGTCCCACCCGTCCCCCCCGCGCCCCCACCCTGCAGGAGTGTGAGGTCATCATCCGGCAGCTCTACAACGCTAACAGCATGCAATCTCAAGAGGTAAAGTACCCATCCTCAGACACTATGAGGCAGAAGGCAACCACTTGGCGTTGTTTGTGGAAATGAATCTTTTATGAGTGAAAGTCCTCCCATGATAGTGATTGCTGTAATATCAATTGTGTGTCATCTAGATTGTACGCGTGAAGGCAGTGCTGAGAGACATTGTGTTCAGCAAGAAAATCACCCCAGAAAACTACATTCTGACCAAGGCCTACCTCGCTGATGGCGCCCGGTAAAGTGATGGAGAACATTAACCATTTTCATCCCCACCAACCCATCCACTGAGAAACTAGTGCAGTTGCAGATACAGTATTCAATTTCTGTCCTTTTCAGAAAAGCCCCAGAGGCAGAGAGGTTTCCCCAGCTTGCTCTTCAAACGCTTCCGAAGAAAACGTATGTATAGTGCCGGTCCTTCCCTGCTGTGCCGAGTGATTTCATACACAATATGTCTTCTGTCCTGTTGCCTGAATTATATTTACACTGCCTGTCAAAAGGGACACCTTGCCTTTTCTATATTTTCAAAGTGCTATTTGATTTTCTCTGTTATTTTTTAATTAAGAGGTAAGGAAAAAAATACCTGTAATGCTTTAAATAGCTATTTACTCATACTTTGGATGGATTTATTCAACATTCAGCTTCATGTTACATGTTCATGAAAGTGTCTTCTTTGGTATGAAGAGAAGGTTTTTCATGGCAGAGCATCTCTGAGGAACGTATGGAAAAACTGTTCACATGAAGAAAGTGTGTTTGATTAACGTATAGCTTACTGACAAAGAAAACATGCTTAACATTTTCAAAAGCTAGGTGTCCCCAAACTTGAGGGCAGTGTATGTATCCATGTGTCAAACCTCCGTAATTCCACTTCTCACAAGAGTTGGTTGCAGTGTAGTAACGGCCTAAAACCGACTGCATTATTTAGAAAACTGTCACTTAAACCAATACAGAGGCTTTTCTCTGTGTCACTCATGTCAAAAAGGCAAATCCTGGGCCTCTCAATCAAATCCGCTCATGTCTCCCTCCCCAGGTCTGGACCTTCTGAGGCCGGGGTGATCCTCCCAGCTCTCAAACAGAGACTCAGCTCCACCATCGCAGAGAGACAGAGGAGGACCCACGCTGTGCAGAGAAGCCGTGTAAAACGGACAGTGCAATGACAGGGTCAGATACCACAGCACAGCACCACAGCACCAGCTACATCCACCTCAGGACTGCGGCTTTTCGTGGTCTTTCAAAAAAAAAAATCTTTACTCCCAGCTGACTGAATGTGGCCTATGGAATAAATTTTGTGTCAGACGTGGATATCATGTTGAAGTATTTATGTTCTATGGTTTGATGCTACTAAAAAATTAAGTCTCAATATCTTTGGTACAGAAATTCACTCATAAAGGACTGGAAACAAAAAGTATTTATGAAAAGAAAAAGACAAGTGACATGGGGTATATAGATCTCCAAGCTTAAAAAGCCAAGTATTCAAACTGCATTCATTTTCTCAGTACTACAGAACCAAGTCAACACCTTGTATTTGTATTTTATAGTGTGATGCAACAGCACTCTCTTGTGGTAGAATAACTACAGTATTTATGAAGTTAAAGTGCTATAAAAATGTAACAGATTATCACAGCACAAAAATAAGACTAGCAGTGCTGGCTCCATTAAGGCCTGATGAATTTTAACCACATTTCAAACTAAACACTTTTTCCACTTCCATGTCCTATCAGAAATCATCTCTATGAAACAAAGATGAGAAGGAAAGACAAAAGTCCTCAGTATTAACGTCTTTAATGAGGGATTCAGTGCTCGGTCTCTAGGCTGCAGAGAGATAGGCCAGTCTTACTCTTTGATGCCAGATATTGAGCAGCGCTGTCACTGAATATCGACGGAGGCAGTGCAACTTGGAGGTCGTGATGTTGTGAACAGTCAGCAGGAAGGTGTTGGCACCTGAAATGGATGAGACAGGACAAATTACCAGGACCATTTCACAAACACTCGGTTTGGTAATACAGTCTCATGCTTTAATGGGTCAAATGTGATCAGTCGTGAACCTAAAAGTGAGCGAGTTTGATACAAAAATCTAATAAACTGTCTATACACAATGTAGTGCTGATCTTGCGGGGTTTTGTTTTTTTTCCCCGAGACTGGTGCCGTCTCCTATTTATTTCCAATGAATGGAAGTTTATTTTTAGCAAACAAATCCTGTGGTTTATCTGATAGTGTGTGCATACCTGAGTTTCTCCTACCCGAATGAACAAGAGGGGCCACCCTTTGTTATGCAGTATTGTTTTCATTGGAATATTGTGTCACATGGTCCAGATGCAACACATGCTTTTGGTAAGGTGTGGCTATAAGGATGAATCAAAGCAATCTGAAAAAGTAACAAAGTAAAAATGATTAAATTAAAAGAATTATGTTCAGAAGAATTTATTTGAATTATGGACAAGTCAAGAACAAAAAATATTTTGTATCTTATTAACATTTTCCCCATCAGTTATAATACATTTTTATATTGTCATTGCTGTCTAAATAGGAAAATTACATGCAATCTGATATACCAGTAAATTCTGCTATTAAATAATTTTCAGTGAAAACCTACCATACCTATGCAGCTCAGTCATTGATGACACCATTTATTAGTGAGATGGTCATTTAAACACTGAAAGCGCTGTCCTCCACTGTTGAAAAGCCTCATACAGGCAAGCGAATATAAAAGCACCACAGCTCTAGCTTAATTTCACAACATGAGTCAAAACTTAGCTTACAGTTGTGCAACAACTTGGGGCAGGTTAAGAACTGCAGGCAGCCAGGTGGGGCTGGCAACGCGCTGCATGCTGTTGGCCCAGTCAGCATACTCCACTCTGTAACCTTTAGGCCGAATAGTCTAATCAGAATCAAAATTGCTTTAATCGCTAAATGTACAGGAAAATATCTCAGTGACATCGGTGTAGAGACTTTGGTACATACTGATCCACATCGCACAAGCCTCCATGACAATTTAGTCTAAGCTTACAACTTAATACTCATGCATTTACCAAAACATAGGATCTGATGTAACTAGCCCTTGTGTTGTTTATGCAGAAATCAGGCTTGGATGTTAGAAGAACGTAGAATGGCATGTCATTGAGGTTACAGAGTGGCACCTCCCACCACAGATATTTTGTTAAATTCGCCCCACGACACGTTCAGAAGGCTCAACAGTAAATTCTACCATCCCAGAACCACACCTCTCAACACCAGCTGTCCTATACTCATCTACACTAATCCTACACTACTCGATATTGCATCTACACTCTATCCCTACCTCTATCCCACAACATCTTTCGCAATAAGTCTGACTTTGCCATCAATCTCAGCAATAGATTAATGGGATGGCTGACCCTGCAGGCTTGGAACGGCCTGTCAGCAGTTCAGAGGCCACACTGTACCAACAGCCAGGCTAATAATTGAAACAGCCCACTCAATGGTTTGGAAATCGTTGAGTGGTTTGGAAGCCGAATTGCACCAATAATCATTAGGTAAAGGGATGGCTGGACTTCCTAGCTTGAAACAGCCCACTTTGCACCTCAGAAACTGAACTGTATCAGAGTCATTCTTCCAAATCTGTACATTTTAAGTCCCTCTGGCATATTTCAATATAATTTGTTAAAACGTTTACCAACACAAAATCCTTATTCTAGATTGTTACATATTTCAGTTTAACTGATGGTAACAATCATGTCAACCCTGTTACCCTGTATTTCAAAGGGTTTACAATGAATTTGATACATTTTACTAGTTGTTTAAAAAATGTTTATAAACCCTCACTACATGCATGCCATGTGTTCCCGTTCTTGTAAAACAATTATACCAGGAGCTGAGTATGGACGATGTATGACTATCCACTTCTGCTGCCATGGCTCTGTCATCATATGATGCATAAACTCCTATCTTTGTCATGAGATGGACTTCCATACTTTGGACCCCAACTGGTGTCTTTTCTTCACAGCTGGAGCCACTGCCTGCCCTCCTCAGCTGGTTCAGAAGCCCGGACCATGAATCAAATGAATAAACTGGTACTGGATGTGGCTACAAATCCACATTACCCAGCATCCACAGGCTGGAGCCCCAGCCTCACTATACAGCCTCGGCTGCTAATTCAGTAGGTTTCTTCTTCTCCTTCTTCTCATATGCTGCACATAATTTAGGTATGGAATAGGTAATTAATGTTGTGGTTATTAGTCCAAACGGGCTATCTTTGAGCTTGCCCAGCACTGAGTAAGCAGGCACCTGTGTAAACCCCATCCTGAGGACCCTGAGGCAGAATCGTCTAATTTAGGCACCCATGACCTCACCCTAAACCTATAGAAGGAAGGTGACATCTACAGCCTTTCCTGGTCAGGTTCATATTTGAGGAAATCCCTGTTCGTTTTCCCATTGAAAAATACAAAATAAATTCTAATGAACAGTTAAGATCATGACCTTTGCCAGCACTGTTGATTTTGAATAGACATGGTTGTTAAATATAATGTACAATAAACTTTACTGCAATAAATACTATCACAACCAATAAAAGAAGATGGTTTTAAATGGAAATTAATTCATCATTGCGATTCATGAGAGCTTTGAGCTTTGAACACAGTTAACCACAATGATTTTCCCTCCATATTACCCAGTTGAAATAAGGAAAAATCTAAATACGGCAGTGATAATGGTTAGAGAAGCATTATTGTAGCATTATTATTGCATACAGAGTAGACTGAGAGACACCAGTTGGCTCCCAGAAGCATCTGGGAAAGTCTTGGGGGAGGAGTGAGCAAGATAGCCTCATCTCCCTTGGCAGGAACTGTCATGGTATCCTTGAGCAACACACTTAATTTCTGCTCCAGTGGAAGTGGCTCAAGGCTCCGGCTGTGCTGGACAGCTCCCATGTCTGAAGGTTTGTACCACAGTAACCCTCCATCCCCCTGCAACTACTTCCACATGCTGTTGCCCTCAATAAGAATGTGCAACTTGCCTGTTATGTTTAAATAAAGGTTAAAAAAAAAAACTTAGACATTGTTGCTCGCCCTTACCCACTAGAGGGTGTTATTTCTGAAGAAACTATTCACTGAGAGTATCCGCCATGGGATTCTATGAATGTCTATGAACATTTGATGGCAGGTCACACACAGAGATGTCATAGCCTACCTTGATTGTATTTTGCATAAAGCCTCCTTTCCAAAATCTTGCAGGAATAGCGCTCAATGTTTATTTTTTCCTACTTATTATGGAATATGGGCTTCCAATTTGGGATGGTAATATGACCCAATTATCTGCATTGGTCACTTTCACTCACAAACTCTTAAGATAGACAAGACGTGAAAAATCCATATTAATGATCCGGCTGTTGTCACTTTGAAGTAATTAAGCCTATGCCAGAATGTATGGTAAAACCAAAGGTGTTGTATGGTTTCCGCTTTGTGCTTGTAAACGATACATAGCCCTACATATGAGCAGAATTTTCTACAACCGTGTCTGAGGAGGAAGAAACCCTGATTGTTTTCATCCAATTTGTTGCATCACTGAGCCTTTGTGGAAATGTGGGAATTGGCAGGCGTTAGCCATTAAGACCCAGTGGGTGCAAATCTATTAACATTCAGACAGTGTTGCAGTGATGAGAGCTGCTCTGTGCCAGCTGCAGCCCCATGAGGCACGGTCACTGAAACCTCAATAACCAGAGGAACAGAACTACCTTTTTATATCTTTTACTTTCATCAATGAGCAGAAGTTGCCCTGCCACATCGGGCCGCTCGTCATGCTCAGTCGGTGTTTTCTAACATGCTTTCTCTCATTTGTGTTCTTGTTCGTCGAGGCTACTTGGGAGGCACTGTCCCCTGCATTTAAATTCACCCTGTCCCTTTCAGTACATTGTGCTGTGGGTTGGGTAAGTTGTGGAGGTCCAAATTTATGTGTCAGCTCTGTGCCAGATAATACTTATTATGAGATTGAATAGAGGGGAAGTTGGAGATCAACAGGAATTGAAAATAGGGAAATATGTAAAGCCTATTCACTGGAGGCCTGAAATAGCTGTTGACTGAACAACTATAGGCCTACTTCTGAACCGGTAGGTATAGCTTACAAACTACAGTTCAGATCATTAATGATTAGAAACCCATCATATAATTCCAGTCAGAATAATGGTATCCCAGGGTTTAGCTTTGCTTTTTGAATTAGGCCTACTGATAAAAAAAATCAGAATCATTTCACCAAGTAAAGCAATTGTACAGGAATTTTTCTTGGTGATATTGGTGGAGAGCCATTAACTAGTCTGCTTACAAAAACATACAGTACTGAAACACATAATAGGGCTACAAAGACAATCGTATCTTAAATAGATCCACATTAGAGTATGGACCTGCATTCAGTAAGTCTGTCTCTAAGTCTGAGTAGATTTTTGTTGTCAGATATGACTTGGTGTGAAATTGTGTCTACACTGCAGGTGGGGAGATAACATCAGTTAGGAGAATGAATCACAACAGTCATCTTTATACACTTTCTCACTGGTATCGCTTCAAGGGAGAGCAATAATAGTGAAATTAAACTCTTCTTCATTCTGTCCAGGTCGTCGCCGGACCCCACTGGACCATTGATCTTGGCTATATATTGACCATAAGCCAAAACTTTTCTGAGTCGTTTATTTTGTCACCTTAAAGACAAAATAAAGAAAATGAATGTGACCTAAATAGGTATGGATAGATGCCTAAAACTCTATCTCTTTCATCCAGGGATGTAGGGATGTAGTGGAGGGTAAACCTCAATTCACCTCTTCACTTGTGGAATAGTTTACCCGTCTTTCTAGGCTGGCATACGTATTTTAGATAATATCAAACTGATGCAAGTGATGTGAATATAGGGTATTTTAAAGGGGAAAAACGTACATGAATGCTGCTTTTCTGAATGTGTAATCGTTTTTTTTTTTATTTATGTTGGTGGTTGCTTTGACTCATGGTGCTCACCACTGCTTCATGGTTTGTCCCACTGTTAATATTATCTGTCTGTGCCGGAAACATGATTGACACTTAGCTGTCCCCGCCATCCGCCCACCCTCTCTCTCCCCTCCCTCCCTCCTCCCCTCCTCCTCCCCTCCCCTCCGGGCGTCAGTGACGTGCAGATAGAAAGCGGGAGCGCGCAGACCTGCCCTCCCGTCGCCATTTTTCGGTCTCGTACTCGCACTTCTAGTGGCTCCGGAGAGGGGGGCCGAACAGAAACAAGGGAAAGTATAAAATACAGATTCGGTGAGCTTGGATTCCGCACGAGCCGATAGTAATGCGCGGGAGAGCCGCCGTATAATTTCGTAGCAGCTCTTCAAATGCACGCGCAGGAGACAAGTCGCTGTTGTGAATTCATTTTTTGTGTGAAGACGTGTTGCGGGCCGCCATTTTTTTGCTGTACTGCCTCAAAAGTCTGCTCCGACTCGAGAAAGGGGATTCAAAAACGCATTTCCATGACGTGTGCCTTACTGCGAGATCAAGAAGATACAAAGTAACAATTTCGTTTCCGACCCGCGCCTATTGGTAACATTTTATCGATATGAGGATTCATCTGATGAGACACTGAGGCCACCTTTTCCGTTTTTCAAAACTGACAGTGACTGGAGGACGTATAAATTGTTTTAAGAGAAGCTAGTTACTTTTTTTCGGAAGAAGGAACAAAAAGGGGAAGCTTCATTGATCATTTGTTGCTTTGGCCTCCCTTCGGTGTGTGTCTCTCTTCCAAGTTTTTGTTTTTGGGCTGCTCAAACAATCACTTTGCCATTGAGTACTAAACAGAGGAACCACATTATGCTCCAAAGTTGGATCAAGCCAGTCGCAGTCTGTCTCTGAAACGTCAGGTTGTGTCTTTTTTTTTATTGGAGGTCTCCGGAGCCTGCAGCATTTGGGTAGAAATCACTCGAAAACCTCGCAGGGCGACGAATGCCCTGCCCTGCATCTTCAAAACCCACCAATTTGTTGCGATTGGCCAAGCCCAGCTACTCATAGACGCTTTAATTTATTGTCTAGTCTGTTTTGTTTATTTCTAGGCTGTTAATTTATTTTTGAACAAAAAAAAATGTCAACTGCACGGTTTGATTCATCTGATCGGTCCGCCTGGTATTTCGGACCCGTGTCGCGACAAGAGGCACAGAATAGATTACAAGGACAGAGACACGGCATGTTTCTGGTTCGAGACTCGTCGACTTGCCCCGGCGACTACGTGCTGTCAGTATCGGAGAACTCCAAAGTGTCTCACTATATCATCAACTCGTTGCCGAGCAAGAGGTTCAAGATAGGCGACCAAGAGTTTGAGCACCTTCCTGCCCTCCTGGAGTTCTACAAAATCCACTACCTGGATACGACTACACTGATAGAGCCAGCCCCCAGGTAGGAAACCCACCCAACACACCCGCACACACCCGGTCAGAAGAACAAAGTTACACGAGACGATAAAACATGAACCATATGCTCTGACTTATCCACACACATTACTATCACAGACTGAATAATCTAGGTTATCTATATTTATCAAAACTAACCTACATTCCAATCAGGCTGCAGTGCCAGCAGCACTTCTGCGATCGTTTACTCTTAAGCCTTCAATCAAGTGGCCCAAATTTGAATCTGGTTCAAAGAGCAGCACTTTGAACACACATCTAGCTCGCTGTGTTTAAGTTTTCAGACAGGCGGTGTGGTGGCAGAGACACCATGGTGGAAAATTGAACCACCACCAGCCAAATGCTGGTAAATTTAAGCTGTGGCTTGTAAGTTTGTGTACTCTATCAGCCAATACCCAACCATCATTTCTAGGTCATACTCTATTTCATTCTAGGAATCTAAAGAGCTGTTTAATGTAAATTTTTTGCTGTATACCGGCTGCTTTAGCCAGGGGATGAAAAGGTCATCTTTCCTGTCCTGTGAGGCTCTGATCGTGCCTTGCATCATAGACTGTATTATTTACATCATTTTTAAAAATGTGGCTTTTTCATGTGGCTGGATGAAGATTTCTTAGCATAAGCTATGTTCAAAATTGCTCTGCTAGTACACACTACATTAATAAGCTCTCTTAGGCTAGTGCTCCTAGTAAAGGCACATGTGAATCACCACACGTTTTCACAAATGTAAAATAGAGCTTTAGTCCTAAGAGCAGCTTTGTCATCTTTAGCCATTGGACAAAAAATATCCTAGATGCTTTTGGGAAACATGTCCCTGATTTTGTTAGTCCCAGCATTTGAATCTTAATAAGCCTGTAGCCTACATTTTATAATTACCACCGTAGGTTCCCTTCCCTGCTTCATTACTGTGTTATCTGCTCCCCAGGTACCCAAGCACAGTGACCGGTCCCATCCAGCCCATGGGCGGCCCAGATGAGAACCTGGAGTACGTGCGGACTCTGTATGACTTCACTGGCAGCGATGCAGAGGACCTTCCTTTCAAGAAGGGGGAGATCCTCATCATCCTGGAGAAGCCGGAGGAGCAGTGGTGGAGCGCCAAGAGCAAAGAGGGACGCGTTGGGATGATCCCAGTGCCCTACGTGGAGAAGCTGGTGCGACCTTCCCCCCATCCCGGCCAGCCTGCCCACGGCTCCCGCAACTCCAACAGCTACGGGATCCCCGAGCCCGCCCACGTCCACGCCTATGCCCAGCCCCAGACACCTTCGCCGCTGCCTCCTGGCACCCCCGGAGCAGTGATCACCCCTCTACCGTCCATGCAGAACGGCCCCGTCATGGCCAAGGCCATCCAGAAACGAGTGCCGTGTGCCTACGACAAAACGGCTCTGGCTCTAGAGGTATTGTAAAGTGGAATTTCACTTCTTTTCTTCTCTTAATTTCTGTCTTTCTTTTGTTCTTTCTCTCTCTCCCCCTCTCCTCTTTCTGGCTGCCTCTTTCTGGGATTGTAGTTGGTTCACTTGCAGGTTAATATTGCACTATTATGGATTTCTACTTCATGAGAGATTAAGTAGTCTCGTCAAAATTGAAAGATTTGTCCTACATGAATTGTGACCAGTATTTTTGACTTCTAATGTCCAGTTAATGTAGGACTGGGAAATTAGGCGCAATTTAGGTTCAAATTGAATAACATAAATATTACCAAGCACAGAAAAATAGACTGCCTTTGGTCCCAACTTTAAACACTTAGCCTACATTTTTAGAAAAATACATGGATCACCAGAGAAATCCAGTTTGTTCCTCCTCTCACAGCCAGTTTATCAGTGTTTTTGTTTAAATGCAACAACATGCAGTACATCTATGTGCCAAGCTAGTGCTAATGCCAGATACACAACCTATAGTGGTCTACTCAACTCAAAACAACACTGCCTCAGTGCACCATCTGACTTGATGATTCTTCCACAGTGCTCAAAATAAAAGAAGCGGTTCAAGTTCTGGCTGCACTGTATAACAAGACACTTGAAAGAGTCCAACTCAACTTTGGTTACACAATTAATTGTGTATAATTGTATATCTCAAATTTTGTTTCCAAAATGAACAATCGTAGAATTTTGTCAATACTGAAACATTTCATTTTATTTAGAACACCTGCTGGAGTTGAAAATTGTTGGTGTCGATATAAGATTCATTAAATGCAGGAAAATAATTTTGGTCCTCAAATCATCACAATCTTGATGACAAAAAACCTAATTCCAATGTTTCCAACTGCAAACTCTATTTCTGGGTTCCACATGAGAGAAGGTGAAGCCTGAAGGTGGACATTGCAAAATTGAGTATACAGTATCTTAAAAAATGTTGTTTGGAAAAGCAAAAGGAAAAGAAAGCAATTTTTTTCTTCAAAGGAAAAAAATTACAATACATTAAGTTTCCATTTGGTAAATCTACAAGGCAAAATCCCAAAGATAAGTGTGGATTAATAGAGGAGCCGTAACGGTGAATTTGTTTGATCCATTTACTTCACATTCTGGGCTGCACAACATGGAAAAATGTCATATTGCAATTCTCGTTAATATTGCAGTTGCGGTTTGTGATGTCATAAACATTTGAGTTAACATCTCTGGTTGTCAGGTAGTATTGTATCCGTGCTAGGTCAGATTCAATCTTCTTACACTTCATGTACTGTCCTCGTCAGTGGCATTCATTTCTTCAAAGACCCTGAAAGAAATCTCCTGAAAGTAATTTGTCAGGGTTTTGTGTGAATGGGAGTCGGAGTTTATATTCCAGAAAATTGAATATGCCAATCTCCTCCCTCAAGACCTAGTGAAATTCCCGGGAGGGAATAGCCTGGTAGCTCAGTGGTCTAAGGCAGCTACCGTGTAAACGCAACATCCTGGGTTTGATCCGGCCCAGGACCCTTGTCACCAGTCATCTCTCTCCTCTTCCTATCTTTCCTGTCTCTCTCTACTTTTAACTGTTTAAAAGGGGAAATGCCAAAAAAAGAATCTTTTAAAAAATCCCACAAATCTTCATTTGCAACACTAGCGTGACCAAAAGCTGTAATATTCCCAGGCACGCAAAAAGTTATGACAGTCTTGCATAATATGCTTTCACGTAGAGTGAGCGAACCAATCAAAAGTGATGCTGGGGTGCCGTATTTCATTCTACTTGCGCACGGCAAGAGTCTTTTTTTTGTTTTTGTTTGTGTTTTTTCAAAAATGTCTGGAAATTAGATAGACTCAGAGACAAGACAACAGCATCACTAGAAACATCACAACAACATCACTAGAAAATGTGGTATACATTAATAATAGGAGAGACTTGGTACCCAGCCACAGCAGCTCCTCATCTGCCATTTTTCTCCACCAATAAGTGACATATGACCTCGCCTCACCTATCCGGGACCATCATGTCACATGTGAACACATTCTACATGGACATTTTACAGATAGTAGCTAATAGTGTGAACAGGGGAAACCACTGGCACTGCTGGAAAAGTTAACACAGCAATCCTACGGGTTCTATGTGTGAAACTGGCTTAAGTTGGCTTTTTTTTCTCCTCCACTCCTCTCGCGTTCACATCCTCCTCTCACTCTGGCTGTAACGCTGCAAAGTGGGATTTTCCAACTGGCGTGCAGAAGTCTAGCAAGTTTGTTCTTGCATCACGTGATGTAATGTGAAATTCCCCCATATTAAGCAAAATGATTTAAATTATTATTTCAGCCATTACTAATTGTGCAGTCCTGAACTCAAAGTGCTCATGGCTCTGTAATCCCTGGTGATAGCAGAAGAGAAGATCCTTCCAGTTTTGTTTGACCTAAGTATGTCTTCACAAGCATCTCAGCTGATTCACCAAATACAAACCTTGTTGCAAATGTATCATTGCCCCATTTACTAAATCATTATACAAAGAGATGGAAGTTGGTAGGCCATATACATAAGCATTTTCTGAGGAATGTGTCCATTTGCAGAAGCAAATTAATCCAGTCTTTTTAAACTCCACCCCACAAAAAAAAGAAGTTCAAATCCTTGGGAGTCAACAACAAAAGTATAATTTGCTATCAACATCTAATTCAAGTTAGCGGTATTGGTATCAAAGATTTCCAAGCAATATCCAAAGTAATCTTAAGTAATCTATGACCTTTATCAGGTGATATCAGTGACCAGTAGGAACTGCGACAGAATCAATAGAACTTATCTGCTTCTACACAAGTCTCTGGCACAGTCCCCACCTCTTGAATTATGCGACTATAATTGACACCAATAATAGTCACGTTTTCACAACAGACACAAATGAGCTAGCTAACTAGAGCAGAGAACCAACAGAAACATCAGGTAATGTGTCACTTTGCAGGCTCCTAGCACTGTCTTCCATTGTTGAGCAGTTGAAAATGCAAACGGGAGTGTTTTGAAATTTCAATGGGTGGGGATTTTTTGTTTTTGTGGAGAGTACAGGGCAGAAAGTGAGTTGTTGAAATCTCAACACCTGGCAAAGCAATTGTTTAGTCATTGGTATTGATTAACAACCCTATCAACCCCCTGTAGATATATTGCGTCATTGTGCGCTATGGTGTAGTAGTAATCTTGTTATTATTACCCCCTTATCACCCTTTTACCTTATTACCCTTTTAAATTGTCATTAGTTACAGTTTTGTCACAATTTGCCTTCACAGGAGGCATCATGTTATAGTAGGCTACAATCCAAGCTTGAATTTCCATTCATAGCTTTTGCTATTGCCTTCTTACATTTACTGCTTTCACCCAACCTTGCAACCAAGTCAGTGTGTAACTCTCCTAACATGGAAACCCAAAATTGCATGGTTCAACATCTCATTTGAGTGCATCTTTGAGAATAGTCAATAGTCAAATAGTTGCCTTCAAGTGCTGTTGAAAATCTCATACATGAAGGAGCCAAAAAATGGGAATTTACGCTACGCTTTTCCAAAGATGCTCTATGTAAGTTTTCCCTCTTTCTTTCCCATTGGAGCTGCCTGCTTCTACAGCTTCACTTTAGTTTTGTTCACATGGGTGCATGTTCACATTAATGGGTTGTATATACCACACTGGGACTTTCAGGTGAATTTAAAATATCACAAACACTTCATTTATTGTGGAAACATAAAATTGTGATATACTCTTTTTTTATATATATATGCTTGATTGTGCAGCCCTAGGGTCCATTTTGATATTTTTTCCAACCAAAAGCACTTTGATGCGCGACAAGTTGTATTTATGACTTCCAAACCTGGAAGTAGGTGCATCACACACGGCTAGCTAAGCCATCTGAGAGAAGTACTCCATATGAAAAGAAAAGCAAACACAGGCAAGAGGTAGCAGATGCTGTAATGTTTTACCTAGCAGACAATCCTATTAAAACAGTTGAAAATAAAGGTTTCAATAAATTGCTCATAGCGGTTGACCCTTGTTACAAATTGCCCTGCTGCAATTTTTTCCCCCTGAAAACGCTGTTTCACAACTGTACTTGTAATACTACGATAAAATATCATGCCAACTTAAAGATGCAACCACAGTGTTTCGCCACGGGGAATTTATGGTCTGGTCATACTTCAGAGCGCAGTTTGAGTTTTACTGTTCATTTTACTATTCATTCGTGACTTGAAGCTGTGCAGTGCTTGTTTACCTCTAAAAACCGACTTTGACTGATCCTGATTGTCTGGTCTTGGTTATATTATTCTTTTATACATGTTTAATAAACTTGAATTTTATAAAATTAAATAAAAAATTATATATATATATATTTTCCCTTGTTTTAATGGCTGCTATTGGAGTACTATACTGTTACCACTTGGGCTGTACTTTTCAGCAACTTGCAACCTAGCGTCTTCTGTAAGTTGGAGAAGCAAAATGGAAAAATATTGTGCTGCATGTTGTGAATCGTGAAAATATTTTGAGATTTTGTCCATATTGCCCACCTCTATCCAGTAAGGATAAATCTCCTTAATTTTCTCTAGAACATCTTTCCAGCAACCGAGTGCAGTTCAGATTCCATTAATCGGTCCATGATGATCATTCAAGAGGAAATGTAAAGTAGTCAGCTTTTGCGGTGGTAAAAATGCTCACGTCGTCTGAGCTCCAGACTCCTCAGTATTTGTTAAAGTCATCCCAAGGATTACCAATAAAGGACAGCAGCCTCACAGGAGGAGTGAGATTACTGCAGCTGATGGACGACGTGCCAATTGGGCATCAAGCAGTGCTGCAAGAGCCTCATCTTTGCGCAGTGGTTTTACTGTATAAATGAATTCACAAGTCTGTTTACTGTTGATTTCTCACCAGCTGTAATGTGAAATTGCGGTAGAGAGAGGCTCAGAGATTACTCATTAGTCAGGTTAACAGTGTCTTATGCGTGTACAGCAGATTCATTTAGTCTTGCCGTCTACCTGGTGTTTGGTTTTCGCAGGTTTCAGAGTCTACTTTTTAGGTCAAATCCATTGCTCCCTAAGCCATTTCTACTTGCTCCGAACAATTACAGATTTTTTTTCTTAGTAATTATTTATTTACTTTAACCTTCATCTATTACTCAGAGTTTTCAGCACTTCTCCTCATATATAGCATTACGGGATTTTCAGATGGAGCAGCAGATGCGCTACGTGCCATTCACTTTCAACAAGAGGAAGGTTGATATTTATAGGGTGAATCTACCAGACTAAGCAGCACAGACAGTGGAGTACGCAAATGAAATCTGCTCCATGGTAGTGGGGATGGTAGAGAAAGCTGAAATTGTTGCTTTTTTGCAGCTTGACTGGTAAAGGGCTAGCATTAGCTGATTGGGTGGCTAACCACTTAGCATGCAAGTAAATAGCAGTAACAGTTTAAGGGTTAGAGATGGGGTTAGAAATATCAATACTATTTGATCTGTACTCCTAATTTTTGCTCATACTAGTAGAGAAATACATATTGTTTACATGTTTTTGGTGACTCTGTTTTCATGAGGCCTGTGAATTTTGTCTACCTGATGATGAGAAGGACTTATCCCTACACTAGAACAAAATTGCTGCCCCATGTGCAGCATATTGCAAAGATTTGCTGTCGGAAAGCCCATTAAGCCTAATATTCAATTCCATATATGGCTTCATTTATTTACTGGCCTCATGGTCAGGACTCTAATATTGACAAAAATACACAACGGCGGGGTTGAATTGATTAGCTTTTCCAGCCCTGTTACCATAGGCCGTCCTGAGTGTGGTCAAACATGAGAGTTGGCGTGATTCTCCCATGACAGTTACTGCAGGCTCCAAGTTTTAAATCAATAAGAGGATACTTTTAGGTTATTCACTGGATGGTTTGTCAGATAAAAGCTAACCATTTCTGTGACATGCCTACAAACCACATCCAAATGTTGGACACATTAACTGCGTACATTTGGCCTCCTATGAGACATTTCCCACTGTCCGATCATATTAAATCAATCAGTTGATTGAAATTCAAGGACACAGCTTTTTTTCTTTTGACTTCTTGCTTAATTTATTTTAGCCGATATCTAGTGATATTTGTTTTCACGTGTATAAATTTACAACATTGCCACAGTGGCTCATCACATGCAAACAGAACTGATTTTGTTTTTCCTTCAAACAGATGTGCGGGTCACAGAGTCTCTCGTAGGCAGAACAAATGTGCAATAAATTTTTTAGTACATTTTGTCACCAGGAAATACTGTAGTCTTATTTTCAACAGAAAAGGAGGTGATAATAAAAGAACTGGGATTTAACAGTTGCTTGCAAAAAATATTTTTTATCACTTGAGCTCTGCCAACAACTGGCTGCTTAATTGAGTAATTTGGTATTTTATTGGCCTGTAATGTTTACGGTCGCCACTAGGTGGAGAGATTCTGTATGTTGGTTTGTCCATAAGGAAGGCATATTTTAGGGACGATGTTCTTTGACTTCCATTCATTTTGGATGCTCATTCACTTATCTCTGTGGCAGTTACCTCTACTCTTCAATAGATGCCGCTATCTCTGTAGCTTTTGCCATATTTCAGGTCACTTTCCAAATCCTCAAAATGGACCAACTGTTTTGTGTTTAGTGCTTGAGACCGGCTGTTGCCATTGTTGTTGGTCACTTCACTATCATGTCTGTCATATGTTTTGCCTTCAGTTGTAATAACTGTTGAAATGGAGGGGAGAAATTTACCTGTTTAACCTCTAACAAAAGAGAGATATGAATGTTGGCTAGCGGTTATTAGGAGAGATCAGTGGCTACCCAGTAAAACTTATTGCCTTTGCAGCAAGCATTTCGTCTTTTTTGTCATCTCGGATAATACATTTTATGACCATTGTTATTACAGTTGTCAACTCTGACCCTTCTTCCTTGGCTAGGTTTAACTTGCAGCCAAACACAGGTTTGTGTCATAGCACATTGTTGTGTCATGTAAATACACACAAGAAGTCAAGAATATATAATTTGTGGCAGGCATGATGATTAATGATTAACCGTGATTACTAATCACTCACTATGGCGTGACAGTCATATTTTGGTCTGTGATGTTACAATAATTCCTAGCTGCCTCATAATTAGTATCATAAACCTTAAAGCACACTAATACAGGGAAGAGTGACAACCCACTACATTGGTTAGCTTACCTGCCCAGAAAGCAGGAACAACCCTGAAATGAAATACCGAAACCCATCAGTACCTTTTGTACATCTTAAGGATATATGTAGACGGGTTGTGGAAAAAGATACATGTATATGTCATGAGACGACAGATTGAGGAGTTTATCTGCAGACGTTAATGGTGTCAGTGATGTTGGTGATAGAGGGGGAAGGGCCACGTTCTCCAGCAACTTCCATCTTTTTAAAATGTCTTTCGTTTTCATCCAAAGTGAGGTGAGATGTTTGCTTGTTCATGGTTGCTTGTTGTATATTCTGTGGTTTTAATGGAACGCTTTTCTGGGAGTCAATATGGCGATGTCAACAGAACGCTGACGTCACCGCAAGTCATGGATAGGCCTGGACCCATCTCTGTGGTATTTGGGCTGTTTAGTGTATGACAGAGTTGCAGCTTGTTAGTAGTCTGTCATAATGTGCAGGGATATTTCCTTTGTATATGGGTGATTCATTTACATTTTATTGTATTGCATAGCTGTATTGGAAGTTCTTTTGTAGGCATCTTGTTGATTGATCAGGTGTAAGAGTTCCATGTGAAAAATACATCAGAACCTTTTCTGAATGCAAGGATGGTTTTTAATTGTAGCGTGCAACGTGTATGCCTAAGCAGGTTGCCATGGATCTTTTTGATTTTTTTTTTTTTTTTCTTTTTCGTTTGTGATGTCATCAGCTTAGCCTAGATGTTAGAAATTATGAATATGCAAGTGACATACTTGGGTTTGATACTTTTTACGTTGGTCAGCTTCACATGTGGCGAGCTTGAAACTAGAACTAAGCTAGTTTAACTTGTTTTTCAGTGGCCACAGGTCATCAAACTTTTTTCCCCCACCTGTCATAAAGTGGGTCAGAAGTGTGTCTGTGTGCATACAAGTGCATACAAGAACCTGCTGTTGTCATTGCAGGTGGCGTAGGCCTATGGTCGTCTGAAAGAGTAGAGTATAGATACAAACATTACAAACATCCGTAGGGTGTTTCCTGTCATGATGCATGCATGCACAGAATTAGATATAGCCTACATAACCTTTTGAGTTTAAACTACTTGCAGTGTTTCCCATTCATAGCCTTTAATCAGGCGGCCCGCCCAAGAAGAGTTGTTCTCATCCAGTAACATATATATATTTTTTTAAGTTGTTTAATTTTAATCTTAAATTTGTCAAATTCACGTCACGTTATAAAGAGCTGGCTGTACAATTGTTAGTGTGAGATTCACAGACCAGTAGCATTGCACCCAATCCCACAGGGCCTCCCCTTGTGAAAATGAAAGTGAAACTTAAAATTCTACAATTTTCTCCAAACTTGCATGTATTTATAACGGTATTTGTAAACAGTAACTGTAATACCTTTTAATCGGAGATGTGTAAAACGGCCCAACATGAGTGCGGTGCAGGAGCATATCACCCCTGGTCACCATTAGATTCCACTGGACACACTGCCCTCACTGTATGTAAGGACAAGTAATTCATCCATAATCTATGTCAGGCTGTGATATATTTAAATTAAGTTACACACACACACACACACAATAGTGAGAGGTGATTTGTTCAGATCTAACTTGGGCAGTGGGCAGGTATACTGTTCATGTCTTGCAACTGGGGATGCCACCGTCCTTCGTCCCACCCCTCATCCCTGGCCTGTTGATTAGCTGCAGCCTAAGAACAAGAAGACCGAAGAAACCCAAACCTAACCACATCTCTCTCACTTACTGTAAGCCCCAGTGCATTTGTGTTTCTCACAAATGGTGGGCACCAAAGTTCATTAGGACTTCCCCCTCCTTTTGTACACACAACTCACACCAGTTTTACATCTACAGTCTACACCCACTCTGACCAGGTGTCAAAGGTGTTAGAAATTATTTTCTCAGTATCACTTATTATTGAAACTTTTGGCTACCTTTTGGAACGTGGTATTGTTTGTGTTTGCCTGCAGAGACCTGTCTTGATCTGAGGACTAAAAGAGACTGGTCTATGCTCCTGAGGCATTTTCAATTTTGTTTTTTTTTTTGTTTTTTTTGTTTTTGCAAAGGTTTCATACAACAGATACAGGAAAGTAGCTATAAATAAATATGACAACATCCTCCACTACTGTTAAACTAGATTGAGACCAGCCTCAAGACTGAGCACAAAAGACAGACTTCTTAGTAACTAGGCTCTATAGAACTATTGACTTTTTAGCAAATATTAATGCTACTGACTTTGTGCAAATTACTTTAACCCAGAGAATGAAGCCAATAGAAACCCAGGACACTAGCCACTAGAAAGAAACTAGCATTAAAGGTACTGTTTTTTGTTTGCCCCCTGATTCTTTTCATTTTGTGTGAAAACATTCACAACTTTCCCTCTGTCTCATCTTGTCTCTGCTATTTGTCTCTGTCATTGGCTCAGAGTAGGTCATGGCCTACAGCAGAAACCCTACAGTTTTGTAGCGGCTATTTTGGGGCCTCTTGGGTTCAGGAAGCAGAAGCTTCAAGTCATTATTTATTCACTTCTGAAACGGGCAGCCTCCAACAAGTGAAATCAGGTTATCTCCTCAGTGTTTGGAGGTTTGACATTTAGGCTATATCTTAAGTCATTCTTTGATTTCACTGTATGTGACTAGTCTACTTGTAAGCCCCTCTATCCATGGGTTTTCATTATTAGTAAAGTATGGTTATTTTGAGTTAAGGGTGATGGGGCCAATACTTAATACCACGTTGTATTTAAAATTTTGCTTCCTAACAGTAAATATAATCCATTTGTTTTTCTTGTAATTTAAATTGCACAAAGGTTGAGCAGTACTAGCGCTGTGGGATGGAGTGATTATTGTCAAGGATTTTAGCAGTACACTTTAGTAGTCTGTGTACATAACAGCAAATCTCTTCTGTATCTCAAGTATTATGCCTGTTAACACTAAAACGGTAACACTGGAACAATATAGCACGCTTTATAAAAATGTAAAGATGGAAAAATGGGCAGTGGAAGCAGCATTATTGCTTAATCCCCTCCCCTCACCTTTGACACTCTTTTACCTAATCTAAAAGTGATAGTAATGTAATTTGAGTTCATCATGCTTCTTTGACAGGCCTTATCCAGGGAAGCGTTTTATGACTAAGTGGCATTCTTGCCTTTCCGGAATGGGGCAAAGGATTATCATCTCAGATAATGTCTATGCCTGAATGTCCTTGAAGCTTCATTCGTGAACTTTAAGCGACAAATAGCGTGTCCTCCACATTCAGGTTTTAGTCATGTTCTTGGCGATGGCGACTTTTCTCTTCAAGCGTGATAAGGAGCATATGGCTCAAGCTGATTGGGGTTACACACAATGTCACAGATCATCTGAGCGTAAACTCTGTGCTCCTCTGTCATCTGTTAAAACCACAGTGTAAAACACAGGTGGAGATCTGACACATGACATTTTAGAAAGTTTGTATTATAATGTCAAGGCAATTGTGTGAGATGTGTGCATAGTATTCTGTTTCATCACCACAAGGCCATCTTGGTAGGAAAATAATAGGTTATTGTAATAAATTAACAGGTGATTATAATCAGAGGACAGCCATAGCCAAAGAGCTGTGTATATTGTAAAGCACCATGTTGGTAGGAAATGCATGTGACATCATGGGAATACTATCAATAAGCTCACAGATCCATTGTTGGTATAGGTGAGTATCGGTCTGATCGGTGCTATGAGCCCAGTTCAGTGAAACATCTATGTTCACTGAACAACCACTCCTCAATCACACCACCTCTTCTTGCAATATCCTGTGTATTGGTAAATTCCTGCTAGCATTATATAGAACACTTGTGATCTTTAACCTTAACACCAAGATTGTCATTGACCGTAACTGGTTTACAATGGAACAACAGTGACCTGGATGCAAAGAAGCTAATGGAAGAGTGATCACTGCTCTTTTAATTGAAGGTACCAATGAAGATCCTAAAAGTATGGAAAACTGATACAATTCCAGTTTGAACACTTTTGGAAATGTACAAAAGTGTGAAGGGGGGAGATATTGAGTTCTGATTAATATAGAACCCTACATTTTATTTAGTTGTAGACTGGTGTTGCACAAAGAACTGGTACTCGGAAAAAGTACCACAATGAGAAACTGTACTGTACTGGTGTTTCCTGAATCCATGCTGTGTCTTTTTCATGGTTTACATCATATTGACTACAGAAAATGATGCACCAGGTGATCAATCATTATCATGTGCACCATTTGTACTAGCGTGCTGTTTTTTTATTAGCAAACAAGAAGAGGGGAAGTTGTGTATCAGCAAAATATGGCCTACAGGAAATACATTTTGTACTTTCTGTTCCCCCTCCTCAGAAGAATTATCAATGGCTTTGAGGTGGAGAAAAAAAGAAGTCGACTTGTTTAATTATGGCATTCTAATTCTATTGCAACTTTAGGTGTTGTGGGTTATCGATTATTTTATTCAGATTTCTATGATGTAGTATTGTTTTACAATTGAAACCTGGGCTGGTATCACTACCAAAGGTCGTCATGTGACTCAGTGAGCTGAACAGGGTACTAACAGTGCCAGAGTTAGCAGTTCCATTCACACTGTGGCCACCCAAGCAAAAAAGTGTACGCACTCATCACACTGCAAGGCACTTTGGTTAAAACTGACCACCAAATGGCATATGTGTGTGTGTGTGTGTGTGTGTGTGTGTGTGTGTGTGTGTGTGCAACTATTGTACACTCGCTGTCGTTTTACATTGTGATATTTGTTGTGAAGAATAAACTTCTGCTTTAAATTGATATGGCCTTGATAGGGTCATATTGTCCAGCCACTAGGGATGGGTTAATCGAAATTCAGTATATCGCAATATAAAAATGTGACAATACGTGTCGTGGGGCAGAAAAATCGTCAGATAAGCATATCCCATGCCTGCCAGCCACTGTCTGTTCATCATATGTATCATCATATGTATCATCAATTTGTATGTTTGTTTGTGTTTGTAGGTACGCACTTAATTGTATTGTGAACAAGGCAGGCTCTTTTTGTGACTCTGTCCCTGTCCTTGTCTCCTCAGGTCGGTGACATCGTCAAGGTGACGCGAATGAACATCAGCGGTCAGTGGGAGGGAGAGGTGAACGGACGGAGCGGTCTCTTCCCGTTCACCCACGTCAAAATAATGGACCCCCAGAACCCAGATGAGAGTGACTGACCTAAGAGTTCGACTGAACCCTCTCCCCAGTATCGACCTACACCCAAATCTGCTGGCTGTCTCCACCCTCCCCGCCAGTGTCACCATGGTTACGTGCTTGCCTGCTTGGGGCTGTGCCATGATACCGACCCCTCTATTGTTGCCAACCGTCGCGAGGCTTTCTGACTGTTTACAGCTTTGGACTTTGGTCCCCAACTAAAACCTGACCCCACTCCCCCCCGCCCCCCAGTTCCCAATCCCACGTCTTGGTTCTAGGCTGGGCAGCGTTTTTTGCCTTAGTGTCCTTTTCATTTCCAGATCATTGGGCATCCCTGTGTTGTGTGCATGTGTGTGTGTGTGTGTATGCGAGTGTGTGCGCATGCGTGTGTGCGTGTGCATTCACCATGGATATTTACCACATTACATCACAACTGATCTATTTTTTATTTTATTTTTCCAAATATTTGTTACGTTTTGAATTCTTTGGGATTTTGAAAGCATTGGTGTGTGTTTGTGTTGTCGATGTGAGGATATTTGTACGAAATAGGGAAAAGCAATTTCCCTACGGACTTAGGAGAGCACTGAGGCATTGAGGAGCTAACCAGCTAGTCAAATGTTATTTCTCCAAACAATCAAGTCACTGTTGTACCTTAACCATCACCACAAGCACACACGTACACACAGATTTCTTGGCCACGAGTTATTCAGGTTGACAGGTTTTTGATATGTGTGTATGATGTGTGTGTGTCATGACTGACAGAAAGAGACTGGAGCCAGAGGAGGAAGCAGGAGAAAAGGGGGAGGCTTTGGAGGAGGATCTATCTTGGAATTGACATTATAGAGCCCATCCATTCTCCAGCCTGACACAATTCTGGCTGACAAGAGTTCCCTTATTTATCTTTTCTCAAGACAACATGTGAAACAGCCATATGTGATTTCATCTCGTTTTATTATTTGTGCCATATGATCAGCAGTACAGATTGAAGTTGTTTGGTTTTTTTTTTATTCGTGACATGGAGCAGATGTATGGTAGAGGGGTAAGGTACCTCTCTTTACAGTCCTGGCTTGTTTTTCACACCATTTTCAATTGAAAGGACAGCGCTTAGAGATTAGCAGGATTTTAGTGCCCAGAGTGCCAAGCACTAGAAGAATCAAATATTTCAACTTTTTTGCAGCAGTGTCAAGCTTTGAACAGGTTTTCAAAAGTCAAATAGCAAAACAGCAGTAGCTCCAACCAGCACTTGCCACAAGCATCTGATTAGCGCTGCTAGCTAAAAAACGAAGTGCCCATGCGGCACGAGGGCTAAGGGCTTTTCATTGACGTGGGCGCCTCCTGCGTCCATTGGTATAGGTCAGGGGAGGAGGGGAAAATGTCTCAGCAAGCCAATGAGATCCCATCAATGCCTTTTTCAGAGAGTAAGAGAAATGCAACTTTTAGCACATGCAGTCCCCTTCCCTAACCTTATGTTTTTAATGTGATGTTGAACCTGTCTGTTTAGAATTTCAGCCGGCCCTATTCCTGAAATATTGGGTCCGTGCAAATTGTTTGCCTGTCAGTCGTCTTAATGCAAGCAGACCCTAATGGAGTAGCGGAAAGCTTCTTTGCTCGTACCAGGCTGGAATCAATTCCACCGTTTGATCAGTAGGAGCTGAGGATTAAACAGTTGTGCGAACAGTGCTGACCCCTAGATTTCTGCTGTAAAGATGAACCCCCACTTTGCCCTCTCTGCTGTGTCTCTCCCCTTAGTGCTTTCCCTTTAAATCCCTGCTCAGCCTTTCACTCAGTAGAGTAATATCATTGTGCAACTTTCAGTCGTATTGTTTTTTTGTAGTCAGCTGTTGAATCAAGCATTTTTGTTTAAATAAATTGTTATTGAATAAAAGAACTTTGACCGAAGGTGACTTTTTCAAAAGGGAAAAATGCCTGCTGGTTGCCTCTGTGCATGACCTCTTGGCCGGGGTGGTGGTTCTTCCCGGCCAAATGCTGCTTTATGTCATTTCTTATTTCCTTAATAAATAAAAAGTTTGACTTATTTTAATGCCGCCTGGTCTGTGAAATCAAACCAGTATGGGTTTTCCTTGTCAACCTTCATGAAACCTACTAATTAAGCAATACACCCTGATTATTTCTTTCTTGAGGTGAACTTGCTTTCGTCATGCTTCAGATTTGTTTTGTAAAGGCATTAACAGTATTACTGTGCTCTTTTCTCATATTCTAGGAAAGCCTCTGTTGTCTTTTACTTAAGAATGGAAAAATTGTGCCTTTTATTTTCTTATACCATTTACATGTGTTAATATTTCCCATGGTTAACACCCGTGCTGGTATGGACCCTTTATGTACAGAACAAGTAAATAAAATTTACGTCTACTTCTTTAAGTTGCTCTGCTGCCTCTGCCTCTATGTGCTTGTTGTCTGTTCTGTGCAACACGGGGATGGATGGGTGGGTGAGGAGGTGTTTTTCCAGCAGCCTGTCATCGGAGGTTGTGTATCTGGAGCACAGGACAGTTGCTCTTCGTCTCATTTTTATCAGTTCCAGTTTTGATTCCGGCTGCGCCCAGGAGAAAGGAAGCAATTAATGAATTTTAATGAAGTGCTAATAAAAGAAAGCCGGCATTTCACTGACCTAGAGAGAGGGAATGGAAAACTTTTCAAGGGCAAGGTTTCAGATGAGTGTTCTCCCGTAATTGCTATGCAACAACTTCATTTGTGTAGCAATTTTCAAACCAGATATTATGTGCTTTACAGACAATTACAAATATAAGCCAATAAGACTTAGTGTTAATATGGTGTTTGGGCCTTATTAGTGACAGAAGACGCTGTACACTGCAGTGATGACATTAAGCAAGTAGGTTGCGACATGCAATACCTAAGTAGCTGTTGACAGTGTACTTAAGTTTCCGTATATATCTCTTGGCAAAGTACTGCACGATAGTTAAGAATCAGGTTTCCTCACACTTAATTACTTTTACTACTGTGAGGTCAACATGTGTCCTTTTTGTTTTGGAAGAGAAGAAGACAGGGAGGCTTGGAGGACCGTGCCAATGCTTCTTACTTCCTTATCTATTTGTCTCAAGCCTAAATGTCAAGTCACCCTACCCAACTGTTTCAGCAAGTGGCCTGTAAACATTGTCTGCCCACAAACCACACAAATGTTTATACACTGCCATGCATTTAGCCAGGGAGGTACAGTATATCTCAACTGTATGTATGAGGAGATAATTTCCAAAACAATATATCCATTCTGGAAGAAAATCTTTGCAAAGAGTCAAAAATATAGAGCACCCAGTTTCTGTAAGTGTTATATTTGTGTCAACCAAGGAATTAAGTTACCAGCTGTATTTCATTCTGAATGAAACTCTATTTTTACCACACTGCCAGGCAGACCATCATCAATGGACTTTAGGTGCGTCTGCTGATGTGCCGGGCTGCAGCCAACTGTTTGGGGTTGCCAACCCATCAGTGGGACTCCACTGGAGCTGATATAAATAAGGCCGGTTACATAACAGTTTCTATGTCTAGTAGCCATGGGCATGCATGCATCTATAGTAAATGTGCCATGGCTGTAGAGTGGTACCGTTCCACTCAGACTACAACACAATGGTCCTCACGGCATGAAGCATGCCTTCGTGTACCACATGACTCCGACTGCTCACACATTTATGAGGCAGCAGCTTGAACTGCCTTGAAGTATTGAAGTATTTGCCATGTCTTCTTAATTACCTGCAAGGAGGCAAATGGATGTCATCTTGTGGGTTTCTATAAGTACTAAGAGTAGAAGGGAATACAAATACAAATACAAATTTTGCCCCCAGAGGCAAAATATGGAAAACCGCAGCATTGGTTCTATCCACAACTTCACCTTTCATTTTTATTTGAGGTTTACTTACAATTAGAGAACTCATCTATACTCTTGTGACTGTTTCTTGGTCCTTTTCTTGGTTCTTGGAAAGTCAGTCTAATGAGTCAAATCAAGCCACCAGGTTCATCATTAGGTCCATCACAAAGTGCTCTACAGTTTGTGTAACAATGGACATAAAAACAGATTAAAACAAAGAGAAAATATACCATAAACATTAAGACTTCTGCACATTGAACAAGCAGATCATCTCAGTCAGTTCACTCCATGTTGACCTAGATGCTGATATCTGTGACAGCACTAGTATACAACATAAAATCTCACACTATTTCTATGGCTTCCTTAAACTATAGGGAATGCACCCCCTCATCTGCTTCCTTCCATAAATGGAGTAATTTACATTGTACCGTCATCAAAACTAATCCATGACGCATAGCACAGTTTCCATTAACAGCGTTTGTCAGCATCTATGTTCCAGTGATCCATTTATTGTTGAATTGGTGATTTGAATGTCTTAGGTCAGTGATTCTCAACCTTTTTCATATCAAGGACTCCTAATTTAGTCCACGTTAGGGCCACGGACCCCCATTTGATGAGATTTTGTCTCGAACCCAAATCTGAGAATATTTTTGTTGTTGGATATGATTTTGTCCAGAATTCCATGACTATCTGTATTGTAGGTAGAGAGATAACAGTGAAACTATGACCAAAATAGTCATTCTTCCACATTTTACACAATTGTATTAACTTCTTGTAAATTAAATAATGGTGAAGTTTAACAATTCATCAATTTGCCCGGGACCCCCTGGAACCCCCTCAAGGACCCCTGGTGGTCCTCGGACCCCACGTTGAGAACCACTGTCTTAGGTTGTGTTTGGGAAGACCTCTTTAATCAGGGAATTTGTTACTTGCGTTGTTATTCCCTCAAAGTTATAACTAAGTCTATACTTAACATTAAACAGCTGACTGATTGAAAATCAAAAGATTATGAAATGTCCCATGACATTTCCATCAGGTTTATGATGTGTATCAATTTTAAGATGTTTTCAAAGTTTCTTAAGTTTAAACCCCATGTCTTTTACAGGTTTTCCATGATTGTAGGAACTCTGTATTTAGCTTTTCACACAATCCTCTCACCCCTTTCTCTCTTAGTCCCTTTTGCTTTGTGGCTGTGTTCCAGGTTAAATTGTCATTAAAGCCAGTCGATGTATTCATTTGGACTGTGATAGGGGGTGACTGCAGTGAGAATGGCTATAATGAATCAAGCTTAGCTGAGTCTGACCCTTCCTCAGGGCATTGTGTGTGCGTGTGTGAGTGTGTGTGTGTGTGCGCGCCTGAGTTCCTATGTGCATGTGCGAATGGATGTGTGGCACTGGGAGGTCGATGCAGGCCTTTCTACAGTCCATTACCACCGCCACCCTCAAGCTAGCTGTGTTGGCGGCTGCCATGCCGGAGTATTTGGCCCACAGTGATGAGTGCTGCATGGCTGCATGGGAGAAATATGTAGTCACTAGTCACCTCTACTGTGTCCCACTCAATATGAATTGATGCAAAACAGACCAAGGTACTTTTCCAGTGTGATGCATTCATTTGCTGTATTAGTTTGCGATGATGGTCTTGTTGTAGGAACTTTCTGGAGAAATTGAAGATTGAGAGAGAGAGAGAGAGAGAGAGAGAGAGAGAGAGAGAGAGAGAGAGAGAGAGAGAGAGAGAATCTCTGTGTGTGTGTGTGTGTGTGTGTGTGTGTGTGCGTGTGTGTACATGTCTATGAGAGAGAAAGAGAGGCAATGTTTTTCCAATGTTCTGTTCCCTCACTGATGACAATCAATGTGTCTAGTCACCACAGCTTTATTGGGTCAGCTAAACACAGAACAGCACCACTGGAGCTGGTACAGATTCAGTGTCTTGCTCAAGGATACTTCAGCAGAGCGGATGCTTGCTGTCACATGGGACTTGAACCCAAACCCCCCCTGGTTGAAGGACAGCCATCCTAATCCCTACTGCACCCTGCTGCTCACAAATTATACATAAAGTACTGGCTGCTCTAATGGAGCAAAGAGCAAGAGAACATTGATAAGTCTATATTTAGTATACATGCAAAGATGAAATGCAAAGCTGACCTCATCATTTGCTGAAATGTGCTTGTTGCTCTAAAGAAATATTGAAGATCTATATATAAAATAATGGATAGGGTCAAGCTTTTCAGTGTGCAGTAGAACACCTTTATCTACTGTTCTAACCGACACCTGAGGGTCACACCTCTGTCAAAAGGGCATCCACACCTTAGATTATCTATATTCAGCGTGTTATTAGTCACGCTAAGCTAAGTGGATGGACCATTCATGCAAGGTTTAAGCCCATAGTTTAATCAGCGTTCTAATTGGCACAGTCAGGCTTGAAATAGCTCTTACTCCGTGTGCTCGAGCAGCTGCCAGTCACAGTCATCTCACTCCCTCTGGTTGAATAAGCAATTTGTGCCCAGAATTTCACCTCTTCCAGCGGGCAAAGGGGCTATTTGAGTTTTTCGGGCTAATAATGAAAAAAATTGGAACGCTTAAACGAATAGTGCATTTTTAATAATATGAATAAAAAAAAAACCTTAAAAGAAACCAATTGGATTGTTTTGAAAAGAAACAAATTTTTGCTTGAGGACATTTTTCATAAAATGGCATTTCTTCAGAGGATTTTCAAAAGTAGTTTAGGGGTGGGGGGGGGAATTTCACTTCATGCTCTGGTAAAATAAACCTTTGATAAGTGCTTAAATGCCATTTGGTGCTGGAATTATAATATAACTAGAGCACACTAATTGGCGCCATCTGCGGTCTATACTTCATGTTATAGTGAGGTGAGAGGAGGTCTAGATGAGTTGTGTGATTAGCGCCCTGATGACCCGGGCTAACTCAGGTGGCAGGAAGGCCTGGTGGTTAAAAAGACCATGCTGTAACCAGAATGTCACAGTTTCAATCCGACTAACAGCCGACATGTCTCTCCCTATTAAAGCCTCTCTGGGGGAAAGGTGCACATCTATGCCTCGTGTCTTAGAAGGATATGTTAAAAAACAAGTTCCTAATTACACACATCTTACAAGTAAGATGCCGGTTGAAGTGCTCTAGAAAATTCCTTTGCTGCGTCTTCTCCCTGAAGCCTCATAAATGGCCCAGATATGGCTTCCCTCTCCCTCTCTCTCTCTCTCTCTCTCTCTCTCTCCATCTCTCCCTCTCTCCATCTCTCTCGTTTCCCTCTTGTAAAACATTTACAGCACAGACGCTCCAGCCTTCTGCTGGGGAAACTAAGCCAGACTATGTCATTCCTCACTTGCTGTCTGTCATCACTCCATCGGGTCAGAGTAACTGCTCTAGGATAGTCTCTCATTGCTCCATCTTTCTCTTTCTCTCTCTCCTTAGTATGCCCTCGCTCTGTCTCTCTCCATTTCTCTCTCTCTCTCTCTCTCTCTCTATCTTCATCTTCCTGTCTGTCTCTCCTGCTGCCGGTATGCTCTCTCTCGCTCTCTCTCTTTCCCTCTCTCTCCTTGTTAGTATGCCCTCTCTCACTTTCTCTCTAACCCTCTTAGTATGCCCTCTCAGTCTGTCTCTCTGTTTCTCTCTCCCTCTTGTTATGCCTTGTCCTCTCTGACCTCTTGTGGGAATATAGAGCTCATCTCCATGATCCTTTTCTACAGAGTCTGGGAATGGACGGAGGAGAAAAAAAAAATTCAGGCCATAATTTACTACATCAAGGGCACAAGATAGACCTCATGCCCTGATATAGTGCACAAAATACATATCGTTCCCTTATTTTGGTTGATACCTGTCCTTACTTTCATTATTTTAGTACAAAATACATGTTTCCCTACAGGAAAGCCAATCCAAGACCCTGAACTTTTCACTTTTTTTTTTTGGCTCTGCACCAAAAGGCCACAGTGGATGGAACTACTCTTCTTCTTTGTGGATAGGAGTCTGGTGACCAGACAAACATCAACAACAAACTGTACTGGTTTATGTCTTATCAATCTGGGGGGGTATCAAGGCTGGGGATGCAGGCAAGATAAACTGGTGAAAAAGCTGGCTCTGTTGTAGGGCGTCACACCGTCAACACTGTACTCCATACTTTTCCTCATACTTTCCTTTCGTACATTCTACCTATCATGGTGTTCTGGTGATGAAACTGTCAGTTGTGTATGTTTATATAACCCCCATTTTATATATTCTTATTTATGCAAAGGTAAGTGGTAAAATATAGGGGGGGGGGGGGGGGCGGCGGGGGGGGGGGGGGGGGGGATTAGTCTTCTGAGCAAACTAACTCTGATTCCCCACATTTCTTCTGGCCTCATGAAAGCAGCTTGCTTCACAGGGATTTTCTTTGCACTTTGTGTCCCACCTCTCTTGGCTAAAAAATTGGCTACTTTCAGATTCAAGCATATTTTTAGTAATTTCAGCCCCCTAGCTAATCTGCTTGTTAGGTGCTACACAGTAATGGCTTGTTAGCACTTAGTTATCCCACAGAGAGAGGGACATTCACACTTCAGGGTGATAGGTCTAGTGCTAATGAGTGTTTTGGCCAGTAACCTTTTGTGCTGGACAATAGAGAGCTGTGTCTGTGCATGTGGCAACTGGGACTGCAGTTGTACCTAGGAAGGTCAAAATGAATTGATAATCCAGATTTGTATGGGTTTACGGACCAGATCCAAATTCATGACACGATAGCCCATTAGAAATACAGGAGCTGTGTGTCCATACCTATGATCTAAATAACAAACAGAAGCTAAGTCACACCATATTGCACATTTTTGTACATTTCCATTTGTTCAAATATTTATTTCCTCTGCCTCATAACACCAATATACAGTATTTTTCATGTTTTTACACCAATACTGATTTTGATACTTCAAATCTGATACATTCTAAAACAGTTCTTTGAGACTGTTTTTTGTTGAATAAAAGAACATTTTGTTATGTGGTAAATTACATTTTGTGTAACATAATATGGTATCTTGTTTTCGAAACAAGTGTGACCATACTCATTAGGTTTTCTAAATAAAAATGAGCAGAAAATCTGAGATACCAATGCAAGAATCCAACCTTTGGTGCCTTAATATTGGCATCAACAGTCTGGTACAGTACAGATAGGTATCATTTCATCATGCCTGCAGATGAGGGTTAATGCTTGTTTCCCAGCTGAGGGTCACCAGACCTGCCCTGATTGGGAACAGCACATGATACGTATGCTGCCTCTCCTGACACACATCTTCTTTCAACACAGGGAATCATGCAAGCTCAAGCTGAACTGACAAGGATGTCATCAGCAGCATAAAGGACAGGAAAACAAGAATCTCCTCTTGAAATGAATAGGATTTAAGTCCAAAGAAATTGAAATCCTGAAAAGAATGAAAATTACACCCCTCATACAAGCTCCTGCACTGCAAAAAGTCATTTAGTCTATTATTGAGTCCTAAAATCGTAATTTTCTTAAAATAAGTGAAAAAATGTAGATAATTACACTTGTTTCCAATGCAAATCAATTTGGTTCAAGAATTTTGTAGCATTAAGTGTCATTTTCTTGATAGTAGTGCAGTGATCTGCCTTATTCCGACTTAGATATTGACACTCATTTCTAGAAAATTCCTGAAACAAGTGAAACTGCATTGGTAGGATTTTTCTGTTGGTTTAAGAAAAATAAGATTTGAAGGCTGAATGTGAGACTAAATTGACGTTTTTTGCACTGTGCAAACACATACAACTTATAATGTCCTTGATCTTCAAGCAATTAATCACAAACAGCACAGGCACTTTACATTTTAACCCATGGACCCATTGGGAGTTGTCTGTCAGTGTCTTGGCCACTCAGTATGACAGCATAGTTGTTCACCTTCCTCTCATCTCCTAGTGGATAAACTCCATAATAATAGAGCTTTAAGGGTTTTATCGTCAGATCCATGATGATGATCAAATGACCAAAGTTCACCAACAGGAGTAGGAGAAGAGTGGGTACTGGCTCCAATCTGCCGTGTTGCCGTGGTGATGGTAGCCGCGTTGTTGGTAGCCGAGTTGTTGAGTGCCATGTTCGGCTGTGGCGAGTGGATGGGGAGTAGGGTGGGCGAGGGTGTGCACTATATACTGTCCACCAGCCTCAACCTCCGCCCACTGACCCGCGTTCTGCTCAGGCTGGCACCCGTGACCGTAGATTGAGTAACCCAGGATACCGGAGCCAGCTTTGGAAGACATGGGCACACTGACAGGGGTGAGTCGGTACTCCTGGCAGGGCGCGGACATCTGATTCTGGATCACGCTGCAGTGTTGTTGGTGGTGGCCCGTGTCCCTGGCAAGGCCGAACCTATTGGCCTGATCATGCCCGTGTGGGACAGTGGCCACATCCAGGACAGGGGATTCGTAGCTTCGCCGTCCATCGCCGTCCTCCGTCCCGTTGGAAGGGGATGGAAGTCTGTCATACTCCACAGATCTGGAGAAAAGAAAAAATGTCATGGGGTTTAATTTTAATCATTAATCTTTAATCATGCTGCATTATTGTGATCATCCATGTGAGGTTCTGTTGTTATTGCCCATGTATCTTTCCAGTCAAGTGGTCTCTGATTTAATAAAGTACAGTTATAACTATTTTATTCACCCCCAAACCCTGCATCAATCCCGTGTCTTTACAGTAATTTTCCAAACAATTTGTTTTGGTAGGAGAATAACAAGCATGTAAAACAAAACTTATCTAATGAGTAAATACAAAAATGTTTGATTCAAAGCCACAGTTGCTACGGCCAGCTCAGAGTGAGCTATTTTACATAAAACAGTCTCTGTATGTAAATATGTTAAATACTCTGTGGGTATGCAGGCTAGACCTCCTCATCCACACATATACACACACTGTCCAACATCACTGTTATATATCGCATCTATATTGATATTATGTTATGTATGTTTTATTATTATGCAAGTATGTTTTATTATTATGCAAGTATGTTTTATTATTATGCAAGTATGTTTTCCACTTATTTAGTACCTCATATTTCATATTTTTGGTACATTTTCATATTTTGTATGGCATATATTCCATATGTGTGATATATATTCATTGTAAATATTCTTTCTTTACCTCAGTAAGTTCTATTGCTGTTATCCTGCACACCCTATTAATACTGCAAATCATACTTTTTGCCATAGTTGTCATGCGCACATTCTACTAATGTTGAAACAGTTGGTTGCGTGTGTTTATTGTCTCATTTATATTCTATATCTCTGCTTATATTCTATTTTCCTGTGTTGTATCCTATTACTATTAGACGTGACGACCCAGTTTCCCAACAGGGATCGTTAAAAGTTCTGGGTATCTTTAATCGTACCTGTAGGGTTGGTAGGCCATGGATGCGGGCACCATCTGTTCCTCACAGCTGTAGTCAGGCCCGTGCAGCTCCAGGGGCTCGGTGTGTAGGCTGTCAGACGGGTCCCGCTCCGCACCCCAGGGTGAAAGGTGACCCTCCTTCAGTGACTCCTCTGTGGAGCCGTGGCTCTTCCTTTCCTCTGTTGACTGAGAGGTGGACGGCATCCTCTGGAGGCCTGGGAGGGAAATACAATGTTTAATAGGACTGCACAGGAATGTGGAGACATTGGTATGTTGATACACATGAGTACCTATTCATACAATCGGTATTTAAGTTTAGGGTTTATTTTATTATACTCTGGTTTATCTGCTGGTAAGGTATGATTTCATACAAGCGGTATGTGTCATAACCTTAACCATGATGCTTCAGTATGTAAATGAAGCTTATTTGTAATCACATACTGGCACTTTGAGACCATATATAGATTAATGTATTTTTGAGAACATGTTCATTATTTAAAAAAAAACTTACCTGGAGGACTTTTGCATGGGGCATTCCTATCCAGTGTGGCTCTCTTTGCAGCTCTGTTAGGACTCCTGTTTGAACGACACCTATGAAAAAGAGAATGGAACATTTAAAGCATTTTTTGTGCCTTCCTGCCTTACTTTGTTTCTTGTATACATAGAGACTAACTGACTAGTAGCCCATTCTGATTTTTTAATGTCATACTGTCCATGTTTTAAAAACCAAAGACTACAACAGAAACAGCTCTTTTTTGTGTGTTAACCTTGTTCATTTTGATGCAGATATTTTGAACACTTAATAGTTTTTTAAAAACGTCAAATAAACTAAACTACAATTACTAGGTCCTGTTCAAATCGGCGACAAAGGCAACTCAAGGCAGCTAGCAAGGTAGCTGAGACTTACTAGTGACTGGTTAGTGACCTACTAAAAACTCCATCCCTGTTAATAAATGAAGGCCTACCTTTTACTGTGGGAATGGGTGCCTCCCTCCCTGAATCCTTTAGCAAAGGGGTTGTGGTCAATCTTCAATTTGGTGATCTTAAAGAAGGCAAGAAAAGATCATTGTCAGTGGTGCAAAGTTTTTTGTTTCAATAAAACAGGAATAGCATCATTACTCATATCATAAGTTGATTTGAACAATTGCTGTATATCCATTAAAATAGGATGGCAGTGTGGACCCCTCCTGCTCAGTCATTATAAATTGCACTGAATAAGAGCACCAGATAAATGCAGATAAATGTGAAAAACTGAACAACTACCCTACATTCAATTCACCATACAACATCTCTAAAAGATAGAGCATTACCAGTTTCACCTACTATCCTTTAAAAAAACATTGAACTGTGTGCTATTATTCATTTTGTAAGAGTAGGTGACACTTTTTTTTTCACTCTTTTTTTCCCCAATTTGGTAAGAAATTCCCAATTTGTTCCTGCATGTAGGAGCATACCTATTGATGCCCATGTATTTTTGAAAGTTGTTCGTGAGTTTTTACAAGGTTTTTGATTGGTACCTTGGGATTCTGGTAAGCGGTGACTGCGGTGAAGGAAGTCTCTGGGAAGGAGAAGGTCTGAAAGGGGCCCCAGCGGACCGTGTACGGACTGTCTGCCTGGATCACATGAAACCTGGGATAGTAGCGATGCATGGAGTGCAGGATGATCTAACGGGTGGAGAAAAGCAGAGTGAGCAGAATATTGGATCAAGCACAAAGAAAAAACTAAACTTTAGAATAGTTTTTCATGATAGTAAGACGGCATCTTACTTGGCCACGCTGGTCCAAGGTGTTGTTGGTGAGCTTCATCTTGAGGAACGACAGAGAGCGCTTCATCCAGTGATTTCCTATGGCAGGGGAGTCGGGGTGCCGGTAGGTCCGACACGGGGGCTGGGGCTCTGCCTTCCCCGCTACCTCCCACTGCTCCTTATTCCACTACAGAGAGATGGAGGAGGGGAGGAGGGGGGTTACAAGTGTGAGACCCCAGGACATGTCTGAACAAGCAGCACTCCACATGAAGCATGAAGACTTTCAATTATTTTCTCTCCCCATAATGACTGAGATAGGATGTTATGTAAGAGAGCGTGTGAAAACCTTTGTGTTGTCCATGAAAATTCCACATGTAAAGGAATTCAGTATATAAATTATGATTGACAGTTAAAATAATTCTGATGCTGATATAACAAATCCCCTTCAATAAAAGGTGAGGCATATCATGAAAACAGAGAAAGAGTATGTCATTGTTTCTGCAGCATCGCAACAAGCCAAATTTGAAACTGTCTCTCCACTCTCCACTTTCACTTTCCCTTGTGTATGCACTTCTTTCTTTTCATGTATGTGCGAATAGATATATCTGTGACCAAATGGTGCCAGAGCCGTTGATGGGAGGGCCGTTGCATGTACAAAGGGGCTGATTGCTCCCCATTCACCCTGACTGGGATGGGGAGAGGTGGAGGAGGGATGCTAATTGATGGGCCTCCAGCTGGGGGTACACAAACAGGAAATGATGAAAGGCTTTGATATGCAGCGGCTGCAGTGAATGGCCTAGTGTGGGCAGGCCGATGTCTGGTTCGGCTGTAACCTGGATGCAGACTGCTGGGTTTTGCATAGTGCAATCTGTTGCTTTTAACCTCTTATTCTTTCAACAAACTAAACCAAACGTGGAAAACAATGGAGAAAAATCTAATCCAGAGTTATGTAACAATGCATGCTTGGTGCGTGCTGTGCATATGTGTGAAATAGGCTCCTGGTGTATTGTATTCCTTACCTTGTATCTGAGGCTGTCTGCAGGAACCATGTCCACCATGACGACATAATTGGCATAGGGTTGGAGCCCAGACAGACTGACGTTGCAGTGTGGAAACATTCTCCTGAAACACACAAACACCAATGCAGAGTCACTAAAAAAAAATCTTAATGGAGTTTTTTTGATGTATGTGCAAGATGAGAACAAAATAAATCTACAGGGATGTGATCAGGGCAGCGAAAACAGAAGTTGTGGAGTTGCCAGGCACACCAGAGTAATCAGTAACCAGGGTTTATTGATATCAACATCTTAGGCACACCATAGCATGCTATGTGTGCAACACCATCACTTTTTCCGTGAGTACTGCAACCTAAAACATGGGCAACTATTTCTCTTAGGTTTTGGTTGGTGTGAGAAACGGATCTTGACAAGATAAAAAAAAAAGAACTACTGGAACTATTGGAAAGCAGGGAAACACCCTAGTAACTGGAAATTGTCTCCTTTTAAAATAATGTCTTCATTCAGTAGCTGACTAACTGTGCCAGTGATGTTACCTTCCGTGCTTGGTGATAATCATCTCTGTCCCAATGCTATGGAAGGCCTTCCAGAGATCAGCATTCTCCAGCGTCATCTTGATGCAGCCCTGCTGGTACGAATCAGCTACTGGAGGGGGCTGGGGCATACTGAGGTTAGGCTTGGAGTCTGTGGAGACAGAGAAAATACAAATACAAATGTAAACAGTGCTGCAAAAATCAGTCATGTTTACAGCACATGCAAAATGATTTATTACAGCATGGTTTGCGAAAGTGTTGTATTATTATCTACAGGGATTTGATTGGATATGCACAAAAAGCTTGAATTCCCAGAAGAATGGCGGTAATTTTGCACACCCTTCTCAGTTTTATTTCTACACCGCCTGTGCTTTTTGAGCAATCTAGTACTAAGTAATACTGATATTTAAATTTCACATTTTCTCATGCAGTAACCTTGTTGTGGTGGCCTGCATAAATAAAGTACAGGGAACACCAGGTGAATTTCTCAGGGCTACATCACTATCACATCACTTGCATGAGTGAATTATATACAGCCCAATAAATTAACAAATCATTGCAGTGTGTTCCCTTCCCTTTTAACACTGATACGCACAGTGGCACATTGCACTTGCATGCTCATGTACAGCACAGTTAGATTTAATAGAGCTTTAAAGATGAAGCTTACCAGTGATGTGTTGCATTTCTCCGTGTCCTCAGGTTATCACCACCAACAGTAGTTGGCAGAGCCTTGATGCAGAAGTTTTGAGACAAAGTGCTGCTAGTCAGATATTCGAACACTGAAGTCAAATATATCAATGGTCTCTATGGAACCCCCTATTGCCAGTTTTCTTCATCCACAGAGTAAATACCAGAGTAAACACCTTCAAAGTCTTCTCTGGCCATATCCTGATATTTTAGCGTTGGGAGGCCTGACCCTTGAACTTGATTGGTCACCCCAGAAAGGGAGGGGTCTAAGCAGCCAAGTGGGTGTAGTCAGGGCAGACTTGGGGGCAGGTAAGACCATTACCTGGTGTCTAGCCCTTTGATGTAAGCTCATAAAGTGAGTCCTCATGCTATGGCATTGTGTGTGGATATGCCAGAGTTGTTGGTGTCCTTTTGTTCATGGGCCATCTGGGTACATGCAGGCTGTGGTGCCAGTCTCTCTTTACGCATGCAGTTTTTGACAGCAGTAACACACAACTATGCAAAAGTTGGCATGGGAAACATTGTGACAGGGTAATACAAACATAAAATGGATGCTTAGATTTAATTCACTGACAATCATAATCTTAATCTTTGGTTTGAGCTGTTATCTATGATATAGGAACAAGAACCTAACTGCTGCTATATCCTTTCCTGATTTGTTCTACTTGGTCTTGCCTTCCTGTGTGTATCTATAGCGCCGTTTTGTTCTTATGAATGAACTCTGAGAAGATCCAGAGGGGCTCAAAACATCACATTATGGATGTATAGTCAATGGTGACATCTGATTAAAAAAAAATATTTAACCCATCTATCTGAGACTTGATTGGTACTAACCCATGACCATTCAATTAGCAATAGCTGCTTCACTAGCTATTCTCCACTTTACTCCCTCAGTCCAAGCTGTCCCAGCGGTGGAAGAACAACCCTCAGGATAACAGTCCCCAGTTCCTTCCTGATAGCTTTGCTTGTGTATTGAAAACAAGAAGGGAGATGGCTGGGGTGATTGAAGTGAAGTTTGGGTCTGGCCTTGACAATGGCAGACAGTGCTGGCTAATCCTATGAGGCCATTTGCCCATGCCCCCCACATGCTCACTTAAGTGTCCTGGGAGGAGAGTTGGTTGTCTGATGGAGCCAGTAGTTAACAGCTTGTTAGCATGGAAGGACTGATGGGAGGGAGGGGAGAGCAGTATGGACTATGGCGGACAATGTTCAAAGTTTACAGCCCAATCAATGTCAACCTACATACAAAATCATTCATCAAATTTAAACTTGTTTTCTGTCTTAAAACCTTATTATTCTTCAAATGGAAACATCTGGCAATGGGTAATGATAGGCCTAATTTTAGTTACTTACAGACATAAAATTGACTTCTTGCAATAATATGATTGAATCAAGTGACATTATCAAAAAGTGGAATGATTGGCCATATATCACTTAAAAATTAATCAGAATTCTTGAAACAAGTGTGATGGAAAAGGTGAAACTCTCAGCCAATTGGCAGAGTTTTACCCTTGTATTAAAAAATACATAAAAAATGGTCCAGTGGGCTTGATCTTTGTCCCTCACTTCACTATTACAGAATAATTCCTTAAAATGGTGGTTCATTAGTATTAGAGTAGTTAAAGCTACTACAGTTGAAACTGGCATACCTGATTTGTATGGGAATCACAGCACAAACATGAGCAAATCTAGTCAATGCTAATGCTGCTGGTGCATTTGTAAATTTGATCTGACCTACAATTCCAGAACATTCTGATTCCACTGGAACAGAGTGCAAATATCTGGGGATTTGTTGCTTCAGATAATAGAGTTAATGAACAGCAAAAGAAAACTGCCAACAAGTTCTTGTCAGTTTAATGTTGTTAATCCCTTCTCTACATGCAAGTACATAAAAACACTGGAATGCTGTGTTCTGACAAAGGCTTATTCCACTGTTGTGAAGGGACGGCTGGTTTGCTGGAGGTTTAAGTGATTACCTTCTAAGAAAATGTTTTAAATCTCCTTCTCCGACTTTTCCTGGAGTGTACTTTGGACTTCCTCTCTTATTTTTCCAAGCTGCTAACCTGTCTACTTCATTAACAAACATCATACTACTGTATCTTTGCTCTCTGCTCCTGCCCTGGTGCTGTCTACTCCAGCATGTATGTGCGAGCACAGGCATGCATGAACATAGATGCGCTCTCGTGCACACACACATGCACATACGCTCACAAGCTCTGGCTTCACATCATAAAATGTATTTGTTCCCTCTTGTTTTTTATCTGCATTTATGTCCTTTGATGCTCTGTGAAACACCTTGTGACAAATCTGTTAAGAGCAATAAAATAAATAAATATGACTTGATTTGAATAATCTCAGTCATTCAGAAATCTCAAAGAATTCTCAGAGGAATCCAATAGATTAATTATTAGTGAACTTACTTTCATTGTTTTTTGTTGTTGCTGCTGTTTACTTTAGATCAATCACTGCTTGCAAAATTGTCATGGAAAATGAATTAAAAATCTTTATGAATGCAAGTAAATTCTGATGACAAATAGTCTTCTGAGTTGAAATATGTATAATTTTTATATACAAGCTCTTCGGATCAGATAGGATAGAGTGAAGGCTAATGTTTGAAGAATAATGGTATGGACTGAATTCAAAGTGCTAAATGCATAAATAAACCCATTGTTACAATGTTTGTACCTGTGTTTTCCAAATGTTTCGGAACATTTACACAATGTTATTGTGTGTGTGTGTGTGTGTGTGTGTGTATGGATGTGCATACTATATTATATTATTTAGTTGAGCAGAATGATTCACCTCTCCTTACTTTACAACATACTACAGTGCAGTTAAGAAAGAGTGGGCTTTCTGCTTCTACAAGGCCTTTCTGCTCCAAGTGTAGGCATGTTGAAACATTTCTCCTGAGCTTAAATCAACCTCAGGCTCGAAGGTGGAATTCAATTCTGTGTCTGCCTGAGGCGTGTGTCACCATCGCCTTCTGCAACTATGCTATACGGTCAAGTTCAAGCAGCAAAAGTTATCACCACTACCTAGTTTTGATAATGGTAATGTAACAGGAGAGCATTATGGGATTCTAAATGAAGTATTGTCAACATTTTACACTTTAGGTGTTTAGTCTTATCCAGAGTGACTTACAGTGAATGCAATGCAATGCAATAAACTTCAGTCTGTAGATCGCCAATGTTACAGTACAATCAACCCATTGAAAAGTCACATGACCACTATCTCAGGACACTCAGCACCTTATGCCACATTATGTCACTTTACACCACACCAATTGATTCTTAATCAATATTAATTCTATATTTATTTTTATGAACATATGTTACTATTCTTTTTATACTGAGAGGACCCAGCATACAAGCATTTACAAGTTTACCATGTGTATGCTGTAAACAGACATGACATGACTTGACTTGAACAGAGTGCACAAGTCAAAGCCACAATACTCTAACAATAGATGTAACAAATATTCTGGTGTCCCAGTAAGATCACATTTTATTGAGTCATAAGAGTCTGTGTTGAACAGAGACTCAGCAGCATTTCACCTGCATTAGATTTGCTTGTGTGTCTAACAAACAAAAAAAAACACAAGCCTTCACGTTTCTCTCATGCATCAGCTCTGCTGCAGTGAAAATATCTATGGAAATAGCACAGGAAATGTGGTTTGCAGTTTCAACAAGTTAGTGTAAGCTGCAGCTGGAAGTGCATGACCTTAGTGGTGGCAGCTTAAAAGTCTGAGAAGTGGGTTTGTGATGTGAAGTTCAACGGTTGGACCCACTGGGAATCTGGGTGGGGAAAGTAGATGAGTAATGCTCTCCCCTCCTCGAAAAACTAACTAATGCTGAGGTACAACTGAGTGAGAAATTTAATTGCTGGGGGGTGGGGGTGAATTAGCAACACTTTCCCCTCCTTTAACAACCACTAAAAACACTTTGTGGTGACTTCGCCCTGCTTTGCAGTACATTGTGGCGCTCTGTGGTAACTTTTGAGACTGTTGACAGCACTTTGATGTATATTTCTGTACTTTCTGGTACCTTGTGCTGATATTGTGTTTACACTTGTTTGCAGTGCTACTTTCCTCACACACTGCCACCATTTAATCAAAAGCTATTCTGGATTACATAACCAGCTGGGAATGACGAGTAGGCTATGAAAGAAACAAATAATGGCAGATGGATTTCCACTGACATTCAGCAATCTGTCATTTTTAGCTGCATGCTTTCCCAAACCTAGGATCTTTTTTACAACAGCCCTACTCTACCTGACAATCTTTTGTTCTTTGAAACATTGTCACCTTTCATTCAATAAATACACAACTGACTGAAAAGCATTGGCCTCAGTCTTTTCAATGAGCATTCCTTCCATCGGTGACTCTTTGTTAGTAGAACAGCGGTAGTCTCTGTATGTACAGCTTTATGTCCTCTGACATCCAAAACATTTACATTTGCCCTACAGGCATTTAGCTGACAGTCTTATCCAGAGTGACTTGAGAGTGAGCAGGTAGGGCTTCTGTGTCTTTCTCCAGGACATTTCGTCAGGACACATGGCTTTTGGGGATAAAACTGTGACCTTTTGGTTTTGGTATGGTCTCTCTAACCATAGGGTTACCCTGCAGACAGGAGAGATCAGACAGAAAAGGGCTCTTCCCTAGAAATACTAGGGGGTCCAGGGCATAATTCTCTCCCGGGAAGAAATCTTTTTAAATCTGCTTTTAAAAACTAGTTTCTGGTGTGTTTTGCACAGTAGCATGTACACGTCCCTCCCTTGAGGGAGAAAATACAATACTTTCATTTCTGACTTAGGTAGTACATTGTCCGAGTACACAACACCTGGACACAAGCTCATTTTTCCACTTACGCAAAGGCTTATTCATGAAAACCACAAAACAAAAATTATTTTAGAAAAGAAAAATATCATATTATTCTAATCATGTAATTGCAAGAAGTCAATTTTATATATATAAGCAACAGCAAAGTACCCATAACCACAGTAAAGAGTGCCCTCTACATTATTATGGCTTATGTACAACGGTCAACAATGGGTACTTTTTTTCTCCAAAGCAGTGTAGGAAAAAAAAACAAAAACAAAAGCAAGATTGTGGCAACCACAAGAGTTAGCATAATAACCATTTTTGATAAAACAGCAAGCTTGATCAAGTGCTCAAGTGATATAAAATGTAATGTAATGAATTAATGTAAATCATTCATGTCAGAATATCGTATGCTGCTGTTCATGCTACAGCTTCCATAGATAGCTTTAGTGCTGGCAAGGGAGCATTGGTATCACTAACGTGGTTTACTCTATACAAACAGACCAGAATAAAAGAGGACTTAAAGACCCCATGAAGTGGCATCTTTACTTCCTTGATTTGACATGTTTCCTGTTGAAACAGGATGTTGGGGCGGGACATAATGCAGTGAGAGATCATTCAAAAGTCTAAACTGATGGAATATCAGTCAGGGAGAAGAAGGGCAGTTTTATTTGATGGAAGGGGCGGAGGGGTGGGATTGTTCAAAATCTGTGATGGTTTTATTAGTTGGAATTTATATTTACTCTTTTTTCAAGGAAGTAAACGTAATGGGAGTTCATTTCACGGGGACTTTAAGCTATTAAGCACTCTTGAAGAGAGTTTGAAGGTTACACTGCCCTTCAATACAATTTACATTTTTGTACCCCATTTAAAATGAGTGATGCTTCGTTACTAAATGAAATTGGAAGGAATTACTGCATTAATTTAGAAGAGTGATTACACTTTGTCAGCCCACAAATCACAACTGAGTCTTTGTCAGAGCCGTTAAAGCACAACGTACCGAATACCTGTGAGTGCTGACACTCACTGCCTCCAGGTGAAGGGGAAATGATTCAATTACTCCAAAAATACTTTTTCTCCAGAGTTGCATAAAAAGTTGCAACGCCATTATTGATAAACTTACACTTTTTGTGGCAGACATAATTTGGATTGCCAGTTGTGCATCCCTGACAGTAAATAGTCAAATAAGCAGACGTTGGCTTCCATAATAACTTCAAGTCTGTCCTGTACTTGATGGCAGACTCAATGGAGCATTCAGACAGTGTAAAGTGCAGGTTAAGTGCAGTAAGGTTAAGTGCAGGTATTTCAGAATATCGAGAAATATAGCATCAGTTTCATGACTGATAGTGAGGTCAAGGGCCCTTGTCCATTTCAACTGCCACTACCAAACATGGCTAAGTTTGTTTTAATGACCTGTTGGTATAGCATTAGTAACGGAGGATCACTTGACCAAGGCTACAGGCAAACATAATTTTTTTTGACAGATGACCATGGTTTCTTTTTAAATAAATATCGCCAATTTGTTAATTTGAATTGACAAAGACTTATCTCTATCCATCGCTCTCCAAAATGTCTACTGAATAAACCTAAACGAACAGGGTGTCAGAAATCACATGATGATTATCATGATTAACTAGAAGAAATTGCTATCACTTTGCATAGCTAAGTAAAGTCAACATGGGAAATTATACAAGAAAAAGGGTGAGACATCACATCTTTGCCAGTGTGCACCAACATCCAACTACTGATGTGGATTTAATAGCTCCTTTGATACATAGTGTGACACATTGTTGAAACATTTGTTGTTGAAACATTTGTAGTTGCCTTTAAGGGCACAGAAAGCCAGTTCCATGAAAAGCCGTGACTGAGGAGCATCTGAGGCTATGGTGATTTGACAAATAGGTTACGAGTCCAATTTGTGAAGTCCAATTTTCCCTAAAATGTATTTCAGGTGTTGAGAAGCACTGCAATCAAGACCAAAACTGCATGTCTACTCATGTCCATTAATATTCCATTTATTAGCCAATATCACCACCTACTGGATCTTTTTTTAATTACTGTGAACTACAGATCAATTTCAAACAATTTTAACTCCAATTTCATGTATAGTAACTACTTTTTTTTAGTATAGATGTTCCTTGTCTCATTCAACAATCAGCATAATAATGTGCTGACAGTGAATCTCCAGTATAAGGCCACTATGGGAATTCCATCTATGACAGAAGTAAAAAATCAAGATGGTTAAACAATTAACAACCAAGAACGTTCATGAACCTCGTGCTATGCAGCTTTCATGGACCTAATGCTATCCTAATAATCAGGTATCATGTCTGCAGTTGCACTACTGAAGTTTTATGAGATATTCTTAAGAAAATGTAGTTCTCCATGTAACAATCACAATTGGTGAGAGATTAAACTACTCCTACCACCATGATTTGCCCATTAAGCTATACAGCGCTGCTCACTTCTCGGTCTTGTAGAACAGTGATTCTTAACCTTTTTTCATATCACGGACCCTCGAGATTTTGTCTCTCTGACCCAAATCTGAGAATATTTTTATTGTTAGATATGATTTTGTCCAGAATTCCAAGACTATCTGTATTGTAGGTAGAGAGATAACAGTGAAACTATGGTCAAAATAGTCATTCTTCTACATTCTCTAACTGTGTTAACTTCTTGTAAATTAAATAATGGTGAAATTTAACAATTTAGCGATTTGCTGGGGGACCCCTGGAACCCTCTCAAGGACCCCTGGTGTTCCCCGGACCCCATGTTGAGAACCACTGTTGTAGAACACAGCACAGCCATCCACATGCGTACGCTCCTGCTCCGACATCAGTTCAGCACGAGACTTTGGACAGAAGTAGCCTTGGTACTACTACTCTGTCTCCTAACACATAGGTCAAGACTTTCTCGACAACAATTATATTGTGGTGATGTGAACAACTGGTTAACACTCCTGAACGATCAATAAGAAATCCGAAACATCTATCTTAATTTTTTCTACATTTCAGTACATTCACGCAAGCTCTTCTATGAAAGGGGAAATCAATCAGAGTAGCAGACAGCAGCTTGACAGCCCTCCAGAGTATGGCAAATCAAAAACTGAATGCCTCAGTAAAACTTAATATTCTCTACAAAAAGCGACCCTGAGCTCAATGAGCAAATCCTCCTTCCTATCTTGTTGGAGGCTAATGGGGGAGGGAAAGTCATGGTGTTAGCCTCCAGTGTTTGCATTCAAAGCGCAATGAGAAAAGCTTGACCTCTCCATAGACACTATTTCTTTCTGGCTACTAAAGATGTGAGTTTTTACATTGCTTTACTGCAATAAAAATACTGGCGGTTACAGTTTATAACCTTGTCTATTCATGCTCTTATGGCAAAGTTCATGCAGTTAATTGCTTGTGAGAAATGACTTGTGTCATTGAGGAAATGGATGGGGATTCTCTCAGGGTTTAATGCAACCAGCAGGGGCAGTAGTTTTGTCACTTTCCCTCCCAACAACCACTTTCAGCTAAGAGTGCTCTGTCCTACCTGCAGACTGATGATATCAGCATTACAGATTTCCTCCTTCCTGTACCGTACAGCTGCTGGGTAGCGTACTTCTTACACAATAACGTGACCAGGAGGAGTGTGGTAATTTTGCTCACAATTGCCGTGAGTGTGTAGCTCATAAAGTCATTATCTTTTTAAGAGCAACTTGTTTCAGTTAAAAAAGGAACTATGCTGAACTTGGAATGTGTTTTTAATGTGATTGCAAGTGTGCAAATATGTGTACCACTGACATGTAACTTCTCTAGATAAGGAGGAATGTCCTAATGGAAAGGATAGATGAGAAAATGAGAAATGAAAGAAATTAACAATTGTTTCCCCACACTTGCAGGACATTATGTTGTCATGGTGGCTCTGTCTGTCTGTCTGTCTGTCTGTCTGTCTGTCTGTCTGTAGACACATTCTTGTGAACACAATAACCCAAAAACAACACATGATAGAAACCTCAAACTGACACCACAGGTTCCCCCTATAGAGCAGATAAGCTGATTAGATTTTGGAGCACCTTGCTGCATACATTTATTAATGAGGAAAAACTGATTTCTTGAAACTACTATAACTACTTTAAGATGCTTTAAGGTAGAGTTCACGTTAATTCCGCCCATGTGTTATGTGAGGAATATGCTGACATAGAAATATCTGCTAATTGTTGAATTAGCTTAATTAATGGCCTCATTAGCATAACTTGTTATATGTAATATATCATGGTGATTATGGCAAGACATCAGGCAGCTCAAGTGCCTCTTGTTTCCTTTTGCTTTTTCTTCTTCCCCCTGATCTTCTCCCTTCATCTTTTCTGTTCCTTTTCTCTACATTTCATCCTTTATCCTCTCCTATTCCTGCTTCCTCTCATCTTGTCTCATGTCCTCTCCTCTTCAGTCTTCTCATTTTCTCTCCCTTTGCCTCTTTTCCTTTCCTCTCCCCTATTTTCCTCTCCTCTCCTCTCTCCTCTTCTTCTCACCTCAATTTTTTATAGCCAGCACATGAAATGACAAATTGGTGGCCTCTGACCGGTAAGGAGAATGTTTTGACATTTACACAGCGCCCTCTAGGAGCCAAGATAGAAGCAATGTATAACAACCAACCCATGTGACAACCAGGCCCCGACTCTGCTGTGTTTGGTGCCTTATCACAACCTAATTCCTCTTTAGGGATTATTACAGCCCATCTAACTAGCCAGCCATCAAACTTTTGGGCCCATATGCTGCTCCTTAAGGAGGGGCACTGTCAGCTAAGTTTCCCTTTTAAGGCTTAACTTGGGTCGTAATAATTCTGTCATACTTTTCACATTTTTCCTCCCCTTTTTGCCTTTTTCCTTTAGCCTTTGGATCCAACTAACCCTAACCCTAACCCTTACCTGACGAAATAACCCTTCATCAACCCAATTCTGGTTTTGAATGATTCTCATTGCCTTCTTGCCAACGGAGTTACGGCCATCACCAGATTTGCTAAAGACCTGCTCTATGAGGATCTGCTATATTTCATGTCCTGCTACTACGCTGTGCATTTTACATTTCCCAAGCGTGTGCCAACTATTCGTGAGCGTGATGCTACAAGCTCATACCAGAAAGCAATGTCAGAGTGGAATGCAATCATTGGTTAGTAGAAAGAATTTAAGACCTGCAGTGGTTATAATTAACAGTATGCCCTCATGGGGCCAAATTACTTGAGTACGGATATACAGCATAATGTTATGCTAAAGTGTTACGTTTTTGGCACTGTCAAGCACATATGAAAGACAGAAAGATACAAGATGAAAGATGAAAGATACAAATATTCCAGTGCTGTGTTTGAGTCACAAGTCATTTTGTTATTGTAGCACCATTACATCAGCATTGAAAATTGGGATACTACTGATTCTCATTTCTGTTGGGTAGCATGATTAGGCTTGCTACTTTCATTTAAAATGTTGTGTTGTGGATGTGAGTCAAGTTTGACCATGTTAATTGTGTTATAATACCCATGCCTGTGCTGGGTTTACAGGGTTGCATGTTCTTTTCACACTGAAATAACAGAGTTGTTTTAGCGCTGACAGCTCCATGTTCTTTCATTCCAAAATGAGATGCCCAACAGGTTACTGTAGGTAAAAGGCCTTTGACAGCCTTCTCAGACAGAGTACAGTAATCATATCTCACAGAAATCCACAAATCTGACAGTCGAAGCTGACAGAACATGTTTTTCATCTCTCCTGGATTTGTCAGTTCAATGAGACTCTGATCCAGTTCAAGTGGGAGTTGTTCACATCAGGGAAATAGTCTCTGAAGTTGCCGTGGAGATGTGAGAGGAAACTGAACGAAGGGTGTGATATCTGTCCCTCCCTCTTGGACTTTGGGTTCTCAAAGGGATGGATTTTGCATGAGTGCATGTATTCACTCTTGTACATTCAAAAAGTAAATATTGTGCCCTTGCAAGCTATGATTTTTCACACTGAGAATTGCTGGAAAGAATCTTCCAGTTATGCCAACTTCAGTATCCATGACTCAGCTGGCAAGGTGACTTTTGAGAGGAAAGGAATTCAGCCAATTTTCACACATAGTTAACTATATTAATGATGTTCTGCAGAAGCTGATGCCAATCACCAAGCGTCATGGTGCAACATTAAAGGCTTTTGGTTTGCTAAGGGTTCATACACCCAGGACACAATGACTTAATAAAAAGAGTGCATTGAAGTTGCAGTCAAGTCATTTCCTAGCTGCAGCTGAAGAGGATGACAGCGGACAGGAGAGGAGTGAGGAGAGCAGGAGAGGAGAAAACATTCAGACATTTAGATCCAGAAGACAAGACAAGGTAATACATCAAAATGGAAAGAGTAAAGAAAATAAACAGAAGAAATATAAGTAAAGATCTGGAACGAGGACATCTTGAAATTCACATGAGTAGAGAAAGAGCCTCTTGTAAGGGGAATTGAGGAAAATAATAATTTCAGTGTGAAGAATTAAAGCTAATTCGAAGTGAAATGATAGAAATAGAGGAAAGAGAAAAACCTATGCAAAGATTAAACAGAAAAAAAACAGAAGAGGAAGAAAGGATGAGAAAGGAGGCAAGACAAAGAGAGAAGGAAGAGAAGGTGCAAGGCAGAAGAAAAAAGATGAGAAAACAGCCCTGGAGAGAGAGGGAGAGGCAAGAATCCCTAACCCCTAACCCTAACCCTAAGCCCAAACCTTACCCCCAAACCTAACCCTAACACTAACTAAGCCTATACCTAACCTAAACCTAACCCTAACTTGAGAAATGGATGCTAGAAGGGCAGCTGAAGATGAAAAAAGCAGAAAGAAATTGACTGAATAGGAAAACTGCGGGTTAGGGCTGCGCAGAAACTGAAGGAAGAGGAGAAAGACAACTTCACACCTGCTTCAAATGTTTGATTAGAGGGATGAAGACGCGTCAAAACATTTAAAGCAGAAATTAATTGGCGCCTATGAGGCAGAAGAGGCAGATAGACGGCTGGTGTCAGAGAGTGAGGATTCTGATAATAAGAGAAGCAAGCCCATGAGGAAAGTGTTTGACCAGCCAGAAACTAGAGACACTGATAGTCTGAGGAAGAGCCAAAAGGACAGATCACAGCTGAAGCCTGTGGAAAGAAACCCAGAGAGACCTTTAATGAGATGCCTGAGGAGATCACAGCTGAGACCCCCGCTGAGACTTTTGCAACCAGAGTGAAGGACAAAAGCGATCGCTGCAACAGCTTTCGACTGGCCCGGCAGGAAAGGGAAGGAATGCAATGAGAGAAACTTTGAGAGGACTCATGAGAGAGCAGGGGGAAGACGCCAAAAATTACATCATGTGGAAGAACTTTCATCCAAGTTGTTCCAGTAAAACTTTATTTGTCAGTATCAAACACTATAAAAGCTGTGTAATGAATATTTTCACTTCATCAAAAAATCACTTTAAAGGACTGCCCTAATCCCCCAAAACCTCCAGAACCCTCTGTATGAAATACAACCCATCCTCCAGATAACTCAAACTACATGACCATCACCAAATTCAGACAAATATTTATGAAGTTCAACAGATCAACATGGACAGACCAATCCTCAATTCTGAAGATCTCCTGTGGGTCTGTTTTCCCTTGGCCTATCTCAGTCATCTCTGTACCATCTTTAAATAAAAAGACAAAAATGCAGCATTGTACCTCTCCTCTTTTTTTGATTAATACATGATAGTTGGTTTTGATTAGTATACTGTAGTAATGGGGTATGAATTGGGGTGACAGGGTGGCCTGCTGGTTGGGGCAATGGTTTCATATCTGGAAGGTCACAGGTTTTATCGAGGGTCCTGAATAAAATTAGAGCTAACAGTAAGATTTTCATTCCAAAGACTGCCACTGCGTAATTATTTGGCACTTTTGAAAACAGCTAGTACAGCTAATTCCAGCTCATTCAGTACAGCTAATTCAGATATCACAGATAGTGATAGATATTGATTTCTTTATTTTAATTAAATACAGTAGCAGAATGATGTGTTGTAGAGGTGAATGAGCTGGCAAGCCACCTGCACCTCACAGATTCCTTTCAAACACCCAAAAGAACTAGTCAACTCCAGCTGGGTCACAGCTGATGTGAACATGTTTAACACTTTCTGTATATTTAGTCACCAGAGGGGGGCGGTGTAGGACCACCAAATAAAAGGTCTAAGAACATGATAGTGTTTTCACTCTTTTACATAGATTTAGACCATGGGAACACAGGTGTACACTGGAAAAAATTATCATCTTACTCAGCTTTCAAACATAATTTTTCTTAAATTGTAAAATAATCTGCCAACAACAGTGAGATATTTTCACTTTCACAAGAAGTTTCTTGAAATAAGTGAGAACATATTGAATCCAATTGCTTCAACCAAAAGATGGGAGAGGTTACATTTGAAATAAGATAAATTATGTCACCCAATGTACAGTCTTTTTCACAGTTTCAAGACAGATGAATTTTCAAAATGAAATGTCTTGTTACTACAGGCAGTTTTTGCAGTGTGAGAATAGTATTTACTGTTTCTCATAAACCTCCTTAACATGAAACTATGGAGCATATGGCTGCTGAAATTCAACTTTAACCGCAATACTTTCCGGTGCGTTCAAAAAGTATGGCTAAGCCACCAGAACAGGTGACGTACTTCACTGTAAACACCCCACCTTCTCCCGTCAACCATCCCACAACAAATTCTAAGTTTTGTGGGCGATTGCTCTGGTTTTGAATATTTTAGTTGCAGTGTGATCCCTTCAGAGTGATTGATTGGTTCTGCCTGGCCCATACGAAGGCTCTGCTTCTGACAGTTGGTGCAAAGGCCTTCGGGTGTCAATTCTGGTGGAGAAGAGGCCCCGCGACCAGCAGTATTTCAACACATTTCAATAAATGTACACACACACACACACACACGCACGCACACGCACGCATGTCTGAGTGGGTTTAGTCAAGATTGGCTACCAGAGGGTGTGAGAGAGTTGGATAACATGGTTCAGAATTCATGACAGTGCAGCGTACTAACCTTCCAGCTGCCTTTACACCTGGATTTGATGTATTTTTGCTCTATCCAAATACAATCCAATCACCCAGGTATAAAGAGGTCTTAACACTTTTTAAGAGTCTTTATAGATCTTTCCTTCTGTTGGTTCTGTTGCCTGTGTATATTTGGCCTTGGCTGATGCTAAAGTATTTTGTAGATTTTCAAAATGGCTCAATAAACTATTTCTCAGGCATTCAGTCTCCTTGCAGCATCTCTCATAGCTGAATCTCTTTTCTCTGTCAGGTGTTTAGAGTGTCTGTGTTCAGTCTTCTGAGTCAGCTTCAGAGGTCCTGCTCCAAGCTCTTTGATGTGCGTGTGAGAACTGGCCAAATGCAAAATGAACACTCCCACCAACAGCTGCCCTCCTCCCCCGTGACACCCACCCTCACCCTCACTCTTGCTCAGCGCTCAACACTCTCGCTCTCTCTCACACACAAAAGCAAATCTGTATATGGAGGTGACTGACATCATGTTGCACTTTTCTATTAGTGTCAGCAATGGACTACAACTGTATGAACAGCTATGTGAGAACTGTTTCCTATCTCGTCTGTGGATTTTTTTACTCACTGTTAAATTACTTCTTCCCTCTAACTCTTTCTCTCTTTCTGGAGATGTTTTTCCATGTTATTCTATATCTCTTTCTGTCTGTCTCCCTGTCTCTCTGTCTGTGTGTTTGCCCTCTGTGTCTTTCTGCCAATCCAGCTATTTTCTGTCTGTTTTTGCTGTTTGCCTGTCTGCTTCTGCCCATGTGTATGTCCATTAGTCTGTCTCTCTCTGTCCATTTGTTTGTCCCTGTCACTGTAAGCACCCTACCTCCTCCTGTCAACCATCCCACCACAAGTTCACAGCTTTTGCATGCAATTGCTCTGGTCTTGAATATTTTAGTCCCCATGCGATCCCTTTAGGGTGATTGATTGGTTCTGCCTGGCTCATCTGGAAGCTTCAGTGCTGTGAAGTGCCAGGTGTCAACTGTGGTTGTGGAAGACGCCCCACAGGCAGCAATATTTTAGCATATTCAAATGAGCTTATTATATTTGTAAAATCACAATTGTGACAGCGTTTTCATTAAACATCCTTGATTAAATACCTTTATACATGTAGGAAAATGTGATTCTTCTAATTGGTCCGTTCATAATAAGCTTAATAAAGCTTGCCAAACAGGATGAACTGCTGTGAAGTGACCTATCCTGCTGCATTCGCCCCCGGGAACAGGTGCTCTCCTGGTGGCACGGCCACTGCACCACAGCAGTTAATTAATACCACTGGAGTGTGTCATGAGGAGGGAAGAAAAATTGCTGCTCTTAGCAGAAATGAGGATTGAGTGGCTTTTTAAACTTTTAAACTTCATTTTACCTCAAAACAGAAAGAAAGTTTTGGGTCTGCATATTTTGGTGGGGTTCATCCGCACCCTTTGGGTACAATAAACAAACACACACACACTTGTGCATAAACACACACGCTCGTGCACAAACATACACACACACACACACACACATTTTCGTGCTGTGCATGTTAATATCTGAGTGAGGTTGAAGGTTGTAACCAAAGCATCAGTTTGTGATATTCATTGTTTGTATGTGTGTGTTTATGTGTGTGTTTGTGTGTGTGTGTGTGTGTGTGTGTGTGTGCGTGTGTGAGTGCACCTAGCCTCTACATGCCTGACAACTTGTTATCCTTGATCCTTGAGTTGGCATTATCTAGCAGTGCTGTTGAATATTTTTAGATCACTTTTTTTTTTTATTTTACTCTCCAAAAGAAATATGGGTTTATAATCCTCCGCCAAGAAATCTGCTCATGAAGCAGACTAGGAGTGGGAGTATAGTGTGATTGGCAAGGTTGGGTTTTCATTTGTGACGGAACATGAGTGACCAGTACAAGAGAAAACATGCTTGGGAACATGAGAGAGAAGAAAGTAGTTCCCAGTTGGTGTGTGTACGCTGTTATGTTACCTTCATCTGTCTTCAAGCCTGGGCTTCCTTTCAGTGACACTAAATAATTACACACCCAGCACTCACACTCACTGCCTCCTCGTCAGTGTGTGTCAGGCTGAGTACTGTTAACCTGTCTCTGCTCCGGTGTCATCGATACAAATTCATGGCCGTTAAAGTGATTCTGGTTCTTTATTTTTCTACAAAAATATTTCACATTAGAAAACACAGCTTGAAATGTACACAGTTCAGTTGGTTTTGCAATAGTCGTGGAACTGAAATCGACTGAAATATATCTGAGTCTATATTTATACTGTAGGTAAATATACTGTATCTTAACAGCAAGAATAAATCCAGTTGCCATGTATTGAGGTCTATAAGACGTCTGATGACCTGGTCTTCTCCTGCAGTCCATCATCCGTCCGTCGTTTGTCTGCTCATCTTGTCCAGTGGTGAGGGAAGGGCTCTACGATCTCTACGATCCGACCAAAGCAATGTGAAATAAACAACAATCCCAATCCTCTGGAACCCACAATCATCAAAATCCATCTGTGTTTATTACAAAAATACAACAAAATCAATATTATCCATTACTGCCTGTGATAAGGGCAGGGAATGCGTCTGTACCAGAGGTGAACAGGATGAACCCGCGCAGATACAGGAGCAGAAGTTCCTCAGAGAGCTCAGGAGTGCAGTTGAGGGACGAAAGCAAGAGAGAGTCCATCCGTCTGTTCATCCATCCGTCTGTTTATCCATCCGTCTGTTCATCCATCCGTCTGTTCATCCATCCATCTTATAGCCCTCGTATTGTGAGGTTTACATGAGAAAACTGTCCGTCACATGACAGAAGCATTTTAGTCCAGCTGGTTCAGACCGTATACTAAACATGTAGCGGGCACATGTGTGTGTGTGTGTGTGTGTGTGTGTGTGTGTGTTTATTTAAATGTGGATTCTGTGAATCTTATTAAAGCACTTGCTGTAATTGCACTTGCCTAATTACAAATAGGCAACAGTGCGTGTGCTGGCATCCCAGGATGCCATTCACCTGTCTACATCACAGGGTGTCATTCATTACAGGATACATTACCGGGTGCCATTCACCTGCCTACCTGTCTATATCCCAGCATCCCATTCACCTGCCTACCTGTCTATATCCCAGCATCCCTTTCACCTGCCTACCTGTATACATCCCTGGATGCCATTCACCCGTTTATCTGTCTACAATAGAGAATGCCATTTATCTATCTAACTGCCTACCAGTCTGCATCACTGGGTGTCATTCATTACAGGATACATCCCAGGATGCCATTCACCTGTCTACTGAATGTCAGCCAGACATTGTTGCTGTAAACTTGTTGTACATGAAGAAAAGAATCACTGTTTATGCTCTTGGAACACCCTTCCATTTCATGTCAACATATCTCCAATCAGTCCCATTTCTTCACAGAGAGATGAGGCATTTTGACCTTTCAAAAGGAAACAGAAATGGAACTTGTGGTCCTGTGTAACTCAATTAGTCAAGCATGGTACTCACATTGTCATTGTAAGGGGTTTGATGCCATAGGGACACCCATACTATAACGGTATGCACTCCCCATACTGGAAGGCGCTTCAGATGACAGTGTCCACCAAATGGCATGGGAAATAAATAACAGCAAAACGATAGCAAAAAGATACCAAGTGATATTCATAAGTATAAGAACAAAATCTTCCAGTTGTTGTTTTGACCGAGCGGCCTCTGGCCCTCCACCGATGAGTCTCTTGTTCAGTCTCTCCCGCTCTCAGTCGATTGGCTGTCGTACTTCCTGATTCAGATCACGACCTTTCTCCCCTGCTTTGGCATCATAGCGGTTCGGAGCTGAGGGCCAGCGAGAGCGTCCAGAGAGGCGGCAGCAGCCAGAGGGGAGAGGGGGAGGGGCGGGCACCCAGAGGCGAGGCCGTGTCAGAGGTGCAGGAACAAACCTCGTAGCCGTTCTCCGCGTGGTCCGGGTGATGCTGCCCGTTGACCCTCGTCTCAGTGTTTTTGCCGTCCGTGCTCGGAGAGTCCGACTGCATCTCGGTGCACAGCAGCCAGTCCTTAGCGATGAGCCGGGGGAATCCGGCCTCCACCTCCATATCGCTGCCCGGCACACGCCAATACTCCTTCCCCTTGAAGAAATAGGAGGAGCCTTCACCAGGAGAGGGAAGACAGAGGGAAGAGGGAGAGGGCTGGTATTAGTGTGTGTGTTGAGAGACACACAGAGTGAAATACTGCAGAGTAGAACATAAGAGAACAGGATAAAATAGAATGGAATACAATACAGTAGAGTTCTAAACTTTATTGTTTACACAAAGTGAAGAATTGTCTTTGGCATCATCTGGAATACATGACAATGTGCACAGAACATATAAAACTATAAAAAATTATAGCTAAAACTTTGATTCAATAACAATCACATTCAATTTGAAATTGTGCTTACAAATTAGATTTTTTAAATTCATTTATTCAACATTATCAACGATTCAGTATGAGAGTAGCAGATTCAAATGTATACAATTCAATTTCTGCTGGCACAAAAAAACAAAACAGTCAAAATGGTTTTCTGTCCAAGACAAATTTGGGGGCTTTGGGAACTAATAATGTTTGTCTTGTCCTGTCTTGTCTTACAGCTATGAGTGTTGCATTCATCCAAATATTGGAGGCAGTGAGACAAAGAGAGAATGAGAGAGAGAAAGAATGAAAGACAGATCGAGTGATCAAGTTATTCAATTTTAATAATTAGTTATGCATATTTATGAACAGTAATTTTGAGAGGGTTATTTAACAGTATTTAAAAAAAAACAGAATTATCAACTTCCCTGAAAGGATAAGTTTGGCAGTTTTGGACCTCTATATAATTTGTCTCTTGTCAAAATATCTCCAAAAAAGCCATTTGTAGGCTCCACAGGGGAGTTGAGAGTAAACACACAATTTGGCATTACGCACACTTTCACTAATCAGGAAATCACTATTTTTCTCTGCTGCAGCACAGCTATGGGGTGAAAGTGCGTTACTGGTGGTGTGATCTAGTTTTGCGGACGGTCAGGTCAGATTGTAAACAATTGCACATGGAGCCGGGTGGAGTTTGGTAGAAGACTATCCTCTGAGTGCCGTCCCGTTTGGACTCATTGTTAGCAGCAAGAGGCAACACAGCTCAACGTTTCAACCAACAGCTGACTCTGGAGCCAATATTCTCTGTGGGTCCAAGTACTACAGGCAGGTAAGAGACAAATTATACATAGGTCCAGAATCACCGAACCTATCCTTTAATGAATTGTTGTGTGAATATCTAATTAGCTTTCTGAAACATCTTAGCTTTCTCCAAAACATGAACAAACAATTTTGCATATCCTCATTATGAAATCATTAGGGACTATGGCAGCAACTCGGTGTGGTAGAACAGTTCTTCCAGACCTATAGGCCGTGGTAACAATGCTAACAAAGACCCAAATCCTGATCTTCCAAATATGGTCTAAAAGTCACAAACTCATGGTAGCTCTGCCCCCTGAGCACACAACAAGTTATATTACATTGCTCTTACACTTAAGGTATTAGAAGTTTAGGCATGGTAGTGAATGCACCAACGGAAGAGGCTCATAATGCTTTCTATGCAATAAAGCAAAGCTGTCCCTCCATTAACAATGGTGAAGCCTTTTATAGTGTAATACCTGAACTTATCCCATTAACCGTATTATCCCTACTACCGCACTCACTTTCATTTCTCTCAAACATCCCTTCTATATTTTTCCATAGCTGTTATTCTATTTATTTTCCTTGCACTTCTCTCTCACATGATCACTCTGTGGTCACAGGGAAATTGTAAGGGCATTATTTCTCTGACAGGAATAAATGCTGATTCTACCATTGCATTCACTGTAATTCACGCTGGGCAAGAGCACCAGCTCATTGCATAAAATGTAAAGAAAAATGGGAGTTGTGCTGGTCTAGGCAGCTTCTTTTGTAGGTAAGTGAAGGCTCATGATACCTTGTAAGCTCTTTTTCCTTTGCCCAGCGATGAAAATATATTCAAGCCTGGTTGCAGCTTGTTTGAAAAAATAAATAAATAAATAAAGCATGCTCTATGGTGCCCCTGGCCATTTGGCGCACCAGGCAGCTGCCAATATTGTCACTGGGGGACTGTTATTATTGCTGTTCGTCTTTGTTGCTGTCATTGTCCTTCTGTTTACCAGTCTGGTCTCTTCCACGCACGCCCGCACGCCCGCACGCCCGCACGCACGCACGCACACACGTTAAATTATTTTATCCAATTCTCTCTCTCTCTCTCTCTCTCTCTCTCTTTCTCGCTCTCTCTCAGTTCAAGCCCATGGAGCTGAAACCCTGTTGTTTTTGTTAGGATTCTTCTTCTTCGTCTTCTTTTTCTGCCCCCTGCCCTAAAACGATTTGTATCTCAGAGGCTGTAAGTCCTAGAGCAACCAAATTTGGTGGCTTTTGGACCTATATATAATCCATTGCACATACGGGAATTAATTTCTGCCATGATAGTTTTCCCACCATTTTGAATTGTATGCAAAACCTATTTTTCGCTATTTCTCCCACAAAGTTGATCCAGTCTCAACAAAATTTTACACACAGCATATGTGGAGTTCCTAGATTACGGCTAATACCCAGAGTTTTGAAAATCCAAACCACTTGGCCGTGATGCAACCAAACTTCAGATCCATATTTGAGACGGACCACATTTGGTCGCGCTCCATAGCACCACTATCAAGCCAACCTTGCAACTTTTTTTTCTAACCCTAACCCTAACACACAGTATATTTCAACTGCCTACATCATCCGTCGTATCTCAGAATTTTGATACTTGACACACAAAAGAAATTGACAGCGGAAATGCACAGGAAGGGAGGCATATTTCCTAAATGTTTAACACTAGACCATCCAAAGTCTGAATAGCATCACCATCATGACAAATTGGCAATTTTTAAAATTGCAATAAGCCAGGCACAATCTCACCTGCAGTTACAGGACTGCCACTGACACGTTGTATCTATTATTAGCCTATTATTATAACTACTACTATTACCATTAATACCTCTCTCTAGCCTTTTCTGTCCCTGCAGTAATCTTTCTCTGTGCCTTCGCTTCTTGTCCCTATGTCTCTCTATACTTTCTCTATCACAGTCTGTTCTTTTTTTCCTTCCAGTCATCTATCTGTCTCACATCTCTTCTTTTTCTTCCTGTCTCTTCATCCTCAGGTGTCGCCATATCTTCTCTCCTTCTGTCTTACTCTCTGGATTCTCTCTCCCTTCCTCTTCTCCCATATCCCTCTGTAACTGTCTATCTGTTCTCTCTTTTCATCCTGAGGTGTCGCTATATCTTCTCTCTTCCTCTCACTATCTCTCTCTTCTCTCTGTGCCTCTTTCTATCTGTTTTCTCTCTCTTCTCTCTTTATCATGAGCTTGTGGAAGCAGCCTAAAAACAGAGCGAACAGGCTTTGATGTGCCTCCAGTTCCCAGGCCCCAAGGTTTGTGTATGTGTGTTTGCGTGTGTGTATGTTTCCAAGCTGCCCTTCCAGGCGCTGTGGTGATAATGGCCGGTGGGGAAGAGGGGAGAGGGGAGGGGGGCTGTTGGTGGGACTGACCATTTTGCATTTGGCCTGTTCTCACACACACATCAAAGAGCTTGGAGCAGGACCTCTGAAGCTGGAAAAGGCTCAGAAGACAGAACATCAGACCTCTAAACACCTGACAGGGAAAACAGCTTCCACACATTCAGCTGGGAGATGCTGCAGGGGAGACAGGATCATCCCGGTTCCCACTGAGAGCGGCCTGCAATTTCAGGACAGAGTATCTGGTTTTTGGTCCATTTTGAAAATCTACAAAATACCTCAGCATCACCCAAAGCCTAATATACACACACAACAGCCCACCTGAAAGAAACCTACACAAAGTGTCTATCATTAACGTGCATCCTAGGTGATATGATTTTATTCAGAGGGAACACATAAAAGCCAGGTGTAAACTACACCCAAGATGCATTAGCTGGAAGTGGTAGCCATGACCTAAGCACTTAACCCTCAGCTGCTCCAGTGGAGCTGCTCAGTGTCCAACAGTAGAAGAGTCTGGATGTACTGGGCAGCTCCCCAGTGCATTCACAGCTCCTCTGAGAATGTGTTTAACCGTGTGAATGTGATGCATGGTGTTGCTGAAAAAGAGCTTGCGTGCTCAGTCAAAATACCCTGGATAAATAAAGGTTAAAAAAAGCATGTGACCACACATAAACAACAAACTATAAATACAAAGTGTCTGTAATCCACATAAAGCAACTGTGTCAACAGAAATAAACATTTGTGCATGGATCCAACCAGGGAGCGCAGCAAATATCAAACAATAGTGACACACTTGTCAAAACTAGATTGTCAGGATTCTTGCGGAGGAGGGACAAGCAAGACGGGGTGTTTGCTGTCAATTTTAAAGAACGTAAATATTATGAGAGGAGGTGATGTGCACTGCAATCTGTGTTTTGTGAGGAAAAGAGAACCTATTTCAATGTGTAAAAACAGAGACACATTTTAATGCCAGGTGTAAATATAATGCAGCTAAATCACATCTAGACACAATCTAGACATAATATGCATGTTAACGCCAGATGGAACAGGGGCTTAGGCTGTCACAAGCTGCCAGAAAAACAAGTATTGCTGTAGATTGTACAGTTGTCTAATACAGTGGTGGTCAGTGGCCTAGACAGCCACCTAGGATGGAACGTTTGTTTTGTTTTCTGCTCAAATAGGCTCCCATACCTCTAATCCTATAGTCTCTGACTGGCTCAGGATCCTAACCTTACAGTATAACTTCCTCTAAGACTTTTGGCTGCATGTTTGCCAACACACATAAAAGTTCCATCCTTGTTTATTTGAGTTGATGTAATAGCTGAGCTCTAAGAGGATTTTCTCTGAGGGGAGCATTGCATGATCTTGCCTTGGGCACCAGCAGTGCCTGGGCTACCAATGGTCTAATGCTGTAGTGGAGTGATGCAACTCTATTCTTCGATGAGAAATGTAATAATATGTTGTTGGTCTATTGCTGAAAGAAATAGACAGTTACGCTTCATCGTATGTTGAAGGCGATCACTCATACTGCCTTTGTAGTCAATTCCCACTAAAGTCAACCATGCTGAAATGTACATACATACTGCACTGTAAAGCACTATGAAGAAATGGATCCACATACTGGTATATAATAATACTACTAGTATACTACTACTAATGATAATCTTCATCATCATCATCATCATCATCATCATCATCATCATCATCATAAAAATAATGTATATACTGGTATGTTCTCAGTTTCCCATCTAAACCAATAGGAAGAAAGTTGAAATAAATTGCTCTGAATATTGAACCATTATTAATGAAGCACAGTGTGGCAAAAGTTGATGACTAAGGGCTGATTTGTTTACTCATGTCCTGGATATTGAGTCAGTAATTATTCACATTCTGTACACATTCTACCTGAGAGCATTCCAAAAGTGCTGATTTACAGCGCCTCTGATCACATGCATACATTAAGTCATGAAAAACAGAAATCAAAGAACTGAACATCCAACAGAACATCCAACCGAGGAATCTCAACTCATAAATGAACTGAACAGAAAATAACAGTGTACGCAAATTGCAGTATGGCTTGGCTTCCCCCCCAATCAGCTGAAAACTTGTGAATATATAGACAGGAGAGGCCAATTTCCAAAATCCTCCTTTGGGGTTTACCGTAAACCTGTGGGACTACAGCGGTGGAAAATTCCTGATCCCTAGGAACAAGTAAGCATTGCAAATACAGCATCTCTTTTCTAAGGTTTTTTCCCCTCAAGGTATAAACAATAAATGCAGGTCAGCAAATAATATCATGAAATACCTAAATAACATTATTAGAAACAGCACAGAACTAATCAATAGACCCTGTGTGTGTGTGTGTGTGTGTGTATGTGTGAGTATGTGTGTGTGTGTGTGTGAGAGAGTAAACCCCACTCATGAGAACCAGGGAATTATAATACAACCGCAATGCTCTTACAACCTACCCATTCCTGTTAAAACCACCAACCACCAGCACACACCAGGTCAAAAACAGGTAGGTAGAAGTTCTAAAGAGAGCCATGCTAGCTTTTGAAACAGAGAGAGAGAGAGAGAGAGAGAGAGAGATGCAAGTGAGTGAGGGTAAAAAGGGATTGTGAGATTGATCACCGTTTAGATGACTGTGGTAGTGAAGTAAAGCTCTCAATTTACCAGTCAATCTTCATTCCAACCCTCACATCACAAACCTTTGGTAAAGTGACTAAAAGAATGAGATCATGGATACAAGCTGTCAAAAATTGAGGTTTCTCCACAGGGGGGACTGGCGTCTGTGACAGGGTGAGGAGCTCAGTGACCTAGAAGGACCTCGAATTTTAGCGGCTGCTCCTCCCCATCGAGAGGAGCCAGCTGAGGTGGTTCGGACACCTGGTGAGGATGCTCCTCGGGTGCCTCCCTTTACTACCGACAACCGAAAACATGGAATGTGTTACAGGGTATACTCAAATCTGATTCCCTTGTTCCCATGGGACATTTTCAGTCAAGGATATCAACTCTGGTTACACTTAATTGCACCTGCTTTAATTGGTGCACTCAATTAAATCTCTCATCTGCTCCCTTGTGAGGATGGACTGATCTATGTGAATCTATGTGATTCTCTTTTAGAATTGTCTTTTTGTTTATTTATTTAATTGTTTATTTATTCATTTATTTTCTCTCTTTCTTTCTATTTTCCGCCTTTTGTCTAACAATCCTTACAAGCCATCTGTCAGTTAACTGAAGTACAGAGAAAAGTAAAGAAGAATGAAGACAGAAAATAATGAACTCACCATCAGACCACCTCATGGCGTCATCCAGGTGCGGTGGCAGCCCCTTCCACAGCGTCGTGTCTTTAGGATAGCCCAGGTCCATTCGTCTCAGGTGGTCGTCGTAGCGCCAGTAGTGGCTGTCCTTGAAGAAGTAGGTCTTGTCGTTGTGCAGCCAGACGAAGGCTGCGTCCACGCCCTCCATGGGCAGGCCGAAGTCACTGATTGGACGGGGGTAACCCTCTTCTACGTTATTGTCTTTAAATATCCAGTACTTCAGACCTGAAGGGGGCGGGACATGGAGATATCAGTCAAGAGAGGAAAACAACTCAACAGTTTGGAATATATCTACCCAATATTTCACAATTTTATGAATGACACAACATAATTTCTTATAATACACAGACAGCTGACTAGATAGGAATTTGAGACAATTCATTTGAAAAGATTTTGAGACACTGGATTTTTGCCATGCAGCCAGTAGAACATTCTGTTCCAATAAAGTTATTTCACAAGTTATATCAAATGTGAAACCCGGTGCCCTTGCTTTTGTACCTCTGTTTTCATCACAAAAATCATAACTCCTCTGTCCCTCTCACATAGAAACAAATTCTGGCAGCATTTCCGTCAAGATCCTAGGCACATTGCAAGAAAGGCAAGAAATGTTTCTTTTCATTGGCCTCTTTATTGTCCAGATGAATCACATTTTAAAAAGTCACCAGACCATCAGCATATTAAACATGTCCTGGAAACACTGTCACTATCACTGAAGACATGTATTACATGTGTTTATCAAACTATTAAAACTGCATTTCTCACTTTCACTTGCTGTGACAGAAAGACAGAGGTAACAAAGAAAATATAATTTATGTTACTGTGATCATATTGGAGAACTAACCAAATGGAAATACATTCCATTTATGGTTCATTTATAGTGACAGCAGCAAAATTGCAAGCAGAATACTGAGGCAGGCAATGATGAGTATTTCTTTATATGCTGTAAATACCCTTTCATTGCATTTAACCACAAGGATTTTTCACTATTTCATCTGAGTATCCTCGTTAAACTCCCGTCCATCCACTTGGATGTGTGACTTCTACTCTTACTGTGTTTGTGTGTGTGTGTGTGTGTGTGTGTACCTGCATGTACTGTGGAAAGCATACAAAGTACATTGTTTTATGCAATTTCTGTCACGTGTATGAAATCCATTGCAATGCAGTTGGTGCAGCCACCGTTCTCAATGCTGTGCCCACTGCCCAAACTGTCACTGTGGAGGCTCAGTGGAATAATTGATCGATTTTACTGCATCCTGCAGTGGCCATGAGCATCCAGCATGCCTTTGAACCAGACAAAGTCGGGGTCCCCAGGCCTCTGGATTTTAAGGCTCACTCCAAGATTTAATTACGTGTTAAGATGGAGATTTTCTGCAGCATACCTTTGAAAAAGACTATTTTGTGGTCCCCAGGCCTCTCATAGACAGCATCCACACTGTCCAGGTTGGCCGGTAGGCCCCTCCAGAACCGATGGATCTGAGCCGGACGCAGAGACACCAGGTGCTTTTCTCTAGTCAGTCGCCAGAAATATTTCCCTATGACAGAGAGGAACAGGAGAGGTTGGAACAGCCATGCAGCCTGCTGATCTGTAGCGCACTTTGGCTGTCATTCTTCCTTTGATATATATTATTCATGCCCCGAGGGGGAAATTCTCCAACCTGAAGCAACAGTGAGTAATACCACTGGTTCCTGAAAACCTCACCTAGTTTCCCTCTGTGATGAAGCTGTTGCTGTCCGAAATGCTGACCTTAGCCCATGAAAAAAAAAAAAAAAAAAAAAAAAATGCTGACCTTAGCCCATGAAAAAAAAAATAAAATAAAAAATGCTGACCTTAGCCCATGTGGAGGACCTTGGCAGCCAGGACACTGTACAGTGTGTGTGTTTGGGTGCTTATGTGTTTGCACATGCAGCATGTAAACTACACATTGTGTGCACATGTATGTAATGGTACTTGTTTTCATCTCATAACATACTTTGCAGAGATTATCTGTTGTTGCTACAAATACAACCTAAAAAACATGTTTAGCACAGCAACATTCATTGTGGTCGAGATCAGCATGATGCATGCTGGGTGGATATGCAACTCTTGAGACAATCGGAGGCTTCTTACAGCAAACTGTAAAACATGTTGAGCAATTTACACATCTGAAAAGTTACATTCAGTGGCAAAATTACTGGTACAATGACCTAAAATCATAGATTTCACATCAAAAGATGAATACTTCAGCATACTTTTTGCCAATACTGCTGCTGTTGAATAGCCTGATATTCAGTCTGAATGGCCATTTCGTTACTACTCCTAGTTTGTTCGTTTTCTGTGTGTGTGTGTGTGTGTGTGTGGGGGGGGGGGGGGTTGATTTTCCCCAAACCAATCACTAGTGACTGACGTATCCGGTCGCTCTGACGTTACTTCAGTCGACACTGATGCTGTGCAGCCAGTTAGCCACTACGTCCATGGTTAGGCAGCGGATTTACCAACTTTACCAAGAATGTTGGTCGACAAAATATCATTTCTGCAAAGACAACATGTTGGTTAAGGGGGTGATTTCAACAAATTTATTCTTCCAATGCCAATGAAAAACCATTGCAAGAACGGTTCAAAAAACTTGATTGTTTCTCTGAGCGAGAACAAGCCGTTGACTAGAGCAACACCAGACTCTCTGAATTGCTCCACAAAATATGAAGAGTGGGCGGGACGCGATTCAGGAGTCTGGAACCAGGCTAGCTGTTGAAGGTATATGAGTGTGTTTGTTATTGCCGTTGTCAGTGGGAAGCTAGAGGGCATTCCTCCAGAGGGCAAGCATGTGTAAAAGCCAGAGGTCCTTTTGGACTGCAGTCTCTCAGCTGGATGAGTCTCAGCTGGGCTCAACGCTCAGTGAATCTCTACAACACTACTCTCATCCTGACCCTCTCCACTTCTCTCTCATTCTCTCTCTCTCTCTCTCCCTCTTTCATTTGCTCTTCCTTTCCTCACTTCAGCTCATTTAGCTCAATTTTATTTTTCCCAACACTTTATCTCTGTCTGTCTCCCTCCTTCACTTTTTCCCCTCTGGGCTTGAATACCTTTGAAGAAGAAGGCCTCTCCTCGTATCTGGGCCACTGCATCAAAGTGACTGGTGCATCTGTCTGGGGCATCTCGCGCCAGCCTGAGAGACGGACAAGAGGAGAAGAGAGCAGGAGGAGGAGGAAGGAGGGAGGAGGGAAGAAGAGAGGAGTTGGAGGGAATAGAAGAGAGGAGGAGGAGGGAGGAGAGAGGAGAAGTGGGGAAAAAATTCTGGTTTTATTAAGTAGTCCATGCAGATAGAACATCCAACCGCTTATACAAAACTGGACATTTATAAGTGTCCATTGTTCAAACTCCAACTTTATTTGTTCCTGTATTCCAATTAATGACTTTTATGTTCAAACATCCAAACATGATTTATTGTGTGTTCAAACAACTGAAGTCTGTCACTCTAATCAAATTAATCCTTATTCTATGTGATATTTGTTTTGATTTGATTGTTTTGTTTTCTGATCCATTTTTGTATCCAAATTATGTGCAATGTTTTGTTTTCATCCACTGTGACTGTGTGCCTGTGTGTGTAACAATTACACTTGGCCAAACAACAGAGGAGATGCTATCAGTCTGACACGGCGCGGTCCCCGGTGCCTCTATCCCTGGGGCTAATAAATGATTTAAAGCACTGACGTGGCCGGCCTGCCAATGATGAGGCCATTAGCACCACAAGGCTGCCACTGTGAGTGGGAGCCAACCAGCCTCATATCAACAAAGATCTCTATTCAGCACTCTATCAACACCACGCCACCGCCTAGTGGTCAGTATCACTGACCCTTATCAAGCCCAATCCACCTTTTCCACACATCATCCCCTGATGGAGCTGGTGAGAAATGAGCAGTGAAGCTAATATAGTGCTGGAAAAAAGAGTTAAATATCCCACTTGTTGTGAGTCAATCGTTATATCTACTGCCTGTTTGGCTCAGAGCTGCTTTTCAAGGCTGGATAGCTGTGTACTGTTTGTGTGTGTGTGTGTGTGTGTGTGTTTGTGAATGTGTGTACATTCAAAATGCAGTTTAATCATGTTTGTTGATTTGAAAAACTACAGGCTGATAGCTGTCCACTGTGACTGTTTGCTGATACTATTTTCAATAGATAATTAATTAATTGTTAAGTAAGGTGGGCTCTCAAGCTTCTTGGGTTTTTGGATACTTTGCTAAATTGGTAAGACAGAAATGTCACCATATCAAGCTCCAAAAACCTCAGTGAATAGACAGAATTTAGGCCAGTAAATAGTTATTTCAAAGATTTATTCTTTTTATAATGGAACATGTGTATTCCATCCATTCATGAACTTTGTTTCTCAGCAGAATAGGGAAGGGGAGTTATATCACACGGCTGGTTGAATTCAAAGCTCAGTGAGAAAAGGCTTGACCTCTCTGTGGGCAATTACCTCCACCAACAGAGCTGGAAGGAGGTTATGTTTTCACCCCTGTCTGTTTGCCTGAACGGATTTGGCTGAAATGTGGTGGACAGACAGCCCTTGGCCCAAGGATCAGTCGATTAGATTTTGGTGGTGGTCCAGATCTGCGATTTCCGACATTAGATGATTTTGTTTTTTTAGACATAACTATTATGCTGTGTTCATGTGCTGGTGGGAAAGTACAACATCTGGGACTTCCAAGTTGGTTGCTAAATGGCATTTAATTCACATGCTATTTTGTTGGAAAATCAAATGCAGAAGACAAACAATAAACAAACATAAATTGTTACAGATGCTGCAGCTTTGCCAGTTGGAGAGTTGTTCAGTGTTGGTGGTGGTTTGTACTCTACTGAGTGCCTTCTAGTTTGATTTTAAGATCAAGGTTAAGATTATATCACAGCGTATATTGTATTAAAAATGACAGTGATTCAATTTTCACAATCTTACTTGTAATTACTTGTGGGTTTCTGAGCATTCTTTTAACTTGTGATGCTGATTAAGTAGAGAAATATGAAATTGTGTTATTTGCAGAAAAATATTTATTTTTTAAAGAAGAATGGGTAGTCTACTCACCTTAAGTATTTTCTTTTAATTTACATAGACAGTTGGAAAGGGGGAGATATAGAGCATCCTCTATAACGATTTTATCCAAGGCCAGTGGAGGCACTCGTGGCTCCAGAAACAGGGAACTTAACCGCTCAACTGTCTCTGTAGAACAATTTTTTTTTGTACCTGCACCCAATTGGCAACAATTGCATGGAGACACACTTGGCTTGGCTTGCAGTGACAAAGCAGCAGACTTGTGCCCAAAATGTTGCTGGTTTGAATCACCAGACCGACTGGGAAAATGTTGGCAGGGAAAGTGAATGAGTAACACTACTCTCTTCCTCAACAACTACCATCAATGTGCCCTTGACTGAGGCACTGAACCCCCAACTGCTCCAGTGGAGCTGCTCAGTGGCCAACAGTAGAAGACTGTCGCTGTACTGGGCAGCTCCCAGATGTCAGAGGGTTATCGCATGTATCACTTGAGAGACAAACATGCCGGTATTCAAAGTGCCAGTCAGCAGAATCAGACTGTGTTCAGCACACAGACTGTGTTTAATCCACAAAACAAGAAGTCGTACAGACTCGAGTTTGTAGTTGTTAGGCAGAAAAGTCTGAGGCCTACCTTAGGGATAGGCGCAAGTGAAGGATTGGAGCTGATCACAGTGCAGCACCACAACACCCTCTGGAAGAGGCAGGAGTATGGTCAGAGGAGCAGATTAAAGAGGAATATGCAGATGTGGTGAACTAAAGCTCAAAGTAGATCCAACTGTAGAGCCAGTGAAGCTACCAAAGAGAAGGATACCAGTGGCTCTGTACAATCCACTCAGAGAGGAACTGACAAGTCCACACCACAGCACCAGTGGAAAGGAGCACTAATTGGATTAGTAGTCTACTGACCATTAGGAAGCCTACAGGTAAGCACTGTGAGTGCTCATGGACCCTAAACCACTGAACCAAGCACTCAAGAGTAGCCATCACCCCTACCTTTCATGGAATATATGCTACCAGACTTCAACAGAGCATGGGTGTTCACAGCATGTGATGTGAAAGACAGAAACTGGCATGTTGAGCTGGATGAAGATTCCAGCTGCCTCACAACATTTGCCACACCTTTTGGCCGTTTCAGGTGGTTACGTATGCCAATGGAAATAAGCCCTGCCCCGGATGTCTTTCAAAGAAAGCTGAACCAAGCATTGGAGGGACTACCTGGAGTTGAGATTATTGCAGATGATATCCTGATCGTGGGGGAGGGAGACAGTGATGAAGAAGCGGTTGCAGACATGACAGAATGCTGAAAATGCTACTGAACAGATGCAGAGAGCACAATGTGAAGCTGAATCAAAAGAAGCTCCAACTCAGGTGCACAGAAGTGCCGTATAATAGACATTTTCTAACCTCAGAGGGGTGAAAAGTGGACCCAGGCAAAGTAACAGCCCACAGATGTAAAAGGGGTCCTGTGTTTTCTTGGCATGGTCAACTATCTGGCCAACTACTGTGACTACATTTCGGACCTCTGTGGACCTTTGCGGGAGCTGACACCCAAGTGTGATATGGGAGTGGGGAGAATGACATGAGCTAGCCTTTGAAAGGATCAAATATGTGGTCTCACAGAGTCTGGCAAATGCAAATGCAAAATGGGCAGCCTGCTTCATATGTTAGCAAGGCCCTGACAGTAACAGAAAAGACAGATTGAAAGGTAACTGATAGCTGTACTCAATCAATTCACATATGGACGGCCTGTGGATGTTCAATCAGACCATAAACCCTTTGACCAAACCACTGCTCAGTGCCCCCAAAAAAGGCTACAATGCATGCAGATGAGACTACAAGGATATGAATTTAAACTATCATATTTCCCTTGGAAGTAGTTACTACTGGCTGACACACTGAGAAGGTCATATTGCACAGGACAAGAGACCAGAGGCCCAGTTGGGAAGGAAGTTGAGTTGATCAACATGGTGCATTACCTGCCAGTATCCAGTGAGAGACTACAGGCTATTCAGGGAGCCACAGAGCTTGACCAAGGCCTGCAAATTCTGAAGAGGGTCATTCAGCAGGGTTGGCCTGAAACAAAGGAACATGTCCCAATGGAGGTGACAATGTATTTGAGCAAAATAAGTGAGCAAAATTTTCGTTTTCAGAGGGGAATGAGTGGTGGTGCCGGCAGCACTATGGTCAGAAATCATGCAGAGAATCCATTCCTCACATATTGGAATAGCAGGATGTTTGAGAAGGGCATGTGAGTGTGTATACTGGCCAGGCATGAATGCACAGCTAAAAATGTACATGGAACAGTGTAGCACATGCAGTGCATGGGGTGTGAAACAGCAAAAAGAGACACCGAGACCATATGAGGCACAGGAAGCGCCCCTGGGAGAAGATAGGGACTGTTTTTTGTTTAATGACAGAGACTACATGATCACTGCGGCTTACTTATCCAATTTCTGGGAAGTGGATTACCTGGAAAACGCAAAGGCCAGCACAGTGATTTGAAAACTGAAATCACAGTTTTCCAGATATGGCATTCCAGATGTTTTGTTTACTGACAATGGGGAGTTCAGGGCTTTCAGCAAGTCGTGGGAATTCAGCCACGAGATGTCCTCACCAGGATACCCGCAGAACAATGGAAAAGTGGAGTCAGCAGTGAAAACTGCCAAGAGACCAATGGCCAAGGCAAAAAGGGCTGATACTGCCCCTTGCTTAGCCATGCTGGACCATAGAAATAGGCCATCACATGGCACAGACAGCAGCCCCGCAGTGACACTCATGGGGAGACGCACAAAAACACTGATGCTGATGAGTGAGACATTGCTGAGACCGACAGCCAGTCATCAGAATGAGATAGTCAGAGGTAGTCAAGGGAGGAAAGAACGGCACGACAATATCATGGCCAAAGACTTACCCGAGCTACAGAGAGAGGATAGGGTGAGGGTCCAGCCACTCACAGGACCAAAGCAGTGGTGGCAGTGGGCAACTGTTATTCGACCTGTAGAGCAAAGGTCATATGAAGTGATAACAGAGCAAGGCCAGGTCTTAAGGAGGAACAGGAGACATCAGGACCAAGGAAATGGATGATGACTTGGCAGCAGTTTGTGAATTTACCACGGAGCAGCTTGATAAAACGGAGCCACAACTAGAAGATAAAGCTCTGAGGCAATGAAGCTTCCACAGAGTGGGAGCCAAAACATCGCGGAGGATTTGGCAGCAGAAGCATCCACACTCCACACACTTAGGCAGGCCTGATAGAAGGCCAGCACATTTAAAGGACTTTGTGTGACAATCCTGTATGCTCAGTAGCAGTGAGCACACACACACATACACAACAAAAGAATTCATGGACTATAAAATTTGGTTTGATCTATGGATTGATTATATTCAAGAATGTTGAACTGAAAACAAAAGAAAAAATGGACAGTGCCGTTCATAGAGTTTTACTTTATTGATGGACAATTACTCAAGTACCAGCTGGTATTGTTGCTCACAGACTGTTACTCTGGTATAATTGAAGACTGTTACTTAAAAAAAAAAAAAAAAAGAGAACATGTTGCAATATACTGTATGTTTCCAGTCAGACAGTTTTGTGGGTGGCACAGAGTCAGTATGCGGTGACAAGAGGTGAATGTAATGTTGTCATGCAGATTAAATTCAGTAAAGTGTTGAAGGTTACATCTTCATTTGTAATTACTACTTGACACTTATTTAAACAGCTGTATTGTGTTTTTGGGTGCTTTTGGGTTGAGTTTTCTTGGCACCTTTGAACTGTATTAGAGAGCTGTGCTCCCTGCAAACTGAGGGGTACGTAACTCTACAGCGAAGTAAATGATTCAATTTTGATCAGAATTGGTCAGCATGATGGCAAAAACTAGGGAAATAAGGCTCAGGTTGAAAATAATTGGAATTATCCTCTAAAATTCATTTTATGTGTAACCATGATGGCTACATCTGTGAATTTTTGTCTTTTCAGAGAAAACATAGTGCAAATGTTCTTTCCTACAACTAAACATACCCAAGACTAAAGAGATGTGCACAGATTTCCCTAGGAGGCCTCCCCCTGTGCCAACCCTTATAAAAGATGAGCCAGTTGACAGGGGGCAGCAGTGAAAATATCTGGGGACCATACTGGATGACAAACTTAACTTTGAGGCAAACACTGATCTTATCTGTAAGAAGCAATCAATCAAAGATTGTTCTTAATGTGGACAAGTGTTTTATACTTGGACAAGGAGAGGGGACAAGTGTGTTATTTTTACTTTTCCTAATTTAGACATTTCTATAATCTGTCAGTTTGGAAATCTTAGCCAAATAATAATAATAATAATAGAATACAGCCAAACTCTGGAGCCTCATTAAGATGTGCCAGAGGATCATAGGCATCCCTCTCCAGGATCTATTTCAGAGAGCGAGAGTCACTCAAAAGGCACAGGTCATCTCTTTGGACTCCCATAACCTCTTTATGGTGAATTCAAGCTGCCACCATCTGGCTGCAGGTTCGGCTTTACCAAGTATGGGACCAATAGGTACAGGAAATCTTTTATTCCAGCAGCTATTGAATTTTTCAATGAATTTGCACGAAGCCATACTTAGCTATTGTTGGCCAATGCAATCCAAACTAGTTCTGAGCTTGTCTCATAAGGTAATGCTATTGCTGTATGTATTTATTAACTGTGTATTTATTGTTGCATGTGTATGCAATGTTTCTTTCTGTTGGAGTACAAATTGTGGAAACTATGGTTCTTCGCACACCTATACCAGGAGACAGGTGCGTAGGAGAGGACCGGGAAGCCGGCAGAGCATAAGAAGAGATTCCCGCACACTGTCTATACTTGCAAATAAAACATTTATTAGAAAATAAGCAATGTTTCGGTACTGAGACCTTGACCATGACCTGGTCAAGGTCTGAAATGTTGGTTATTTTCTAATAAATGTTATATTTGCGAGTACAAATTGTGACCATGGGGACATTAAAGATTTACTGTATTAGTGGCTTGTAAATTGATACATTACCGTACAATGTTTATAATCACTATATCACAATATTATTATGTAATGATTAAAAAAATCATTACAGGGAGTCATTAACATTTTACATTCTGTTGACAGCCAACTATTTCAATATGGAAAACATTATTACAAGTTAACAAAATGTATAACATAGTTTGACTGTTTGTCAATTATCTAAAAATATATAGTTTGAAATAAAAAGTATATAGTTGTGAATCAATGAGTGTGGGGTGAATGTGTGCTTTCATTCTGCTCCACCATTGTGGTGAATCAAGGCGCAGGCACAGGCGCAGGCTTGCGGCAGACACCGGATCTGTTGAAGTACTCTACTTACAGGACAGTGGATCTGTTTTCAGGAAGGTCCAGCAGGACGGGTGGTTCAGCCGTCTGGGAGGGGTTGCCTGGTCGATTGGTGTGGGACACAGACTCTCTGACCCCTAGGAAGGATATGGGGTCAAAGGTCAAGTCAAATAAACGTACAAAGGAGGTAATAACATTCTGCTGATTCTGAATTTGTTTATTATATTCCCCATTTCTTGCCTCATTGCTGCTTTCTATTTCTCTCTCTCTCTCTCTGTTTCTCTGTTCTGTTTCTGTGTTCGCTTTTGTCAGGCCATCTTAATTCAATTCAATTCAATTCAATTCAATTCAATTCAATTCAATTCCTGGCTTCATATCCCCTCTCTCACAGTCCTTTCCCTCACTTCACCGTTCTTTCCTGCGCTCCAGTTCCCTCTTTATGATCATTGTTCTCTCCTCCTAACACCTCTTCTCTTTCGGTCTCTATCTAGCGGCGCGATAAGGTCATATGCCATAAAGAGGGCCAATTAAGTCCATCCTGACTCCCACTGATGCTTTAATTAAATCAATAACCTTCCTCTATAGAACTCATCAGTTGCTGCTTCCTAGGATGGGAGGCCTCAATGTCTGGCTGCTGGGCTGTCACCAGCAAGAGGGATGTTTCCACCACCAACCAGGAAACATGAGTAATTACAGCAGAGGATCATGGGGCATGGCCAGAGGGGTAAAGGGGCATTCTGTGTATGTAGAGATGATTAGTGTTGTACATCTCTGTGGATATCTTGGGATGTGGATGGTTTGGTGAAATGCAATGAGTGTGTAAAGGCAGGATGTGGAAGGGAGGATGATGGAAAGGTGATGACATGGTTGGAGGAGAGGGAGGAGAAGATGAGAGGCAAGAGGGAGGAGAAGGGTGGAGACGAGGAGATGGAAGGGAGGACAGGAGGGAGAAAGACAGACCACACACACACACACACACACACTCTTCAGCATTAATCAGACATAGAGAGGAAGCAGAGATTCCCATTACTCACATTTTCCTCACTAGCTTGCTTTCCATCCAAAATTTTTATTTGAGTTATGATGCATCAAATTAAAAAAGCTGAATAGAAAAAGCAAATTTAGATAAAATATACTCAGTATTGTGAAAAAGTTTTTTAGGGAGGTGAGGTGAGGTAATAAAGTTTTCCCTAGTTAACCCTAACCCTAGATGATGATGTAAACTTAGTACAATCTCATTTCACATCAATTTAACAATTCAAAAGTCATGGTTATATGACCAGCAGTCTATGCATTTCAATATTGCCATGTGCATTTCTCTTTCATTTTCAGACAGCATGAAATATGGCCAACATTAGAAACATAGCTACTATTTTTCTGTCTGTCTCTCTCTCTCTGTCACACACACACACACTATGACACACATAGAAAGGTGTGTGGATGTTCCTCCATACCATAGAGTTGCCAGATGCGGACCTTGTCTTCATAGGGTAGGTCATACTTCAGAGGGTCTCCTACTGGACCCTGGTAGTACGGTCTCATGATGGACTCAGTGGCTGAAGTATGGACCAAGCCAATGGCATGACCAAATTCATGAACTGCAACCGCAAACAGATCCATCCCATGGGAGTCTGAGCGAGAAGAAGAGAGAGAGAGAGAGAGAGAGAGAGAGAGAGAGAGAGAGAGAGAGAGAGAGAGGAGAATTGGATAAAAGAATTTAACTGACAACAGAACACAGCATGATGGAAAACGCTATAACAACAAAATGCAGACATGTCAAGAAAGGGAAATGAAATCAATTAAAATAGCCCTGATGCAGTAAATGAAATCATAGCGGAAATGAGACTTTGGAAGTGAGTGAGAGGGTTTGCCTGAATATGCTTGCATGTGCTTGTTCAAAGAGAAAGAGGGAAGGAGAGAGAGAGAGAATTTGTGTGTAGATTTACTGAGAGAAAACATCAAGTAGCTTGGTTAATCAGACAGTTTCAATGTCTATGCTAATTGTTAACAGTTGTAGATTCAGTGGCAATCATTGTAATTATTTACAGTCAAGATCCTTTATTTCTTATAGAGAACTAATAGTGAGTAGTCTGGAATCTGGAAAGCTGCATGTTATTTTTGATTTGATTTGATCATAAAATATATGATCAAAACAATTCATGTCTATGTGACCCCAGAGCAAAACACAAGAAACTTAAAACACTAATTTCCACTGTGGTCCACAGTACAATAACTTACCACACAAAACACAATACAAACACAATCAAAAGATCATAGGATATACATAGCACTAGCTAAACTGTCTTAAACTGTGTCCACCTCTCATTTTGGTCCTTTTAAACATAATAGTGCCTAGTGATGTAAGTATGAACTTGTTAATTCAGCTGAAATTAAACTTCGATGGGCAGTGGGAAGGGATTCTGGTGAATATGAGTAGTTGTAAATAAAAAACAGGTTTAACATATATATATTTACCTATAATATATGTATATATATATATATATATATATATATATATATATATATATATATATAGTGGACAAAAGAGTGGTACCGAATGTTCAGTATGCTGTTCAAAGTGGTTAATCTAACAAATCTCCATTGTACAGTATGGATCTCGTGGAGATTTTTTGCAACTGGCTTTTGAACATCCCAGAGGTGATAGTATGAAATGAGATAGAATCATCACCAATATGACCTTGCCGCTAAAAGTTTGTGACCTAACTTGACCCAGTCTAAAAACCATTTGCATGTATTATCCTTTTTTCAACTCATCTCCTTATGGTGCAAGTTAAGAGGTGTGACAGACAGCTCTGGAGGCTTTAAATGCTGTTAGGCATGTGGTGTAGTGAGATAACTATGGTAATACCGCCTGAGCCCCTGGGCTGCCAATCAAAACCTGAGTGCGGAAACACACCTAAAGAGACTGCAGGCTATCAAAGCACATTTCTCTCTTCGTTAAGCTAAAAAAAAAAAGAAAAAGAAAAGCTTCCAAAACCTCCTTGTCTGGCTCTGCTAAGCAAGACAAAACCTACAGCTTGGAGATTTAGATTTGCAAAAATGTGGAGTGCTAGCGTGTCACGCCAAGCTAGCTTAGCGTCCCTTGGTGGGAAAGGCTCAAGTCTGCATGCAGTTAACCTGAGGTTAGCCTCGGCTTGGGAACATCTCGTTGTTGTGCTCAGTCAAAGACAAAGGACAATGGGGGACATGCACTCATGGTTACAGTAGCCACCTGGGATGTTCAGAAGCCAAATGCCAACTCTAATCTACAGGAGCACATGGTGCAGAGTGGAAGGGTGGATAAAAGGAAGGATTGAGAGAACAGAGGTTCAGAAGAAAGCAGGTACCATGTCATCTTATTTACAGTCCCTCCGTCCCTCTCATTTCTGAGGTGACAGATAAGACCTAATGCCTGTGGACAAAGTTAGAGCTCAGAGATTTGGGTGGATGAACCAGATTCATTTAGGAAGGTCATGGTAGAGACAGATAGAGAGAGACAAAGAGAGAGATGGTTTTGTGTTGCTGTTCAGACTGGCTGTTCATCAAATTCCCTTATTTGTAGGGACTGAGTGCTCTGTACAGCTAGAACAGCCAGTGAACCATCCAGTAGCTATTTATCAAGCCAAATGCTATCATTGTATGGTGCCAGGGATGGGCAGTGAGGGATTCAGTCACTGGACCTCTGCACTGTTCCCGCTTGCTTCAAAAGCTCCACCATTGTTCCAGTTCCCAAAAAGCCTGAGATCACAGGACTAAATGACTACAGACCTGTCACCCTGACCTCTGTGGTCATGAAGACCTTTGAAAGACTTGTGCTGGCCCACTTCAAAAACATCACAGACTCTCTGCTGGACCCCCTGGACCCACAGGGCCAACAGGTCCGTGGACGAAGCAGTCAACATGGGTCTACAATAACCTTGACAGCCCGGGAACTTATGCAAGGATACTGTTTGTTGTTTCCACTCAGTGGATAGTCTTCTACCAAACTCTGTGCATAATGGTGGAATTGTGTCATGTTTACTCTCAACTCGCTTGTGGAGCCTACAAATGGCTTGTTGGAGATATTTTGACAAACCCCACTTGGACACATTGTTAGCAGTAAGAGGCAACGGAGCTCACCATTTCAACCATTCCCACCTCCACCACTTGATCGCTCTGAGGTGGGAAGTAGGAAATTCCAAGTAGGAAGTTTCCCAGTTCCCAGTTGTCTTGAATGTACCATTACGTTCTGCCTCCGCTCTCTTCTCGGGAGAGTGCAGTTTTGTAAACTCAAATCATTCAGGAGCTATCTATCTAGCCACATAGCCATTGGTCTTTGCGATAGAAAATTACCATACGCCAATCATGTCAGACTTTGAGGAAGACCAGTATGCTTCAGAGCCATATTTATTTGAGCTGGAATACATTGAGCAGGTGTACTTCCCTGCTTTTGAGTGGAGCTGCAACTTGATCTCGTAGACTTGCAACAATTGAGCTAAGATAACATTCCCATTCCTTCAAACTGCATGCAGAGACATTAAAATGGCATCCACGAGATCGTCTGACTCTGGGTAAGTAGGAAAAATAGCTAAATCCCCCCAAAACCAAACTATCCCTTTAACACCATCATACCAGAGATCCTATAGGCCAAGTTTTGCCAGCTGAGCGTGCCTGATCCCATCTGTCAGTGGATCACTGACTTCCTGACAGACAGGAAACAGCATGTGAGGCTGGGCAAGCACACACCACACACACTGACTCTCAGCACTAGTACACCACAAGGTTGCAAGCTTCTCCTCTGCTCTACTCTCTCTACACCAATGACTGCACCTCCAAGGACCCCTCTGTAAAGCTCCTCAGTTTGCTGACAACATGAAACGACCAAGGGTGGAAGTAACTAATTACATTTACTCACGTTACTGTAATTGAGTAGCGTTTTTGTGTACTTGTACTTCCACCACTGGAGACGAGACGAGACGAGACAAGACGAGACGACAGGACAGGACACGACAGGACACGATACGACAACACAACAATGGCTCAGTAGCAATAACCACAGTGGAGTCATTCAAACCACCACGATCTCAAGTTGGACTAAAACATCATCTCCAAAAAGGCTCAGCAGAGGATCTACTTCCTGCAAAAGCTGAAGAAATTGAACCTGCCACAGACGATGGTCCGAGTCTGTCCTCACCTCCTCCATAACTGTCTGGTTTGGGTCAGCCACTTCACAGAACAGGATCAGACTACAGCAAGTGATCCAATCACCGGTGAAGATCAACGGCTGAAACCTGCCCACCCTCCAACCCGTATAGTTATGTATTTATACCTATTTATACTCTGGAAACCATTGCAATGTTCTCTAGACCTGTAAATGTTTCTGTTTATTATAATTATTGTCATTTTTATTTTCTCTGTATTAGTGACATCCATAGCTTCCCATCAGTGCAATTAGTCGGGTTACAACAGAGAACCATGTACATAATGTATAAATAAGAGTCCTATTTCTCACATTTCCATATTTATTTATTTTTTAGTTTTTACTGATACTAAGATTACTTCTTTATATACTACCTCATGAAGAGACATTTTCCCTGATTTCTACTTTTAATTTTTGGAATCTGGCATTAGTATTGAATTATTTACAAACATATTAGTATTGAAACATTTTCAAAGACCTGCCAACCTATTGTATCCATAAAACAGGGTTGATAATGGTATATTGATGCTAGAGTATGGCTGTTCCTTTGTGACTGAGATAAATCTTAGCATTATGTTGAAAATTTAAAGGCCATTGAAAGGAAAGGAAGGAAAGTTGCTGCATATTGTACATAACCTCCAACACTTAAGGTGAATTTGTTGTGTATAGCAGCTGTATCTATGGTCTCAGACTTCATATGGTATGATGAAAACACCTTGGTTCACACAGAGCCTCTAAAGCTCCAGGTAGACTTTGTTTATTACATAGTGATATATACAGTACTGTAAAGTGTACCTCAAGCTCTGATACAGTATGATGTAACCGCTATAGCCTCCAGCACTTGGGTAAAACTTTAATAAGAATTTTTTTATATATACTGTATATTATTATTATTATTTTTTTTACTTTTCCTCACCTTTTTTAGTGGAATCATACCAGTAAAGCTACACACAAACTGATAATAGTTGTATTAGCTTATCTTTATATGCAGGACATGTATCATCAGGTAGGAGTTGTGCCAGCAAAATTTAGCAGGCAGTCCAAGTGCTAAATGTCTGTGGTCACTATAGCAACCATGCACAGCACAAGAATCCCTTCCTGAGAAATCTTGTATGCTCAGTCAACCCTGCCAGGGCTATGTGTTTATGTGTGTTTATCCACTGGAGGTACACCTACTCCTTATATCATGTAAACTCCCTGCCTGTTTGGTGGGCCAGTTGTTCACATTAAACAAGGGTGATAGTGAACAACAAACTGTTGTGTTCCCCCGTATTCTCCCTGAAATGTATAGATAACACACTGGCAGTCTTCCTACATTCCCAGCCAAACAATGTGATTTTAGATCACCCTTAAAACCAAATCTAAATACAGCAGAAAATCTATTTAGCTGTGATGATGTTAACCATGCTGACTTTTACAAATTTGGCTGCCTGTATTGTCAACAACTTGCAAAATGGTAAAGATTAATAACTTTGTAATGCTACAGGAACAGAGACTGGTTGTAATTGTTACAAAGTTATGTACCCAGGTACATGGATGGCCTGTGTATCTATTGTGTACAAGAGAGATGTATGTAAAATGTATATATGGAGATGTGTGGAAAGAAAAACCTAGTGGGAGAGGAGTGAAGACAAACTGCAGCAAGGGGGGTCAACTCCTTACTCTTCCCTCAACACCAGCCCCCCAACATTTCTCCCACCGGGGTTCAACACCACAGCGCCGGCCCCCCTATCCGTCCCTCCTACCAGCCCAGCCTCTTCACCCCAGCCTCTGCAGCCCACACCCATCCTGAGCCTCTCCTTCTCCGCCACCCAGGTGAGAACAGAGTTGGGGCGTCTCTGAGGTAGAGGCAGAGGTAGAGCACCTCAGACTCCTGTTTGAAAAATTCACTAGACATCCTCCAATTTGCATACCGGGCCAAAGACAGTATTATATATAGAGACAGGGCACTCTATCAGTTTTGAATGGGAAAATCCATAACGCTGAAGATGGCAGCTCCGACCATGTAAAACGTGTAGTCAGCGAAAGTGGCCAATCGACACACCTTTGTGAAGAAAATCTACTTTCAGGTTTATGCAACGACAGAACTGTTATTTACGACAACTCACGTAAATTGAGGGCAATATCAACCGTCTCTGCAAGCAATCATTATATTAATACATTTGAAATAATTTAATAACATCATATTCTCAGATATATAACCATCAGCTTCCTACTGTGGACTGCATGCATGAGATGACTGTTGACAGGTGATGCAATAACAAATGTGTGTATGGGATTGCCGTAAACCAGATTTGTATCTGAATATCGTAATCTCACTGTTTCGCGCAGCAGTGGATGAAAATAGTCTTTTTTCGCTAAGTGGAAAAAATATTATTTTTTGTGACAACAGTGTCCTTTGAAACAAATTTGAGCACACCATGTTGTTTCTCCATTTGTTGTGCTTGTCCTTGATTGTCCAATCATTGTACACTTCCAGTCCCACGGGTCCTGGGGTGGGTTGTGGGTGGGTGAGTTTATCTGGGGTTGTGAACTGTTGCATTTTGTGATATCCTTGAATAAAAAATAGATTTGACTCTGAGTCATGCCACCTCCAGAAGTTCTCTGAGGACTATCTGTGACTCATCATCACTAAGATGTTGTGGATTTCCGACAGAACAGTGTTGAAATTGTCAGTTGCGTAATTCTATACGACTCTCTTTTTCCATATTGTTATTCATATTCTAATTTTCTTTATTGTATCCTGATAGTTTTTGCTGCTGCAAAGGCTCAATTTCCACACGGGAATCATTAAAGTTGCATGCTAATGTGTTGCAGATATTTCTGAAAATGATTCTATTGCTTGTTGGACTAATTAGAAAATTTTTCAGGGGAATTAAAATTTAAATAATATATAATAATCATAATCATAATCATAATAAATAATGGTAGATACTGGTTGCAGATGATAACACAATTCAAATTCCATACTTGAAAACTGATATAAATTGATCAGTTAACCTAATATTCAATTGGTTTTGGAGAAGTAGTAACTGAAAAGTAAGTAGATTATATTACTGAGTTTGAGCGCTCTACTGGATTATGTTACTCATTATAAAATTAAGCAGATATAACTTTAACCTCTTTTGTCATGCTCAGCCTGGAAATGTGTTGCTGTGGCGGTACTATGTGGGTCCTGAAGGACCTAGCACAAAGAAATGATCTATGATATGATATGATATGATATACAATATGATCTGACAGCAATTTATATGAATGATAACAAAATGCAGTAATGTCTCTCTTACACCCTCCACTCTGCCTCCCATTTGTTGTCTGTCTAATAAGTGCCTACACTGTTTCCCTTGCTCAGTTAAACATAAGTACACACACACACACGTACGCACGCACACACATGCATACACACACAGACACGCACACACACGCACACACACACACGCACACAGAAAAACTGTGAATGTCATGAAAAATACACCTGCTTAATGAAGCTTTTGTTTTAGTCATAGTAATCAGTCTGCCAAAGCAGGCTGCCAGTGGAGTGATAATTAATAGGAGCAATCTGCAGCCTGTCAAAGCAAAAACAACAATTCCAGACCTCCACTTATTTGACCTCACCAAGGTCCCGCCTCTCATGTACCCAGATGGATATCTGAACTATCAATCAAACAGCAGGGGTGAACTGGTTTGCTAAACGGGATGCTTAATATTCTGCTAGCTCCGCTGTTTTCAAAATGAAAAGTTTCAATTCAACACTAATTATGCACATCACAAGATGGCCTTGGAGGACCCTGATTTAAGGTCCTGCTGAGAACAATGCACTGGAAGAAGGGGGCGGGGAGTTGGCAAAAGCAATTACTCAGCTACGTATTCCTCTGATAAGGTCCATTCTTCTTAAGAAGATTATATTGCTCCACAATCTGCTGAAGCACCAACATTCACTTTTTACCTTCTGCTTCTGGGCTGACCTAACAAGTTTACAGCTTCTCAAGAGATTATCAAGCTGTTGAAAAAGTTGCTAAGAACAACAATTTAGGAATCCGATATCTTTGTAGGAACAGAGCTAAGCCAGACAGGACTTAAAGTCTCCTGTCTTACAAGCAAGACAATACAAAGAATCGGTGATATTGACATCAGCTTACACAATGCTTACACAATATCTTAGTTAGAGACGAGCTGATGATGCCAGAGGAGCAGGCTGTGAGACAGCAGCAAGGTGGGCCCGACAGAGTGTGACTTGAAGAAATTAAGTGTTGTTTAATTAACTTGCTTCCCTCTGCCTCAGTGCTTCAATCTGCTAGTCTCAGTCTGGTAGTCAACAAAGAGAAAGGGCAAACTCAGGGCAAGCAAAGCATTAAAATCAGGAGGTGGGTTAACCTCCTTCAAACCTAAAGTACAGAAGAAAAGGGAATTTCCCCAGGTATACAGCTAGGGAAAACTTTGGGGAGCTGATTAGCCAAGAAAAGTCCTTTTTAAAGACATTTGAGATGAGTCTTCTTCAGAGGATTCAAAAATTATAAGTAGAAGAGGTCTATGCTTGTTTTACAGATGAAATAGTCTGGTGTATTTGATGTATACACATTTCACTCATGAGGGATTCATCATCAGTGTGAATGAATGAAGTGACCTTGAAAACAGAAGAAGTGATAACAGGGTAAGATGATTCATAGAATACAGCAACATCCATCGTTTCACTCTCTCTTCTCTTAAAACACCAGCCTGTCATTATCATTGATTCATGTACGGTTGAGTTAGGCTGGCAAAATCAGCATAATCTTTAAAATCACTACTTTTTTACAGGTAGGATTTTATAAAAAGTGGTTAGGGTTTTTACATAGATTATTTTCTACTGTATGTATCTGTTTTATTCCTCTGTAACCCAGTGTATACTACCTGTCTGACGTTTTTATAGTGTAGCTTACCGGCTAATGGATGTGTTATTACCTACGAATAACTCTGTTGTGGAAAGCGCTATGATAATAAAGTTTATTACTATGACATTATTATGGTGGAGGCAGATTATGAAGATAGAGAGAGAAATAGATTGTGGTCATAAAGACAGGTCATTCCTCTGACACCCCCTCTGTGTCCCACTTCATTTTTCTCTCTTCTCCGCACCTCCATCCCCTCCCTCCTTCACCTCACTATTCCCATTAACCAAGCCCACATCTATGCAGCTGTTGCCTGCCCCATTACTGCCCCATCCTCACACACACACACACACACATAGACTGCCACTGGCCCATCAGCCCCCTGTCTTGCCACTGCTGTGGCCTGGTGGGAGGTCTAATTGGAGCAGATTGAGCTGCTGTCCTGTAACATATGGTTCACAGCCTTGACAGGGCAGAGGCGAGAGACCCAGGCAGGTTCTGGCCCCATCACACACTCACCAGCTGGGCTAGTCTGCCTCACACCCACACCCCCCACCTCCACCCCCTATAACTTCCATCTTTCATCCTGGGGTTTTAATCTCAAACATGAGGTGCAAATGTCATGGAGGATCATATCTTTATCTATGCCTGTCCTGTGGAGATTAAAATGCAAATCCGCACTAAATTTTTTTTTACATATTTCTAATAACCTGATATAATGTTTCCATATGAGCTTATCTGGTGGACATAGAGATGAAAGTGCACCCTAAAACATAATTAATTTATTATTCTTGATAACTATATGAGCCTGACTGGTATAGAGTACAGTGAAAATCCATCCTAAAACAAATTCACATTATTCATCTGATCTGCGATACTTGGGACACATTCCAACTTTCTTCCTGATATGGAAACAAGAGAAACAAGACTTTATGATCTGTGATATCAAGAAGTGTTACGTCAAGCTCTTCAATTGAAAAAGAGACTGAACTTTTGGACTCATCAAACGTTTGTTGGAGCTTTTACATCTAATTTCACAAAGTATTTTTTTCTTCCATTCATTGACTATGACAAGTGAATAACGGGGCACACAACATGATGGTATAGGTGGTGATGCGAACCAGGCCCTTGACGTGATGAGAAAACTTAAAACAGTTTAATATTATGCAAATGAACATGATGGTCACAGCACGAGAACCAATCACATACAAGCAAAAAGCTGGAGAGTGTTGGTCTTTCTGGTGTGTAACATTATCAGCCTAAAATACTTTAGCTGCTAACTTTAGCTCTGGTAGGCTAAACAAGTATAATGTTAGCTTGCGAGCCTAACTGTCCCGTCACATCCAAATCACCGTAGCTACTTAGCTAGCTAGCTGGCTAGAGTAAAGCACAATTTCAAGATTACGTTTTCCATACATATGATTGTGGATTACATTTGGGCAAAATGATGAAATACAAAAAAGGTTTCCATAAACAATGTTACACAAACTGAGAATTTGCTTGGATGCTTGTCTAGTGTAATGCCCACAAGCGACAACTTTTGATAGAGTGAAGAGATGCAAAGCGAAGTGCTTGTGCTTGGTGTGCATGTACCTTAACTGAGCTTTATTTCATACACTGCTCTACAAAAGATAATGTACCCGTTACCCCGGAAATCACACTGGGTAGCCTACTGCCACCGTGTCAGTGTGACAAAATCACTCTCTTCATTGTCAATGGAGCGGCTTCATAAAGTGCTTGCTGACAGAATCCTAACTCTTTTTTTCTGCTTTGAAAGAGACATATTCATGTCCAGTTTTGACTAATGGTCCAAAATCATAGATACAACATTTTACTATCAGGTAAAGCCTTACAACTTTAATTTGACAATCTTTTTTTTAAATACTCTTTATCTCATGAAGACCTGATGAAGACCCTCATGGGTTGAAATATATGCTTCACCTTTAACTCATGAATCCTGTTAAAAAATTGTAAAACTAGATTCAAAAATACATAGATGTCAATATCAACATTATGTATTTCCTTAGTTCCTAAAAAAAAAATATATGGAATATGTGTTTCACCCAACAACAGGAATTATGTTAATTATTATGGTGATGAAAAAGCAATGACGATGCTTCTCTTGTTTCAAACTTTGGAAGAGACTTACTATATTTTGACTCAACTTTCCAAAATCATAGGAAGAACATTTGTGAATTTCATTGTAAGGTGAATTGGAGTGTTGTCAACGGTAAAACAATGGTATTTGGTATTTGGAAGGAACGCAACAAAGGATTCTCAGTCTTATAACAAGTGCTGACAACAGACACCGGATTAGTCACTACTTTGATTATCTAAGTCAACAGTATACTATATTCATTATTCCAATTAATTAAATATCTTTGTAGAATTTGGAACACGAACAAAGGTTTGGTCCAAAGTTTGACAGCTGGCGTTCTAGTTTTGGGTGTATCAGCCTTAGACTGTGGAAACTCAAAACTGTTTTCAGGCTCTCTCCCTTGCCTTTAACTATTCTAGGCATTTCCTGCCTAAGACTCTTCATCTTTTAGCCTACTTTGGAAGCCTGTCAGAGATGTTTTGGCCAAATCTTTCTCAGAGCATCCCTCCCTCTCTCCATCCTTTGCTACCTCATCACCCTTCACTCTCTCCTCTGCTCTCCTTCCATATTTCAAAAAGAAGGGAAGGCGGGAGGTAGCAAGCATGGGAGGGAGGGGGTGGTTTTAAGTCCAGTCATTCAGATGAAAGGAAGAAGATAGCAAAGCAAGTCAGAGGAAAGGAGAGTTAACGATTAATGTTATAATCTGTATGACTGGACTGAGGCAGCATCTACTTGAATAGATATTCTGTGTGACTAGATCACATCGCTCCATCCTTTTCTCTGTTCCCCTTTTCATGGGTGGGTAGACTTAGAATGACTCCCTCCCTCCCTCCCTCGCTCACCACCTCCTTTCTTTTTGAAAGAAGGGAAGGGAGCAGGGAGAAAGGGAACGATGATTCTCTCCAGAGTGCGACCATTTGATCATATTTTGCAACTTTTTACAGTTGTGCCACTAAATTTTCTTTGGCCGCACCAGAGTGAACAGGAAACCCAGCCAAGTCAGTTCAGTTCAACATCAGATCCATAAGAAAAAAAGATGCAGTATTTTGCGCGTTACCAAGTTGTCAAAGATTTAAGGCTATTTCTGATAAAGGCTAGTCCATTTTAGAAAGGCAGAGCTGGTGGAGTTCCATTCAGAGCTGCTGTCACTTCAAACCCACTGGTCTCACTTGGTGGGTAATCAAGCTCTTTGTAAATTGTCTGATGAATGCAATTTGGCCAGATCATTTGATCTAGTACTTGCTAACTAGAGTTAAAATGGCAGTAAACCAATGTATTAGCCGACAAAGCCCACAGCAGAAAATCATTGAATAAATGAGTTTCACTTTGGCACAGGCCAAACACAGCCTATATGCAGCTGGCCCAAATGTAATAAAAACAAAGTAGGGTTGGTAATGACACAGTCACAGGTTAATAATAATGTGTTAAAAACAGGTTAAAAGCTGTTTTGTATTATAATTATCTGCTTTGGGTTTATATAAAAACAAAGTATTTTTTTTCTCTGTTTTTCCTTGAATATTCCCAAAAACTGTAATGCTGAATAAATTACGGATAAAACTAAATTACTCACACACTGCCTTAGGTTGAAAATACATCTCGACAATGAATTAAACTTGGAAAAAGATTTTAAGTGTCAGAATCAGCCTTATTTATACCTGTATTTCCTGAAACTAATGCTGCATTCAAGGGCTGTTGAAAATAACACGGTTACGAGTTGAGCGACATGAATAACACAACAAAGTGGTAAATATGACTGGAAGATGTGATGTATTAGGATAGAATGGAAACCATGTCTACAACTTATGCAACTATGAACTGAAAATACTACACAAACAACTTTAGCATTTCCTGTTGATAAAGAGTCAAACTACAAACAATTACTTCAGGCTTCATCAATAACTCAGCCTACTTATACCTATCTATCTATCTATCTATCTATCTATCTATCTATCTATCTATCTATCTATCTATCTATCTATCTATGTGGGCCCACAGACACACTCTTTCTCTCACACACACACACCAGAATCCCACCCCAAAATAATAATGGTGTAGGCCTGTATGTGGCTTGGGTGCAGGAAAAAGCCTCTTCACTCAACAGAGCAACAACAGCATGTTTATGTGATCACAGGCGATCCTTGTTCAGTCCGTTTCACTGTCCGTGTCTGTTCTTTTTTGGTCAGTTCGTTGCAACTGGAGAAAAGAACAGGAATGTTCTGACTGTCCACCTTAAATTTTGTAGGCTGGGAATGGCTGGTCCTTCCTTTTCCAAGTGAACAAAAAACTTCCAAAGCTACTAAAGGCTCCATCGTCCATGAGCAACTCCTCCTGGGCTTCGCTGTTCCACAACATCCACACAAAACTGACACATGCATACATGGCTCTGCTGGGCCGGCTAGCCTGCTACTAGAGAAAGTTCTCTACTGCACACTACAACTACAACTCTTGACTTTTCACAATCGGTGCACGCAAGGAATATTGAGTAGATATCTGAAAAAAACTTTTATTTACTAATTTATCAACGTGATTGTACTATTGTGCACTCTGTGCTCCTATGTACGTTTCAATCTAACCTGCCAACATGGAATTAACTTTGAGAGAGAGAGGTAGCAGGAGCGCTACTGGTGTCCCTCAAACCACCAGTGCTCATGGAAGGGAATACTTCAGAGAGAGAGGAAGACTGATGACCAAAAACAAAATGGCATAAGAAATCCAGGTCCAGGCACTCAAGGAGGTTTGAAAAATGTAAAAGGCCTTTAATTCAATGGGCTAGAATCATTAAAAATACACAAAAATGATTCTAGCCCATTGAATTAAAGGCCTTTTACATTTTTCAAACCTCCTTGAGTGCCTGGACCTGGATTTCTTATGCCATTTTGTTTTTGGTCATCAGTCTCCCTCTCTCTATGGAATTAACTTTATTTAAAGAACATAGAATTAGACCAGAAGTTAACAAAATCACTTAAGTCCTATTTTCTCCCGTCTCCAGTCTCTGGTGCTGCCAAATTATCTGCTGGTGCCACCAACTAAAAATGTTGCTGGCACCATGTTACATACTTAAACAAACACAGAGATAGTATTGTTGACGAGGCATCATTCCTCACCTGGTGATCTGAAGGTCCAGGCCTCGTCATCATCAAAGTGTGTGTCCCCGGCTGTGAACCTCTCCCCGGGGAAAAAGGCGTGCGCCACGGTGCCCCCCGGCCCGTCAAAGGGGTATCCGTCGTTGTGGTCGGCCTTGGTGAAGTCGATCTGAATGTCGGCGTCGCTTCCCGCCACCTCGTGGAAGTTAAGTGGTGCGATGTCACTCCACACCTTCAAGGCGTAGTACATCAGCGCTCGAACCGTTTCCCTCCCCAGTACGGCCGACTCCTTAGGGAAGGTCCTCACTCTGAGGCAGGAAAAAGAGATGAGGAATATTTTAGATAAGAGACGGAGAAAGAAGAGGAGATGGGAGAGGAGAGAAGGAGATGGGAGAGGAGAGAAGAGGAAAGGGTGAGAGAGAAGAGGGACAGAGGAAATGAAAGAAGATGGAAGGAGAGGAAGGTGGGAGAGGAGGGGAGAGGAGAGAAGATGAGAGGAGAACAAAAGAGAAGGGGATATGAGGTAAGGAGAGAGGAGCATGAGGAGAGAAGAGAAGAGAGAAGATGGGATAGCTTGGAGGAGACAAGAGGAGGGGAATAGAGATGAGAAGGGAAATTAAAAGAAAGGAGGGGAAAATAGGTGAAATACATGGCAGGAAACAAAAGGAGAGGGAGAGAACTGTGTACAGTATGAGAGGCGAGTCGCTTGAGTGATGAACAGGAGGACAGGGGGGGGTTGAGAATGAAAAACAAAAAGCATGGGAAATAGGGAGTTGAGCACAGGAGAAAGAAAGGTAGAGGAGAAAACCAGTGAAACAGAAAACAGTAAGGGTATAGATGCTTGCCGGAGAGGAGCAGAATGGAGTGAGGGAGGAAGAGAGGGAGTGTTGTGAATTACCAAGCACACTGGCAAATAGGTTAACTACAGTGTTGGCCAGTGGGACCAGACTGCAGACTGGTGCATGAGAACTACAGTTCGTTCCTGTTTGCATATTTTCTGTGATTCCATCAGTTTTTGTATTTCATGGCTAGATGTGGCTCGCTCTGGCAAACATATTGACAACAGCCTCAGAATGCAGCGCGCTTCGCTTTGCACTAAGAGCTGGTGGGAGAGCGCAAAATGAGCTTTCAGGAATAACTTCCCAGCTAGTCTCTCCCTGCAATCCTTCTTATTTCATTTCTCTACCTCCCTCTCGTCCTCTCACCGTCTCTCATACCTCTCTAGCTATGTCTTTCCCTCCACTGCAGTGGTAACAGGATTTGAATAAACACAGACAGACGTAATGCTAACTCTGTATTCTCTCTTCCTAAATGTCCTCACCTTCCTCACTCTGCTTTTCTCTCTCTATCTCCCTTCCTTTCTTTCTCCCACTCTCAATCTCTGCCTCCTCTGCCTCCGCTTCTACGTCATGCACTCACCTTCTCTCTCCCTGTGAGAGCACTTTGTCTAAATACAAGCACTGTTTTGGCCATGGCAACCTGCATCAGGACATGGGGAAAGACCAATCAATGGGAATTTGGTCTGAGAGTTCACTGATGGGGAGCAAGGCCAATTAGTCTAGAGAGAGAGATTCACTTCACCTCCTATTACCACCACAACCAGCCTATAACCTGCTAGTGATTGGTTCAAACTGAACAAAGAGGGGTGGTGATGCAGTTTTGTCTTTCCTTTGTTGGTTTATTTATTTCTATTTACATCTACAGCTAACAAGAAGCAGGCATTACATGAAATACTTGTTTCATTGATCGCTGCAATACAAAAGCGTTTAAGAATAGTCCTGTGAACATTCCTTCTCTATACAGTATTTCTGTACCCAATCTGCAACCTTGGAGTTGAGCGTACAGTTCCTTTATAATAACAACGGAAATGTCATTGTCACCTCACAAATGACTTCATGCCACTAACATCCCTTCAAGCCATGAGAGCATGCTGGTAGGCTGGCAGGTAGCTGCTCTGCTCAAAGTCACTAATGACCCTAAATAAACTATATAGCCTATCTTCAAATGTGACGCCAGTGGCCAGAAATTTACTGGTGTATTTTGACAGCAACCTAAGCTTTGACGAGCAGGTGAAGAGGGCACTGCAGTCCTGTTTCTTTCACCAGAGAAATATATCCAAAATCAAACCATTCTTATCTTCCACCGACCTGGAAAAGGTCATCCATGCCTTTATCTTCTCTTGTCTCGTCGACTACTGCAACTCCCTCTATCCCTGCCTCAGTCAGAAGTCCTTCTCACGCCTGCAGCTCACACAGAATGCAGCTAGGCTTTTTAACAGGCACCAAATGTTGAGACCACATTACTCCAATCCTTGCTTCCCTATACTGGTTAGCTGTCACTTTCAGAATTGACTTCAACATACTGATCACTTTTAAGCAAGCCTGGGTCTGGTGCCTAGCTACATTTAAGACATTTTAACCCCATATGAGCCAGAACACAGCCTGAGATCCTCAGGCAGATCTGCTGGCTGCTCCTCAGTCTAGACTCAAAACAAAAGGTGACCGGGCGTTTGCCATCAGAGGCCCTATACTGTGGAACGGCCTGCCAGAGGAAATTAGACTAACCAGGTCAGTGCCTTCTTTTAAATCATCAAGACACAGTTTTATAGACTGGCCTTTAAGTCATTGTTTTTATCTTGTGTTGTTGCCCTGTGTTTTCTATTACTGTCTCTCTTTTGTGCTTTGTTTATCTTTTTCTGTGTAAAGCATTTTGTAAACTCTGTTTTTAGAAACTATTATTATTATTATTGTTATTATTATGATCATTATGCATTTTATTTATAGTGCATTTGTCATTAAAAACAAAACTCAAAGTGCTGCAGGAAAAAAAGATTAATTAAAAGCACAAAAACAACAGGAAAGAAAATGAAATGAAAAGTGGCTATATACGAATTCACAGAAATGCCTTCCCATGAAGACAACTTTTTTTTTTTTAAAGATTTTTTTGGGGCATTTTTTTCCTTTACTAGACAACCTGCAGTGAAGAGAGACAGGAAAGTTTGAGGAGAGAGAGAGGGGATGACATGCGACAGAGGTCCAAGGCCGGATTCAAACTCAGGACACTGAGCCCACATGGCACACCACCAGAACCACCAAGATGCCCTGTAAAGATGATTTTTAGTCCCCAGAGTCTGAGGTTGGTCAGACAGTTCATTCCATAAGCGAGGGGCAGCCACACTGAAAGTCTGGTCCCACATGGTGTGGAGCTTATTCTTGAGGGCTTGGAAGAGCAGGCTGTTGTTTGACCAGACGGTGCAAATGGAAGCTTGCAGGGAAGAGATTCCTTGAGTTAGGCTAAGGCAGTTTCATGAATCAACTGGAAAGTCAGGAGAAGGGTTTTGCAACGAAACCCAATTTCCCCTCGGGGATCAATAAAGTATTTCTGATTCTGATTCTGAATTTGATCCTGAAGGAGACAGGGAGCCAATGCAGTGAAGCCAGGATGGGTGTGATGTGTCGGTGTGTGCAAACTCATCAAGGTCTTGGCATTGCCAAGACCTTGATGAGTTTGCACTGGGACTCACTGGCAATGAGGAGTCTGTTACAGTCATCCAGCCTTGAGGAGACAAAGGCATGGACCAGTTTCTCTGAATCTGCTGGGGTTAGAATGGGATAGAGCTTGGAAAATGTTCTTGAGATGGTAGAAGGACGCTTTTCAGAGGTGTTTTATGTGGACATCAAAAGTCAGGTGTGGGTCAAATTTAAGCCCAGATTGGTGACTTGGAAGGAGAGGAGGATGCTTTGTCCAGTACTCTTATCACCAGGTAACGTAATGTGGTAACATAGCAACCATAAGCCAAGGTTGCTCCGCAAATGGTTCAACCTCCACACACAATTCACTATCTTATTAATCCTAATTGATGGGAGAGGGTGGGTGATTACGTGCATAGTTTTGTGTGTGTGTGTGTGTGTGTGTGTGTGTGTGTGTGTGTGCGTGTGTGCGTATGTGTGTTCAGAGCCTGCTGCACAACTTCAGCTAGCATTACACAACTTTGGATAACATTGCGTTAATCTTCTCCC